>NC_136419.1:185217500-186417500 GCF_052625555.1 Lactuca saligna
AACCCGCGTTACACAAACGCCCAGTTTATAGTTATACTAACGACTCCGAAGGCGTCGTCAATACTAATCGCGTTATCCAATCGCCCTGACTAGGTGAAGTCCCACATCCGAAGAGAAAGAGGTCACGAAGACCCCGGTAACTCCATTAGCCGGTTGGGGATAAAATGTACGAGGGGTCCCAGACCCGCCTCGCATGAAATGTAGACCTTACTAGCAAGACCAAAGGACCCTTGGGGACCGGTGGTATACAAGCCATTGAAAGTCCATTTACGTTGTGTCGGATCGGTAAAACCCAACACTCCGTAAAAAAAATGTCTTCGGGCCTTAAGATCAGGTCATTGGGCTAGCTAGGCTCAACGAACAAGATTTTACACTTGTGGGGCCCAAAGATGGTGCATAGACGTCTGTGCACACTCGCATGTGTATGTATAACCAAACGTTACTTGTATGAATTGTAGTGTCGTAGTGTTAGTAGTTGTAGATTTCTATTGGCTCGAGACCGAGCCAATTCGTTTAACAACGACTTTTGGTATTGTAATGTATTGTATTCCGTTGATAGTCGTGGTGCCATCATTTGATCAAATTGGATATATTGAACTAGCCTTGAAATATTCCTGTTTTCAGCCCCTCATCATTTGTAAAATTTACATTTTCAACCCCTTATATTAAATACTTCCCGGTTTAGTCCTTAAACTATTTTTCTTGACATTTTAACACCAAAAATTATTGAAATTAATATTTTTCAACATATTTTTCATAAAAACAGTTTAAGTCCTTGAAAATGCAGTTTTCATGGTTTTAACCCCTTATTTTCGCAATTTTTACAATTTTGGCCCAATTTGGAAAATTTTTGCAACTTTGGTCCTTTTTAAATTTAAAAAGCATTTTAAACCCTTGAAAAGGATTTGGAACATTTATAGTCCACTGTTTTACAGAAAGTTACAGTTTTGGCCCTCCAAAACAGAAAAATTCGCATAATGGGCCTTATTGGGCCGAAAGTTACATTTTTAACCCATTAAGCTTAAAATTTATGTTTTTAGTCCCCTAAATGAGTATATTTCCAGAAATTTATTTATGAAAACTGTTTTGGCACACTTCATCCATCAGAATCTGTGACATGTCGATTTGGGCCCTTATTTTTGCATTTTTCACATTTTAGGCCCAAAATTTGTGTTTTTAACCCAAAGAAATTATTGCTAAACTACTTAGCCAATTTTTCTTGAAGCACTTTGTGTTTAGAAATATATTTGAAATTAAAATCATGTAGCACAAGTTATATCTCGGTTTTGATGAGTTTTGAGGCTAGATCCAACATAAAAACACATAAAAGCATACATATAAGCATGGAAATCATACAAGGCATAGAAACACATATAGATCTACACTTTCACTTGTATTCCCCCCCCCCCCCCCCCCACCCCCACAAAACTCATAAAAACAGAAAATAGGGGGTATGAAGCTCACCTTGGGGTGTTGATTCGGTTTTGCAAGGAAAATGGAAGGAAAAATGAAGTGTTTTTGGCCTTGGCTCCCTTTGATGAAGATCTCGAGTTTTGAGATGGTTCTAGGGTGCAAGATCACGATTTTTTTGCATAGATTAGGAAAGGATTTTGATAACAAAAGAATTTAAACCATAGATCTATGCATAATCTTACCTTAGATGATGATTTACTTGCAAAATCCTCTTGGAAAGTCCCTAATTTTCGAGATTTTTGGAGAGGGGAGGAAGGAGAGTTCTTGAGTGTTCTAGAGAGAATTTGAGATATTTTTGGTGTGTGTGAGAGGGGATTCGGCCGAGAGTGGGAAGAGAGAAGAGAGGAAGTGATATTTGAAGTGATACATGCATGGAGGTATGTGATATGTGCCTAGAAATCCATTAGATAATAGTGAGGTGTCACTCACAAGTCAACATGCTTCCTTTCCTCTTGGGCTCATGCATTGGGCCGAGAATGGGGAGAGAAGAAGGAAAAATTGGGCTCTTTGCCCCTAAGCCCAACATTAGAGGTAGTTTAGGGTATTTATTGGCCTTATAAAATAAAATTGTGATTTTTATGCTTTATTAAGCTAGGTTAGGTTAAATTATGGATCAAAACTTGTGTTTTATTTCATTCTAGGTTCTACCTAGCCCAAAATATTGCAATAAACGAATGTGGGTCCAATTAGAACCCAATTAGGGTCCTAAACCCTTGATAGTCCAATTTGGAAATTCATTGGTCCATTTGGATCCAATAAGGAAGTCCTAGTCCTAAATGGACTTAACAAGAACTTCTAGGGTCTCCAATTGTTTGATGACTACTTATAGTACTTGTATCTTGTATTTGATTGAAGTTTTTGATTCACATGTACTTGAACGCATAGATTACATGGCTCAAAATTTATAGTTGTGACATCATCCCCCCGTTAGAGGGAATTTCGTCCCGAAATTCTGTTTGAAAGCTAGATTTGAGAAAACTAGAATAGGTGAGGGTACTTTTGCTTCATTTGATCTTCGCGTTCCCACGTGAATTCTGGCCCACGCTTTGCGTTCCACCGTACCTTCACGATCGGGATGCGACTCTGCTTAGTACGCTTCACCTCCCTGTCCATAATCTCGATTGGTTCTTCGACGAACAGGAGATTCTCATTGATTTCGATTTCGTCAAGAGGAATGACAAGGGTTTCATCTGATAGGCACTTTTTCAGATTAGAAACATGAAACACGGGGTGTACACCGTTTAGCTCTGCGGGTAGTTGTAGTCTGTATGCTACTGGACCTATTCGGGCGACGATTTCGAAAGGTCCAACGTATCGCGGGTTCAGCTTTCCCCGTTTTCCGAAACGTATAACCCCTTTCCAGGGTGAGACCTTCAACATTACTCGATCACCGACCTGGAATTCTAAGGGCTTTCGCCGTTTATCAGCGTAGCTCTTTTGCCGGTCACGTGATGCCTGTAGTCGAGCTTTGATCTGGACAATCTTTTCTGTGGTCTCGCGAATGATTTCCGGTCCCGTTAATGCCCTGTTTGACGCATGTGTTCTTGCTAGCTGGGTGTCACCTACTTCAGCCCAACATAACGGTGATCTACATTTACGCCCGTACAGTGCTTCGAAAGGGGCCACCTTAATGCTCGAATGATAACTATTGTTATATGAAAACTCGATCAACGGTAGGTGGGTATCCCAAGACTTTCCGAAGTCTATCACACATGCACGAAGCATGTCTTCAAGCGTCTGAATGGTTCGTTCGCTTTGACCGTCCGTTTGTGGGTGATACGCTGTGCTCATATCAAGATGAGTTCCCATTGCCTTGTGGAGCGACTGCCAAAAGCGTGACGTGAACCTACTGTCCCTATCCGAGATGATAGATTTTGGCACTCCATGAAGTCTTACAATCTCTCGTAGGTATAAACGCGTCAGCCTCTCCATCTTGTAGGACTCTTTGATGGGCAGGAAATGGGCAGATTTCGTCAGTCGATCGATGATTACCCATATGGTGTCCAAACCGTCCGGCATCTTGGGCAGCTTGGTCACGAAGTCCATAGAAATCCCCTCCCATTTCCACTCAGGGATTGTCGGTTGCTGTAACAATCTGGAAGGTTTCTGGTATTCCACTTTTACCTTGGCACACGTAAGGCACTTACTAACATAAGTTGCGATTTCCGCCTTCATGTTAGGCCACCAATAGTGCTGCTTAATGTCCAAATACATCTTGTCCGAACCAGGATGAATGGAGTATCGTGTCTTGTGGGCTTCCTTCATAACGATCTCCCTGAATCCTCCGATCTTTGGAACCCAAATACGGTTCATGAAGTAGTATACCCCATTCTCTTTGACTTCCAGGTTCTTCTCCATTCCGCGTAATGCCTCGCTAGTTCTATTTTCCGTTTTCATAGCCTCTGCCTGGACTGATGCAATTTGAGCGGTCAGATGAGACTGAATGGTTATCGAGTGCGTTTTCGCACGGCGATTTGTGTACTCCTTCCGACTTAATGCGTCAGCTACCACGTTGGCCTTGCCTGGATGGTACTTGATCTCGCATTCGTAGTCGTTTAACAACTCCACCCATCTTCGTTGTCTCATGTTCAGCTCCTTCTGATTCAAGATGTGCTGGAGGCTCTTGTGGTCTGTGAAGATGGTGCACTTTGTACCGTACAGGTAGTGCCTCCAAATTTCTAGGGCGAAGACCACGGCTCCCAGTTCTAGGTCATGGGTTGTGTAATTTACTTCGTGCGTCTTTAGTTGACGGGACGCATATGCTATCACTCTTCCACGTTGCATGAGGACGCAACCTAAACCTTGATTTGACGCGTCACAGTAAACTACAAAATCTTCCGTCCCTTCGGGTAGAGATAGTACAGGAGCGCTACAAAGAGCTTGCTTCAAGGCTCGAAACGCAATCTCTTGTCGGTCTGTCCACTTGAATGGCACACTCTTTTGCGTAAGCAAGGTAAGTGGCTTGGCGATTTTAGAGAAGTTTTGGATGAATCTCCTATAGTAGCCTGCTAGGCCTAAGAACTGACGAATTTCTGTGGGCGTAGTCGGAGTTGCCCATCCTTCCACAGCTTTGACCTTAGAGGGATCCACATGAATTCCATCTTGGCTAACTACGTGACCGAGAAAATTCACGCTCTGTAGCCAAAACTCACACTTAGAGAGTTTGGCGTAAAGCCTTTCCGATCGCAGCGTCTCTAGGACTTGTCGGAGATGTTGGCCATGCTCCTCTTTGCTTCGAGAATAGACGAGGATGTCATCGATAAACACAATGACAAAGTTGTCCAAGAACGGTCGACAGATTCGGTTCATTAGGTCCATAAATGCGGCGGGTGCATTTGTTAGACCGAAGGGCATTACGACGAATTCATAATGTCCATAGCGGGTTCGGAAAGCGGTTTTAGGGATATCTTCTTCTCGGACCTTGAGTTGATGGTATCCGGATCGTAGATCAATTTTAGAAAAATAGCTAGCTCCTTGGAGCTGGTCGAATAGATCATCGATCCGAGGGAGTGGGTAGCGGTTTTTAACAGTGAGTTTATTCAACTCTCTGTAATCGATGCACATTCTGAAAGATCCGTCCTTCTTCTTGACAAAGAGCACCGGAGCTCCCCATGGCGAGTAGCTAGGTCGGATAAATCCCTTGTCCAGAAGCTCACTGAGTTGGCTGGACAATTCCTGCATTTCAGCAGGTGCCAATCGATATGGTGATTTAGCGAGAGGAGTTGCTCCTGGGACGAGGTCGATTCGGAACTCAACCTGTCTCTCTGGGGGTACTCCTGGGAGATCTTCAGGAAACACGTCCGGGAATTCACACGCTACCGGAATGTCTTGGATGTTAATTTCTTCTTTGGTCTTGTCCACTATGTGGGCCAAGAACGCTAAGTTGTTCTTTCGCAGATGTTTTTGTGCTTTGATGCACGAGATAAGACGAAGATTCGTGCTAGGCTTGTCTCCGTAAATTACTAGGGTTTCGTGATTCGGGAGACGAAGGCGAACGGCCTTCTCGTGGCACAAAACCTCAGCATGGTGGGGGCTTAACCAATCCATGCCGATAATCACATCGAAACTCCTAATTGACACTGGCATCAGATCTATTCGTAAGACGTGTTGGTTAAGGGTTAGGGTACATCCAGTGTAGATTTCTCTAGTGGATTCGGTCTTCCCATTGGCCATTTCCACCGTATAGGTTTCATTCAGCTTTTGGGGTTGTTGTTTTAATAAGTGTTTAAACTTCTCGCTTACGAAACTTCGCTCCGCTCCGGTATCAAATAAGATGCATGCATAAGTGTGGTTTAGGAGGAACGTACCGGTCACAACTGCGGGGTCCTGAACTGCATCACTCTGACCCATAGTCAGCATTCTTCCTGCTCCTCTGTTTCCTGAGTTGTTGTTGTTAGGGCAATCTCGACGGAAGTGTCCCGTCCTTCCACACCCGAAACAGGTGTGACTAAGCCCTGCATTGTTGCCACCGGCATTGGTGTTGTTGTTATTGCGAGGGTTGTTGTTGTTCTGGTTGTTTCCCTGATTCTGGTTCTGAGAAGGATAAGTCCTGCAGAACTTTGCAGTGTGTCCCCTTCGGTTGCAACTGGTGCAATGGAACTCCCTACATTCTCCTTGGTGATGGAAACCGCACTTGTTGCATTTGGGATGAGTACCGGAATAGGGTCTTGAAGTGTTTGAAGCAGCTGAGGCTGGAGCATGTGGTGTGGCTGGAACCGGTGCAGTGACAGCGTTAACTGCCACTGTTTGCTGCTTTTTAGAGGCCTCGGGGCCCTGACGCCCCTTTCTCTTGTTGTTCCATCCTTTCTTACCATCACCCTCCTTTTTCTTCTCAGCCTCTACCGGTTTCTCGCCCTTTTTGTGGTTATGATCATATAACCTCTTTGCCAATCTCTTCGCACTGTTAAAAGTTTCAGGGTTCGCAGCTATCACATTTCCTTGAATGGGGGATGTCAGTCCCCAAATGAATCGTTCAATCTTCTTCCCCTCTGAAGTGATCATACCCGGGCACAACAGAGATAGTTCGCTGAATCTCGATATGTAAGCATCGATGTTCCCATTCTGCACCGTGAGATTCCATAGTTCCTGCTCCATCTTCTGTATTTCGCCTCGGGGGCAGTACTCAGCCGTCAACATCTCTTTCATCTCTGCCCAGGGAATAGAGTTGGCGACCGGGAGTGTCATGGCTTCCACATGACCATTCCACCAAGTGAGTGCTTGGTCCACCAAAGTGCAGGCCGCGAACTTCACTTTCATCTGCTCGGGGCACTCGCATATCTCGAATACCGACTCTACCTTCTCGATCCATCGCTTTAGGGCGATCACTCCTCCGGTACCGTTGAAAGTTCGGGGTTTAGCGTTCGCAAAATCCTTGTAGGTGCACGTTTTAGTGAGTCCTTGGTTCGCCCCGTTGTTCGAACTTCCAGATCCTTGCCCGTTACCTCCTCCGTTGTTTCCTCGGTGAAGTTGTGCCATCGCTGCTGTGACTGCAGCCGACACGGCTGCCTGGAAAGCAGTGGAGTCAGCTTCGGGCGGGGTTGGTCCTGGGTTTCCGCGAGTAGTTGGGCGAGGCATCTTTCTGTCATGAAACGGAAAGATGTTGAGTGTTCGTGGTTTCTGGGAGGTTGCGACCTACTATCTAGGTGTATGGTGCGAACCTAAACATTACTATCATCAAGCATGCAATCATAATGTCTCAACACATAGCAACTAAGAATAATTTAGCAAAACACACAAAAGTTCATTAATATTATCCGCATTTAGTACAAGAAAATTTGCTCGTAGGAGCATACATAGATAATGCTAATCTGACAGTATAACGGCTCCATGAGTAGTGTAGTCACTTAAACATAGAGCCGGAGTACATAACATAGTTCCTAATAACCTACTATAATAAGTCTATTCCTAACCGCGATGAGCTGCGTCAGGAGGTGGTGCCGAAGATGTGGATGCTCCCTGAAGACGAGCAACCAAGCGTTCCGCGTCCCGGAGTCGAGACTCCCACCGAACCTGTCTCATGTGAAACTCTCGAAGGACGTCACGCGTCTCCTGCTCCGCACGCTCGACCCTAGTCCTCAATTGGTGTACCTGATCCGCAGTGTCCTGGGCAAGATCGCCCGTATTCCGTAACCGTTTTACCATGACTGGAAGGGCTCGGTCGGCCGGTCCTCCATCTCTCAGGTCAAAGAACTCGCGTGACATGCCATACGGGGGTCGCTGTCCCTGCTGTCTGCTCCATCTCCAGAGGTCCATACCCCAGGGAGGTGTAGGGCCAGTGGGGCCCACTCGATATGCAGGCACCCGGATTGGGTAAGGGGGGTTGATGACTTCGGACTCCGCATCCGAATCACCCCCGTCGCTATCATCGAGCTCCTCTTCGAAATGCTCTTCGTCTTCTTCGGGTTCGACAGGCTCGCCTTCGGCTTCTGCCTCCGGTTCCCCGTCAGGTTCCTCCTCGGGGTCCTCCTCGGGTTCCTCTTCAGGCTCTTCCTCAGGTTCCTCCTCAGGCTCCTCCTCAGGTTCCTCCTCGGACTCCTCTAGCCACCCGTTGTTTCCCTGATTAGGGAAGTAGGGGTCTCCCGGGTGATGAAAACCAGCCATGCTGTCTGCGCGAGTACGTAAATATACTACATTATCCTTGGATGCTATATCTATCATACATACTAAGCAACATTCTCTTTTTGGGTGATAAGGGTATAGTTTTTGGTTCCCTGGCTATCCCGATCTCATCAAGACGTGTGTTAGTTTTACCTTGGAGAGAACGTAGTTGATCAGGCTACATTCACTCCTTGGTATCCCTAAGAACAGTCCCGAATTAACCAAGATACCAGTATTATTGTGTTTGATTCAGCGTTAGGTCCTTATTCCTAATGCAAGCAAGTGTGTTTTATTTACTCGTTCTGTTCAGAGTTATGTTAGTCCCTCTTTTTGGTTTATAGTTGCATATCAATGTATGGCTCGACATGCTAGTTCACTATAAACAAAGCTCTGATACCAACCTGTCACACCCCCGAACCAGACGGCGGAAACGTCCGGGGGCTGTCGTGACTCAATTGAATACCATAACATTGAATATATATGAAACATAACAACATTCGTCACCATTCATCAACATAGTACAACCAGTAGTGTTTACATAACATACATTGTTTAAACATTACATTCCCCAAAAATTAAGTTGTTTAATTCATACAAAAATAAACCGCAACCGTCACTGGATATGATTTCCCTTGATTCACTGGCTCCCTGAGAATACAAGTATTTTGAAAAACGTCAACATATGAAATGTTGGTGAGTTCATAAGTAGTGTTTGAAATCGAATGTTTGTATTGTTTGAAGAACCACCAGAAAATCCGATATTTTCTGAAAAGATAAGTTTCCGAAAACGTTTGTGAAGATCCATAGGTATGCTTGTTTGTTTCTATACTTGTAAAAAAAAAATGTTCGTTTAGAATGTATGCATTTCAAATTTGTAAGTATTGAAAACCCTAGGAAAACCCGATGTTCTCCTAGTTCCTTGAATTACGTGATGTTACATTGAAACCATGGCATAGCGTATAGTGTCAGTCCCGGGCGACGTTGGAAGGTTTTCGAGCAGGATTATTTACTACAAACCCGCGTTACACAAACGCCCAGTTTATAGTTATACTAACGACTCCGAAGGCGTCGTCAATACTAATCGCGTTATCCAATCGCCCTGACTAGGTGAAGTCCCACATCCGAAGAGAAAGAGGTCACGAAGACCCCGGTAACTCCATTAGCCGGTTGGGGATAAAATGTACGAGGGGTCCCAGACCCGCCTCGCATGAAATGTAGACCTTACTAGCAAGACCAAAGGACCCTTGGGGACCGGTGGTATACAAGCCATTGAAAGTCCATTTACGTTGTGTCGGATCGGTAAAACCCAACACTCCGTAAAAAAAATGTCTTCGGGCCTTAAGATCAGGTCATTGGGCTAGCTAGGCTCAACGAACAAGATTTTACACTTGTGGGGCCCAAAGATGGTGCATAGACGTCTGTGCACACTCGCATGTGTATGTATAACCAAACGTTACTTGTATGAATTGTAGTGTCGTAGTGTTAGTAGTTGTAGATTTCTATTGGCTCGAGACCGAGCCAATTCGTTTAACAACGACTTTTGGTATTGTAATGTATTGTATTCCGTTGATAGTCGTGGTGCCATCATTTGATCAAATTGGATATATTGAACTAGCCTTGAAATATTCCTGTTTTCAGCCCCTCATCATTTGTAAAATTTACATTTTCAACCCCTTATATTAAATACTTCCCGGTTTAGTCCTTAAACTATTTTTCTTGACATTTTAACACCAAAAATTATTGAAATTAATATTTTTCAACATATTTTTCATAAAAACAGTTTAAGTCCTTGAAAATGCAGTTTTCATGGTTTTAACCCCTTATTTTCGCAATTTTTACAATTTTGGCCCAATTTGGAAAATTTTTGCAACTTTGGTCCTTTTTAAATTTAAAAAGCATTTTAAACCTTTGAAAAGGATTTGGAACATTTATAGTCCACTGTTTTACAGAAAGTTACAGTTTTGGCCCTCCAAAACAGAAAAATTCGCATAATGGGCCTTATTGGGCCGAAAGTTACATTTTTAACCCATTAAGCTTAAAATTTATGTTTTTAGTCCCCTAAATGAGTATATTTCCAGAAATTTATTTATGAAAACTGTTTTGGCACACTTCATCCATCAGAATCTGTGACATGTCGATTTGGGCCCTTATTTTTGCATTTTTCACATTTTAGGCCCAAAATTTGTGTTTTTAACCCAAAGAAATTATTGCTAAACTACTTAGCCAATTTTTCTTGAAGCACTTTGTGTTTAGAAATATATTTGAAATTAAAATCATGTAGCACAAGTTATATCTCGGTTTTGATGAGTTTTGAGGCTAGATCCAACATAAAAACACATAAAAGCATACATATAAGCATGGAAATCATACAAGGCATAGAAACACATATAGATCTACACTTTCACTTGTATTCCCCCCCCCCCCCCCCCCACAAAACTCATAAAAACAGAAAATAGGGGGTATGAAGCTCACCTTGGGGTGTTGATTCGGTTTTGCAAGGAAAATGGAAGGAAAAATGAAGTGTTTTTGGCCTTGGCTCCCTTTGATGAAGATCTCGAGTTTTGAGATGGTTCTAGGGTGCAAGATCACGATTTTTTTGCATAGATTAGGAAAGGATTTTGATAACAAAAGAATTTAAACCATAGATCTATGCATAATCTTACCTTAGATGATGATTTACTTGCAAAATCCTCTTGGAAAGTCCCTAATTTTCGAGATTTTTGGAGAGGGGAGGAAGGAGAGTTCTTGAGTGTTCTAGAGAGAATTTGAGATATTTTTGGTGTGTGTGAGAGGGGATTCGGCCGAGAGTGGGAAGAGAGAAGAGAGGAAGTGATATTTGAAGTGATACATGCATGGAGGTATGTGATATGTGCCTAGAAATCCATTAGATAATAGTGAGGTGTCACTCACAAGTCAACATGCTTCCTTTCCTCTTGGGCTCATGCATTGGGCCGAGAATGGGGAGAGAAGAAGGAAAAATTGGGCTCTTTGCCCCTAAGCCCAACATTAGAGGTAGTTTAGGGTATTTATTGGCCTTATAAAATAAAATTGTGATTTTTATGCTTTATTAAGCTAGGTTAGGTTAAATTATGGATCAAAACTTGTGTTTTATTTCATTCTAGGTTCTACCTAGCCCAAAATATTGCAATAAACAAATGTGGGTCCAATTAGAACCCAATTAGGGTCCTAAACCCTTGATAGTCCAATTTGGAAATTCATTGGTCCATTTGGATCCAATAAGGAAGTCCTAGTCCTAAATGGACTTAACAAGAACTTCTAGGGTCTCCAATTGTTTGATGACTACTTATAGTACTTGTATCTTGTATTTGATTGAAGTTTTTGATTCACATGTACTTGAACGCATAGATTACATGGCTCAAAATTTATAGTTGTGACACAAGTCAACCATGTCTTCATCGTTTGATGATTTAGTCGCCGATCCAGTTCACCTTTCCGATGATGGTTTCGTAGTTGAAGACTCTCCGATATTGGTTACTGAGGAGGAGCAGGTATCTAATTATCCGTCCCCAACACTGATTTTCGTTTCCGGTGGAGGATTATCGACCGATCAGCCCGAAATTTCATCGTTTAACGAAAATGGAACGCCCTTCGAAGGTGAGTATATGGCGTCAGATGGATAGATTCTGTTCCCACTGTCGGAGATGCAGCCTGAGGAGGGTTTTGCACTCATAGAATGGAGGAGGTTAGGGCTTTATCATTTTTATTAATTATTTATGTTTTTCTTTAATTACACAAGCTTATGGATTAATTTCGTCTGTTAATTTTCTCATTCTTCTATCATTTTATGCTTTGATCGATTATACGTTTTTGAGTTTTAGGCAGGAGAATCAATTGGCTTTTTTAGTATTATTCAGAGAATCAGTTGACATTTAACTCTGATTATATCTGTTACTTATTCTGACTGTAATTGATAACAAGTTCATTGAATGATTAGTCTCGATCTGACTCATTGACAGCCCTAATCTAACGGTAATTTGATATGTTGTATGCATTCTAAATCGGAACCCTAACATGTTTCTCATGACAGAGAAAATGCATTGCATTTAGAAGAGAAGGAGAAGATAGAGAAAGAGTTGCTAAACCAAATCATTGATGAAGTAGATGATTATAAGATTAAATTCCACAACAGATGATTATAAGAAACTCTTATTTTATTCATGGGTATTAGGCTGGATTGGTTGATAGATCTTTTAATTTTGCAGATAATCAAGTGCATGGTCAAAATGTAAATCAGAAGTCAAGGTTTCGAAGGTAAGTCACGTAGATTGTTACAATTGTATATGAATCGGTATCAAGGATTGATTAATTGTTAATGATTAGAACTATTAAATCATAGTAGGTAAACCATCCTTGTGATTTTTGTCTTATTCATTGATGTATTTTGTGAATCGGTATTAAGGATTGATTAATTGTTAATGATTAGAGCTATGTTTTTTAGATAAAAAATCAGTTGTAATCTTATATGAATACAATGTCAAATGTCTCATTTGTAGTTAAAATCAATGAATAGAAGTATATTATAAATGCATGATTTCATACCTTAATGATTTATATGTTGAACAGGTGTAATTTAGAGCTTGATGTTTCTAATAAGGATAACCGTAAAGAATGGAAATTGATAGCAGGATCAAGGGCGTCCCTCTTCGTTTCTATATGTATGATAGCAACAAGAAAATATGAAGAAAAAAATAATAATGTTGTAGTAATTCATCTATAATTCACATTATATTCTTATATGAATATAACTACTGAAAATATAGGAATTTAGACGTTTTTTGTATTTTTGTAAATGTATTCATGTATTATTAAAGTTGTATTCATTTATGATTGTAATAAAACGCATATTTATTTGCAACGAAATGGTGAATTCTTAAATATTTTTTGATATCAATTCATGAACAATAAAAAAAAAAAGAAAAAGACAAATCCAGTCATGATACTTTTAGTTATGAATATGACACTATTCAATAAATTTAAATTACAAACTTAGTTAACTGTTATATATTTTTAATCGATTGTACACTCAATAAATTAGTTTGATATTTATTCATTTATGGACAATAATCACGTAAAGCAATATAAAATCATTTTAAATTGATAACTTTTTTTCCTCTTTCATTAATGATATAAAGAAAATGGCAAAAAAAAATTATTTTTTTGGTAACAGTCAATTAGAATCCCAAAAATTTAGGAAAATATCATTTAATTAAAATACAAGTTTATCTATATGTCCTTATCTATTGATTGGTTCAGAACTGTTCTTGCGTTCTCAACCTTTTAGGTGTTCTCATTTGATCCTTTCCCTATATATATATATATATATATATATATATATATATATATATATATATATATATATATATATATATATATATATATATATATATATATATATATATTCAAACTTTATGAATATAAATAGTTTTGTTTTCTTTTTTTATCATTTCATAGAAATAATAATTTCTCAATTATCGTATGTAAAAACAACGTAATGGTTTTTTTCGAGTATTTAAGTATAAAATTTTGGTGTTTTCTAGGAGTCTCCTTATTTTCTAAATACATTCCTATATATAATTCCTTCTCAAAATTCATATTCTAATAAAGTAATATGTTTATTCTTATATTGACAACTGTAATACTATTAGAACTCCTTAATAAAACTATATGTCACATATCATGTCATTTTTCAACCCAGTTATTATCAATTTCAAATTTGAAATTTTAAATTCCTACTCTAATTACATAAATTAATAATTGATTTTCTTTTTTAAATTTCAAATTTTAAAATTTTTCGTTCTAATTATATTAAAGTAATAACATTAGATTAAAAAATAAAATACATACAATTAATACAAATTATAAATTGATATAACTTCATATATTTATTTAAATCAACAATTATAATTTTATATAACTAAAAAAAATTCTATTAAGTAATAACTTATTTAATGTTATAAACTAGTTAAATATAATATAAATATAGTTTTTACGACGAATCTTAAATAAACAATTTCATTAGTATTCTAAAGCAATTACCGGGATCAAATGAAGAATATTCATTATAGATTGTTTTGTTTTATTCGATATACAAATTATATACAAATTAAAATATAATGATTGTTATATCCTACGTCACATTAAAAACATTTAAAATTGCCACTACCTAAGAATTCAATTCAACTTTGTCTCCATTGGTCAAAGAAAACTCAACATCTTTGTAATGATGAGATTTCAATTTATCGTCATATGTAATATATTAGAAAAAAGTTAGGAGCCATTTTTTCTATAATAAATGTATTTCTTACTTATCTTACGTTACGAGAATATGAAAGATACAACATTTGTGCTTAATTTATGTCTCATAACAAGAATACAAATGGATATCTAAACTAAAACTCAGGTAACTCGGGTAATTCCTCAATGCGTGTGAAAATGTCGTACCATAGGTCTATGCTACCCATATGACAATCAGTATATGGATTTCTTATGTCTTCATTCTCTATAACTTTGAGTGGAGACGATGAAAACTCAACACTCGATATGTTTGTCGTTGGATTAGATTCCATGATGTCGTCACCCTCACCAGATAACGTTTCCGACCAGAAACTATCATCAAGAAATGTCTCATGCTTGATTTCCTCATGTTTAGCTACATCAAATGAATTGGTCGTTGTTTCTGTTTCAGATGAAGACTCGCTACACGATGGTTGAACATAGACTAGTTGTTCCTCGTCATGGGAGTTTAGTTGTGGTTGGGCATGACATTGTGAAACAATCGATTCTTCTGAATTTTTATCGCTTGAAGCACGTTTGGACTTGGTGCTATGTCTTTTTGGAGCATGGCTGGTTGTCTCATGACTTTCAAGTCTTTTCTTCAAATAAGTATGCCAAACATTTTTTATTTCGTTGTCAGTTCGGCCAGGTAAATTCGTTGCGATTACAGACCATCTGTAAAATCAAGGAAAGCCAAGCTTCATGACAAACTTGTATTCAAAATTATATATTTAATTAGTTACGACTAATACGTGCAAAATAAAAAGTACCAATGGATTTGTCTTTTTCTTATTCTTTATTTATATTCTTATTCTTGAAATATGTGTTAAAAAAATCGTATTTTATGCTTGGGCACATGTTGATATATGTTGGTTTGAAAATAAAAGTATACATGTTGTGTAGTTATTTATTCTGAAACATAATTAAATAATAAAGCATGAAAACCGGGATTGCGATTCGTGGTAGCCAATAGCCAATTTGAATAATTTATTGCCCATCCAAAAAACTATTTTCACTGTGTCATCATCATGTCTGCGGATCTAAAGTTTGTTATTTAAAATTCTGGTACATGACGTTATTGGGTTTATATGATCAAAATGATTAACGTAAAATGTAATTTTCATATGAAATGAATAGACATGAGTCCCTTGTATACATTTGATTAGCAAATATGTTTTTTGAAATTATTAATATAAACAAATATCACGCTTTATAATAATTGAAAACCAAAATCTATGTCCGACTCCTTATGTCAAAATGTTATATGAAATGCTGATGTCTTTTACAAAAATAATAAAGTGATAATTGTTTACTAAAGATACGAATAAGATTGAAAAACTCCGTTGTACCTATTTCCAAGCATTTCATGTAGATGAATGATGGTGTCTTCCTCTTCTCTACTAAAGTTTCCTCTCTTAATATCTGGTCGTAAATAATTGGTCCAACGAAGTCGACAACTCTTTCCACATCTTAACAAACCTGAAAATAAAAACAATAAGAAAACAAATTAAAACCGAAAATGAACACTAACCCACTTTGATCTTAAAACTTGTGAACTAAATTTCAATGCTAAATCAACCAACGACAAACATAACAACTCTATGTTTTCATGTGTAAAGAGAACACAATCGTTGTATCATGTCATATTCATGAACTCAGCATCTTTTCTGAGAACGATCGACACTGTGATTTTCTCTTTCGTTTTCATCTATATGTCAAATTAGTTTCCTTGCATGTGAAAGGAGTTAAATCGCTAATGAGGATTTGATCATCTCTATACGTTCTTCAAATCCTCATATTCTAACTAGATTGAGAAAAATTAACATAAAAGTACTCATATGTGCTGTCAAACTGAAAAATCTTTACAAGAGAAACCAAATGAATATTTCTATGACAAAGATCAAGAAGTAATGCATATGGAGCTATAATAAGATATAATTACCAGCATGTTTCGGAAGAGCACGCCAGTTAGGATGACCATGTTGTTGTATGTATGAAATGAGGATTTGGTCTTCATCATGACTCCATGGGCCTTTCTTCAATCCCATCTTCTCACAACAAGGTGCTCTCCCCATTCTCTTTCTCTCTATTGGAGTTGAAATGATATGGAGATATCCCAAGGCACAAGAGTGGAGTAATTGGCCAACGATGCCTATTTATCCTCAATATTTTTCTATTTTTTTATTTCTTAACTTTTTTGTTTAAAAAGTACTCCATTTGATTTGATTTATGATTAAGAAAATTAAATAGCATATACTGTTTGATATTTTCTTTCATTAATAAATTACTAAATTTTGTTTGATATACGATTAATAAAATTAAATAACATGCAATTTTTCTTAATTTTTTAATCAAAAGATGGCTATATATGATGTGTTAAATGATTAACAAAATGAAATATAATGTAATCTTGAGAGATGGTTTAATATGGTTTTACCTATTATAGAAAAAATTTAAATAACCCTTAATACAATTAAATGTTGGTGGTTTTGTTTTCGCCAATGAGTTGCAATGATTGTGAAGAGATGAACACGAAAATTTAAAGTCAACATCTTATACAATTAGAAATGGTTCATTAAAAAACAACCCATAATATAAAATATTGTGCTTTTTGTGATATTGAAAACAATCAGTTCTATTAGGAAATCAAGTTAATAAAAACTTCCCAAAAAATGATTTCTGTTTTTAGAAAAAAAAATCTATTTGACGTTTTGAGGTCGTAAGCAAATTATTAAAAAAAAAAAAAAAAAAAAAAAAAAAACCCTTTATTTGAATAGTCGAATTTCCTAAATAAATAGCAACGAGCTAAATAACAAACAAAATTACATCGAAAAATATGATATTTTTCACATAATTTTCAACCGAATGACCAAGTTGACAGAATTTTTTGTGTTACTATGTACATACCAAAAGCAAAACTATTTTTTCAAATATATATCTTTTTTTTTTTTTTTTTTTTTTTCTAAATCTATTTTAGATCAAAGACTTAACATTATCAAGGAACACAAATAAAAATTCCCAGTAAATGATTTATGTTTTTAGAAAAACGAGAAAGGTTTTCTATTTGATGTTTTTGAAGTCTAACTAGTAAGAAAATAAATAAAAACCTTCCCTTTTTAAGGGTAGCCAAATATCATTTTTAATGGTGTATCTGGGTCAAGAATATTGAAATTACCGATCTGGATAACCTGATGCAACAATCCAAAGAATCACTTTTCCGGTTAAGAGAATAAATAAAAACCTTCCTTTTTAAGGGGTAGCCAAATATCATTTCTAATGATTCATCTGGGTCAAGAATATTGAAATTATCGACCTGGAAAACCTGATGCAACAATCCAAAACATCACTTTTCCGGTTAGAAAATTATACCCGAACTTATAGCAATACACATTGGGTAATAACCCTGAGCAAACATATCCCAAAAAATAAGCAAGGTATAAACACATGCAGTAAACAAATCATTACGAGCACTAACATAGAACTTGTTTTACCCGGATCTTGCAAGAGACCTGGTTAAAGGCCCATTCCAGCTCTTCTACATGGACCTATATAAGCAAGGCATCATCAAAGAGAGACCCCGATCGAGACTCACTCTTTGCCAAGAAGATCATTAATCTTTACACATGAGAATGCAATTGATAGATAGCTTAAATATCAAAGAGCAATACCGATGGGCAACCTCTGTATAGTTCCTAACGTTTCTTCTTTATCTGCACTAGTTATGCATGACACAAGCCATAATTAACGATCACGAAAGAGACGTAGAATCGTTGGCGCCATCCGTAATATCAGCTTTCTAAGCAATGCATCTAAGGCATCAAACAGGGGCCTTTAGAGGAAACAACAAATATAACAAAATGAAAAATACTAGAAAGACCATAAAAAAGCCCTCCTACCAACAACCGCACACAACCACAATTCATTCACACAAAAGGGTAACAACAAAGAGACCATTGGCATGTTATTCGAAGTCGTTTCCACCATACATTGGCTGGTTAGGTTCAAGACACAGTTAGGCTATGGAACTATGCACATTGAGCTATTAGTAATACCATCACTAGCCTTACTAACAGAAGCAACTACCTCAAAACAAGGAAATCCACAGAACAGCAAAAGTGAGCAAGAAAGCATAACATTCAACGACAACTACATTGGACATGGAATTTTGATAGGTTCTACATTATCAATCCTACTCTGGGAGAGCTTTCTTAACCTAGTAAAAGAATATGTGGACATACTCTCCTGAAACCAACATATATGGTTGGAGTACCAGGACATGTCATCGAACAAAACTCAAAGACAAAGCGGCAAAAAAACCAATCCGACAAGAGAAGAGATACAGTCTGGGGAAAGGAACAAAACAATAAATTAGGAAGTAGACAATCTAGTAAAGGTAGGAATAGTTTGAGAATCCTTATTCACTTCATGGATAGCTAACATAATCGTATGAAAAATAAAGTAACAAGTAATAGAGGATATGCATTGATTTTACCGACCTAAACAAAGAATGCCCGAAAGAATAATACCCTTTATCGACAATAGAGGAGAAAATTAAATCGCTAGGTGGACACTATAACACTCATAAAAATCATGATAAATTAAAACTTTTAAAATGAACCGATTTCACAAATTATTTACAAACATAGTTTTCAAAACATGTTCAATATCAGAGTCCCCAAAAATCACAAATCAAAACATGAGGATGTGTACAGTCACGCCTTATCCTTTCCGCGGTCATCAGAAGTACCTGAAACAGAACCCAAAACTGTAGGCCAACGCTTAGCGAGTTCCCCTAAGGTACCAACACACAAACAATAACATATACAATAACAACATGCATACAGAGCCTTTCAGCATGACTGGACCGCCTTACAAGCCTACAGACTAGCTGGACCGTTCATGGAACCTTCAACATGACTGGACCACCTCACTAGGCCTTCAGCCTATCTGGACCATTCTTCAGGCCTTCGACCTGACTGGACCACCTCGCAGGCCTACAATCTATCCGAGCCGCCATGGGTCTCTTGGCCTCCAGTCTATGTCGGTCCGCCTCCACCCAACCACATATAACATGTCGATATACACATATCAGATAAGCATATACAACCAGTCAAAAGACAACCAAACAGATCTTACAGATCACTAAGCATATCATTATCCTATATACCATTATGCAGATCTAACATATCACAACAACATACCAAAATTCAATAAACTAGGATAAAAATCCAATGGGCCGAACTTGGTGCCTTAAACCCGAAAGTGTAGTGAGGAAACTCACCTCATAAACTGAATAGAAGCTGAAGAGGTCCCGACTCCAAATCTCAGCTCTCTATCCGGCACTTAATCCTACTAATGATGAATTCCATTAAAATCCCAAAATAACATCAAGGTCAAAATTAGTCAAAGTCAAAGTCAACTTCTCAAACATACCAAGTCAACCGAGTCAACTCATCCGGGCTGATCTAGTGCAAGTACACGGTGCGTACTCTGGAGGTACGCTAAACGTACTCCAACCCTCATAGTTGACCACCATCGGGGTGGTTGACCTGGTATGTGAGGCATACTCCGAGTACGCTGGGCGTACCCTCGCAAGATCAAAAACCCCATTAAGAGCTTAATGGCTTAATCTTTCTCGATCAAACTTCAGATCCATGGCAAAAATACCCTCTAGAGTTATAAAATTTCCAACTTTATGACATTACATGCCCATTAAGAGCTTAACTCAAGCTATTAATCCATTAAGACCTTCTACAAGATGCAGGGAGCAAAGCTAACCATTAGGACTTAAATTTTATAGCTTAGGACCCCTCCGAGGGTCTGAAAGGAGAACTCAAAATGTTCAAGAACAAGTCATGCTTAAGATAAGACCTTTGGGACAAAAACGTAACACTAAAACACCTATTTCTTCATCTACTTTATTGAAAGACAAAGATGCAAGATTTATACCTTAGAAGGCTTGCTAATGAAGAGTAATTCACAGATCCAAAGTGCGTCACTCTCCACAGATGATCTGGGTTTCTTCCTTCTTCTACTAAACATACAAATACAACATTTAAGACTAGAAATCGCTTCTCAATGGTGAACTAGGGTTGCAAGACGTCTCAAGGGGAATGGAGTCTCATGTGGTGAGGGAAAATGAGGTTATAAGGATGATTATATATGATTTTAACCCTAAAATTTAGGGTTTCCAAACCTGGGAAGTACTGTCACACCCCCGAACCAGACGGCGGAAACGTCCGAGGGCTCGCGTGACTCAAATTGAATATCATCACAATGAATATACATTAAACATAACATAAACTTCACCATGCATTAATACATTACAACTGACATTGTTCACATCAAGTACATTGTTTAAACATTACATATCCATAGCATAAATTGTTTGATTGTTTTCAAAAGCATAACACCATAACATACTTGGTATTACTCCTCAGCTTACCTGTTACCTGAGAATACAAGTTATTTTGAAAATATGGAATGTTGGTGAGTTCATAAGCAGGGTTGTTGTGAAAATGTTTTATGTATTTTATAAAAACCCAGAAAATCCGATATTTTGTGAAAATACAATTGTTTATACCAAAGTGTGAAGATCCATAAGTTTGTGCATGAATGATTTCAAAGCGTGTATAAATGAAAAGTTTTGCATTATAGTTATTGAACAGTACAAGTGAATGGTGTTGATTTTGCTCGAAAAACCCGATGTTTTCCGATATTATCATATAATTGTTTCGAATTGTTATACCATCACAACGAATGATTTATGATTTTCCTTGATTACTCGGATTGTATTGGATTTATTTTATGTGAGTCGTTATAACCATGCATGATAATGACTAGTTCGTCTGTCTTGGCATTCTAATGAACCCCAGAATTGATCTTAAAATTTTGTCACCCTAGACTGGCCAAGTCTAAATGTAGCGAACAGTTGAGGTGTAGGGAGTCACCCCCGTATAAATCTATACACAAACTCTCGCTCTCCCTCCAGGAGACTCTGATTATAACTACAGACTACAAACGAACCATAAAGGTGCCACCCGTAATTACTCAATGAATCCTAAATGAATCTGATTACCATTGATTAACGACCTGTATTTGTTTACTTGTATTGAAGGTAAGTCTAACAAACGAGGAAAAGAGGATTAAAAGGTCCTACTAATTCCATGTGATATTTAAGACTATTGGGTATGCGAAGGACACGTTGACCCATTTTGCATTTAATTTATTTCGACCTTACTAGAAATGCTAATGGGCCACTAAGGCCTAATAGCATGTGAAAGCCATTGAGGGTCCCTTAAGCGTGTAATTGGGTCACAGGAGGCCCAATAAACATTTATTATTATCGTTGGGCCCAAAAGTTATGTTAATGGGTCACGAAGGCCCAATAAGCATGATTAGAAACTTTCAAGCCCAAAGATTTGAGTATTTACTTGTTTTAGGTATAGTATAATTGTTGGAAAGTTTGATTAAACGATTGTTAAATTCGTAACGGCACAAGGCTGGTCGGTTGTTTATAACGATATTTGGAAATAAATGTATATTCATCATTCTATTTTCATAAGTTGTAATTTTGTATTTTTGACCCAAATATCTTAATAATAAGATAATTGACTCAAAATATTGGTTAGACCTTTTCAGCCATTCTTTAATAAAAATGATAATTTTAGTCCCTTATTTATAAAAAAGAAATATAGGCCCTTAAAACATTTTTTTAATATTTTTGACCCATAGACTGGTTTAAGTAATGTTTTTACCTCAAAATTTACTCTTTCGCAGTTTCATCTCCTTCAGTAAAGAGTTTTTAGTTAAAGTCCAAACTTTTCGCAACTTTTACAATTTAGACCCAAATTTCAAAAACTTTACATTTTTATCCTTTTTGGAAAAAAATCATTTTTAATCCCTATAATAGTTTTGTTTACCCTTTTTACCCTTGTTTTGATAAATTTACCATTTCAACCCCTTGAAAATCACATTTTTCGCAATTTTTGTGCCTATGGGCCGAAAAGCCCAAAAATTGGCCCATTAAGCCGCAAATTACATTTCTATTCCTTTAAAGTGTATGATATTCGTAAAAACATTTATTTTTACTGTTTTGACTCTTTTGGTCCTTAAGAAAACCATGAATAACAAATTTCAACCCAACTTTTGTTTATTTGACAAATATAGCCCAAAAATGAGTTTTATGTTGCAATATGTTTATTATCACCTTAGAGTGTAATTTTATTGACTTGGTTAGTGTAATATATATTAGATCATGTTTATCTTCCTCCTTGAACCATAGATCTCGAGATTTCTTTCATTTTTGTTACAAAATTACCACATAAACACATGAAATCACACATAACATACACATACACATAGATCTGCACATTTTACTTGTATTCTCCCCCATAAAACTTGTGAAAAACGAAAAGAGAGGGGTATGAACTCACCTTTTCTTGTTGTTTTCGATTTGAAGAAGAAAAGGAAGAGTTTGATGCTATTTTTCGGCCCTAGCAAGCTTTCTTGGGTTGATTTCGAACTTAAGAAGCTTCTAAGGAGTATATCACGAAAATTGTGTGAGTTAGGAAGAAGTTTTGATGAAATAAAGAGACTAGGTTATGGATCTAAACAATAACTTACCAATGATGATGATGATTGTGGAATAACCTTCTTAAAATACCCTAACTCTCGAAAATTTTAAAGGAGAAGTGAAGAAGTTGTTGTGAGTTCTTGAGAGAAGCTTAAGTGAATCATGTGTGTGTTTTTTTTCCTTTGGCCGAGAGATAAGAAGAAGAGAAGGATAAGGGAGAGAAGTGAAAGGATGGATGCATGGAAGTATGTGAGATTTGCATGGAAATCCCATAGGTAATAAGGAGGTGGCTAATCCTCCTTAATCCCCTAATTTATCTTTTTTGTTTCTTTCTACTTGGGCCGAGAGAGGGAGAAGAACAAGAATATTTTGGGCCTTTGTCTTCGTGAGTCAATAATATGAGCCCATTTTGATGATTTTCAGTCCATTTGGTCTTTGGAGATGGTTCACGACCCAATATTCGTCAAGGTGTGAGTTTTATGGCCCATTAGGGCTAATTAGATTTGTTATGGCCTAATAAGGCCCATTAAAGATAAACTAGTCCATTCTAGGCTTATAAGGCCCAAAATGTTATGTTTCATACATATGGGTCCAATTAGGTCCCATTTAAGAGTTCTAAGCCCAAAATAGTCAAATTGGAAGCTTATTGGTCTATTAGGCCCAATAAGAAAATCCTAGTCCAAAATGAACTTAAACCGGGATTTTTAGGGTTTCAAATTCTTTTTTGTTGACCATTTGAATGTTTGTATAGGGTTTTTAACGGAATTTTTTTTCATTGTACAACCACCATACATATTTTCAAGTTTTAGCTACAATGTCATTCTTTGTTAAGTGTTTACAACGTATCAGAATTCCTAGTTGTGACATCATCCGCCCGTTAGAGGGAATTTCATCGTTGAATTCTTTTTAAAGCTAGATTCGAGAATGTGAGAATAGGTGAGGGTACTTCTTCTTCATCTGATCATCGCATTCCCATGTGAATTTTGGTCCACGTTTCGCGTTCCCCCGAACTTTCACAATCAGAATACGACTTTGTTTAGTACGCTTCACTTCCTTGTCCATGATTTCGACGGGTTCTTCGCTGAACAAGAGATTCTCGTTGATTTTGATTTCTTGTAATGGAATGACAAGAGTTTCGTTGGATAAGCACTTCTTTAAATTGGAAACATAGAACACAGGGTGTACACTGCTGAGCTCAGCGGGCAGCTGCAATCTATAAGCCACTGGACCTATGCGGGCAAGAATCTCGAAGGCTCCAATGTATAGCGGGTTTAGTTTTCCTTGTTTCCCAAACCGAATCACCGCTTTGTAGGGAGAGACTTTCAACAACACCCGATCCCCGACTTGAAATTTCAAGGGCTATCGTCGTTTATCAGCGTAGCTCTTCTGTCTGTCTCGTGATGATTGTAGTCGGGATCTGATCTGAGTTATCTTCTCGATCGTTTCACATATGATTTATGGTCCCTTTAATGCCTTTCCTGGTGTCTCTCCTCTTGCTAGTTGAGTTAGTGTCACCTACCTTAGCCCAACACAACGACGATCTACATTTACACCCATACAACACCTTGAAGGGAGCAGCTTTGATGCTCAGGTGATAACTGTTGTTGTATGAGAATTCGATCAAGGGCAAGTGGGTATCCCACGACCTTCCAAAGCCTATCACACATGAGCAAAGCATATCTTCTAGCGTTTGAATGGTTCACTCGCTTTGACCATCCGTTTGTGGGTGGTAGGCAGTGCTCATGTTGAGTTGTGTTCCCATAGCTTTATCAAGTGATTGCCAAAAGCGTGAAGTAAACCTACTATCTCTATTTTAGATGATAGATATTGACTCTCCGTGGATTCTCACAATTTCCTTGATATAGGTCCTCATTAGTTGTTCCATCTTGTATGACTCTTTTATCGGCAGGAAATAAGCGGATTTTGTCAACCTTTCAACTGTTACCCAAATGGTATCCAAACCATCAGCCGTCTTGGGTAGTTTGGTCACAAAGCCCATACTAATGCTTTCCTATTTCCACTCAGGAATTACTGGTTTCTGTAGTAATCCCGAGGGCTTATGATATTCCACTTTTACTTTAGCACACGTGAGGCACTTTCTAATGTAAGTGGCAATTTCACCCTTCATGTTAGGTCACCAATAATGTTGCTTGATATCCAAATACATTTTATCTGCACCCGGATGGATGGAGTATCATGTCTTGTGGGCTTCATTCATGACTACTTCTTTGAATCCCCCAAGTTTAGGGATCCAAATGTAGTTCATGAAATAATATGCTACGTCCGCCTTCACTTCAAAATTCTTTTCCATTCCACGTAACGCTTCGCTTGTTTTGTTTTCTGCCTTCATGGCATCAAACTAGGATACTCTGATTTGCGAGGTCAGGTGGGGTTGAATGGTTATGAAGAGAGTCTTCACACGACGATTTGAGTATTCTTTTCGACTCAAGGCATCAGCTACCACGTTATCCTAACCAGGGTAGTACACGATTTCACACTCATAATCGTTTAGCAGTTCAACCCATCTTCATTGCCTCATGTTCAACTCTTTTTGATTTAAAATGTGTTGGAGACTCTTGTGGTTCGTAAAAATGGTGCACTTTGTACCATAAAGGTAGTGGCTCCAAATCTTCAAGGCGAAGACCACAACTCCCAATTCAAGATCATGGGTGGTATAATTTACCTCATGTGTCTTTAGTTGTTGGGACGCATAAGCTATCTCCTTCCCACATTGCATAAGTACAAAGCCTAAACCTTGATTCGACACATCGCAGTAAACTATGAATTCCTCTGTTCCCTCTGGTAGTGATAGTACCGGTGCACTGCGATGTGCTTGCTTCAGAGTTTAGAATGCAGTTTCTTGCTTATCTGTCCATTCAAAGGGTACACCCTTTTGCGTAAGCAAGGCAAATGGCTTGGCTATTTTGGAGAAGTTCTGAATGAACCTCCTGTAGTAGCCCGCGAGACCTAAAAATTGATGAATTTTTGTGGGTGTCGTTGGGATCGCCCATCCTTCAATGGCTTTGACCTTAGAAGGATCCACATGTATCCCTTCTTGACTAACAACATGACCCAAAAATTTCACACTACGGAGCCAGAACTCACACTTAGAAAGTTTTGCGTACAACCTTTCGGTTCTTAGGGTTTCTAAGATTTTTCGGATATGTTGGCCATGCTCCTCTTCGCTTCGAGAATAGACTAGAATATCGTCGATAAAAACGATCACAAAGTTGTCAAGGAATGGTCGGTAGATTCGATTCATTAGGTCCATGAATGCGGCAGGGACATTCGTTAGACTGAAGGGCATTATGAAACATTCATAATGTCCATAACGAGTTCGGAAAGCGGTTTTGGGGATATCCTCTTCCCAGACTTTGAGTTGGTGGTATCCGGATCGCATATCTATCTTATAGAAGTAGTTTGCTTCTTGGAGTTGGTCAAATAGATCTTCGATTCACAGAAGTGGATTGCGATTTTTGAAAGTGAGTTTATTTACTTCCCTGTAGTCAATACACATCCTAAAGGATCTGTCTTTCTTCGTAACAAAGTGAACCAGAGCTCCCAAGGGTGAGAAACTAGTTCGTATGAATCCTTTGTTCAAAACTTCGCTGAGCTGGCTGGACAGCTCTTGCATCTCCGCAGGAGCCAACCTATAGGGCAATTTGGTGATGGGTGTAGCTCCCGACACAAGGTCAACTCGGAACTTGACTTGTCTTTCTGGGGGTATCGCCGGAAGATCTTCGAGAAAGACATCCTGAAACTTGCAAGCCATTGGGATGTCTCGAATATTGACCTCTTCTTTGGACTTATCCACAATATGGGCCAAAAATATCAGGTCCTTCTTTCGTAGATACTTATGTGCCTTAATGGACGAGATAAGGCGAATGTTCGTGCTGGTTTTGTCTTCGTAAATAATTAGGGTTTCGCGATATGGGAGATGAAGGTGAACAACCTTCTCGTGACACATAATTTTAGCATGGTGGGGGCGTAACCAGTCCATGCCGATAATCACATCAAAACTCCTAATGGAAACAGACATTAATTTTATTTGAAAAACATGTTGGTTTAAGGTCATGGTACATCCGATGTAGATTTCCCCAGTGGATTCTATTTTCCCATTAGCCATTTCCACCGCAAAGGTTTCATTGAGTTTCTGGGGTTGTTGTTATAACATGTGTTTGAATCTATTACTCACAAAGCTTCGTTCTGCGCCAGTATCAAATAGGATGCATCATTATGTGTGGTTTAGGAGAAATGTACCGGTGACAACAGCAGGATCTTGAATCGCTTCTCCCTAACCCATGGTCAGCACTCATCCTGTTCCTCCATTCCTAGGGTTATTGATGTTGGGCAGTTCCGATGGGAATGCCCAATCTTTCCACATCAATAGCAGGTGTCGCTTGGTCCCGCATTGTTGCCGCTGTTGTTGGTGTTGTTTTTGTTTTTGTTATTGTTGTTGCGGTTGTTGGTGTTATTGTTTTTTCCTTGCTGCTAGATCTGGGAAGGATAGGTCTTGCAATATTTTGCCGTGTGACCCTTTTGATTGCAACTGGTACAATGCATCTACGTACATTCACCATTATGATGGAGACTGCACTTGTTTCACTTTGGGAGATTCCCGAAATACTGCCTAGGGGCACTCGGAGTAGCTGAGACTGGAGCATGTGGTGTAGAGGGAACTTGGGTGGTTGCTGCATTGACTGTCACTATTTGTTGCTTCTTTGGCGACGACTCTGTGCCTTGTCACCCTTTTCTCTTGTTATTATTTCCTTTCTTGTTGTCATTTTCCTTCTTGCCTTCAGTTTCCCCTGGCTTTTCTCCCTTCTTGTTGTTATGGTCATACAGTTTCTTTGCCAACCTCTTGGCACTTTCGAAGGTTTCAGGATTTGCAGCTATCACATTTCCTTGAATTGGGGAGGTTAATCCGCAAATGAATCGTTTGATTTTATTTCTTTCTGAAGTAATCATACCAGGGCACAACAGTGACAGTTCGCTGAACCTTGATATGTATGCATCAATGTCGGAGTTTCGGATGGTGAGATTCCATAACTCTTACTCCATTTTCTGAATTTCGCCTCGCGGGTAGTACGCGGCCATCAACATTTCTTTCAACTCTGCCCATGGCATGGCATTGGCTACGAGGAGAGTCATGGCTTCTACGTGTCTATTCCACAAGGTGAGAGCTTGGTCAACGAATGTGCATATGGCAAAAATCACTTTCATCTCCTTAGGGCATTCACATATCTCAAATACTGATTCCACCTTTTTGATCCATCTTTTTAGGGTTATCATTCCACTTGTTCCATTAAAGGTTTGTGGCTTGGCATTGGTGAAATCTTTGTAAGAGCACGTCTTGGTAGGTCCTTGATTTATTTTGTTGTTCGAACTTCCAGCTCCTTGTCCATTACCTCCACCATTGTTCCCTTAGTGGATTTGTGCCATGGCTGCGGTGACCGCAACAGCTACAACTACTTGAAATGGAACTTAGTTGATTTCTGGTGAGGTTGGCCTAGAGTTTCCACGGGTTGGTCGTTGAGGCATCTTTCTGTCATGGAACGGAAAGATGTTGAGTGCCTATGATTTTTGTGAGTTTGTGGTCCTATAAACTAGGTGTATTGCATGTACATAAGTAGTTTCACATGTTAGAATACCATCATGGATACATAACACATAACAAATAACAACATCACAATAGAACACATATATTTTCCACTAATAATATCCGTACTTTGATACATGAAAATTTTATCGAAAGAGGATACATAAGTGGTGCAAGTTCGGCAGCGTAACAACTCTATGAGTAGTGTAATCACTTAAACATAGAGTCGATGGTACATAGTAGAGATCATAGTACCAGTAGGGTAAGGCTGGTCTAAACACTCTAAGGAGCACACGACAACGGCAACGAGGTCATATACTGAAGTGTTGTGCCAACAATCGGGCCATCTCAGTCATTTCTCCAATGACTTCGTCTCTTTCCTATTTAGCCTGCACCGCTCGCGCTTCCATGGCGAATAGCTGTTGCCACAGAGCGGCAATCTCAGCTTCCGGAGAGCGATTCTCTCTCGCATGATTCCCTGGTGAGGCGGGGTGGTCCTCTTGCGTCTTACTGGTAGGTGATGTGACGGAATCCTCGTATGTGTCTTGTTCTTCCTCCATGTCGTCATCGGTCCCATGAAACTCGTAGTCCGTGTCCGTGTACTCGTCAGGCCTAACGTCATGTGCTACCCCTGATTTCCCTTAGGATCGTCCTCGATCATCCCGTGGGCCACTAAGACCTGATGAAACTGAATGCCCTGGTGCTCCCCTTCCATGTTGACTGAGAGGAGGTGTATGAATAAACTATTATTACTCCTAAGATTTTTTAATTATTGTATAAATTGAGTTGATGTTCTCTTCTTGGTAATAAAGGGGTATGTTTTTAGGATTACCGACCATCCCGATTTCCTCAGGGCATGTGATAGTTGTACTTCGGAGGAAATGTAGTTGATCAGGCTACATTCACCCCTTAATACAACCATGAACAGTCCCGACTTAACCGAGATGCCAGTATCATCTTATTTGATTTGGTATTACATTCTATTTTTTTTTCTATATCGTACAAGTAGAGGTGTTTTATCGTTGTGTTTTATTTGTCTTGTTCAGAGTTGTTTTAGTACCTCTTTGGGTTATAGTTGCATATCAATGTCTGGTTAGATATGTCAGTTCACTCTAAACAGAGCTCTGATACCAACCTATCACACCCCCGAACCAGATGATGGAAACGTCCGAGGGCTCGCGTGACTCAAATTGAATATCAACACAATGAATATACATGAAACATAACATAAACTACACCATGCATTAATACATTATAACCGACATTGTTCACATCAAGTACATCGTTTAAACATTACATATCCATAGCATAAATTGTTTGATTATTTTCAAAAGCACAACACCCTAACATACTTGATATTACTCGTCAGCTTACCTGTTACCTGAGAATACAAGTTATTTTGAAAAACATTAACATATGGAATGTTGGTGATTTCATAAGCAGGGTTGTTGCGAAAATGTTTTGTGTATTTTATAAAAACCCAGAAAATCCGATATTTTGTGAAAAGACAATTGTTTATACCAATGTGTGAAGATCCATAAGTTTGTGCATGAATGATTTCAAAGCGTGTATAAATGAGAAGTTTTGCATTATAGTTATTGAAAACTACAAGTGAATGGTGTTGATTTTTCTCGAAAAACCCGATGTTTTCCGATATTATCATATAATTGTTTCAAATTGTTATACCATCACAACGAATGATTATGATTTTCCTTGATTACTCGGATTGTATTGGATTTATTTTATGTGAGTCGTTATAACCATGCATGATAATGACTAGTTCGTCTGTCTTGGCATTCTAATGAACCCCAGAATTGATCTTAAAATTTTGTCACCCTAGACTGGCCAAGTCTAAATGTAGCGAACAATTGAGGTGTAAGGAGTCACCCCCGTATAAATCTATACACAAACTCTCGCTCTCCCTCCAGGAGACTCTGATTATAACTACAGACTACAAACGAACCATAAAGGTGCCACCCGTAATTACTCAATGAATCCTAAATGAATCTGATTACCATTGATTAACGACCTGTATTTGTTTACTTGTATTGAAGGTAAGCCTAACAAACGAGGAAAAGAGGATTAAAAGGTCCTACTAATTCCATGTGATATTTAAGACTATTGGGTATGCGAAGGACACGTTGACCCATTTTGCATTTGATTTATTTCGACCTTACTAGAAATGCTAATGGGCCACTAAGGCCTAATAGCATGTGAAAGCCATTGAGGGTCCCTTAAGCGTGTAATTGGGTCACAGGAGGACCAATAAACATTTATTATTATCGTTGGGCCCAAAAGTTATGTTAATGGGTCACGAAGGCCCAATAAGCATGATTAGAAACTTTCAAGCCCAAAGATTTGAGTATTTACTTGTTTTAGGTATAGTATAATTGTTGGAAAGTTTGATTAAACGATTGTTAAATTCGTAACGGCACAAGGCTGGTCGGTTGTTTATAACGATATTTGGAAATAAATGTATATTCATCATTCTATTTTCATAAGTTGTAATTTGGTATTTTTGACCCAAATATCTTAATAATAAGATAATTGACTCAAAATATTGGTTTGACCTTTTCAGCCATTCTTTAATAAAAATGACAATTTTAGTCCCTTATTTAAAAAAAAGACATTTTAGGCCCTTAAACCATTTTCTTAACATTTTTGACCCATAGGCTGGTTTAAGTAATGTTTTTAGCTCAAAGTTTACTCTTTGGCAGTTTCAGCTCCTTCAGTAAAGAGTTTTTAGTTAAAGTCCAAACTTTTCGCAACTTTTACAATTTTGACCCAAATTTCAAAAACTTTACATTTTTTTATCCTTTTTGGAAAAAAATTATTTTTAATCCGCATAATAGTTTTGTTTACCCTTTTGCCCTTGTTTTGAGAAATTTACCATTTCAACCCCTTGAAAATCACATTTTGCAATTTTTGGGTCTGTGGGCCGAAATGCCCAAAAATTGGCCCATTAAGCCACAAATTACATTTCTACTCCTTTAAAGTGTATAATATTCGTAAAAAAATTATTTTTACTATTTTGACTCTTTTGGTCATTAAGAAAACCCTGAATAAAAACTTTCAACCCAACTTTTGTTTATTTGACAAATACAGCCCAAAATAGAGTTTTATGTTGCAATATGTTTATTATCACCTTAGAGTGCAATTTTCATTGACTTGGTTAGTGTAATATATATTAGATCATTTTATCCTCCTCCTTGAACCATAGATCTCGACATTTCTTTCATTTTTGTTACATATTTACCACAAAACACATGAAATCACACATAACATACACATACATATAAAACTATACATTTTACTAGTATTCTCCCCCATAAAACTTATGAAAACCGAAAATAGAGGGGTATAAACTCACTTTTTCTTGTTGTTTTCGATTTCAAGAAGAAAGGGAAGAGTTTGATGCTATTTTTTGGCCCTAGCAAGCTTTCTTGAGTTGATTTCGAACTTAAGAAGCTTCTAAGGAGTAAATCCTGAAAATTATGTGAGTTAGGAAGAAGTTTTGATGAAATAAAGAGACTAGGTTATGGATCTAAACAATAACTTACCAATGATGATGATGATTGTGGAATAACCTTCTTGAAAAACCCTAACTCTCAACAATTTTAAAGGAGAAGTGAAGAAGTTGTTGTGAGTTCTTGAGAGAAGCTTAAGTGAATCGTGTGTGTGTTTTTTTTCCTGTGGCCAAGAGATAAGAAGAAGAGAAGGAGAAGAGAGAGAGGTGAAAGGACGGATGAGTGGAGGTATGTGACATTTGCATGGAAATCCCATAGGTAATAAGGAGGTGGCTAATCCTTCTTTATCCCCTGATTTCTCTTTTTTGTTTCTTTCTACTTGGGCCGAGAGAGGGAGAAGAAAAAGAATATTTTGGGCCTTTGTCTTCTTGAGTGCATATTATGAGCCCATTTTGATGATTTTCAGTCCATTTGGTCTTTGGAGATGGTTAACGGCCCAATATTCATCAAGGTGTCACTTTTATGGCCCATTAGGGCTAATTAGATTTGTTATGGCCTAGTAAGGCCAATTAAAGATAAACAAGTCCATTCTAGGCTTATGAGGCCCAAAATGTTATGTTTCATACAAATGGGTCCAGTTAGGGCCAATTTAAGAGTTCTAAGCCCAAAATAGTCAATTTGGAAGCTTATTGGTCTATTAGGCCCAATAAGAAAATCCTAGTCCAAAATGAACTGAAACTGGGATTTTTAGGGTTTCAATTTTTTTTGTTGACCATTTGAATGTTTGTATAGGGTGTTTAATAGAATTTTGTTTTCATTGTACAAACACCATACATGTTTTCAAGTTTTAGCTGCAATGTCATTCTTTGTTAAGTGTTTACAACGTATCAGAATTCCTAGTTGTGACATCATCCCCCCGTTAGAGGGAATATCATCCCGGAATTCTTTTTAAAGCTCGATTCGAGAATGTGAGAATAGTTAGGGTACTTCTGCTTCATCTGATGTTTGCATTCCCATGTGAATTTTTGGTCCACGTTTTGCGTTCCACCGAACATTGACAATCGGAATGCAACTTTGCTTAGTACGCTTCACTTCCCTGTCCATGATTTCGACGGGTTCTTCGCTGAACAGGAGATTCTCGTTGATTTTGATTTCTTCTAATGGAATGACGAGAGTTTCGTCAGATAAGCACTTGTTTAAATTGGAAACATAGAACACGGGGTGTACACTGCTGAGCTCAGCGGGCAGCTGCTGTCTATAAGCCACTGGACCTATTTGTGTAAGAATCTCGAAGGCTCCAATGTATATTGGGTTTAGTTTTCCCTATTTCCCAAAACAAATCACCCCTTTCCATGGAGAGACTTTTAACAACACCCAATCCCCGACTTGAAATTCCAAGGGCTTTCGTCGTTTATCAGCGTAGCTCTTTTGTCTGTCTCGTGATGATTGCAGTCGGACTCTGATCTGAATTACCTTCTCGGTCGTTTCGCGTATGATTTCTGGTCTCGTTAATGCATTTCCTGGTGTCTCTCCTCTTTCTAGTTGAGTTTCACCTACCTTAGCCCAACACAACGACGGTCTACATCTACACCCATAAAACGCCTCGAAGGGAGCAACATTGATGCTAGGGTGATAAATTTCGTTGTATGAGAATTCTTTCAAGGGCAAGTGGCTATCCTACGACCTTCCAAAGTCTATCACACATGAGCGAAGCATATCTTCTAACGTTTGAATGGTTCGCTCGCTTTGACCATACGTTTATGGGTGGTAAGCAGTGCTCATGTCGAGTTATGTTCCGATAGCTTTCTCAAGTGATTACCAAAAGCGTGAAGTAAACCTACTATCTCTATTTGAGATGATAGATATTGGCTCTCTGTGGAGTCTCACGATTTCCTTGATATAGGTCCTCGTCAGTAGTTCCATCTTGTATGACTCTTTTATCGGCAGGAAATCAACGGATTTTGTCAACATTTCAACTATTACCCAAATGGTATCCAAACCATCAGTCATCATGGGTAGTTTGGTCACAAAGTCCATAGTAATCCTTTCCTATTTCCACTCAGGAGTTACTGGTTTTTATAGTAATCCCGAGGGATTCTGATATTCCAAGTTTACTTTGGCACACATGAGGCACTTGCTAACGTAAGTGGCAATTTCATCCTTCATGTTTGGCCACCAATAATGTTGCTTGATATCCAAATACATTTTATTTGCACCCGGATGGATGGAGTATCGTGTCTTGTGGGCTTCATTCATGACTACTTCTCTGAATCCCCCAAGTTTAGGGATCCAAATGCGGTTCATGAAATAATATGCTGCGTTCTCCTTCACTTCTAAATTCTTTTCCATTCCACCTAAAGCTTTGCTGTTTTTTTTTCCTGCGTTCATGGCATCGAACTGGGCTGCCCTGATTTGCGAGGTCAGGTGGGGTTGAAAGGTTATGGTGCACTTTGTACGGTAAAGGTAGTGGCTCCAAATCTTCAAGGCGAAGACCACAACTGCCAATTCAAGATCATGGGTGGTATAATTTACCTCATGTGTCTTTAGTTGTCGGGACGCATAAGCTATCCCCTTCCCACATTGCATAAGTACACAACCTAAACCTTGATTTGACGCATCGCAGTAAACTATGAATTCCTCTGTTCCCTCTGGTAGTGATAGTACCGGTGCACTGCGATGTGCTTGCTTTAGAGTTCAGAATGCAGTTTCTTGCTTATCTGTCCATTCAAAGGGTACACCCTTTTGCGTAAGCAAGGAAAATGGCTTGGCTATTTTGGAGAAGTTCTGAATGAACCTCCTGTAGTAGCCCGCGAGACCTAAAAATTGATGAATTTTTGTGGGTGTCGTTGGGATCGCCCATCCTTCAATGGCTTTGACCTTAGAAGGATCCACATGTATCCCTTCTTGACTAACAACATGACCCAAAAAGTTCACACTACGTAGCCAGAACTCACACTTAGAAAGTTTTGCGTACAACCTTTCGGTTCTTAGGGTTTCTAAGATTTTCCGAAGATGTCGGCCATGCTCCTCTTCGGTTCGAGAATAGACTAGAATATCGTAGATGAAAACGATCACAAAATTGTAGAGGAATGGTCGGCAGATTCGATTCATTAGGTCCATGAATGTGGCAGGGACATTCGTTAGACCGAAGGGCATTACAACAAATTCATAATGTCCATAACGAGTTCGGAAATAGGTTTTGGGGATATCCTCTTCCCAGACTTTAAGTTGGTGGTATCCGGATTGCATATCTATCTTAGAGAATTAGCTTGCTCCTTGGAGTTGGTCAAGTAGATCGTCGATTCGTGGAAGTGGATAGCGATTTTTGAAAGTGAGTTTATTTACTTCCATGTAGTCAATACACATCCTAAAGGATTCGTCTTTCTTCTTAACAAAGCGAACGAGAGCTTCTCAAGGTGAGAAACTGGGTCGGATGAATCCTTTGTTCAAAAGCTCGCTGAGCTGGCTGGACAGCTCTTGCATCTCTGCAGGAGCCAACCTATAGGGTAATTTGGTGATGGGTGTAGCTCCCGACACAAGGTCAATTCGGAAATTGACTTGTCATTATGGGGGTATCCTCGGAAGATCTTTGGGAAAGACATTCATAAACTCGCAAGCCTCTGGGATGTCTCGAATATTGACCTTTCTTTGGACTTATCCAGAATATGAGCCAGAAACATCAGGTCCTTCTTTCATAGATACTTTTGTGCCTTAATGCACGAGATAAGGCGAATGTTCATGCTGGGTTTGTCTTCGTAAATAATTAGGGTTTCACGATTTGGGAGGTGAAGGCGAACATCCTTCTTGTGACACATAATTATAGCATGGTGGGGGAGTAACCAGTCCATGCTGATAATCACATCAAAACTCCTAATGGAATCAAGCATTAAGTTTATTTGAAAGACATGTTGGTTTAAGGTCATGGTACATCTGATGTAGATTTCCCGAGTGTATTATGTTTTTCCATTAGCGATTTCCACCATAAAGGTTTCATTGAGCTTCTGGGGTTGTTGTTTTAACAAGTGTTTGAATCTATTACTCACAAAGCTTCGATCTGCCCTAGTATCAAATAGGATGCATGCATATGTGTGGTTTAGGAGAAACTTACCGGTGACAACAGCGGGATCTTGAACCACTTCTTGCTGACCCATGGTCATTACTCTTCCTGTTCCTCCATTCCTAAGGTTGTAGATGTTGGGGCAGTTCCGATGGAAATGCCCAGTCTTTCCACAGGTAAGTTGAGGAGTAATACCAAGTATGTTGGGGCAGTTCCCATGGTCATCACTTCTTGCTGACCCATGGTCATCACTTCTTGCTGAACCATGGTCATCACTCTTGTTGTTGTCGTTGTTGTTGTTGTTGTTGTCGTTGTCGTTGTTGTTGTCGTTGTTGTTGTTGTTGTTGTCGTCGGTGTTGTTGTTGTTGTCGGTGTTGTTGTTGTTGTTGTCGTTGTTGTCGTTGTTGTTGTCGTTGTCGTTGTCGTTGTCGTTGTCGTTGTCGTTGTCGTTGTCGTTGTCGTTGTCGTTGTCGTTGTCGTTGTCGTTGTCGTTGTCGTTGTCGTTGTCGTTGTCGTTGTCGTTGTCGTTGTCGTTGTCGTTGTCGTTGTCGTTGTCGTTGTCGTTGTCGTTGTCGTTGTCGTTGTCGTTGTCGTTGTCGTTGTCGTTGTCGTTGTCGTTGTCGTTGTCGTTGTCATTGTCGTTGTCGTTGTCGTTGTCGTTGTCGTTGTCGTTGTCGTTGTCGTTGTCGTTGTCGTTGTCGTTGTCGTTGTCGTTGTCGTTGTCGTTGTCGTTGTCGTTGTCGTTGTCGTTGTTGTTGTTGTTGTTGTTGTTGTTTTTGTTGTTGTTGTTGCGTCTTGCAATATTTTGTCGTGTGACCCTTTCGATTGCAACTGGTACAATGCATCTCCCTGCATTCGCCATGATGATGGAGACTGCACTTGTTGCACTTTGAGAGATTCCCGGAATGGTGCCTAGGGGCACTCGGAGTAGCTAAGACTGGAGCATGTGGTGTAGAGGGAACTTGGGTGGTTGTTGCATTGACTGTCACTATTTGTTGCTTCTTTGGCGACGACTCTGTGCCTTGTCACCCTTTTCTCTTGTTATTCTTTCCTTTCTTGTTGTCATTATCCTTCTTGCCTTCAGTTTCCCATGGCTTGTCTCCCTTCTTGTTGTTGTGGTCATATAATTTCTTTGCCAACCTCTTGGTACTGTCGAAGTTTTCAGGATATGTAGTTTTCACATTTCCTTGAATTGGGAAGGTTAATCCGCAGATGAATCGTTCGATTTTCTTTCCTTCTGAAGTAATCATACAAGGGCACAACAGTGACAGTTCGCTGAACCTTGATATGTATGCATCAATGTCGGAGTTTCAGATGGTGAGATTCCATAACTCTTGCTCCATTTTCTGAATTTCGCCTCGTGGGCAGTACGCGGCCATCAACATTTCTTTCAACTCTACCCATGGCATGGTATTGGCTACGAGGAGAGTCATGGCTTCTACGCATCCATTCCACTAGTTGAGAGGTTGGTCAACGTATGTGCATGCAGAAAACATCACTTTAATCTCCTCGGGGCATTCGTATATCTCAAATTCCGATTCCACCTTTTCGATCCATCTTTTTAGGGTTATCATTCCACTTGTGCCATTAAAGGTTCGTGGCTTGGCGTTGGTGAAATATTTGTAAGAGCATGTCTTGGTAGGTCCTTGATTTATTCTGTTGTTCGAACTTCCAGCTCTTTTTCCATTACCTCCACCATTGTTCCCTTGGTGGATTTGTGCCATGGCTGTGGTGACTGCAGCAGATACAACTACTTGAAATGCAGCTGAGTTGATTTCTGTTGGGGTTGGCCTAGGGTTTCCACGGGTTGGTCGTTGAGGCATCTTTCTGTCATGGAACAAAAAGCTGTTGAGTGCCTATGATTTTTGTGAGTTTGTGGTCCTATAAACTAGGTGTATTGCATGTACTTAAGTAGTTTCACATGTTAGCTTACAATCATGGATACATAACACAGAACAAATAACAACATCACAATAGAACACATATATTTTCCACTAATATTATCTGTACTTTGATACATGAAAATTTTCTCGAAAGAGCATACATAAGTGGTGTAAGTTCGGCAACGTAACGACTATATTAGTAGTGTAATCACTTAAACATAGAGTCGATGGTACATAGCATAGATCATAGTACTAGTAGAGTAAGGCAGGTCTTAACACTCTAAGGAGCGCACGACGACGACAACGAGGTCATATACTGAAGTGTTGTGCCAACAACTGTGCCATCTCAGTCATATCTCCAATGACTTCGTCTCTTTCCTGTTCACCCTGCACCGCTCGCGCTTCCGTGGCGAATAGCTGTTGTCGCAGAGCGACAATCTCAGCTTCCGGAGAGCGATTCTCTCTCGCAGGATTCCCTGGTGAGGCCAGGTGGTCCTGTTGCGTCTCACTGGTAGGTAGTGTGACAGAATCCTCGCCTGTGTCTTGTTCTTCCTCCATGTCATCATCGGTCCCATCAAACTCGTTGTCTGTTTCTGTGTACTCGTCAGGCCCAACGTCGTGTGTTCCCCCTGATTTCCCTCAGGCTCGTCCTTGATCATCCCGTGCGCCACTAGACCTGATGAAACTGAGTGCCCTGGTGCTCCCATTTCATGGTGACTGAGAGGAGGTGTATGAATAAACTATTATTACTACTAAGATGTTTTGATTATTGTATAAATTGAGTTGATGTTCTCTTCTTGGTAATAAAGGGGTATGTTTTTAGGTTTACCGACCATCACGATTTCCTCGGGGCATGTGATAGTTGTACTTCGGAGGAAATGTAGTTGATCAAGCTACATTCACCCCTTAATACAACCATGAACAGTCCCGACTGAACCGAGACGCCAGTATCATCTTATTTGATTTGGTATTACATTCTATTTTTTTCTATATCGTACAAGTAGAGGTGTTTTATCGTTGTGTTTTATTTGTCTTGTTCATAGTTGTTTTAGTCCCTCTTTGGGTTATAGTTGCATATCAATGTGTGGTTAGATATGCCAGTTCACTATAAACAGAGCTCTGATACCAACCTATCACACCCCCAAACCAGATGGCGGAAACACCCGAGGGTTCGCGTGACTCAAATTGAATATCATCACTATGAATATACATGAAACATAACATAAACTTCACCATGCATTAATACATTACAACTAACATTGTTCACATCAAGTACATTGTTAAAAAATTACATATCCATAACATAAATTGTTTGATTGTTTTCAAAAGCATAACACCCTAACATACTTGGTATTACTCCTCAACTTACCTGTTACCTGAGAATACAAGTTATTTTGAAAAACGTCAACATATGGAATGTTGGTGAATTCATAAGCAGGGTTGTTGTGAAAATGATTTGTGTATTTTATAAAAACCCAGAAAATCCGATATTTTGTGAAAAGACAATTGTTTATACCAAAGTGTGAAGATCCATAAGTTTGTGCATGAATTATTTCAAAGCGTGTATAAATGAGAAGTTTTGCATTATAGTTATTAAAAAGTACAAGTGAATGGTGTTGATTTTGCTCGAAAAATGCAATGTTTTCCGATATTATCATATAATTGTTTCGAATTGTTATACCATCACAACGAATGATTATGATTTTCCTTGATTACTCGGATAGTATTGGATTTATTTTATGTACCATTGATTAACGACTTTTATTTGTTTACTTGTATTGAACGTAAGCCTAACAAACGAGGAGAAGAGGATTACCAGGTCCTACTAATTCCGTGTGTTATTTAAGACTGTTGCGTATGCGAATGACATGTTAGCCCATTTCTCATTTGATTTATTTGGACGTTACTAGCAATGATAATGGGCCACTGAGGCCCAATAGCACGTGAAAGCCATTGAGTCAGAGGAGGCCCAATAGCGTGTAATTGTGTCAGAGGAGGCCCAAAAAACATTTATGATTATCGTTGGGCCCAAAAGTTATGTTAAAGGATCACGAAGGCCCAATAAGCATGATTAGAAACTTTCAACCCCAAAGATTTGAACATTTACTTGTTTTAGGTATAGTATAATTGTTGGAAAGTTTGATTGAACGATTGTTAAATTCGTAATGGCACAAGGCTCGTAATGGCACAAGGCTGGTCGGTTGTTTTTAGCGATATTTGAAAATATATGTATATTCATCATTTTATTTTCATAAGTTGTAATTTGGTATTATTGACCAAAATATCTTAATAATAAGATAATTGACTCAAAATATTGGTTTGACCTTTTCAGCCCTTCTTTAATAAGAATGACAATAGTCCTTTATTTTTTTTTCAAAAAAAAAAAAAAGTCATTTTAGGCCCTTAAACCATTTTCTTGACATTTTTGACCCATAGACATGTTTAAGTAATGTTTTTAGCTCAAAATTACTGTTTGGCAGTTTCAGCCCCTTCAGTAAAGAGTTTTCAGTTAAAATCCAAACTTTTCACAACTTTTACAATTTTGACGCAAATTTCAAAAACATCACATTTTTTATCCTTTTTGGAAAAAAAATCATTTTTAAACCCTGTAACAGTTTTGTTTACCCTTTTTACCCCTGTTATGAGAAATTTACCATTTTAGCCCCTTGAAAATCACATTTTTCGCAAATTTTGTGTCTATGGGCCGAAAAGCCCAAAAATTGGCCCATTAAGCCACAAATTACATTTCTAGTCCTTTAAAGTGTATAATATTCATAAAAGCATTCATTTTTACTGTTTTGACTCTTTTGGTCCTTAAGAAAACCGTGAATAACAACTTTCAACCCAACTTTTGTTTATTTGACAAATATAGCCCAAAAATGAGTTTTATGTTGCAATATGTTTATTATCACCTTAGAGTGTAATTTTATTGACTTGGTTAGTGTAATATATATTAGATCATGTTTATCTTCCTCCTTGAACCATAGATCTCGAGATTTCTTTCATTTTTGTTACAAAATTACCACATAAACACATGAAATCACACATAACATACACATACACATAGATCTGCACATTTTACTTGTATTCTCCCCCATAAAAATTGTGAAAACTGAAAAGAGAGGGGTATGAACTCACCTTTGCTTGTTGTTTTGGATATGAAGAAAAAACGGAAGAGTTTAATGCTATTTTTTCGCCCTAACAAGCTTTCTTGGGTTGATTTTGAACTTAAGAAGCTTCTAAGGAGTAGATCACGAAAATTGAGTGAGTTAGGAAGAAGTTTTGATTAAATAAAGAGACTAGGTTATGGATCTAAACAATAACTTACCGATGATGATGATTATTATGGAATAACCTTCTTGAAAAACCCTAACTCTCGAAATTTTAGAAGGAGAAGTCAAGAAGTTGTTGTGAGTTCTTGAGAGAAGCTTAAGTGAATTGTATGTGTGTTTTTTTTCCTTTGTCCGAGAGATAAAAAGAAGAGAAGGAGAAGAGAGAGAGAGAGAGAGAGAGAGAGAGAGAGAGAGAGAGAGAGAAAGAGAGAGACAGAGAGACAGAGAGAGAGAGAGAGGTGAAAGGATGGATGCATGGAAGTATGTGAGATTTTCATGGAAATCCCATAGGTAATAAGAAGGTGGCTAATCCTCCTTAATCGCTTAATTTCTCTTTTTTTTTTTCTTTCTACTTGGGCCGAGAGAGGGAGAAGAAAAAGAATAGTTTGGGCCTTTGTCTTCTTGAGTGCATATTATGAGCCCATTTTGATGATTTTCTATCCATTTGGTCTTTGGAGATGGTTCACGGCCCAATAGTCATCAAGGTGTGAGTTTTATGGCCCATTAGGGCTAATTAGATTTCTTATGGCCAAATAAGGCCCATTAAAGATAAACTAGTCCATTCTAGGCTTATGAGGCCTAAATTGTTAAGTTTCATACAAATGGGTCCAATTAGTGCCTATTTAAGAGTTCTAAGCCCAAAATACTTAAATTGGAAGTTTATTGGTCCATTAGGCCCAATAAGAAAATCCTAGTCGAAAATGGACTTAAATCGGGATTTTAGTGTTTCTAATTTTTTTTGTTGATCATTTGAATGTTTGTATAGGGTGTTTAATGGAATATTGTTGTCATTGAACAAACACCATACATGTTTTTAAGTTTTATCTACAATGTCATTCTTTGTTAAGTGTTCACAACGTATCAGAGTTCCTAGTTGTGACAAGTACGTCTACGTACGCATGTACGCATGGCGTACTCCCATTCTCAAATTACAAAAATGCCACTAAGGCTTCCATGGAAACTTTCTTCTACCTAGGGTTTGCAATGCAACATAAATATATTATAGGGTTGAAATTAGAAGTACCTCGCCATATAGATGTTACTATTCTCCCCGACCTTAACTAGAATTCATCCTCGAAGTCTGCTGTGGCGAATAACTCTGGATAGTGCTCACGGATCTCACTGATTGAAATATTTGTTGGATAAGGTGTCTAAGTCCATAACTATTTTTGGTAAATACTTGACCCGACCCGACATGGTCCATATGGGTTGCATGGCACCATGCAATTGGATAAACTAAATGAGAGAAATAGCACATATGGTTTATTAATATATTATAAGTTCTAATATATTAATAATATTATTTAATTAGTTTTGATCCAGAATTAATTTAGAATTAATTAAGTGATCAAAAGAATAACTAATTAAATATATGGGTAGATTATATAAATCTTCCATATCTTATATAGTGGGCTAAAAGGCTCCATGGATTATCAAGTTGGGTTCCACCCATAGGATGTTCCATGGATGCTCTATGGAGTTAACCCATGGATTGAGAAATGAAGAGTCATGTTACATTAGGGTTTTACCTAATGCAACACACTATATAAGAACCCTGTCTCTCCCCAAAATTAGCTACATAAGAGAAACAAGAGGGCTTGGCCGATTTTGAGTGTGTTAGTGTATTCTCTCAACTTTATACTTTGCATTTCGTGTTGTGTGAAGCATTTGAGGCATCACACTTGAGGTGCTAGGCTCACAAGGTTTCAAGGAACACTTTCAACAACAAGGTATGTAATTCTATCTATTATTTACAAAGAGAATTGTTCCCCATGTGTGCTAGATAAGATCATAGCGGTGGAAATCAACTTTGCATGATAATTAGATAAACATAGATCCAAGGTTATTAGGGTTGTATGTACACTTAGGAAGTGTTAGAATGCTCAAAACCCAACAGTGGTATCAGAGCCTAGGCTAGCTTGTTTGATTTTTGTGCAAACTGCTTGAGAAATCGAGTTTTCTTCTTTCTGCCCGTATGAACTCGCCGAGTCCATGGGGGGACTTGACGAGTCCATGACTAAATGCAAGCTACTCGTCGAGTCAGTTCATGCACTCGACGAGTAGAGGTGGAAATTTTCATAATTTTGGTTCTTGTTGCTGGAAATGGACTAGGAATATTACCCTAAACTGTTTTGGTGTTTTAAAACTTGTTTTAGTTGGTGTAATGTTCATGTAATCCATTTACAACAACAAGTTATCAAAATTACAAGTTTTTAAGTGTAATCTTTGATTCATGAAAGTGTTCATATTCATGTTCTTGATCTTATGATGTTTAGATGATCATAGGAATTATTTGTAACCTATGTGGTAGATTAATTCATGATGTTTATGTGTTTTAATGGAGTCCATAACTTGTCCTCAAGTTTTGGAAAACCAAAAGTCACTTTGCTTTAATACCATTAAAAGAACACATGGGTTATAAAAATGAAGAGTCTTCATTTTTAATACCCTAATCAACTCATAAGTTACAAGAAATGAAAAGTTTTGAAAGTTTACAAAACTTGACCTCAAGTTTTGGAACAAGTAAAGTCTTGATTAAAACTTTAGTTCCAACTCTTATAATTTTAAAAGTTAAAATTCAACCCTTATACTTATAATATTATAAGTTAATAATAATATATATATGTATAAGATCAAAGTCGTCTTACCGCTAGTACGCCTCATTCACGAAGCCGATCTATAAGGTGGGTATAAGGTTGTTTCCTATAAAATGGGAACTTAATGGGTGTCCACTCTCACCCACCGCTTGCTTGACCGGTGGAGGGTCGTTAGCTGAACGGGTAAGACAAGGACTTATAAATTCTCATTAAAAGTATGATGAATATTATAATGTAACTAAATGTTTTATTAAATTCCCAATCTTAGTTACTTTAGGAAAAATGTGAATAAGGTACTAATCCATGAAATAACACTTTACACTTTGTCTAAGTCGTTAGTGGAGCATGTGTGGTTAACCGGCACACTAACTTGGACTTAACAAGGTAGGTAAAGGGTGACTTAATATTTATCATAGTATCGATGGAGCGTGTGTGGTTAACCGGCACATCGATTGAGGGGTAATTTATTAAGGGTACCAAGTAATTTGCATGGTTACTTCACACCTCGTTTTGTGATCCTCGGCATCCCAGTCACAAAACTTAGAGGGCACACTCGAGACTGAAACATGCCTTTGAAAAGTTCATTGAATCTCAAAAGAATCTAGGAGTTTCTAAGAACCAAATTAAATATTTTAATATTTCGACTTTGGTGGAAATTGGTGAATCGTCATTCACCTACCTTTCAAATATGTTATTACTTAGATTACGGCATACCTCTTGTAAGTATAATATATTGTGATTGGGTCCTAGCATTAATACTACATTTGGGTGTTTTATTAAGGATTATTTCTATTTCTAAACTAAACTTTTCTTCTTCTCAGATGTCTACAAACACTGTTGCTTCTAGCTCTAATCCTAATGGCTCCTTTTCTCTTATGAACTTGTGTGGGAAAGTCACTTTTGATGGATCCAACTTTAATGAATGAATCAGAAACATCCGAATGATTACCCGCTACGAGGACAAAGAATATGTCCTCGATAAGGAGCTTAAGGAGATTGATGAGACAGTTGCTACTCCTCAAGAGATCGCTGACATTAGGGCACATGAAAGGGATGCCACCAAGGTGGCATACATCATGATGGCCACTATGACAACCGATCTCCAAAAGTCCTACAAGGACTACTACCCTTTTGAAATGCACGAAGATTTGATGGAAAGATACCATCAAAGTGCACGACAAGAGAGGTATGAAATCATCTCCTCCATGATAACAACCCGAATGAAGGATGGAGAACCCATCACGGGCCACATGCAGAAAATGCAAAGATTTGTGGACCGCTTGCTGAAGCTTAATGTGAACTTCCCCGAGGAGCTAGCAATAGATATTATTTTGCACTCCTTACCTTCATGTTATGATCAATTCCGCATGACATACCACATGAACAAGGAAGAGGCCACTCTCAGCAAACTTCAAGGACTCTTAAAGACCGTGGAAAGTGGTCTTAAGGGTAAGACGGTTGTTACTACTCCTACTCCTTCCAACTCTGCCCCTGTCTTGGCAATCGGGAAAGGACGAGGGAAGAAGAGAAAGAGTTCATCGAAGGTTACCAAGGTTAGGACCCTTGATGGCTCTTCTTCAAGTGGAACCAAGAAAGGTTTCATCAATCCTTCTTCTGACCCAAAAGAGGCTGAATGCTTCTATTTCCATGAAAAGGCACATTGGAAGCGGAACTGCCCAAAGTACCAGCAAGATGTGAAGGATGGGAAAGTTAAACCCATCCATGTAGGTATTTACAGTATCTTATCTAATAACCCACCCCATTCTAACTCATGGGTCCTTGATACCGGTTGTGGTATTCATATATGTTCTGATTTGCAGGGACTAAGAAGAGGTGAGAATGTGGAGCAAGGAAGGATAAACTTGATCATGGGAAACAGGAAAGCTTCACCTGTCACCAAGATTGGAGTTTATACTTTATCGCTAAGTAGTGGTTTTAGTTTAGATTTGAATAAGTGTTGTTATTCACCAGAAACGACAAGAAATATTATTTCCTTTCATGCATTGTATAAACAAGGTTTCACCTTTTCATTTGATAATGAAGTTGGTTCGATTAATGCTTTATTTAATAATAGTCTTTATTTTAAAGCATTACCTTATGATGGCGTGTATGAAACTGTATTTGTTGTAGATAACTTTGGAAATGATGTTTTGTGTATTGATTCTCCTAATAATAACTTGGATAAAGCATCCCTATGGCATTGTCATCTTGGACATATAAGCAAGAAACGCATAGGCCAACTCCAAAAGGATGTAGTCTTGGAGTCATTTGACCTAAAGTCTGATGATAGTTGCGAATCATGCTTACTTGGAAAAATGACAAAGTTACCCTTCACAGGTTCTTGTGAGAGGGGTGAAGGTTTGTTGGACCTTGTACACACGGATGTGTGTGGACCATTCAAACATGCCACAGGGGATGCTAATCGTTATTATTTGACTTTTACTGATGATTATAGTAGATATGGATATGTCTACTTAATCAAGCATAAGTCAGAGACTTTCGAAAGGTTTAAGGAATTTAAACAGGAAGTCAGGAATCAATTGGGTAGGAACATTAAGGTGCTTCGATCCGATCGAGGTGATGAGTATCTTAGTTCAGAGTTCCTCGACTATCTTAGGGAATGTGGGATTGTCTCAAATTGACACCTCCCAGGACACCACAGTTGAATGGTGTGGCTGAGAGGCGTAATCGAACCTTTTTGGATATGGTTCGTTCCATGATGAGTCGAGCTTCGATACCAATCTCATTCTGGGGGTATGCCTTAGAGATTGCCGCCCATATTCTTAATCTAGTCCCTACAAAGAAAGTTGCCAAAACTCCTCACGAGATGTGGATTGGTAAAGTTCGTAAATAGACCACATCAATATTTGGGGTTGCGAGGCTTTTGTGAGGCGCGAGTCTCACGATAAGCTAGAACCCCGAAGCGAGAGGTGTATTTTCATCGGCTACCCACAAAGATCCTTTGGTTACCTATTCTACAGACCTAGTGATAATGTGGTCTTTGTAGCAAGAAGATGAGTCTTTCGAGAGAGAGAATTTATAAGCCAAGGAGACAGTGGGAGGAAAATTGACCTTGAAGAACTTCAAGAGTCAAGCAGTGAAGGAACTTCAAACCCTAGCCCTCAACTTGAGGAGGACACTCCTGTTGAGCCAATTGACGAGTCTGTGCCTCTGAGGCATTCCACGAGAGTTAGGAATACACCTGAGCATTACTATGGTTTCCATATTACTGCGGAAGGTGAGACACTTATTAGTGATGAGACACTAGTAGGTATGGATGAACCTAATAGCTACGAGGAAGCCATGGCAGGCCCCGAATCTGCTAAATGGAAAGAGGCTATGGATAGCGAGACACAATCCATGTATGACAATCAAGTTTGGAACTTAGTTGAGAATGTACCAGGTCGTAAGACTGTAGGGTGCAAATGGATCTTCAAGAAGAAGACCGATGTGGATGGTAATGTACACACTTATAAGGCTTGACTGGTTGCAAAGGGCTTCTCTCAAATTCCTGGAGTGGATTATGATGAGACCTTTTCTCCAGTAGCCAAGATTAAGTCTATTAGGGTTATGTTAGCCATAGTTGCATTTCATGACTATGAAATTTGGCAAATGGATGTCAAACCCGCTTTCCTTAATGGAAAGTTGACTGAAGATGTTTACATGAGTCAGCCAGAAGGTTTTATCAGCAACGAGTACCCTAATAGAGTGTGTTAGCTTGAGAAATCCATTTATGGATTAAATCAAGCACCTCGCAAATGGAATCTTTGCTTTAATGAAAAGGTCAAGAACTTTGGCTTTTCTAGGAGTGAAGATGAATCTTGTGCTTATGTCAAGGCTAGTGGGAGTATAGTTAGCTTTTTGGTATTGTATGTGGATGCCATACTACTCATAGGATATGGCATCCCAACTCTGCAGGAAGTTAAGTGCTGGCTTGGGAAGTGTTTCTCTATGAAGGACCTAGGAGAAGCTGCCTATATTCTAAGGATAAGGATTTTGAGAAACCAAAGTAAAAGACTAATTGGACTTAGTCAAAGTACATACTTGGACAAGGTGTTGAACAGATTCAGCATGCAGAACTCCAAGAAAGGAGAGTTACCCATCCAGAGTAACGCCAGATTGAGTAAGACACAAAGCCCAAGTACCGAGGCTGAGATAGTAGAAATGAGTCAAGTACCTTATGCTTCAGCAGTAGGCTCGATCATGTATGCTATGACGTGTACTCGACCTGATGTAGCCTTTACCTTGAGCATGGTTAGCAGGTATCAGGGGAATCTAGGCAAGGCACACTAGACTGCGGTAAAGAATATCCTCAAGTACCTACGGAGGACTAAGGACTGGGTCCTTACCCTCGGTGCGAGTGATAACTTGAGAGTTGTAGGGTATAGTGATGCTAGCTTCCAGACTGATAGGGATAATTTCTGCTCTTAGTCGGGCTGGGTCTTTACCTTAAACAGAGGAGCAATCACTTGGAAGAGTTCCAAGTAGGAGACAGTGGCCGATTCCACTTGTGAATAAGAGTATATAGCAACGAGCGAGGTAGCAAAGGAGGCAATATGGCTAAAGAACTTCATTGGAGACCTTGGAGTTGTACCAGCTATAAAGGAGCCCATGGAAATTTTCTGTGATAGTGAAAGTGCGGTTGCCTTAGCCAAGGAACCAAGGGATCACGGGAGATTCGGACACATCGACAGAAAATATCATTTTATCAGACATCGCATAGAAGAAGGAATCCTCATGGAAAAGAGGGTATCATCGGATGAGAACCCAGCAGATCCCCTCACGAAGGGACTAAGCAAGGTTAAGCATATCCAGCATGCTCATAGCATAGGGCTGAAGGATGATATAAGTTTTAGTAGTTAGATAAATTAAGAAATTTGTAAAGTGTAATTGACATTTGATGATGAATAAAAGTTGTGTTTATTTATGAGTAAAGTGTTACTATCTTTGGTCAATGATTTACTATAATTTCTTTTGCATGTGTTGACTTCTAGAATAATTATGTTTGGTATATCATATTATTCAAACCTCCACAGTCGGTCATATGCCGGAAGTAGGTATGAATCAAGACTGTCATCATTGGTTGCAAAGGTCTAAGGTGTTGGACATGGCTACAACAATCATGAGTGCTCATAAGTTCTGAGCATTGGACACAACCCACGCTCACTGGAATCACTTCATGGAATTTAACTCGAGTGATAGTGAGACGGTAATATCATATAAGTCTTCAAACCTAGAGATGTGATTTGTTACTTACGAGTTGGTTATGCATTGATTGTACGAAAATGCATTGGTAACTGGATGTTATAAAACGTGCTTTTGTGTGTAATTCAATGAGTGGTAGAACAAATATATGAGTCGAAGTTTATCTGTTCCTTCTTGGATTAGAAGCTGATATCTGGGCCCCTCGATGATTTTGTTTTGACCTATGTACCGGGCCCGGTCAGAACTAAGTTGATGTGTTCAATTAAGTTCTTTGTCAAACAATTCGGAAATCGGGAAACAAACTGTTGGGCAATAAGTAAGACATTGTTCCATGTATTTGTCCTACTGATATCTAGAACAGAGGATTATATGATCACTTATCTTAAATGGCGTATCAACATCTTCTCAGTTCCAAGAGACCTTGAAAGAGCTACGATTACCGATCGGTTCCTGAAGTATTGCAGTTATAGTTATTAGACTTATCCAAGTGGGAGACTATTGGATAAGGTGTCTAAGTCCATAACTATTTCTGGTAAATACTTGACCCGACCGGGCATGGTCCATTTAGGTTGCATGGCACCATGCAATTGGATAAACTAAATGAGAGAAATAACACATATGGTTTATTAATATATTATAAGTTCTAATATATTAATAATATTATTTAATTAGTTTTGATCAAGAATTAATTTAGAATTAATTAAGTGATCAAAAGAATAACTAATTAAATATATGGGTAGATTATATGAATCTTCCATATCTTATATAGTGGGCTAAAAGGCTCCATGGATTATCAAGTTGGGTTCCACCCATAGGATGCTCCATGGAGTTAACCCATGGATTGAGAAATGAAGAGTCATGTTACATTAGGGTTATACCTAATGCAACACAGTATATAAGAACCATGTCTCTCCCCAAAATCGGCTACATAAGAGAAACAAGAGGGCTTGGCCGATTTTGAGTGTGTTTGAGTATTCTCTCAAGTTTATACGTTGCATTTGGTGTTGTGTGAAGCATTTGAGGCATCACACTTGAGGTGCTAGGCTCATAAGATTTCAAGGAACACTTTCAACAACAAGGTATGTAATTCTATCTATTATTTACAAAGAGAATTGTTCCCCATGTATGCTAGATAGGATCATAGCCTTGGAAATCAACTTTGCATCATAATTAGACAAACATAGATCCAAGGTTATTTGGGTTGCATGTACACTTAGGAAGTGTTAGAATGCTCAAAAACCAACAATATCATCCAAGGATACTACTTCCTCATCATCCAATATGAATTTTCACAGCTGCGAAACATGGAAAGTGCTATGAATCTAATTGGGCTCCTTAGGTAGATCCAATATGTAAGCAACCTTGCAAATCTTGACAATCACTCGAAAAGACCCAATATATCAGGGACCCAATTTCCCTATATTCCTAAAGCATATCACACATTTCCTATGTGAGACCGTCAATAATACCATATCACCGACCTGAAACTCCAACTCAGATTTGTGTCGGTCACCATAGCTCTTTGTCGACTCTGAGTGGTCTGCAATCTTTGCGTGATCTGCTGAAGAAGCTCCATGGTTTGAAGGACTACTTCGGTCCTTCCCATAACCATGTGACCAACCTCCTCCTAACAAACTGGGGCATGACATCTTTGACCATACAAGAGCTCAAAAGGTGGAGCACCAATGATGGAGTGATATCTTTTTTGTAGTAGAACTCCGTAGGGGCTAGGTAAGAGTTCGATAGTGGCTTTGAGAGCTATAATTTGTTAACAATTTTGAAGAATATACTGCCACCTCTAGTTATTAGTCTTATCCAAGTGGGAGACTGTTGGATCAGGTGTCTAAGCCCATAACTATAATTGGTATCAACTTGAATTGATAGTAGCACAATCCTTTTGGGTTTCCCTCAAGACTAGCAAGTAGACATGATGATTTGGGAGAATGAAGTTGATTTATTAATTTGATTAATAAATTGAAATAAGAAATTTGTTAATATATTATGAGAATAATATATTAATCAAAAAAGTTAATATTTAATTAATATTTAATTAGAAATTAATTGGAATTAATTTTGGGATTAAATGAATTAATTAAAAGTGTAGGGATTGAATTGTAATTGTTCTAGAACCCTCCATAGACTATGGATGGTTTTCATATACCTTAGGGTTTCTAGAACAATCTTTAAAGGATAATCAGGGAAGTGTATAATTACCCGGTTTAAGATAATCTTGGATTTGGGCTTTTCTAGGGTTTCCTCATTGCACTATAAATATGGCTTATACCCTATGATTTTCAGCCACTTGTTCTAAAAGTGTTCCATCCTAAAATTTCAAGTCTTCTCCTCCTTCTTGATCATTCCTCCTTGCTAGTGTTGGGTGTAATCCACTAGAGGCATGACAATTGTGACGTTTCCGCTCAAGGATTTCAAAAATACAGGATTTTGATTGCTATTGTTATATAGTGATCAAGGTGTTGGAATAGTGTCTAAGGCTGCAACTATATTAGGTAAGTATTTGACCCGGTTGTGCATGGTCCTTTTGGGTTGCCTTCACCATAGCAACTTGATAGGATGATTTACAATGAGAGAAGAAATATTATTGGAATAATATAAGGAATAATAATATAGTTATTTGATTAATATAAGTCATAAATTAATTAGGAATTAATTTGGTGACTTAAGGAGATTAATTAAATAGAAGGGCATAAACTGTCAAGTGTATGATAGTTGAACTTTGGGCTATAATCCCTTAAGGATAAAGGGGGATGGTTGTGAGGGCTTTGGATAGACCTTGAAATCGTCCAAGGCTTATCATTAGGGTATTGGATTTCTTAGGGCCTAAGTTATCCAATTAGGGTTTAAGGGTGAAACCCTAGGAGCCTTACAAGTATAAATAGACCCAGGGAGTTGAGGAAATCGGCACTTTTGTCTTTGGAGGAACCCTGGCCGATTTCTAGCTCCCTCCCCTCTCTCTCCAATCATCCTCTTGCTAGTTGGTGTTTATAAGCCATTAGAGGAGTGACAATTGTCACTCTAGGCTCCAAGGACAAGAAGATTGAAGCAAGCAACTTAAGGTAATCTTCTAGATCTGTTTTTCTTATTTTATTACCTAGATCTATTGTTCAAAAGTCTTGGATTCAATGCATGCTCAATTAGAGAAACCTAGATCCAAGCCTTATGGTTTGTATGTGCACATAGGAATGTTCATATGGCTAAAACCCATCTGTGGTATCAAAGCCTAGATTGGTTTCTATTGAATTGATACATTGGTTGCTTGTTTGATGCTTGCAAAATTTGAATTTTGTCATTCTGCCTGATGAACTCGGCGAGTTCCATAGTGGACTCGGCGAGTAGGCATCAACTCGGCGAGTCAATTGTGGTACTCGGCGAGTTCGAGCGTCAGATAGAGCTAATTTCGGGATTTCTTGTTGTTTATCCTTTGGATACTTACCTTAATCATGTTAGGTCAATATAAATCCGATTTTAAGATATATTTGAGTATATTCTTGACCTAATTGAAGATATTTATCAATTAATTAAATATTAATTTCCTTATGTGATAATTGATTAATTATTTTAATTAAATTGGTAAATTGTTTTGTAAGAAATAATTAAATAAATCAAATATGGATTATTATGTAATTAATTGTTAATTTAGATTATTTGTTTTTTGATCCCCTATGTTTTGAAAAGTTTAAAACTTGCCCTAAAGTTTTGAAATTTATGTTTTGTGATTAAAAGTTTAATTTAGACAATTTAAAATTCAAACCCTAGAATTTTACAAGTTTAAAATTCAACGCTATACTAATATAATATTACAAGATTAATATATATATATATATATATATATATATATATATATATATATATATATATATAATATTAAAATGCTAGTCTTACCGTTAGTAGGCCTCATTCACGAAGCTGGTCTATAAGGTGGGTATAAGGTTGCTGCATATAAAATGGCGCTTAATGGGTGTACACTCACACCCACCGCTTGCTTGATCGGTGGAAGGTCGTTAGCCGAACAGGTAGGATATGGCAACTCTCTCTCCTTGTTAAAAGTATAATATTTAATACAAAGTAACTACATGTTTTTCAAATTCCCAATCCTAGTTACTTTAGGAAAAGTGAATTGATGGAATCCCATGAAATTACATTTTGCACCCTTGCTAAGAAGTTAGTGGAGCGTGTATGGTTTACCGGCACACTAATTGGTTCTAAGAAAAGGTGGCAAATGGTGATTCAATGTTTATCATAGTTCGATGGAGCATGTGTGGTTTACTGGCACATCGAATAGGTGATTGTTACAATGAAGGCACCATGTGAATTTACATGGTAATTCACACCCACTCTGTGATCCTCGGTATCCCAATCACAAATGAGAGGGGCATATCGAGATTTAAACTTGCCATTGAAAAGTTTCAATGAATCTCATCTAAACCTAGGAATTCTCAATACATTTAGACTTAAAGTTATGGTAGAGAATTAGTGAATCATCATTCACTTACCTTCAAATTTTTTGCATGTTAGATTATGACATCCCTTTTCTAATATGTAAATATTGTTGTTGGATCCTAGCCCTAATTTTTCTTATTGGGTGATAATTAGGGATTCAAATTCTAATCTATCTTTGTCCTTTCTATTTGTAGATGTTGAAGGCAAACAACGCTACTGCTAGCTCGTTCACATTGATGATCCTTTGCCAAAAGGTGACTTTCGATGGGACGAACTTTAGCAAATGGATAAGATACATTCGCACGATTGCTCGCTACGAGGACAAGGAGTATGCCCTCGATGAGAAGCTCGAGAAGATCAATCCAAAAATCGCTACTCCGGCTGAAATCACCACTTTTGAAACTCATGAGCATGATACAACGAAGGTACATTGCATCATGATAGCCACTATGAACTCCGAATTCCAAAAGTCCCACGAGGACACGTATCCATACGAAATGCACCAAGACTTGTTGGAGAGATACCACCAAAATGAGAGGCATGAACGTTACGAGATTTTGACTAACATGATCTCCACCAAAATGGGTCATGGTGAATCTCTAACCATGCACTTGCAAAAGATGCAATGGTATGCCGAACGTCTTCGTAAGTTGAATGTTGACTTTGCGGAAGAGTTGGCGATCGACATGGTGCTTCACTCCTTGCCTCCATGTTACAACCAATTTAGGATGACCTACCACATGAACAAAGAAGAGGTCACCCTAAGTAAGCTCCAAGGTCTCCTTAAGGTTGCTGAGAGCAACCTCAAGGACAAGTCTGTTGCACCCACTCCCAATCCACCCGCTGCTCCTGTTTTAGCCATTGGGCAAGGAAGAGGCAAGAAGAGGAAGGCTCTATCTAAGAGCCACCGCAAGGGAAAGTCCTGAGAAGGTTCCTCCTTTAGTGGGACCAAAGTTGATCCCGCTAAGCCTAACCCCAACCCAAAGGAGGTAGAGTGCCACCATTGCCACAAAATAGGGTATTGGAAGAGAAGCAGCCCAAACTACCTGCAAGACATCAAGGAAGGAAAGATCAAGCCGTCTTTCGCAAGTATATACACAATTAAATCTAATGATTCATCTCATGCTATTTCTTGGGTCCTCGATACCGGGTGTGGTTACCACATTTGTTATGAATTGCAGGGACTAAGAAGAAATAGGGATGTGGAGCATGGTAGAATAAATCTAATCATGGGGAACTGAAGATCGTCGCCTGTGACCAAGATTGGAGTGTATTCTCTAGTGCTTAGGAATTGTTTATGTTTAGATTTGAAAAATTGTTGCTATTCGCCAGAAATGGCAAGAAACATCATTTCATTTCATGGTTTGTTTAGACAAGGATTTAGATTTTCTTTTAATAATGAGAATGGTTCTATTTGTGCTTATCTAAATGGTGTGTTATATTTTGAAGCAATACCATGTAATGGAATTTATGAAACTGTTATGATTTTAGATAACCTAGGAAATGATGTTTTATGCATGGATTCTTCCAATAGTATGGATAGAGCATCCTTGTGGCATTGTCATCTTGGACATGTCAACAAGAAGCGCATAGCCCAACTCCAAAAGAGTGGAGTGTTGGAGTCATTCGACCTAAGGGAAGATGACACATGCGAGTCTTGTTTGCTTGGAAAGATGACCAAGTCACCTTTCACTAGTACATGTGAAAGGGGTGATGGTCTATTGGACCTCATACATACTGATGTATGTGGACTGTTTAGATCAACCACAAAGGATGGGAACCGCTTCTATGTGACTTTTACCGATGACTATAGTAGATATGGGTATATCTACTTAATCAAGAAAAAGTCAGAAATGTTTGAAAAGTTTAAAGAGTTCAAGAATGAAGTGGAGAATCAATTGGGCAGGAAAATCAAGATGCTTCGATGCGATCGAGGAGGAGAGTACCTAAGTCTTGAATTCCACGACTATCTCAAGGAGTGTGGAATAGTTTCACAATTGACGCCACCTAGGACACCACAGTTGAATGGTGTGGAAGAAAGGCGTAATCGAACCTTGTTAGACATGGTCCGCTCTATGATGAGTCGTGATTCACTACCTATCTCATTCTGGGGGTATGCCTTAGAGACTGCCGCCCATATCCTTAACCAAGTCCCTACTAAGAAGGTTGCCAAAACACCTCATGAGATGTGGACAGGGAAAGCTCCCTCATTAGTACATATCAAAGTTTCGGGTTGCGAGGCTTTCGTAAGACGAGATACTCACAACAAGCTCAAACCTCGTAGTGAGTGATGTATTTTCATCGGCTACCCGCAGAAATCCTTTGGATATCTCTTCTATAGACCGATGGACAATGTTGTCTTTGTTGCAAGGAGAGTAGTTTTCTGAGAGCGAGAACTCATAAGCCAAGGAGACAGTGGGAGACAAATCGAGCTTGAAGAGATTCAAGAGTCGATAGATGAAGGAACCTCTACTGCTGGCCCTCAATCCGAAGAGGAAACTCCGGTTGATCCGATTGACGAGTCCTTACCTCTTAGACGTTCCGAAAGAGTTAGAGTTCAGCCCCAGTTTTATGGTTTTCATATTACTACCGAAGGGGGCACGTATATTAGTGATGGTACACTAATAAATCTAGATGAACCTAATAGCTATAAGGAAGCCATGGCAGGCCCGGAGTCTGAGAAATGGAAAGAGGCAATGGACAGCGAGATCCAGTTCATGTATGACAACCAAGTTTGGAATTTGGTTGATAATGTGCCTGGACGTAAGACCGTTGGGTGCAAATGGATCTTCAAGAAGAAGACCGACGTGGATGGAAACGTACACACATATAAGGCGCGATTGGTTGCGAAAGGCTTTACTCAAACTCCCAGAGTTGACTATGATGAGACCTTCTCACCAGTTGCAAAGATAAAATCTATTAGAGTGATGCTAGTAATTTCCGCATTTCATGATTATGAGATTCGGCAAATGGATGTCAAAACCGATTTCCTTAATGGGAAGTTGGCTGAGAATGTTTACATTGCTCAGCCAGAGGGTTTTGTTGACTCGAAGCATCCAAATAGAGTGTGTAAGCTTGAGAATTCCATTTATGGACTTAAGCAAGCGTCTCGCAGACGGAATCTTTGCTTCGATGAGAAAGTCAAAGAGTTTGGATTTGTACGAAGTGAAGATGAATCGTATGTATATGTCAAAGCCAGTGGGAGTATAGTAAGCTTCCTCGTTCTGTATGTCGATGACATACTGCTCATAGGAAATGACATCCCGACTCTGCAGGAGGTTAAGTCCTGGCTCGGGAAGTGCTTCACTATGAAGGACCTCGGAGAGGCTTCCTATATTCTGGGAATAAGGATAGTGAGAGAACGAAGTAAGAGACTAATAGGACATAGTTAGAACACTTACTTAGATAAAGTATTAAAACGTTTTAGTATGGAAAACTCGAAGAAGGGATAATTACCGATGCAAAGTAATGCCAAGTTAAGTAAGACTCATAGTCCGAGTACCGAAGCTGAAATAGCATAAATGAACCGAGTTCCATACGCTTCCGCAGTTGGCTCAATCATGTATGCTATGACTTGTACTCATCCTGATGTAGCCTTTTCTTTGAGCATGGTTAGTAGATATCAAGGGAACCCTGACAGAGCCCATTGGATTGCGGTCAAGAATATCCTTAAGTACCTTCGGAGGACCAAAGAATGGTTTTTAGTCCTCGGAGGGAGTGATGACTTGAAGGTGCAAGGGTATAGTGACGCGAACTTTCAGGCCGACAAGGACAACTACCGTTCGCAGTGGGGCCGAGTCTTTACTCTTAATAGAGGATCAATAACATGGAAAAGTTCCAAGTAGGAAACCGTAGCTGATTCAACGTGCGAATCAGAGTACATTGCAGCAAGCGAAGCGTCGAAAGAGGAAATATGGTTAAAGAACTTCATTGGTGATCTTGGAGTTGTGCCTACCATCAAAGAGCCTATGGAGATTTTCTGTGATAATGAAGGAGCGGTTGCCTTGACCAAGGAACCGAGGGATCATGGCAGATCTCGTGATATCAATAGAAAATATCATTTCATTGGACATCAAGCAGAAGAAGGACACCTCATAGTAAGGAGGATATCATCAGGAGATAACCCAACAGATCCGCTTACGAAGGGACTGAGTAGGGTTTAGCATTTGCAGCATGCTAGGAGTATTTGGCTGAGAGATGATATTAGATTAGATTAGATAATTTTAGAAACGTATAATAGATAAATGTAATTTAACATTTGATGAATAAATAAAGGAGTATTATTTATAAGAAAAGTTACTGTCTTATGCTAGAATAATTGAGTTTATTAAGCATAATCGAGTTATTCAAATTATCCACAATCGTTCATATGTTGGAAGTAGGTATGAATGAAGATTGTCATGAATTGGTGTGTAGATTGTCTAAATCGTATTAGACATAGAAAAAGTTTACTGCAACGTTCATGAGTTCTATGAACTAGTTTTGATCATTGGAACAAACCCACGCTTGCTGGAATCACCTTATGGAATGTGATAAAAGGGTGATCGCAACACGATAATATCATATGTTCTTAAAACCTAGATATATGGTTTGTGATTTGTTAATTGGTTGTACATTGATAATGCGAAATCACATCAGTAACTTGATGTTATAAAACGCATTGTTGTGTGTAGTTGATTAATGAATAAGTAAATACATATAAGTCGAAATTTATCTATTACTTTTATCCTAAGAGGGTAAAAGCGATATCTCAGCCGCTCGATGATTTGATTTGACTTATGTGTCGGGACCGGTCAGAACTAAATTGATGTGTTCGATTAAGTTCTATGTCGAATAAATCTGAGATCGAGAAACCAAATGCTAGACAATTGGTTCCATATAAATGTCTACATGATATCTAAACAAAGGACTGTACGATCCCTTATCTAAAGGACAAGATTGATTAGATCAGAGTTTCATAGAGTCTTTGAGATCTATGTTTGCTAATCAGATTATGCTTGTATATATATAGTTACTAGACTTATCCAAGTGGGAGACTATTGGAATAGTGTCTAAGGCTGCAACTATATTAGGTAAGTATTTGACCCAGTTGGGCATGGTCCATTTGGGTTGCCTTCACCATAGCAACTTGATAGGATGATTTACAATGAGAAAAGAAATATTATTGGAATAATATAAGGAATAATAATATTGTTATTTGATTAATATAAGTCATAAATTAATTAGGAATTAATTTGGTGACTTAAGGTGATTAATTAAAGAGAAGGGCATAAACTATCAAGTGTATGATAGTTGTACTTTGGGCAATAATCCCTTAAGGATAAAGGGGGATGGTTTTGAGGGATTTGGATAGACCTTGAAATCGTCCAAGGCTTATCATTAAGGTATTTGATTGCTTAGGGCCTAAGTTATCTAATTAGGGTTTAAGGGTGAAACCCTAGGATCCTTACAAGTATAGATAGACCCAAGGGGTTGAGGAAATCGGAACTTTTGTCTTTGAAAGAACCCTGGCCGATTTCTAGCTCCCTCCCCTCTCTCTCCAATCATCCTCTTGCTAGTTGGTGTTTATAAGTCATTAAAGGAGTGACAGTTGTGACTCTAAGCTCCAAGGACAAGAAGATTCAAGCAAGCAACTTAAGGTAATCTTCTAGATCTGTTTTTCTTATGTTATTACCTAGATCTATTGTTCAAAAGTCTTGGATTCAATGCATGTTCAATTAGAGAAACCTAGATCCAAGCATTAGGGTTTGTATGTGCACATAGGAATGTGCATATGGCTAAAACCCATCACAAGGTATGATTAATCTACCCTTAAATTATGAATTTCGAAATTATAGAAGCATGCTAGTGTTTTAAGTTTTGTTCTTCAAGTTGTACGTTCAATTAGAGAAAACTTAGATCAAATTATTTAGGGTTGCATGAACACATAGGATTGTTTTTTATGCTCAAAACCAAGAACAATATATACTCCAAAAGTTACAAATTAGACCCTCCAAGTGTTTGAAAACATTCCCATGACCCATATATGTAACATCATGGTGTTCAGGTACTTCTAAATTCAACCCTAGAATGTTTTAATATCGTGTTTTGGTACCTAAGTAGAAGGAAGTGTCCATTGGAGAAATAGGAGTACGCCATGCGTATGTACATACGCTTAGCGTACTAGGGCGTGCTCTAGTACACTGATGTACATCAACATATGCGGGGCGTACTCGTCGGTTGTGGAAACCGCAAATTTTAGGGTTAAGCCCATATATAATCATCCTTATAGCCTCATTGCCCTCACCTCTTCAGCCTCCCCTCTCCTTGAGACATTTTTGGTGTGTTCAAGGAAGAAAGAAGATACATTAAGGAGCCTTGGTGTGGTAGCAAGCTTGTAGATCTAGGATCTTTGCCTCTATGAGATGCTCCAGAAGGTTTAAAGCTTTGATCTTTACTTGTATTTCCTTAAGATCTTGCCATGAGAAGTTTTATGTGTTTTAGTCCCTTTTTTTGGCCTTAATGAGCATGAGCTACTCTATCACCAGAGGATCTGTCCTTTCAAAAGATTTGAGGTGCATTAAGTCATAAAAAATGCTATCTTGGTTCATATAGTGTTTGAATGCAAGTTATAGAGGTCTTAAGTGGTTAAGACAAACTAGGGTTTTGGGTGCTAGGACTTATTAAGCCATGTATAACCATAAAGTTAGGAAACTTTATGGTTTGGGACACCTTTTTAGGCTTACATCTGAATTGGGATGTTTGGACTCATTGAGTTAAGCACTTAAAGGAGATTTTTCATGGCCATTGTGTAAGCTTGGCGTAACATGGCGTACGCTGGGTGTAGGTGGTCAATTGCCCGCTTTTGGTCAAGGGCGGAATATGGAGGGGCGTAAAGGCTGAGTATGCTGGGCGTACTCAGTTGGGTTGACTTTTTGTTGACCGTTAACTTTCTGTTGACTTCGACCTAGTTTGACGCTAGGGACCTTTTAGGTACTTGTGTTGAGGCCTAAGGTTTGGTAATTCTGTGCGTATAAGAGATTTTTAGAATGGACTCGCTGAGCGATATTCTTTTTGCTATCTTTTCGGATTTGCAAGGTGAGTTTTCCTGACTGTACTTTCGAGTCAAAGGCACCAAGGTCGGCCAATTGGATTGTTATCCTATGTAACAACCCGAAATTTCCGTATCATTTTATTGTAACTCTTTCATAGTACAATTCGCGCAACCAATCGTCATTCCAAATTTGATTTCCGATCTTCCGTATAATTAAGTCATTATTTAGTACACATTTAAAATGACTTAATGGGTGTCTTAATACATTTATAAATCATTTTAACACCCAACTTTAGTGATTGGAATATTTCTAGAAATTACCGTATCGGGTTACGGTAACTCAATCGGGTACGACCAAAAACCTCGTCTAACGTCGGTATCGGGTAGAATTCCACCGTGTTCAAAACTTAAACACTATATAAACGTGTTTAAGACTTCATTTGAAGCCTTTAGTCAATTTACCATTAAACACTACCAACCTCTCTCCTCATCCAAGTTTAAGAGATTAAAACTCAAATTTAAGGCTTCAAATCTCTAAGGTACCTTCCTAGCCTTAATCTATAGCATGTTTGGCTTCCAAATTCGATATTTAATCATAAAATATGATAACATATGTGAGTTTACGGCCCAGGAGCATGCCTAGGCCGTAAACACCAGTTTGAAGGGTTTTAATCCCTTAAACTCCTTCCTAAACTCATTTGGACTTTAGATATGGCCAAGGGACTTCAAGATATGGAATCTAAACAATTAAAACATGAATTTTATGAGGTTTGAAGGAGTTTATGGCCAAGGATCATTCTTGGGCCGTAAACTCATATTCAAAGGGTTTTTGAGCCAATTAACCCTTCCAAATCATAGTTGGGACTTAGATATAACCTTTGGGCTTGCTAATCTAGACTTGGAACACTTTAAACTTGATTTTTGAGTAATAAAAGTGAGTTTACGGCCAAGACATACTCTTGGGCCGTAAACTCCTCTAAAAGGGTGATTTAATGCCTTAAAACATGTCAAAATGCTTTCAAACTCAACCAATGGCTTTGTGGTAAATCCTAGATTCATCTAAAAATGAGTTGGAGACCTTAAACACAACATACGCCCTACATGTGTGAGCTTACGGCCAAAGAAATCCTCCTAGGCCGTAAACTCCTAAAAGTTTGTGAAATGGTAATCTAAATTCATAACAATGCTTAGAAAATTAGTTAGAATCACATGTGATTGCCCTAAATAGTTCAAATTAACCATTCTTAGCCATGGGTGAGTTGACGGTCGTAAACTCTATGAGTGTGGCCATAAACTCATGTTTTAAATGATGTAAATTCATTCCAAGTGTTCCAAGGCATTTTAGATAATCCATTCTAGCAATCCCTATGTCCATTTGAGCCCTTAAATCATCAAAACCACACCCACATGAGTTTACGGCTGTAAACTCATGTATGTGTGTGTTCCATAGTTGTAAACTCTTTAATATGTTTACTATTGGGGAGCAAACTCAAGTCCCAAGTCCCTAGTGCCATTACACGTCCGAAGATGTCACCCGGGTCACTCCAAACGCTCGTTTTGAGGTGTTTAACCTCATTGGAGTGCAATGTTCCATATGATTAGTGAATGCATCCCTAATTGTATATATATGGACATTATTTCATTTTACATAGGGACATCGCGAATAATGAAACCCCGAACCAACATCTAGCATTCAAAACCGACACGTTTCCGAGTCCGGTGAGTTCATACCCCTACCCCTTTTCACTGTTTTTCACTGTTTTCAAGGGGGGAACACAAGCAAAGTACAAGAGAATTCTTGTACTCAAAACATGTTTTCAAATGTGTGTTTCATATTCTTATGCTTTTATAACTGATTACTACAACTGATAACAGATTGAACATACAGATCACGTAACATATATTTGTGAAATGGGTCTTTAACTAGTATGTTTTACATATATTTCACAAATGGCTTTCCACATGTTATCAGTTAAAAGCATGACATTAAAACATTTGAACGTAATACCTGTACAATGTTTTGTCCTCGGTAACACTCCACACACACGTACACGAGTGGAGGACTATCATATTATTACTAGTAAATTTGTTATTCCTGTATGATTGGAGACACGTCCTCGGAGAACACTCCACCCAGATTACGTGAGTGGAGGACTACACCCATAACCAGAATCTCTGGTATTTAGAGAGCGTGACTTGAGTGTATAGATCTATACGGGGCTGACTACCCCACACGTGGCTGCTAGCTACAGCCGAACGGAAATGGTTCAAGGGTGAAGAAAGTCATAAGTATGTGGACGACTTATTGCCACATGTGGACTACTTATTGCCACACGTTTTAGTCTATTGTATGGTTATGGAACTCGCAATTAGGATAACAGAGATTTACTTACAGTAATAATGAACCACTTTATACATCTTTTACATCTTTTACATCTTTCACGTTCTGTAACTAACAATCAGGAAAGTACGGGACTTTCCTGGGGAAAACATGGAACCTAATCACGATTACATCTTTTACATCTTTAACATCGTTTACATTAGAAACCTACATGCAGGAAAGCATGGGGCTTTCCTGGGTAACACTTACATAACTAGAAAGAGTAACAACCTGGATAACATTATATCTTTTACAACTTGTAACATACAATAAGGAAAGTATGGGACTTTCCTGGTAACACATGATAAGTAAACAGAACACTTTAACCAGTCAGATAACCAAGTATACATTTTCACATGAATAAACATGTTTTCAGTGTACAAACTTACTATACTTTACAATTGGGAAACAATAACCAACTATTAAGAAAATATGGGATTTTCTTGGTGCATATAACATTTCAGAAATAGAAAGGAAACTCGAAAAATTTTCACAAACAAAAACCGCTTATGAACTCACCAGCTTTATGCTGATTTTCAAACCGCTTGTGTTCTCAGGTCAACGTTAGAACAGGTACCCGAAGATCCTTTTGCTCGAAGAAGGAGTACATGAAGTTCCGTTTCATTTTGTTTATATATACTATGTATCACAATTATACAAACTTTACTTTTGAAACAACTGTAAAACTTTTATTATGTAATGTAATGGTTGTTTTACTTTACTTACTATGTGCATTGGATTTGATACTCAATGTGGAGTCAACCCCGGAAATGTTTCCGCCTTCGGTTTTCGGGGTGTGACATCCTAGCTTATTACATGTTGGTATGTTGTAGTGATTTATTAGATCTGCATCATGGTATATAGGATGGTGCTATACTTAGTGATTTGTAGATCTGTCTGACTGTGTGTATATGCTTGCTAGCATTGGATATGGTATATGTTGATTTGTGATGGTATGTTGGGTTGAGGCGGTCCTGCTATGTGCTCAAGACCAAGAGACCCAGGGCGTCTCGGATAGACTGTAGGCTGGTAGGGTGTACTAGTTAAGCCGAAGGCCGAGCGAACATTCCAGATAGGGTGTAGGCCAGTGGAGTGTTTTTGTCAGACTGATGGCACCATATTGATGTTGTTTACTATTATTATTATGATTGTGTGTTATGTTGGTACTTTGGGGAAACTCACTAAACGTTGGCTTATAGTTTTGGGTTATTTTTTGAGGTACTTTAAAAGAATCACGGGAAGGTAAAGGCGTGACTGTACACATCCTCATTATCTGGATTGTTGAGTGGGCACCAGGATAACTGGTTATCTATCGAGTGGGCACCAGGATGGGTTTGGATTTGTTTAGCGGCCTAGGCTCGTCATTATATCAGCATGGGTTTGCGGGCTACTTGGCTTAGGAGTGTTGATACGCGTGTAGGGGATCAGATTTCAGTTCATAGGTCCCAATTATCAGGGAGTTTGTAAATGTATTTCTTGAGGAGTTACCTGGTATGCCTCCTGAGAGGCAGGTCGAGTTTAGGATTGGCCTTGTTCCAGGTGTGGCCCATATTGCCAAGGCATCGTACCGCTTCGCACCACCCGAGATGCAAGAGTTATCATCTCAGCTACATGAGCATCTAGGGAAGCAGTTCATCAAACCGAGCAATTCTCTGTGGGGAGCACTAATACTGTTGTCAAGAAGAACGATGGTTCAAACCGGATGTGCATGGGTTATCGAGAGCCGAACAAGTTAACAGTGAAGAATCGTTATCCCCTTCCATGGATTAATGACCTCTTTGATCAGTTTCAGGGTGCATCTTGGTTCTCCAAGATAGATCTGAGGTATGGATATCATCAGGTTAGAGTGAGAGAGGAGGACGTGGAGAAGACCCTGTTTTAGGCTTTTTATGGGCATTACAAGTTTGTGGTGATGCCATTTGGGCTCACCAATGCGCCTGTAATGTTGATGGATTTAATGAATCAGGTATGTAGGCCAGTGCTCGATCGTTCCATTATTGTGTTTATTGATGAAATCTTGGTGTATTCTAAGTCCAGAGAATAGCATAAGAAGCACCTTCAAGAGCTCTTGGGGGGTTTTGAGGCGAGAATGGCTTTATGCTAAGTTCTTGAAGTGCGAGTTTTGGTTACAAAGGACCACTTCATATGGCACCTCGTTAACTAGGATGGGATTTTGGTTGATCCGACCAAGATCGAGGCTGTGATGCAGTGGCAGGTTCTAAAATCTCCCTTTGATATTAGGAGTTTCTTGGGTTTAGCAATGTATTATCGTAGATCCATTCAGGATTTCTCTAAGATTACGGTACCCATCACTCGTTTGACGAGGAAGGGCTGGATTTCCAATGGTGCCCAGAGCAACAGTCAACATTTGAGACTCTTCAACAGAGGTTATGTGAGGCCCCGTTATTGACCCTTGCAGAGGGAGTTGAGGATTTTATGGTATTTTGTGATGCATCCATCACCGGTTTGGGGGAATCCTCATGCAAAGAGGATGGGTGATTGCTTATGCTTCGCGGCAACTGAAGTCGCATGAGTCACGATATCCCACCCATGATCTAGTGTTGAGGGAGGTGGTATTCCCCCTCAAGATTTGGAGGCACTATCTTTATGGGATCTATTGTACAGTCTACATGAATCACAATAGTTTGAAGCATATTATAGATCAACAAAACCTGATCATGAGGCATCGTAGGTGGATCGAGGTAGTCAAGGATTATAACTGCGAGATCTTTTACCATCCGGGTAAAGTGGATGTGGTGGCGGATGCTTTGATGTACAAGTCAAAAGGGTCTTCAGATAGGGTGACGTGTATGAGGATATCAGGTCATTCTCTGCTTTTTTTGACTGATCAAGGAGGCTCAGGCCGAGGGAATTCGGAAGGAGAATTGGGGGAAATAGAGGATCAGAGGTGCGATTGACAGATTTGACAGGGATTGTTAAGGGATGTTGACCCCATGTGGTCGGGTATGGGTTATAATGTCAGGTGGGGTCAAACATATTGTATTGGAGCAGGCTCATAAGTCTCGCTTTTCTATTCATCTGGGGGCTACCAAGATGTATCCGGATTTAAGATTGAGCTATGAGTGGCAACGTATGAAGATGGAGATAACATGGCATGTTGAGAGATGCGTGACCTGTAGGATGGTCAAGGCTAATCATCAGAGATCGCATGGAAAGCTACAACCTCTGGAGGTTCCCATGTGGAAATGGGGACACATTTTGATGGATTTTATCACCAAGTTGGCAAAGACGGCAAAGGGTTTTGATGCTATCTGGGTCATCGTGGATCGATTGACCTACAATGCTGAATTTTTCGCTATCCAAAAGAGTTCCTTGGCCGAAACGTTGGTTGATGTGTATGTTTGTGAGATCGTTTCTCGCCATGGGGTTACGGTCTCCATTGTTTCAAACCATGATGTTCAGTTCACCTCCTGTTTTTGGAAGAAGTTCCATGAGGAACTGGGCACGAGGCTACACTTCAGCATTGCTTATCATCCATTGACTAACGACCAGAGTGAGTGGACAATACAAACCCTTGAGGATATGGTGTAGGCCCGTGTTATCTATTTTTCTAGGAGTTGGGATTCCTACCTTCCCCTAGTTGAGTTCTTCTACAACAACAGTTATCACTCCAACATTGGTGCTCTGTCTTTCAAGCTCTTGTATGGGCGGAGATGTCATAACCCAGTTTGTTGGGATGAGGTTGGTCACAGGGTTATGTGGTGGACTGAAGTGGTCCTTCAGATCACATAGATTATTTAACAGATCAGAAAAAGATTGAAGACTGCTTAGACTCATCAGAAGAGCTAGGTCGACCAGTGTCGACCGGAGTTGGAGTTTCAGGTCGGAAACATGGTATTACTAAAGGTATTCTCTTGGAAATGTGTAAGACGCTTTAGGAAGAGGGGGAAATTAGTTCCCCGGTATATTGGACCATTTTGGGTGATTGCAAGGGTTGGAAAGGTTGCTTACAAGCTGGAGTTACCTGAAGAACTCATTCAGATTCCCAACACTTTCCACGTTTCCCAAATGTGAATTGCGTATTGGATAAGGATGTTGTTGTTTCCTTGGATGATATTCAGGTCGATAAGCATCTGAATTATGTTGATAGGCCAGTGGCTACAATGGAAAGAAACATGAAGGTGTTGTGCTACAATGAAATACCTTTGGTCGGGGTGCAGTAGCAGCATAGGAGGAGCTCCGAGTAGACCTGGGAGACAGAGGATGAGATGTGGGAACATTATCCAAAGCTATTCGCTGGAACAGACTTTGAGCATGAAGTCTAGATCAAGTGGGGGTTAATTATAACATCTCGGTGTTCAGTTACTTCTAAATTCAACCCTAGATTCTATTTATATCGTGTTTTGGTTCCTAAGTAGAAATAAGTGTCCATTGGAAGGCCTAATAGAAAAAGTTTAATTTTGGATAAATGAGAGTACGCCATGCGCACGTGGGTACACTTAGCTTACTAGGGCGCTCCCTAGTATTCTGGGCATACATCAACGTATGTGGGGCGTACTCTCTAGGTGTGGAAACCATAAGTATTAGGGTTAAGCCCATATATAAGCATCCTTATAACATCATTTCCTTAACCCCTTCAGCCTCCACTCTCCTTGAGATGTTTTTGGCTAACCCTAACCCATGAGTGTGTGTTCTGAGCTTAAGTATGTGTTCTTGGTGTGTTGAAGAAAGAAAGAAGATTCGTTGAGGGGCCTAGGTATGGAAACAAGCTAATAGATATGGGATCTTTGTCTCTTTAGGAAGCTCTAGAAGGTATAAAGCTTTGATCTTTACTTGTATTTTCTTAAGATCTTGCCATGAGAGGTTTTATGTATTTTAGTCCATTTTCTTGGCCTTAATGAGTGTGAGTTACTCTAATACCAAAGGATATGTGCTTTCAAAAGATTTGAGGTGCATTAAGTCATAAAAATGCTATCTTGTCTCATTTAGTGCTTGCATGCAAGTTATATAAGTCTTAAGTGGTTAAGACAAACTAGGGTTTTGGATTTGAGGACTTATTAAATCATGCATAATCATGAAGTTCAAAACGTTATGGTTTGGGACACCTTTTTAGGCTTAGATATGAATTTGGACGTTTGGACTCGTTGAATTAAGCACTTAATGGAGGTTTTGTATGACCACTGCATCCGTTGGGCGTACCATGGTGTACGCTGGGTGTAGGTGGTCGACTGCCCACTTTTGGTTAAGGGTGGAGTACGCAGGGCATAGAGGGTAAGTACGATGGGCGTACTCAGTTGGGTTGACTTTTTGTTGACAGCTGACTTTCCCTTGACTTTGACATAGTTGTACCCTAGGGACCTTTTCGGTGCTTGTTATGAAGCATACGGTTAGGTCTTTCCCTGTGTATAGGTGATCTGTAGAGTGGACTCATGGAGCGATATTCTTTCTGCTATCTTTTCGGATTTTTGAGGTGAGTTTTCCTCATTGACTTTCGAGTCTAAGGCACCAAGGCTGGCGCATTGGATTATTATCCTGGTTTTTTACATATTGGTATGTTGTAGTGATTTATTATATTTGTATCCTGGTGTATAGGATGATGCTATACTTAGTGATATGTAGATCTGTGTGACTTTCTGTATATGCCAGCTAGGGTTTGATATTGTATCTATTGATATGTGATGGTATGTGGGTTGAGGCGGTCCTGTTATGTCCTCAAGGCCAAAAGACCTAGGGCATCCCAAATAGAGTGCAGGCCGGTGGGGCTTACCAGTCAGGCCAATGACCCGGAGAACTTTCCAGATATGATGTAGGTTGGTGAGGTGTACCAGTCATTCTGAAGGTTCTGTGAGCGTACCAAATAGATTGTAGGTTGGCTAGGAATTCCGGTTAGACTGAAGGCTCTATATACGTGTTGTTTACTGTTATTATTAAGATTATGTGTTGGGTTGGTACTTTGGGGGAAGGACACTAAGCATTGGCTTACATTTTTGGGTTATGTTTCACGTACTTCAGTGGATCGCGACAAGTCGAAGGCTTTACCGTCCATATCCTCATGTTTTGGACTTTTTATTTTGGTAAACTCTGATATATTAGACATGGTTTGAAAACTATATTGTAACCAATTTATGATCTTGGAATGGTTTTTAAAAGTTTAAATTTTTCATGATTTTTATGGATTTTACATTATACATGGACAAGGATTGTATTCCTACACGTTTTCCCCTCAGAAGCTAACTATAAATAAAATAAAATGTTGATTTAATGGAAGCATAACGGAACACTAACCTTGGTAACGGATTGGGAAAATTCAAGTCGTGACATCGTAACTTGGGGTACCTTATTTAAAACGTAATTAGTTAATAACACAACTTTCCCACACATTAAGGGTGGAAACCTAAAAATTAACAACATTAATTCATCATTTCCTTATGTTATGGTTTTTCCTTTTTGTAATGCCATTTTGTTGTGGTGAATATGGTGTAATAATCTCGTGTAATATACCATGATTTGCACAAAATTCTTTAAATGATGATATATATTCACCTCCATAGTCACTTATTAGTACTTTAATCTATTTTTTGGGTTGATCGTCAATTTCACTTTTATTCATTTTCAACTTGTCTATCATTTCATATTTACTTGTAAGTAAAATACATAACATAGTTTAGTGAAATTATCAATAAAAGTGATAAATCAATTATTTCAACCTTTAAATGGATTCAATTTCATAACACACACATTTTTGTAAACTAATACAAGGGGCTTAATTGTCCTTTCAATGGACTTGAATGATTGTCATGTTAACTCTGATTCAACATAAGTGTTGCATTTATATTTTGAGTCTATATGAATGTCAAGGTTGTGTTAAAATTTTGATTAACCATCATAATGTGTAAAAATTAACATGTCTAAGTCTACCATGCCACACATTAGAAGAAGTTCCTTAGCCTATAAACATATTCTTTATGTTTAATACAAACTTATCTGACTTAAACACCAAGAAAAATACCATGTTTGTTTAACAACCATCTAAAGACTAAGTTCTTCCTAATCTCTGGAACATACAACACATATTTTAGTGTTAGCTCTCTTCTACGTGATAGTATTTCTAAAATATTTTAAACACCAAATTTAAGTGTTTAGAATCATAATTTAAAGAATAATTTCCTGTCTCATCTTGGACAAAAACTATATATATGCATAATATCAATCTACTACTCATTGAAGTTAGCATCTATATAGTTCACTTTGGACACCAAAGTTACATCATGAGGTTTCATTTTTGAAATTGTTTAAACACTAAATGTAAGTGCTTAGAATTACAATTTCCAGAAAATAATTATGCCTTTCGCTTGGACATAATTCAACAAAGTATAAAATAGCCAAAAACTATTATCAAAATCAATAACCTGTTTCAGAAATATATTTCAAGAATTTTGAAATTCAGAAATCATAAAAATTATGTATGAAATTCTAAAGGCTAAAACAGATATTCTGATCAGAAAATCTTCCTTTGAAAACTACTTTTAGAGATGGAAACCAGAAACTAAAAGCCAAAATCCTGAATTCTAAAATATACAACTTAGAAGTTGAAAATCATGAATCTGATAACTACATTTCTGAATTTTGATATCCGGAAAATATGAAGTTTAAAACTGATTTCAGGAATTTGGAATTAGGAATATGAAACTCTCATGTTTGACAACGAAAATCTAAAATTCTGATGAATAAAAATGTAGGTGACAATCTGATATGGAAATCTGAAGAAGAAAGCTTAAAGTAAATTCTGAAATAAGAATTGTGATGCATAATTGGCTTCAGAAATCTGATGTTTTTCTTAGAAAAAATGATGTGCAAAACTAAGACACATTTCTAATGTAAATCTGGTTTTAAGTTATGAAGCAAAACAGATGCATAAATTCTAAAATTAGAAAAATTGATGATGTTTTTCAGCAAAACTATTAAAATTATGTTGTTCTTAAGTAAAACCAAACTATTTTTCTTTTCCTTGTTTTTAGGGTTGTTTTACTCATTTTAATGTTGTTTACATTAGAACCCATGTTTTTTTTATTTCTAAAGTTGCTTTACATAAAATAATTTTTTTTTAGTAAACAAAACTATTTTCAACAAAACAAAGTTATTTTTAAAAATCAAAGCTGTTTTTTTACAATACAATGGTATATTTTTCACAAAACAAAGTTGTTTTTGACTAGATAAAGCTTTTTTTGCCAAAATAGGCTAATAAAAACTCCAAATTTTTTTTCCGTTTCCTAGTGAAAATCGTACAATAATGCAAGTAAAATCGTTTTTAATTTCTTGTTCGTTTCAGACAAACGAACTTGATTTAAGATTGTAGGAATTATATTACAAAAATATATGAAAAGAAACAATCTGAGAGATGTGTTTAGCACCTTGTCCTTAAAACAAATTCCTCCATGATTGGGTGTTTCTTTCCCATGATACAATAACTAGAAGTGGTTCTTGTAGACCGGCTGTACCCTCAATACGCATGAATTTTACTTAGATACAACAAAAAAATGAAGTGGAGAAAAAGAGAGTTTTGTTGCACTCACTTTCAGGTCTCTAAAATGGTTGTCAAGAGGCTATATTTATAATCAACAAAACAATTAAATGAGACTAAAAAACAATTTGTAACTGAGATTATATTTAATATTGTGTTTAATTATGAATTGTAACCGAAAATCAATTTCGGATTATACATCATTCAACTTCTCAACTTCGGTGACTAGTTTCAATTCACCAATTATTTTTCCAATATATGTATATATATATATATATATATATATATATATATATATATATAGAGAGAGAGAGAGAGAGAGAGAGGATGGTTCCCTTTATATTAATAAAAAAAATAGAGATTGTGAGATTAGACATCAGCCAATGGAACTTAACCTCAACTTCCATCAACTGTTAAATGATACAGGGGTATAACAGTAAATTTCAACTTAATGTTTAGAAAGCACACACATTCCTTCTCTAAAAATCATCTTATCGCAAAATCATTGATTCTCAATATCAATAATGTAATCATATCATTCAAGCTTCAAAAATCATTTGGTATCATCTTAAAGTTCCTATTTTTATTGAATCTGTTATCAAATTAATCATAATATTCAAATCGGAAAAAAAAATGATCGATATAGAGCATTAGTTCATATTTTCATAAATACGAGACATAATCCACAAATCGAAGAAACAAACACATCACATTCATCATCGCAGTTCAAGAGAGCAGCTGAGCATTTGAAATTTGAATCAAAATTTTGTTGAATTCAAAAGAAATTAACGAGTCAATTGCAATAGATACTATTGTAGCTGAACTGAATTCATCTAGTCACGACGAACAAATCGATTGAATTTCTTTAACATCTGAAAATCAACACGAAGAACTTCATAATACGATTTGTATTAAAGGTACAAATAAATCGTTTGAGTACTACATATTACATTATGATTCAATTAAATTTCTTTAACTTCTGAAAATCAACATAACTGATCTTGTATTAATAATGTATTAGGTTGCATAATCATAAACGATTATATGTTGTAATTTCGGATTGATTATATATTTAAATGTACAAACACATATGATTTAATCATACATGTTTCTTATATGATAAATCATATATTAAACTCTATAATCATATATATATATATATATATATATATATATATATATATATATATATATATAGTATTATATAAGAAATACAAGAAATCATACATTATCAATCATACAGTATGAATTATGAATAATGATATATTAGTATGCATAATCATATACGATTATGCCTAATAATATTTGATTAATCGTAGATAACAATTTAAAAAAACATATAATTTATCATATGTGTTCAAAGATCTAAGTATACGATTAATTATATATTAAATAGTATAATCATATAAGATTATACATTATATGTGACAATCGAAAGTTATTCCGTTACATTACCCCGTTACCGTTAACGGAATATTTCACTATATAAAAGTTCTGTTAATAAGAGGTCGTCAAATAAATAAATGTTTTATTTATTTATGTTTTATGTCGTGATAGTCGTAATAAAGTAAAAGAAAACACTTAAATTACATTTCCATATTAATTATGGAAAAAGGTTAAATTCTATTACGACCACTAAATCGGGTGCGACCAAAAGCCCCGTATAACGGCAGTATCGGGTAGAATTCCACTGAGCCCCAACTCGAACCCCTATATAAGGGGGAGTGGACTTCATTCCACTCTTTTCCCACACCCATATCACCCTCTCTCTATACTCTCTCTCTAGACTCATTTTCGACTCGAATCCGCAACCAAACGCTTGCAAATCTTAAGTCCACTTACTCTAGCTTGTTCCAAGCATCTTGGCTTGTGATTTTACCCCAAAAATTGGACTTACAAGCTGTGAAAGAGGAGTTTACGGCCTAAGATCCTCCTTAGGCCGTAAACACCTTAAATGTGGCCAAAATGACCCGAACTTGTCCCGTTGAGCCTAGGAACCAATTAAGGAATTTATCTAGGAGTGTTTAAACATGAAAACACAATGATTTAGGGCCTAAAAGAGAGTTTACGGCCCAAGCACATGCTTAGGCCGTAAACACCTCTTATGATTGTATAAATGCCCCAAAAACACTCCCAAACCACCCTTAGGCTTAAGACATAATTTAGGGGCTTTCTATTTCAGGTTTAGAGCATTCAAACACAAGAAATTGTGGGACTAAAAGGAGTTTACGGCCAGACATATGCCAAGGCCGTAAACACCTCCAAATCAAACCAAATGATGGTTTTAATTCCCCGGAATGGCCTCATACCTCATTATAAATTACTAGGGTTGGAGTAGGGACTTAAAACTTCAATAAAATCAAGGCGTAGGAGTTCACAGCCATGAACTCCCATAGGGGTGGTTCATGGGCCGTAAACTCCCCTATGGTCCCTTTAAAAGCCCTAAACCCATTCATACCTTCCGAATTTGGACCTAGCAAAATTCCACGAAAAAGATAGAGCCCATAGAACACCCTAGAACCCCTCACCATGAGTTTAAGGCCGTAAAATCATGGGGAGTTGTCCCTGGGCCACAAACACCATAACGTGAGTTTACTCTTGGAGAGTAAACTCAATTCCTAAGCCATTTGAGCCCTCAAATGTTACCCGGGACACCCCAAATACTTAACCAAAGTGTTTTCTGCTCCTTAGAGTGTGTATACTTGTTTAATTAGTATTAAATATACTAAATGTATGCGAACATATGTTATCATATGTTAAATAGGTCTCTAAGTGTGTCCAAGTCCTTACTTGACACCGGACACCCAACCGGCACCTTCGTCGGAATCCATTTATACCAGGGGAGATCATACCCCTGAATGAACCTTTTAAATGTTTTTACATGTTTTATAGGGGGGAATACAAGTTAAACATGCCAGTTATGATATCAAACTCATGTGATTGATAACCCGCATGCACAAGAATTTACCACACTGTAAACTGTTTTACCGAGTAGGATACTATAAATAGTTTTCTAAAATGTTTTCACTTGCTCATAACTCTTACTTATACTGTTTTATCAAAGTTCATTTTAAACTAGTTTTTGAAAGTTTCCAAAGAATTTCTAAAGGTTTTCAAACTTATTTTATCAAAGAATACCAAGTTGCGACTTTCTTAAGTATAAAGGTTTTTTTTCCAAGGTTTTCATCAAAGTTCTCTTTCATGTCGTATACTCTTGCTTGTTAGATGTCGCTGCATCGCTTTTACTTAGTTTAAACTCCTACTTGATAACGTTTCCACTTTGTGATACACTTAGATTTGGTAACACTTATACTTCATGATTCGATTATCCCACATTGTTTGATTACACTGTACAATTCAGTTATTCCACACTATTCGTTCACACTTCATGATTCAGTTGTTCCACACTATTCATTCACACTTTCTGATTCAGTTGTTCCACACTATTCGTTCACACTTTATGATTCAGTTGTTCCACACTATTCGTTCACACTTTTTGATTCAGTTATTCAACACTGTAAGTTTACACCCCACGACTCAGTTATACATCACGATGCGTTTCCACTTGTTACACACTCAGTCGTAGTTAGATGTATGTCTGTACTTGTATAGGTGCATATAAATAATGATTGAAGGACTTAGGAAGGCTTGTTCGCCCTATTTCCTTTTCTTTGTTGAGATGTGGTCTGGTGGGATCGGATGGCTGTCCGAATGCCGTTTGATTCATTAGTTGTATGTTATGTATACGAGCATAGACATATAGGATTACTCTATTCAGTTCAGTTATGAGTCTCTACCTCTAGTTCAACACTTACATATGAAACCCACTACCCACTATTTGGGATGCATCTTTGGGACACGGCCTTCTCCGTCATCTAGTTGGTAACCAGAGTCTCCTATAGAGAGAGCGGACATTGTGTGTATAGATATATACGGGATTGACACCCCCGCACCCTGACTGCTAGCTACAGTCCACGACCCACCAAGCCAAGGGGTGTCAAATGTCATAATTTATAGACGCTTGTAAGGCGTCAGGTACTATAGTGTCGGTTAGCATGGTTACGAGTATCCCAGGTTGCCTTATAATTCATGGCCTTATGGTAACGATATTTGACCAGCAACTTACACTGTATGCTGGAAACCCATTCTCAGAGTCACACTGTTTTTAGACCTTGCATGTTGTATCTTTCATTTGATACTGTCTGCAGTCTGCATTCTTTGTTTTAGACCTTACTAGCTGTATCTTTCATTTGGTACCGTCTGGGGTCTATATCTCCTTTTGCTAGACTGAGCCAGGCGTGTCGTTCGTTCGATACTCTCCTGGAGTCTATGATTCCTTCTGGCTTAGTCAGCAGTCCTCATTGCTGAGGCGTATGTTATTTCCCTGATTTCTCTTGTTATCTTTAATAATCAAATTCTGTATTTTGATAATGATAGCGATTAAGGGAAAACTACTTTTTGCCACATAACTCCGTCCATTCTTGGTAGAAGACTGCTTTTATTAAAGAAAATATAGGATTTTCTGGAAAAGACACTAATGTAATGGATACCCTAAAACTACCACTTATATTAAAGTTATTTGATTAAAATGACACTAAATACTTATGAACTCACCAGCATTTGTAAAAATGCCGATACTCGCTTTTCAAATAACTTGTATTCTCAGGTCAGCATTAGACAGGTACATCCCCGGAGCAGTTAATGAAGATAGCTTAGTACCATGCTGTTCTTATTACATTTAATTGTATTACTTTGATATATTGTAATGTGAACCATGTAAAACTATTACTATTAATGCAATTTGTTGTTGTACTTTGATTACTATAATGCATGTGTTGTGATACTTGACATGACGTCATCCACCCCAGAACGTTTCCGCCGTTCCTGTTTTGGGGTGTGACAGATTGGTATCAGAGCATTGATTATAGTGAGTTAAGTATATCAATTCATAAAAGATATACTACCTATAAGTACAAAAGGGATAAAACACTATGACCATATTTTACCATACTTTAAAATATAACCATATTTTACCAAAGTATAATAACATCTAGAATCTAAACACTTGAACACAAGTATCACAAGAAGAACAGTAATCAAAGTCTTCGGATGTTGAGTACTACAGTCAAACCTGGGCAGTTATGTAATCGTACACTAGAATAAATGTAACCTGATCAACTACATTTATTCGAGATGCAATGAACATGTGCTTGGGAGTGATAGTGGTGTTGCAGTAGGTCTGAAACTTACCAACTAGGAATGCTAGAGCCAAACATAAAGTTAAAATACTATAGGATTATTTTGGAACACTAAAAGACTCGCATAAATCCCAGAATCATATTCAGAAGATAAGAAAACAAACAAGAAATTAAAATACCATAGGGGTATTTTAGGATACATAGATAACCCTGTGTGAAGAACTAAAAAGATCCTTATTGATATACCTACAACTACAGAGAGTATACTCCCAAGGTTATATATAATAAGGATCCCATAGGCTAAGAATGTGTGGTTTCGCCCTATTTCCTTTTCCTCTTTGGGATGTGGATCTAGAGTAGTATCACATATTCGAAGGCCTATCGGATCTAAGTTATATATGATTTGTATACCATGTGTAATCGTAGCAGGACTCGATATGGATCACTCAGAGGAATGTTAATAATCTCTTAGGATTCTTTAGACATTTCTGTTCTTGCACGAACCCTGTAGAAAACCCTACCCACTTCAGTACTCGGCAGAAGAGTTGATTCCGACCCCGAAGAAGTTCATTGAGAAGATTTCCAGCTTGGAAATGAATGAACTAGGTCGAGACTAGTGAATTCACCAAGTGCCTATATCTTTTAGGGACATCAGTGAGAGATTCGCCGAAACTTCTGAGATTTCTAGTCATCCATCATAAAGTGATGACACCCGGAGTCGGATTCGGAAGTAAGGCGGGATAAAATTCAATGTGTATTCCGGAGAAAAGAACCCAAGGTAACTACCCAAAGGAAACCCACACCGATTCCAGTCAAAGATACGAGGCAGACAGAGGGAGCCAGTACATGGAACCCAAGAAGTGTCAATTCCTCGTGTTCGTCACGCTAATACTCCCATAAAATAATACAATTTAGTGAGTTAGTGGTTACACTACTCGCGCTATGTGTTAGGTAAATCTCCGTTTCTCAATGCCAGTAACACGATTAGAGCGGATCCCCACACCTCTGTTGAGGTTGTTTAGCCATAAGTCTTCATGAGCCTTTCTTTCTATAGTCTTCGTTCTGAACTGTTCTCAAATCTTTCCAAACCGGAGAGTGAAACCTTTCCTAGTATAAAGGTAACTTAGTAGGAAAGACTCCCACCTTATGGCCTTTTTCCGATACTCATACTCCTACCTTGCATACCAGTATTACATCATAGGGATGTAGGTTGACACTCAGACAACCAATACCCTAGGCATGAGAAAAATTTAGGCCTAATACAGTTAGGACAGATATGTACAGGGTTAGCCATCGTCTCTCATTTTCTTGCGTTCCTTTCCATGTAGGAAAAACCATGCCTCCGAAGAAGTGCAACCAGTCCGCAAGCAAGAAATCTACTCTTCTATTTGATGAAGCTACGTTCCAAGCTGCAATCTCGGCATCCGTAGTAGCTGTCATAGCTCACCTGAATGCTAACAATGCCAATGTTAGCAAGGACCCTATCGGGATTTCCGATCCTAGCAATGGACAACAACAACCAACCTCTGCATATGTGACAACCCGATACTTCAACTCTTTGTAACGACCAAAATGGGTCAAGTATTGTAACCACTTATGCGTAATAAAATGTATAAATAAGTTCTACTTAATTTCTTTCTATGATTTAATGTCTTTGAACCATGATCTTATGTAAAAAGATCGCCCAAATCCGACTTCATATAGCGAAGTTATGAACTTTCAAAGAAATTCCCTTAAACACGATGGATTGTTATTAAATAATAAAAACAATAATAAAAATAATTTTGGAATTTGCCGACGGAGTCTAAACGAAAGTTGTAGAGCGTAGTCTCACCTACGCGAGGATATAAAGACCATCGAAAACGGAGTTCGTATGAAGAAGATATGAATTTTTGAAGTTATTAAATAAATTAATTATTTATTTTAATCAAAATTCGGATATTATCCGAAGAGGAGTCAGCGCCCTCATCCGAGGTACGCACCGCGTACTCCTGTACGCCCCGCATAACCGAGAGAAGCGGCCTCTGATCGTCCACGTCGCACCATCCGACTCGCCATCCCATCCGACCCGCGTACCCAGCGACCCGTCCCATCCGACCCGCGTACCCAGCGACCCGTCCCATCCGACCCGCATACCCAGCGACCCGTCCCATCCAAAGCCGAGGCAGTCGAGGCCTCGGTCACGCATGACGTACGCGTATGCGCTGTGTACGAGCGTACGCCCCGCGTACCGAGGCAGACCAGCCTCCCTATAAATAGCATACGAGGGTTTGCAAGGAAAGGGCTCATTTCTCTTCTCTCTCTCTCTCTCTACTTTGCCTCGTTTTCCGTGTCCGTTCAAACCCGAAGCTCTAGTCTTCTTGGCTCAAGTCCCGAAGGTCGATTTTACTCCCGAGATTCCCGAGAATCCCGAGGAAAATCCGTTTCCCGACACGAAACTTTGCCCGGTTTTCCATCTCGCTACCTCTAAAACTTTCAAGTGAGTTTCATACCCCTTAATCAACCGTTTTAATTATTCTAAATACTTTTATATGCTTTCAAGGGGGGGGGGGGGGGATTACAAGTAAAACACACGAGTATTATCGTGTGTTACATAAAGAAACTCTTTTATATAATGTTAAATATTCAAATCACATTCGATTTATAAACTTTTAAAGGAACTTTTATATATAAATATATAACATATGTTACAATAGCATTCGATCTTTTAAAATATAAAGTTGTTGTAATACATGTATAAAACTAAACTATTCTTAAATTATTTTGTTCTATCTTAGACTCTACACCAAAAATTTATGCTTTCATAAACAAATTATTCTTTTCCTAAGTATTTCTAAACAAACAAAGCACACTTTTTAAAACTATAATAGGTATAGTTTTACGAACAGATTTCTAACTCTTAGGTACTAGAAACATATATTTTCAAGAAGTTTACTTTTGTATACAAGAACAAACGTAACATTTTAACAAGTAGATCTGTTTTTATACCACGGATTTGTGAGACACTAACTTCATGTACGTTCGAGTACACATTTCAAGTCCTGTATTATATACCAGAATCCCTTGGAGGGGGAGCATGGTGTTTGTGTATAGATCTATACGGGCTTGACAACCCGCGCCCTGACTGTTAGCTGCAGTCCACCGTTTGGGGTGACAAACGTCATAACATTCCAACGCCTGAAGAACGTTGTGTATAGGCATTTCGAGTCAATAGTATGGTTATAAAACTCACAAGGGGTATTAAAAACGCATTGATTTACAAGGTTTTCAAACTCATTTATTATTTTACCTTTACATACATTTTGGAAACAAACATTGGTCTTGAATGAAGGCTACTTTTATGCTAGTAGAAAATATAGGATTTTCTAAACACATACAAACAAAGATAAAACATTTCATTTCATTTAAACATTGTCATTTAAATACTTATGAAATTCACCAGCTTAAATGCTGATCTACTCTTTCAAAATTACTTGTATGTCCCAGGAAATCAGTAATTTCAGGTATGCATTTCGCTTTTGATGAAGGGATGCTGCGGCGCCAGTTTAATCTCGTATTTTGACATCATATTGTAATTGAGTTTTGAACATGTAACTTTTGACAAATGTAAACTTTCAATTATATATATATATATGATGGTTGTATTGCTTTCTTTACTATGTATTCATTTGTTACGTTACCACATGAAGTCATCCGCCCCCGAACGTTTCCGCCGTTCAGGTTTGGGGGTGTGACAGATTGGTATCAGAGCAATGTTTAAAGTGAACTAAGTATATCGAACCACATAAGATATACAAACTATAAATGCTTAAGGGACTAATACTCTCTGACAAAACAAATTTCTTTTTTCACACTTAAGCAGCATTTCGTTCAACTTAAATTAATAGTTCATTTAAGTACAGTTACATGCATACCACAAACTATTTTCATGTTATACAATTTTACAAGTATTTAGGCAAGTTGACACGCACAAATCAAGGAATGATCGTAGTGGGCAACAATGTCAAACCTTACCAAGCCATTACAAAAATCAAACACAAGAATTTAAATACTATAGGAGTATTTGCTATCTAAACTAGTTTAACTTACACGTTTTACATGTTCCGACTTTATTCAATTCTTATAACCCTAATTCTCGTATAGTCAAATGGCTGGATTTCACCACCCTGTCGACCCCTACTTTCCCAACCAAGGCAACGGAGGATGGATTGAAGATGATTCCGAAGGGGACGAGGAACCCATAGACGAGGGTGATGACTCCGGTACCGACTCAGAGCCGGATGTTATCGATCCACCACCCATTCAACCTCCCGTCTTCGTAAGGAACTTTCAAGGACCGACTCCCGTCTGGGGAAGTCACCTCCACCATTGGAGCCAACAGCAAAAACTACGCCCTCCCTACGGCATGTGCCGGGACGTCTATGATGTCCGTGGCGGAAGTTCGGCTGATCGAGCACTCCCGGTAATGGTGGGTAAGTTAGCCAATCAGTCCTATCAGTCTGGAGTACAAGCTAGTCGACTCCGGGATATCAACGTAGAAGTGCAGGTTCACACTTCTGACATCCGTAGGTTGGACAAGAGGCAAGACAACGCTCAGTTCCAAACCGAAGCGTTTCAAGCGCAAATTATTGCAGCCCTCGCCGAACTAAGGGAACAACAAGCCGCTTTAGATAGGCGTCTAATGGAGTCGAAGCAATCAGATACGGAGTCAAGCTCCAAACGCAACTTTCGACACAAGTAGTGCTTGTTAAGAACTCAAATTTTGTTATAGCTTAGGACCTCGGCTAAAAGTCTTTAAATTTCTTGAACTTGGTAAACGGAGATCCTTATAGGGGACAAATTTTCTTGATCGTTGTAACAACTTTTATATTAATATAAGTGGCACTATTACTACTATGCTGAGTATTTTGTTCGAACCTTGAATGGTCCTTGGGAACCCAAATACTTGTTTCATACCCTCAGTCTTACAAATAACTTTCATTCTTCTATTTTAAGACTCATACTATCATTTGTTGTTGAATTATAGCGATTTAATTCATGAGACACATACATTTTCCATTTCATGAAATTCTTATCCTTGTTTTCTTTCCATCTATAGTTGAAGGATGCCTCCGCGTAGGAATCCAAGGCGAAACAACAGTGAGGAAATACCTATACCACCACCTCCACCACCCCAATTTGATGCTGTAATGTTTCAAGCAGCAGTCACCGCAGCAGTGGCAGCTGCCATGTCACAGATCAATAACTCAAGTGCTAATGTCTCGGGATCTGGCGCACACACGTCCAACCATGGCGAGAGTCATGGACCACCTCGAGAATGCACCTATAAGGACTTCACCAATGCCAAGCCCCAGATGTTTTATGGTACTGGTGGTGTGATGGCCCTGAGGCAGTGGATTGAAAGGACGGAGGGAGTCTTTGAAATCTGCTCATGTCCCGAGCACAGCAAGGTCAAATTTGCAACCTTCACCCTTCTTGATAAAGCTTTAACTTGGTGGAATGGTCACGTTAAAGTACTTACCCTAATCGTGGCAAACTCCATAAGCTGGGAGAGCTTGAAGGCCATGATGATGAGAGAATACTGCCTGCGGGGAGAAATTCAAAAGCTTGAACACGAACTATGGACTCTCGGAATGGTGGGTACCGACATCGCTACTTATACCAACAGATTCTGCGAACTGGCAATCCTTTGTCCAGACATGATTGCTCCCGAGAGCAAGAAGATAGAAAGGTACATCTGGGGACTGACGCCCCAGATGCGGTCAAGCGTGTTAGCTTCCAAACCTGACACCTTTGAAAGTGCTAAGGAACTGGCACAATCTCTGATCGACTACGGAGGTCATCAGAACTCAACCACTTCTGCACCAGCACCACAGAAAGGAAACAACAACTACAACAACAACAACAACAATGGCAGGAAGAGAGCGTGGATCAAAGGAAAGGGTGGATCTTCCCAAGAATCCGCAAAGAAACAACTTGTGTCAGTAAATGCTGCTATTGTACCTGCTACAGTCCCTACAAATACCTATCCAACAAAGCCTTATGTAGGCAACCTCCCAAAATGCACCAAGTGCAATTTCCACCACCATGGACCTTGCCGAGATATGCAGTGCGCCAACTGCAACAGGAAAGGACACACGGCTCGTTTCTGCAAAGAACCCGCAAAGCCGATCACTCAAATTCCCGGTGCGGGTGTAGGGCAGGCTTGCTACGGTTGTGGCGAGGTGGGCCACTACAAGAGAAACTGTCCTAAGGCAGCAGGCGCCGGAGGTGTAGGACGAGTTTTGGCAATAGGACACGACGAAGCTGTAGCTGACCCAACTATAGTTGCTGGTACGTTTCTTCTCGATAATTCATACGCATGCATATTATTCGATAGTGGAGCGGAGAGAAGCTTCGTGAGTCAAAACTTTATCCATTTACTTAAACCTAAACCTAGCAAGTTAAAAGAATCATTCACTGTAGAGATGGCCAATGGAAAAACCAAAAGCACAAATTGCATATACATGGGTTGTACGTTAACATTGGACGGCCATTCTTTCCCAATCAATCTCATACCGGTACAAATTAAAAGTTTTGACGTCATAGTCGGCATGGATTGGTTGAGTCTCCTTGGCGCTGACATCATGTGCTTTGAGAAAGCAGTCCGTCTTAACCTCCCGAACAACGAAACATTAGTTATCTACGGCGACAAATCTAGTACAAACCTTCGCATCATTTCGTGCATCCAAGCTCGAAAGTGCTTACGGAAGGATTGTCGGGCATTCCTAGCGCACATCGTCGATACAAGTCAAGAACTGAAGGACATCAAGAGCATCTCGGTAGTACGTGACTTTCCCGATATCTTTCCAGAAGAACTACCAGGATTACCACCGCAACGCCAAGTCGAGTTCAGAATCGACTTAATTCCAGGAGCTACCCCAGTAGCGAAGTCGCCTTATCGTCTTGCACCAGCAGAGATGCAGGAACTTTCCAGTCAACTTAATGAACTCCTTCGCAAAGGATTCATAAGACCAAGTTTCTCACCTTGGGGAGCACTGGTCTTGTTTGTAAAGAAGAAAGATGGATCGTTTCGTATGTGCATCGACTACAGAGAGCTGAACAAACTTACTGTCAAAAACCGCTATCCTCTACCCCGTATCGACGACCTATTCGATCAACTTCAAGGGGCGAACTACTTCTCAAAAATAGACCTGCAATCGGGATATCACCAATTACGAGTTCTAGAGGGGGACATTCCAAAGACAGCTTTCCGAACTCGTTATGGACACTATGAATTCGTGGTGATGCCGTTCGGTTTAACCAATGCACCAGCAGTATTTATGGACCTAATGAATAGGGTATGCCGCCCTTACTTGGATCAGTTCGTCATCGTTTTTATCGATGATATACTTATCTACTCTCGAAGTGAGGAAGAGCATAGTCAACACCTACGAAAAGTCCTAGAAACACTGCGAAAGGAGAAACTCTATGCGAAGTTCTCTAAATGCGAATTTTGGATTCGAAGAGTCGAATTTTTAGGTCACGTTGTTAGCGAAAAGGGAATACACGTTGACCCCTCCAAAATTAAGGCTATTGAGAACTGGTCGGCACCAAAGACACCTACTGAAATTTGTCAATTTCTAGGTCTAGCTGGCTACTATCGCAGATTCATAAAGAACTTTTCGAGCATTGCGGAACCTCTTACTTCATTAACCCATAAAGGTGTGGCCTTTGACTGGGAAGCGAAACAAGAGAAGGCATTCCAGACACTAAAGCAGGCCTTGTGCACCGCACCGATACTATCCCTCCCCAAAGGGATAGAAGACTTCGTTGTGTATTGCGATGCTTCAAATCAAGGACTAGGTTGTGTTCTTATGCAGAGGGGGAAGGTTATCGCTTATGCCTCCTGACAGCTTAAGACACACGAAGTGAACTATACGACGCACGATCTCGAATTAGGAGCTGTGGTATTTGCTCTGAAGATCTGGAGGCACTACTTATACGGAACAAAGAGTACCATCTTCACCGATCACAAGAGCCTTCAACACATTTTCGATCAGAAGGAACTCAACACGCGACAACGACGATGGGTCGAGTTACTGAATGACTACGAATGTGAGATTCGATATCATCCTGGAAAGGCCAACGTAGTAGCCGATGCCCTCAGTCGAAAGGAATACACTGGTCGGAGGGTCAAATCTCTGACCATGACTATCCATTCCTACTTATCCACACAAATTAAGGAAGCACAAATGGAAGCTTTGCAACCCGAAAATGTGGCGGGTGAATCCCTGCGAGGAATGGAGAAGAATTTAGAAGTCAAGGGTGGCGGAGCCTACTATCTCATGGACCGAATCTGGACCCCAAAACGTGGTGGTTTCAGAAACATAGTCATGACTGAAGCTCACAACTCAAGATATTCCGTTCACCCGGGTTCAGATAAAATGTATCTGGATCTTAAGAAACTGTACTGGTGGCCTAACATGAAAGCAGAAATTGCTACCTTCGTGAGTAAATGTCTTACTTGCGCTAAGGTTAAGGTCGAGTATCAGAAACCGTCAGGACTACTACAACAGCCAGAGATACCAGAATGGAAATGGGAGCGGATTACTATGGACTTCATAACCAAATTACCCAAGACGACAAGTGGACTCGATACCATATGGGTCATGGTCGACAGACTGACCAAATCCGCGCATTTCCTACCCATCAAGGAGACTGACAAAATGGAGAAGCTTACAAGAACTTACTTAAGGGAAGTAGTGCGACTGCATGGTGTTCCGATATCCATTATCTCCGATCGAGATAGTAGATTCACTTCAAGGTTCTGGCAGTCACTACAAAGTTCCCTGGGAACTAGGCTGGACATGAGTACAGCCTACCACCCACAGACAGACGGACAAAGTGAGAGAACGATACAAACTTTAGAAGACATGCTGAGAGCCTGCGTGATTGATTTTGGAAAGGCATGGGATATTCATTTACCCCTTGTCGAATTTTCATACAACAATAGTTATCATACAAGCATAAAGGCTGCTCCGTTTGAAGCCCTCTATGGTCGAAAGTGCAGATCCCCTCTGTGCTGGACTGAAGTGGGCGATACCCAGTTAGCTGGAAGAAGAGTTCCTGAAAGCACTCTCACCGGTCCGGAGATCATACGTGAAACAACAGAGAAGATCGTTCAGATTCGTGAACGATTGAAAGCCTCAAGAGACCGACAGAAAAGCTACGCTGACCAAAGGAGGAAACCTTTGGAATTCCAGGTAGGAGACCACGTCTTATTAAAGGTCTCACCGTAGAAGGGTTTAATACGATTTGGAAAGCGTGGGAAACTAAATCCAAGATACATAGGGCCTTTCGAGATTCTTGCCAGAATCGACCCTGTGGCTTACAAGCTTAACCTACCGCGCGAGCTTAGTAACATCCATCCAACCTTCCATGTCTCAAACTTGAAAAAGTGTCTGTCCGATGAGACTCTTGTTATCCCACTCGACAAAATCGAGATCAACGAGAGCCTCAACTTTGTGGAAGAACCAGTATAAATCATGGACCGAGAGGTCAAACAAACAAAACAAAGTCGCATACCCATCGTGAAGGTTCGCTGGAACACCAAGCGGGGACCCGAATTCACGTGGGAACGCGAAGATCAGATGAAACAAAAGTACCCTCATCTCTTTCATGTTCACTAGTATCTTTACTACTTTAAATTTCGGGACGAAATTCTCTCTAACGGGGGGATGATGTGACAACCCGATACTTCAACTCTTTGTAACGACCAAAATGGGTCAAGTATTGTAACCACTTATGCGTAATAAAATGTATAAATAAGTTCTACTTAATTTCTTTCTATGATTTAATGTCTTTGAACCATGATCGTACGTAAAAAGATCGCCCAAATCCGACTTCATATAGCGAAGTTATGAACTTTCAAAGAAATTCCCTTAAACACGATGGATTGTTATTAAATAATAAAAACAATAATAAAAATAATTTTGGAATTTGCCAACGGAGTCTAAACGAAAGTTGTAGAGCGTAGTCTCACCTACGCGAGGATATAAAGACCATCGAAAACGGAGTTCGTATGAAGAAGATATGAATTTTTGAAGTTATTAAATAAATAAATTATTTATTTTAATCAAAATTCGGATATTATCCGAAGAGGAGTCAGCGCCGTCATCCGAGGTACGCGTCGTGTACTCCTGTATGCCCCGCGTAACCGAGAGAAGCGGCCTCTGATCGTCCACGTCGCACCATCCGACTCGCCGTCCCATCCGACCCGCGTACCCAGTGACCCGTCCCATCCGACCCGCGTACCCAGCGACCCGTCCCATCCAAAGCCGAGGCAGTCGAGGCCTCGGTCACACATGACGTACGTGTACGTGCTGCGTACGAGCGTACGCCCCGCGTACCGAGGCAAACCAGCCTCCCTATAAATAGCATACGAGGGTTTGCAAGGAAAGGGCTCATTTCTCTTCTCTCTCTCTCTACTTTGCCTCGTTTTCCGTGTCCGTTCAAACCCGAAGCTCTGGTCTTCTTGGCTCAAGTCCCGAAGGTCGATTTTACTCCCGAGATTCCTGAGAATCCCGAGGAAAATCCATTTCCCGAGACGAAACTCTGCCCGGTTTTCCATCTCGCTATCTCCAAAACTTTCAAGTGAGTTTCATACCCCTTAATCAACCGTTTTAATTATTCTAAATACTTTTATATGCTTTCAAGGGGGGGGATTACAAGTAAAACACACGAGTATTATCGTGTGTTACATAAAGAAACTCTTTTATATAATGTTAAATATTCAAATCACATTCGATTTATAAACTTTTAAAGGAACTTTTATATATAAATATATAACATATGTTACAATAGCATTCGATCTTTTAAAATATAAAGTTGTTGTAATACATGTATAAAACTAAACTATTCTTAAATTATTCTGTTCTATCTTAGACTCTACACCAAAAATTTATGCTTTCATAAACAAATTATTCTTTTCCTAAGTATTTCTAAACAAACAAAGCACACTTTTTAAAACTATAATAGGTATAGTTTTACGAACAGATTTCTAACTCTTAGGTACTAGAAACATATATTTTCAAGAAGTTTACTTTTGTATACAAGAACAAACGTAACATTTTAACAAGTAGATCTGTTTTTATACCACGGATTTGTGAGACACTAACTTCATGTACGTTCGAGTACACATTTCAAGTCCTGTATTATATACCAGAATCCCTTGGAGGGGGAGCATGGTGTTTGTGTATAGATCTATACGGGCTTGACAACCCGCGCCCTGACTGTTAGCTGCAGTCCACCGTTTGGGGTGACAAACGTCATAACATTCCAACGCCTGAAGAACGTTGTGTATAGGCATTTCGAGTCAATAGTATGGTTATAAAACTCACAAGGGGTATTAAAAACGCATTGATTTACAAGGTTTTCAAACTCATTTATTATTTTACCTTTACATACATTTTGGAAACAAACATTGGTCTTGAATGAAGGCTACTTTTATGCTAGTAGAAAATATAGGATTTTCTAAACACATACAAACAAAGATAAAACATTTCATTTCATTTAAACATTGTCATTTAAATACTTATGAAATTCACCAGCTTAAATGCTGATCTACTCTTTCAAAATTACTTGTATGTCCCAGGAAATCAGTAATTTCAGGTATGCATTTCGCTTTTGATGAAGGGATGCTGCGGCGCCAGTTTAATCTCGTATTTTGACATCATATTGTAATTGAGTTTTGAACATGTAACTTTTGACAAATGTAAACTTTCAATTATATATATATATATATGATGGTTGTATTGCTTTCTTTACTATGTATTCATTTGTTACGTTACCACATGAAGTCATCCGCCCCCGAACGTTTCCGCCGTTCAGGTTTGGGGGTGTGACAGCATACCCAGCCACCCAAGAACCTCACTCAAACCCGCTGAAGAGAAATATCAAGATCGAGGAGGAAAGTACCTCGGCTCAAGGACCTTCCGAAGGGCAACGAGCTGAGACAGTCAATACCCCTGTCAAACCTTCCCTCCTGACTTCAAAAAGACCATACCTAGGAAACCTTCCCCACTGCAGCAAGTTCAGCTACCATCATCATGGTATGTGTCGGGAACTTTATTGTGCTAGGTGCCACATGTTGGGGCATACTGCTCGCATCTGCAGAACCCCGATTGAGTTTATTACATCAACCACCAATGTGACGGTCAATCCAGTTTACCGTCTATGTGGTGAAATTGGACACTTCAAGAAGGACTGCCCAACTGAAGGAAAGGACAAGGACACATAAGGAGTCTAACTATAATGCTTAGGGAGAAGCATCAAGGAACCCAGTGAAATTTGGTACGTCTCTCAATCTCAGATAACTAAACCGAAAACATTAAAAGACTAATTCAAAATGTAAATATTTCCCCATTAAGGCGAAAGTCACAGCACTGTTATAAAATCTAATATTCCTTAGGTAAAACTATAATGGTTAAACATATACGTTACGGCCATGTATAGTTAAGATGGATAGACCTAGAGTGAGTGAATGTCGCCTCATTTCCTGTTCCTCGTCTGGTTGTGGATTTTGGGCGGAGTCGCTCAGTCAACAGTCCTCCCCACCTTAACTATACATGACTACTATATGTTAGGCTATTATAGAAATGCATTGTGGGAATCCATTCATGAAAAGGTACTCTACTCAGAAATAGTTAGGACCCTCTATAGTTTTGTGTCGACTCTATCGGTCATGGTTTGACGTAGTGCAGCCATGTGTACGTCCCTAGTGCTGTGTAAAAAGAACTTTCACCGTAGCCATATCGGCAAATAAAGGTTCTTCCGAACCTAAACATAATACAAATAATAAAACCTAATGTGATCCGTCAGTCGTCCCTCTTATCTCAAACCTTCCGAAGTACCCAGGAAAAGGGTACCGCGCGCTGTTGACCGACCCCTCTTAGACAGATAGAAACCGAAGCGAAAGACACTGCAGGCACTCCAGAAGACATTAACCATCCGAAGCATACTCCGTAGATTCCCCAGAAAGACCCTTCGCACCTCGCACATCAGGTTCGTGAACCCAAAGGATAGAAATCATGGGACTGAACACTATAACCAGGTATATGCATAAAGGTGGTATATAGTTGAGATCAAAAAGATTTAAGATGTGTGCTTCCTCCCTACTCCCTGTTCCTTGTTGGGTTGTGGGTTTGGGGTGGAGTCACACAACTGAACATCCTGCTGACCTCAATTGTATACGGCTTGTATACACCAAGTATTAGTGGTTAAGCTGAGTATGAGCTCTACCACGAACCTCATAGCAAAGCCCTTCATCCTATTCCATAAAATAGGAACTGGAGTCAAGATAACCACTGCGGGTTGAGCTACTAAAATGAACACAAATCTGAAATTTGTCGTCATAACCGGTTAAACTCACGTGATAACTAACACCCTTGGTTAGTAAAGAGGTTAAAGTTCCGAGTGATGGGAACCTATACTCACTAGATTTGACCTAGACCGAGAAAACTCAGAACCTTCAGAAGAGTAGTTGCAGTAGATACCCGCACTACTCAGGCACTTCGTCCACTCTGTTATAGACTAATAGTGCCTATAACCCTCCACCCTCTCGTATGGAGGAAATCGTCGTCGCCCTGTAGATGATAAACCTCATTCCCCGAAGTAAACACTAGAATACCGAGAACCACAGGATAACCTCCTCATCCAAGAATACTTGATCAAGGTGCGAAAGTAGTTGCGTTAAGCCTCATAACCCAGATCCTGAAGAGATTATAGACTTGACACCAGCCTTGGTGTTATTCGAGAGGTTATGCAGGAACAGGCGTTTTCCGCACTAGAATAAACCAAAGTCTTAGAGATTTATTTGGACTATTAGGTGTTCCACGAATACTATCTCGCCAAGAAATAGTAGAACCACCTCCCGAGATAGTCCAACACTTGTCCGGTGAAACCCTATCTCCTCGACCCTAAGGGTTTCCGTATCTCAATAATCGTTAGTGCAAGTTCATTTTGCACGAGCTTGAGATAGACACTCTACAACAGACAGATAACTGTAGATACACAACCCATCCGATGACCTAGAAAGCCTCTAAAAGCCAATTAACATGATGCACGAAACCAAAGACAACCCGAGATTCCTAAGAACCAACTTGAAGGACCACTCTACCAATACGAGAGAGAATGTTAAGAACTTCGGAATGGCGATCACGCTAGTGAGGATCTTGCCATAGAATTACACTATGTTCTAGGTACTGATAAGCTCTACCCTTCCGAGAGCTTAGGACCACCCGAGATCCTTTACGGAGATTGGTCCAACCCTCGTCTGACCACTACTACTTTCCGATACTCCACAAGTTTCACACCCGATCGATCCACTCCTTAGACATGATATGTGTTCACCCGACGTCACTCTTCATATCCCACTCATCTTGATAGAGACCATTGATAACCATAACCTCGTAGATACACCAGTCGGAACCCACTAGCTACACGAGACGAAATCCGCATCCCGTAGGTAAGGTTTGTTGGAATGACAAACACAGACCAGAGTTCACTTGGGAATGCGACGACAATCAGAATAGGAAGTACCCTCCTGCCGCTACTTGACCATTCATACCTACTTCCTTGCCTAGACCTGAATTTCGGGATGAAATTCCCTCTAACGGGGGGATGATGTGACAACCCAAAGTTATTCCGTTACATTACCCCGTTACCGTTAACGGAATATTTAACTGTATAAAAGTTTCGTTAATAAGAGGTCGTCAAATAAATAAATGTTTTATTTATTTATGTTTTATGTCGTGATAGTCGTAATAAAGTAAAAGAAAACACTTAAATTACATTTCCATATTAATTCTGGAAAAAGGTTAAATTCTATTACGACCACTAAATCGGGTGCAACCAAAAGCCCCGTATAACGGTAGTATCGGGAAGAATTCCACTGAGCCCCAACTCGAACCCCTATATAAGGGGGAGTGGACTTCATTCCACTCTTTTACCACACCCATATCACCATCTCTCTATACTCTCTCTCTAGACTCGTTTTCGACTCGAATCCACAACCAAACGCTTCCAAATTGTAAGTCCACTTACCCTAGCTTGTTCCAAACATCTTGGCTTGTGATTATACCCCAAAAATCAGACTTAGAAGCTTTAAAAGAGGAGTTTACGGCTTAAGATCCTCCTTAGGCCATAAACACCTTAAATGTGGCCAAAATGACCCGAACTTGTCCCGTTGAGCCTAGGAACCAATTAAGGAATTTATCTAGGAGTGTTTAAACATGAAAACACAATGATTTAGGGCCTAAAAGAGAGTTTACTGCCCAAGCACATGCTTAGGCCGTAAACACCTCTTATGATTGTATAAATTCCCCAAAAACACTCCCAAACCACCCTTAGGCTTAAGTCATAATTTAGGGGCTTTGTATTTCGGGTTTAGATCATTCAAACACAAGAAATTGTGGGATTAAAAGGAGTTTACAGCAAGACATATGCCAAGGCCGTAAACACCTCCAAATCAAACCAAATGATGGTTTTAATTCCCCCGAATGGCCTCATACCTCATTATAAATTACTAGGGTTGGAGTAGGGACTTAATACCTCAATAAAATCTAGGCGTAGGAGTTCACGGCCGTGAACTCCCATAGGGGTGGTTCATCGGCCCTAAACTCCCCTATGGTCCCTTTAAACGCCCTAAACCCATACATACCTTCCGGATTTGGACCTAGCAAAATTCCACGAACAAGATAGAGCCCTTAAAACACCCTATAACCCCTCACCATGAGTTTACGGCCGTAAACTCATGGGGAGTTGTCCCTGGGCCGTAAACACCATAAGGTGAGTTTACTCTTGGAGAGTAAACTCCATTCCTAAGCCATTTGAGCCCTTAAATATTACCCGGGACACCCCAAACACTTAACCAAGGTGTTTTCCGCTCCTTAGAGTGCGTATAATTGTTTAATTAGTATGAAATATACTAGTTGTATGTGAACATATGTTATCATATGTTAAATAGGTTTCTAAGTGTGTCCAAGTCCTTACTTGACACCGGACACCCAACCGGCAGCTTCGTCGGAATCCACTTATACCAGGAGAGTTCATACCCATGAATGAACCTTTTAAATGTTTTTACATGTTTTATAGGGGGGAATACAAGTTAAACATGTCGGTTATCATATCAAAGTCATGTGATTGATAACCCGCATAAACAAGAATTCACCACACTATAAACTGTTTTACCGAGGAGGATACTATAAATGGTTTTCTAAAATGTTTTCACTTGCTCATAACTCTTACTTATACTGTTTTATCAAAGTTCATTTTAAACTGGTTTATGAAAGTTTCCAAAGAATTTCTAAAGGTTTTCAAACTTATTTTATCAAAGAATACCAAGTTGCGACTTTCTTAAGTATAAAGGTTTTTTTCCAAGGTTTTCATCAAAGTTCTCTTTCATGTTGTATACTCTTTCTTGTTAGATGTCGCTGCTTTGCTTTTACTTAGTTTAAACTCCTACTTGATAACGTTTCCACTTTGTGATACGCTTATATTTGGTAACACTTATACTTCATGATTCGATTATCCCACACTGTTTGATTACACTGTACGATTCAGTTATTCCACACTATTCGTTCACACTTTATGATTCAGTTGTTCCACACTATTCGTTCACACTTTTTGATTCAGTTGTTCCACACTATTCGTTCACACTTTATGATTCAGTTGTTCCACACTATTCATTTACACTTTCTGATTCAGTTATTCCACACTGTACGTTTACACCCCACGACTCAGTTATACATCACGATGCGTTTCCGCTTGTTACACTCAGTCGTAGTTAGATGTATGTCTGTACTTGTATAGGTCCATATAAATAATGATTGAAGGACTTAGGAAGGCTTGTCCGCCGTATTTCCTTTTCTTCGTTGAGATGTGGTCTGGTGGGATCGAATGGCCGTCCGAAGGCCGTTTGATTCATTAGTTGTATGTTGTGTATACGAGCATAGACATAAAGGATTACTCTATTCAGTTCAGTTATGAGTCTCTACCTCTAGTTCAGCACTTACATATGAAACCCACAACCCACTATTTGGGATGAATCTTTTGGACACGGCCTTCTCCGTCGTCTAGTTGGTAACCAGAGTCTCCTGTAGAGAGAGCGGACATTGTGTGTATAGATCTATACGGGATTGACACCCCCGCACCCTAACTGCTAGCTACAATCCACAGCCCACCAAGCCAAGGGGTGACAAATGTCATAATTTATAGACGCTTGTAGGGCGTCAGGTACTCTAGTGTCGGTTAGTATGGTTACGAGTATCCCAGGTTGCCAAATAATTCATGGACTTAAGGTAACGGTATTTCACCAGCAACTTACACTGTATGCTGGAAACCCATTCTCAGAGTCACACTGTTTTTAGACCTTGCATGTTGTATCTTTCATTTGATACTGTGTGCGGTCTGTATTCTTTGTTTTAGACCTTACTAGTTGTATCTTTCATTTGGTACCGTCTGGGGTCTGTATCTCCTTTTGCTAGACTGAGCCAGGCATGTCGTTCGTTCGATACTCTCCTGGAGTCTATGATTCCGTTTGGCTTAGTCAGCAGTCGTCACTGCTGAGGCATATGTTATTTCCCTGATTTCTCTTGCTTTCTTTAATAATCAAATTCTGTATTTTGATAATGATAGCGATTAAGGGAAAACTACTTTTTACCACATAACTTCGTCCAGTCTTGGTAGAAGACTGCTTTTATTAAACAAAATATAGGATTTTCTGGAAAAGACACTAATGTAATGGATACCCTAAAACTACCACTTATATTAAAGTTATTTGATTAAAATGACACTAAATACTTGTGAACCCACCAGCATTTTAAAAAATGTTGATACTCGCCTTTCAAATAACTTGTATTCTCAGGTCAACATTAGACAGGTACATCCCCGAAGCTGTTAATGAAGATAGCTTAGTACCATGTTGTTCTTATTACATTTACTTGTATTACTTTGATATATTGTAATATGAACCATGTAAAACTATTACTATTAATGCAATTTTTTGTTGTACTTTGATTACTATAATGCATGTGTTGTGATACTTGACATGACGTCATCCACCCCAGAACGTTTCCGTCGTTCCGGATTTGGGGTGTGACATTATAATATGTAATTAATCATATAGGACATTGTACAAACAAATTTAATTTATCAAATGTGTTTTCAAATTGAAATATATATTAATCATATGTTAGGATGAATAATCATATAAGATTATACAACATTAAATATGATTAATCATTTATTAAAAAATATAAATACATATGATTAATCATATATGATTAAACAGTATCAAGTATGATTACCTAGAAATTAAGACGTATAATCATTTACGATGACACAACACAATATACGATTAATCATATAAGACATTGTACAAACACATATGATTTATCATATGTGATTCTACATTGAAATATATAATTAATAATATAGTAAGATCTATAATCATATATGATTATACATCCTAAAATATAATTAGTCATATTTTAAAATTTATAAATGCGTATGATTCATCATATATGATTAAACAAACATAACAAATGATTACTTATATATTACAAAGTATAATCATATTTATCATATGTGATTGTGCATTGAAATATATAACTGATTATATATTAAAATCTATAATCATATATGATCACTCATCCTAAAATGTAATTAATAATATATTACATTGTATAAATTCATATCATTGATCACATATGATTATTGCAATATATAATTATATAATAACATATTTGTCATTACCTTTTTTTATCAGGTAAACGTTTCCAATTCCACAAATGAATCATATTACAGTAACATAATTAAAGAATGTGAATATAAACCATATGTCCCTCCAGAATTTGTACCAATTTTAGATAGCGTTTTCAAATCACTAAATTTGGCAGTAAAAATGTATACTGATTATGCAGAAATGGCAGGTTTTCATACAAGACTAAGTAGCCAATCGAAATACGATAGCTAAACAATAAAAAACAAATATGTTATATGCAATAGGGGTGGAAAGGATAAACCAAGAGCTTGTGATACGTTGGCTACAAGTTGTATCAAGAGGAAACCAAATTCGAACAAGATAATTACTAGGTGTACAACAAAGATTATATCTTAAACTGTTTATTAAACAAAAGATTAAAAAGTTAAGCCATTCTTTCAATTGCACAACCAGCCACTAGAAAGTATCGAGGATAGACCTTATATGAAAAAGGCAAGAAAGATGTCATATTCTGAAAAAGAGTTTCTAGTACGCGCATCAAAAGCTAAAATTGGCCCAATGATTGCTCACAAAATGTCACACCCCAAAACCGGAACGGCGGAAACTTTCGGGGTGGAGGACGTTATGTACAGTATCACAACAAAGCATAGTAGTAAATATGCAACAACATCGTCCATTGCATTAATAATATAATTTAATACAGGTGTGTTCTGTGAAGTTTATAAGACACCAAAAATGTAAATCAAAACAAGAGATGAGTCTTGAACGAGCTCCATCTTCTCAAAACCTGGTATCGGTACCTATCTACTGATGACCTGAGAATACAAGTTATTTTGAAAGAGTTTATCAGCTTTAAAGCAGGTGAGTTCATAAGTATTTTATTGTCATTATTTGTATGAAAAATGTTTGTAAGTGTTTGATGTATAAGTTTGTATATGTTTGTAGTAAATGTTTGTATCTCCTAGAAAATCCTATATTTTCTACTAAACGTAGCATTCTACCAAAGCATCAAAATGTTATGTATGCTTGTTTCTTGTAAGAGTGTGTATTTTCCCAAGTGTGACTATCATTAAACAAAAATATAGTTTTTACATTACCCTTTATGTGAGAAGATCACATTGTGAATGCAATGGAGAAATAATAAAGTACTTTGGCATATAGAAACATGTTTGATAAAGAGCTTAACATGTAAAACAAGTTTGGCAAACAGTTTGAAGTAGTTTGTTTGATAAAGCAGTTAAAAGTATAGTAATCCCATTTGTTTGATAGTTATTAATCACATGCGATTGATATAATAACTATAATGTTTCATCTTTTATCCTCCCCCCCCCCCCCCCCGATAAAGCATTTAAAATCATTTAAAAGGTAGATTAAGGGGTATGAACTCACATGTAGTGAGTGGTTTGGATGAAAGTGCTGGATAGGATGCTAAGTGTCAAGTGAAGACTTGAGCACACATGGATCCTATTTAACATATAATGACACATATATGTATCTAATTAGTGATTTAACAGCTAATTAAGCAAGTAAAGACATCCTAGGACATGGAAAACACTTTGATTCAAGTGCTAGAAGTACCAAGGGTTGCATCTAAGGGAAGTATGGCCTCACAAAGGAGCCAACATGGACGTATCGCATGAGTTTACGGCCAAGGGGTTCATGGCCCTATGGGTTTACGGCTGTAAACTATGGTATTGCCTCACAAAGGAGTTTACGGCCAACAAATGCACCACTTATTAGTGTTTATGGCCCAAGGTGATTGCCTTAGACGTAAACACTAGATGTTCTTGAGTTTCTTGATGTTTTCTAAGTGTTTAACAAGTGATTCAATCATATAACAAGATAAGAGTAGTGTACTTACTTATAAGAAGCTTGTAATGGAGTTTAAGGTCCAAGAACACTAGTGTGTGTTCTTGGTGTTCTTGGTGAAATGAAGAACACTTGAAAATCTATGAAAATAAGGAGATTTAATGGATGAAATCATCTACAATCACTAGATTAGGAGATGTAACAACAAATCAAGAGAAAGAATTCTTACATTTTTGGAAGATCGGGATGAAGATCTTATGATGCTTGAGAGAAAAATGGGGTTTCTAATGGAAGAGAAATGAGGAAAATGATGTAAAATCATGTATTCAACATGAGTTCCTTGCCAAACTCATGAGTTTATGGCCCAAACATGAATTCTTACATTTAGCTTTCCACGCTTTCTAAAGCGTATCAAGCCCTTCTAGGGTGAGACTTTAGAAAGAACGCGGTCTCCCACCTGGAATTCCAAAGGTTTCCTTCTCTTGTCAGCGTAGCTTTTCTGTCGGTCTGTAGAGGCTTTCAATCGTTCACGAATCTGAACAATCTTCTCTGTTGTTTCCCAAATTATCTCCGAACCTTCGGAGCAATTACCACTGCCCCTAACTCCAGATCATGTGTTGTATAGCTGGCTTCGAGTGTCTTAAGTTTATGGGAGGCATAGGCAATGACCTTACTGATGGGTTTTGGTCATAAGACATCCTATGTGCTCATATAAACCCTAATGCTTGGATCTAGGTTTCTCTATTGTACATGCTTTGAATCCAAGACTATAAACCCTAATTCTAGCATATGGAAATCGATATTAACATATAATTAGGTTTAAGATATTACCTTGATTTTTATGTAGCAATAACAATCCCAAATCTCCTTGATTTGACTTTGGAATGCTTAGAGTCACAAGTGTCACTCCTCTAATGGCTTACAAACACCAAGAGCAAATAGAGAAGGTATAAATAGAGAGGAGAGAGGTTAGAATTCTTCCTTAGGACTTCTTGGGAAGGGATACAGGAATTCATGAGCCTTAGGGTCTTTATATAGGTGTAGAGATAGGGTTTCAGTCATTATCCTTATCTAGTTGCTTATCCACAAAGCAACCCATAAGATAATCCTTGAATCCTTATCATAGTCGAATTCTAAGGCATTATCTCCATAAATTTGTTCACCCTATATATAAGATAATCCTTACCTTATTTTGTAACTATCACATAATTACAAATCAGCCCCTCTAGTTTAATTAATTACACTGGATCACAAAATTAATTCCTAATTAATTATTGACCAATATTAATTAAATAAATATGATTTCTCCTTTAATATATTATTCTTATAACATATTAATAAATCATAATAACCTCTCTCTCTATTAATTTCTCCAATCAAGTTGCTTTGGTGAAGGCAACCCAAAAGGACCATGCACCATCGGGTCAAGTACATACCAAAATAGTTATGGACTTAGACACTAATCCAACAGTCTCCCACTTGGATAAGTCTAATAACTATTCTGCGCATGACTTCAGATCCTGATCTGCAATCGTAGCTTTCCAAAGCCGCTGTCAACTCTGATCATATCAGATACGCGTGTCCTTAGATAAGGGATCATATATTCCTCCATTCTAGATATCATATGAGATATGATTTCAAACCATTCTCTTTGTACTATATCTCAATTTCTGATTTATGACGACTAGCTAATTGAACAAGTCAAAGTAGCCCTAGCCCGGCCAAGCATTTACGTTTGTCATCACTAAACCATCGAGGGGTCCAAAGATATCGCTTTTATCCTTCTTTGGATAAAAGGAACGGATAAACTTTGATACAATGCTTGCTTGCACTCACTAACCAAATCACACACAACAATATTTTTATAACACCAAGTTACTAGTGCGTTTACATATTATCAATGTGCAACCGATTAGCAAGATACAACTCACACATCTCGGTTTCAAGAATATAAGATGTTATCGTCTCACCAAACACTCGTGATACAATTCATGGAGTGATCCAAGTGAGCGTGGGTTTAATCCAATGCTCAAATTCATATTCATAAGCACTCATGAACGTTTCAGCAAACATTTTCTTATGTCTAATACTTTTCTAGACAATCCACACACCAATTCAAGACAGTCTTCATTCATATCTACTTCCAACATATAAATGACTGTGGCCCGTTCGAATAATTCTATTATTCTTAATAAACTCAATTATTCTGGAAGTCAAAACATGCAAAGTGAAACACAAGAATAATACTAATCCCATATGGCCTCAACCCTTTGAGTATAAATAAAACTGCTTTTATTTATCACCATATCGATTACTCATTATTTGTCGTTTCGGGTAATCAACTTATTACTTGAATTATTACACTTGTACCATGCTCCTAGAATTCACACAATGTTTACCTATGGTTCTTACTTTGTGAAATAGATCACATTGAATACATTTCCAATCATTCTCATTTCACAACTCCAAATCCTTTTCCATAAGTGAAAGAATATCAAATTCTTGCTACGTATAGAATATGCTAGATTCTAACATTTTATGCAATGATTCTAACATTTTATGCAATGATTGTTACAAGACAATTCCTTAGATATGATGTCTCTCTCCATTCCTTTGAACATCCTTTTGCATAAAAGTTTCTAATCTAGACATAGATTTTCAATATTTACTTCCTAATATGAACAAGCTTCCATATTTTCCTCATGACAACTCATTCGTAATAGAATATTTTCTATTTGTAATGATGTCGATATGGTCCATCCAATATGGAAACATTTCCATATTTTCCAATACTATACTTCCAACTACTCACAAGCGACCAATCCTCGTCGAACTTTGGATTGTCCTTTGATAGTTGTTTAATTATTTTAGTCAAAACCAATTCTAGCCCCTTTTCCCTCTAAATGCGCTAGACATTTGGAAAATTTTAGAATGGTCAAACATTAAAGCATTTGCAATCGATCCTATACCCGAAGTGTATGGGACACGATGCATAATGTTTTATTTGCTATGTTCTCAAAATTCGAATTGTGAAGAGGAATGTCGTAATCATAATCGAAATTTTAAGAACACACAATGTACCTTTGACTAAATTTATTAACATTCCACAACCTAATCCTTTAGATTTGAAATGAAGCATAATAATCTCTCCCTTAATTATAGCAAAACAACTTTATAACCCTTACTACTTTGCAAGGTTTAACTCTTGTTTTCTATAATTAATATTGCCAACTTTGCAATACGTGCCTTAATAATCATACAATCATAACATTTATGCTCCCACTATCATGATGATTATTGTAAGACATAACACTTATGCTCCCACTAGCTTTGACATGTATTCATAAACATCTTAACTTTCAGAAAACAATCCCTTTTGAATTTCTTAAGTCCATGTTTCTAATACTTAATGCTTTGATAATCTTTTATCAAGGCTTCTTGAGCTTATACACCTTTGCCTTTAGATAGTTCATATGTGTGTCTCAAAAATTAAGACTAATTTCCAAACCTCACAATTCAAATTATGGAAAGGGATACCGTAACCATGATCGAATTCGAGAATGCAATTTTACAATCACTATCTTCTTAAAATCTTTCTTAGTGAAAGCATTTACTCACAATCATTTTCATGAAGGAGGAAATCTTATGACACTTAGATTTAAATGGTGTATTTGTTCCTATCCACGTGAATTTGTTAAAACCAAGGTTTACGACAAATTCAAACTCATATGGACCGAACTTTCTTAATCTTGATTTCTTGCCTTATGGTAGTACAGCTGCCCACCAATCTTCCAAGTAGTTAAGCAGCTCACCTTTTCCTATCAATGTACCTTTCATTGATTAAGGTGCCTTGCCTTTTATGCGTTCAACATGAGAACTCATAGGATTCACTTGCATAATTAACTCAATTGGAAACAACACAGAAACAAAATAATGTAAACACGATAGGTTGTAAACCTCAACTCGTGTGATAGTGATGATCGATAAGGTTTATTTGATTTGTTCTTGAAACCTTTCCAGACCATTAAGACTCCCACTGACTCCTTGACATATAATATTCTCTTGTCAATAACCATTTCTTGACAAACAAATATTCAAGAGTTAGTGTAGTTTTTATCAAAACACTTCATAAATTGGTCCTAGTCGGTCTTTGTCTTATTCGAGACATCACAACTTTCCACATTTGATGAATGTTATAAACCTTTAATACTTTTCACTCATTGTCACAATCTTAACTTTAAGACTTGTTATTGGAGCGAAGTATGATACACTTCTTGATTTAACCATTTCTTCAATCGTTGATTCCTCTTCTTAAACATACAATTGTACTTAGACTCACTTAGAGGATCAATTGAGATATGGTTCTTAATCATTAAGACCCATTATAAAGCATAAAAGCTACTCTTCCTTCTTCTTAGAATGGAGAAACTTTTATCTTTCTGCCTAATTGATTCTTCTTATTCGTTCTACTATTGATCTAAACCCTTTAATCAATTCAGAATTACACTTAATCTTGTAAGTGTAATCATATTTACTAAGCCTTTAGTAAATCATGACGAATATCTTTGTTACTCTTATGGTGAACTTGATCAACACACAACTTTGTGTACTCGATCTCCTAGTCCTTCACTTGACACTTTGTCAACGAATTAGTCAAATTTCCAAATATGAAATTTCTCATTCATCATGCAACCAAGTTGCATGATTGCAAATTTCTGTCTAATTGAAATTTGGGCGATGAGAAACTCTCCCTATTTGGTAAATTCTCTACATTTCCATAATCACCATAAATAAGAATCATATCCATTTGTTGTAGAAATATGCAAACATCAATTTTCATAACGATTTCATTGCAAGGAAGTGAACAAATAAATAAGTCAAACGAAAATTTATTTTATTTATAAAAGCAGCGGAAAAACATTTGTCCTTACAATGCAAAATCAATTGAAAAACTATGTAAAAGGAAAATTTCTAACAACTCTATCATAACTATCTAAGCTCAAAATCCAATCTTCAAGTCCATGCGATCAAGATCCATCTCTTGTGATTAGATTCATCTTGCTCTCTTATCAAGCTTCCTTTCTTTTCACCGATCCTTCAAAACATTCAAATGCAATCTTATCACATCATGTATTAAGAATCAATGAATAGGAACTTGACGGAGTTAGATAGTGGATTTTACCTGAAGCATGGTCATACTTTTGACTCTCCCATCTCGTAGATCTCTTAGGTAAATTGGGTAACTTCGTCTCCAATGCCCCTTCTCTTGGCAATAAAAGCAAATTGACTCTTTTGGAACAACACATGGAACTACTTCAGACATCGCCTTTCTCTTGTGATTAAACTTTTCGATCATTGCATGTCTTTCATTGCCATTGTCTATATCCATAGAGGTCTTGAAGGCAGATTCACCAACTAACTTTGCTTTTCTATTGCGCCAAACCATTGCTGATTCAGCAGCAATAAGCATATAGGTGAGATCAATAAGGGTTACGTCGTGGTTCATCATATAGTACTCTCTTACGAACTCACTATACGAGTTAGGAAGTGACTGAAGAACTCAATTAACAGACATCTCTTCACCGACAACGGATCCCATCATCCTTAACCTATCAATGTGTGACTTCATCCCTAAGACGTGTGTACACACCGACTTTCCTTCTTTATGTTTACTTGCCAACAGGGCTTGAGTAATATTGAACCTTTCAATTTTACAATCTTGTGGGTTAGGAAGAATAATTGGAGGAGGAGGAGGAAGTGAAGCATGATTTATTGTTCCTCGATCGAATCGTGGAATATCATCTTCATGTGGAATGCTTATTCCACGGGATTTGAGAAGACCATAGTTGTCGAACATTGGCATCTACAGAACGAGAGAAAAACAAATTCAAGTTAGTTGATAGATTGAGTCCTTAGTAAATTACCTAAATGAAATACTAAGGCTAGGATCCAACACAATATTCTACAACTCGGGAGAGGGATGACGTAACCCTAATTGAAGAATATTTGAAGGTAAGTGAATGACGATTCACTAATTTCCACCATGAAAAACGAAAAAGAAAATTTAAGTTTTAAATATATGAAAACTCTTAGATCCTTTGAGATTCATTGAACTTTCAATGGCATGTTTAAATCTCGATATGCCCCTCTTGTTTGTGACTGGGATGCCGAGGATCACAAAGCGGGTGTGAATAACCATGAAAAATTACATGGTGCCCTCACATGTTACAGTCACCTATTCGATGTGCCGGTAAACCACACACGCTCCACCGAACTATGACAAACATTGAGTCACCCTTTGCCACCTTTGCTTAGAACCATTTAGTGTGCCGGTAAACCACACACGCTCCACTAACGTCTTCGCAAGGGCACAAAGTCTAATTTCATGGAATTGCATCAATTCACTTTTGCCTAAGTAACTAAGATTGAGAATTTGAAAAACATTTAGTTACTTTGTATTTCATTATACTTATAATGGAAGGTTTCGTCCTATCCTACCCGTTCGGCTAACGACCCTCCACTAGGCAAAAGTGCGGTGGGTAAGAGTGGATACCCATTCAATCGCCATTTTATAGGCAATTTCCTTAAACACCCCTTATAGACCAACTTTGTGAATGACGCCTACTAACGGTAAGACTGACTTTTACTTACACACACATATATATATATATATATATATATATATATATATATATATATATATATATATATATATATATATATGTAATGTTAGACTTTTAATGTTATATATAGTATAGGGTGTATTTTATAACTTTTAAAATACTATGTGGTTAACTTTAATAATTACACTTTTAATTCAATTAATTGGTTAACCTAAACTTTTATGGATTTATTAAATCCCTTTTAATTATACTCCTTAATTAATTGATAAAACCATAAGGGTGTGAAATGAACTTTTCAAAACATTACTTGGGTTTTAGAATTTAACATTCCTAATTAACTTTTAATCAACTTTTAAATTCCAAAACTTGAGGGAAAGTTTTGAAACTTTTCAAAAACAATTTAGTTTTAATCTATCTTAAAATTTCGAATTTATGACATTTAAATTAAAATTTTAAATATTAAAACTCTTGATTTAATAATTATCTTGAATTAGACTATTAATTTAATTATTAAATCATAAGGTATTATTTAAATAATGAGGATAATTACTATTTATACATTTAAGTTATCCTAATCCCTTAAAAATCTATATAGATTTCGAAAATATGGATGGATAATGCAAGATCTATAATTACCATATATAACAATTAGAGGATAATTACAAGATATGGGATAATCCAAATCCCTAAAATTTAGGATCTTATCTTGGGGACGAGGCTAATTTCGAAAATCATGGGGTTTTTCAAACCCTAGATTTCGAAATCTTGAGGCTTAAGTAAAGGATTTGAAACCCTTTCAAATTTTTCGCAAATTAGGGTATAGAAACCCTAATCTCGAAATTTCTTGCCTCCTAGGGTTTATTGGCTATAAACCCTAATATATCAAGTTCATACAATTGAAACCAAACCAATGGCTCTGATACCACTGATGGGTTTTGGTCATAAGACATCCTATGTGCTCATATAAACCCTAATGCTTGGATCTAGGTTTCTCTATTGTACATGCTTTGAATCCAAGACTATAAACCCTAATTCTAGCATATGGAAATCGATATTAACATATAATTTGGTTTAAGATATTACCTTGATTGTTATGTAGCAATAACTGTCACACCCCCGAACCAGACGGCGGAAACGTCCGGGGGCTGTCGTGACTCAATTGAATACCATCACAATGAATATACATGAAACATAACATTATACATCACCAACATTTGGAATGATACAACTGGTAGCGTTTACATCCATTACATTGTTCCAAAACATTACATTCTCAAAAGTAACTGTTCGATACTAAATTAAACCACAACAAAACGTCATAGAGTACAATTCATCCTTCACTTTATCTGTTACCTGAGAATACAAGTATTTTGAAAAAACTTCAACATATGAAATGTTGGTGAGTTCATAAGTAATGTTTGAAATCCAATGTTTGTAATGTTTTGAAAAAAAATCACCAGAAAATCCGATATTTTCTGAAAATAGAATAACGTAAAAATATGTGAAGATCCGTGAGTATGCTTCTTTGAATTCTATAGATGTAAGCGTAAGAGTTGTGAAATTTGACATGTAGTTCGTAAGTGTACTTGTTGAAAACCCTAGGAAAACCCGACGTTTTCCTATCACTTTGCTTTAGTTATTTTGGGTACTGTTATTTTGTTACGTTAGAGGTATTCGTTGAGCTCCGGAGGCATTGAGTATACAGAGGGTGGTGAATTGTTGTATCATACGTTAATGAAAACGTCCAATTGGCAACCGTGCTAGTGATCGCTTAGGCATCACTCGCACTTATTCACACAACTCAATCCTCCCGGACTTGTGTAGTCCCACGACCGGAGAGAAAAAGTGAAGGTGCGAAACCCTTGGTATTTCCCTGCGTCGTTCAAGACCATTGCAATTGCGAAGGGCCCGAAGCCCAACCCGCAATCGTGAGTTACCGACTTTACTAGCAGCACTGAAGGACCCTTGGGGACCGGCAGCATGTTTGCCATTGAAAGTCCTTTTACACGCGGTCGAGTCGCATTAGACCCAACTACATGTAAGCAAGTGTCCTTTGGGCCTAAAGATCATGTCATCGGGCTAGCTAGGCTCGACAAGCATGATTTGCAACTTTTGGGCCTAAGGAGTGTACGTCGATGTATTGAGTAATTCCACGAGAGTAAAGAGTTCCAAGAGTTTCATATGTGTATTGAGCGTTATAGTGTTAGTAGTTTTGGATTTGTTATTGATTCGAGACCGAATCAATTCGTTTGATAACGATTGTTGGTGATATTGTGTATTGTAATTTATCGAGAGTCGTAGTGTCAATCTTTGTTCACAACGAGTGTATTGAATTACCCTTGAAAATTTTCTGTTTACAACCCCTCTTAATTTTGTAAATTTACTTTTTCACCCCTTTAGGTAAAATAATTTCCGGTTTAGTCCTTAAACCATTTTTCTTGACATTTTAACACCAAAAATTATTGAAATTAATATTTTTCAGCATATTTTTCATTTAAAACAGTTTAAGTCCCTGAAATTGCAGTTTTCTCGGTTATAACCCCTCTTTTTCGCAATTTTTACATTTTTGGCCCAATTTGGAAAAATTTTGCAACTTTGGTCCTTTTTAAATTTGAAAAGTGTTTTAAACCTTTGAAAAGTACATGTAACACTAATAGTCCACTGTTTTACAGGAAAACACAGTTTTGGCCCTCCAAAACAGAAAATTTCGCATAATGGGCCCTATTGGGCCGAAATTGTCATTTTTAGCCCATTAAGCTTGAAATTTATGTTTTTGATCTTCCAAAAGAGTATATTTTCAGAAAATACATTATGGAATCTGTTTTGACTCATCTCACCCATCGGATTTCGAAACATTTCATTTTGGGCCCTTTAACTTTGTATTTTTAACATTTATGTCAAAAAAACGAGTTTTTAGCCCAAAGTATGTATTGTTAAGCCACTTAGCTATTTTTCTTGGTATACTTTGTATGTAGTAGTATATTTCATGCTAGTATAAGATATATCTCGGTTTTTAGCAATTCATAACTAGATCTAGCATCAAAATCATACAAAACATACATATAAGCATAGAAATCAACCAAAACATACACATAATGATGGATCTACACCTTTACTTGTATTCTCCCCCACAAAAACTTATAAAAACCGAAAATAAGGGGGTATGAAGCTCACCTTGAGTTATAGTTTTGGTTTTGAAGAGAGAAAAGAAGAAAATTTCGATCCTAGCAAGTCTCCTTGGTAGATCTCGAGTTTAGTGACTTCTAAGGTGCATGATCACAAGTTGGAATAGATTTAGAAGAGATTTTTGATGAAATGAAGTAGCTAGATCATGGATTAGTCATCAACTTACCTTAGATGATGTGTTTGTGGGAAAAAACCTCCTTGAAAAGCTCTTGATTCTCGAAATTTTTGAAGAAGGAGGAAGGAGATGTCCTTCAAGACTTAGAGAGAATGAAATGAATTTTTGTGAGTGTGTGTGGGTTGTGTTCGGCCGAGAGCAAGAAGAGAGAGGAGAGGAGTGTGGTTCTTGAATTGATTTGCATGAAAACATGAGATGGTGCATGGGAGTCCTATGGATAATTATGAGGTGGCATAGGAAAGTCAACTCTCTTTCTTTGGTTGGGCTTGGGCCGAGATTTAGAGAGAAAAAGATGAGTATTGGGCCTTTTATGCTTAAGCCCATTTCATGGTTATGTTAAGTGATGTTTGGCCCCAATTAATTATAAATGTGATTTTTATGAGCTATTAAGGCTAAATTAGGTTAATTATGGTCCAAAATAGTTCATAATATTTGATTTATTTCATTCTAGGCCCAATATGGCCCAATATGTTGAAATAAATGAAAGTGGGTCCAATTAGAGCCCATTTAAGAGTTCTAAACCCAAGATAGTCAAAGTGGAAGTTTATTGGTCCATTAGGCCCAATAAGGAAGTTCTAGTCCAAAATGGACCTAAATAAGAACTTCTAGGGTTTCCAATTGCTTGTTGACTATTTGTAATGCTTGTATGGTGTATTTGATTGCAATTTTGTTGTCACAGAGTAAGCATCATACATGCCCTTATGTTTTTGGATTCATAATCCGACTTAAGTGTTGTAGTTACAAGGCACAAAATTTCTAGTTGTGACATCATCCCCCCGTTAGAGGGAATTTCGTCCCGAAATTCTGTTTGATAGCTAGATTTGAGAATGCTAGAATAGGTGAGGGTACTTTTGCTTCATTTGATCTTCGCGTTCCCAAGTGAATTCTGGACCACGCTTTGCGTTCCACCGTACCTTCACGATCGGGATGCGGCTCTGTTTAGTATGCTTTACCTCCCTGTCCATGATTTCGATTGGTTCTTCGACGAACAGGAGATTCTTATTGATTTCGATTTCATCAAGAGGAATGACAAGGGTTTCGTCTGATAGGCACTTCTTTAGGTTAGAGACATGAAACACGGTGTGTACACCGTTTAGCTCTGCGGGTAGTTGCAGTTTGTATGCTACTGGACCAATTCGGGCGACGATTTTGAAAGGTCCAATGTATCGTGGATTTAGTTTTCCCCGCTTCCCAAAACGAATGACTCCTTTCCAGGGCGAGACTTTTAACAGTACTCGATCACTGACCTGAAATTCTAAGGGCTTTCGGCGTTTATCAGCTTAGCTCTTTTGTCGGTCACGCGATGCTTGCAATCGAGCTCTGATTTGAACGATCTTTTCCGTGGTTTCAAGGATGATCTCCGATCCCGTTAGTGCTTTGTCCGACGTGTGTGTTTTTGCTAGCTGGGTGTCACCTACTTCAGCCCAACATAACGGTGATCTACATTTACGCCTGTACAGTGCTTCGAAAGGAGCCACCTTGATGCTCGAATGGTAACTATTGTTGTATGAGAACTCGATTAAGGGTAGGTGGGTATCCCAAGACTTTCCAAAGTCTATCACGCATGCGCGGAGCATATCTTCGAGCGTTTGGATGGTTCGCTCGCTTTGACCATCCGTTTGTGGATGATAAGCGGTGCTCATATCGAGGTTTGTTCCCATCGCCTTATGGAGTGATTGCCAAAATCGGGACGTGAACCTATTGTCCCTATCCGAGATGATAGATGTTGGTATTCCGTGGAGTCTCACGATCTCTCGAATGTATAAACGCGTCAATCTCTCCATCTTGTACGATTCTTTAATTGGCAGGAAATGGGCAGATTTCGTCAGTCGGTCAATTATTACCCATATGGTGTCTAATCCATCCGACGTTTTGGGTAGCTTGGTCACAAATTAATAGAAATCCCTTCCCATTTCCACTCAGGGATTGCCGGTTGCTGTAACAATCCTTAGGGTTTTTGGTATTCCACCTTTACTTTGGCGCACGTAAGCCACTTACTGACGTAGGTCACGATTTCCGCCTTCATGTTAGGCCACCAATAGTGTTGTTTAATATCCAAATACATCTTATCGGAACCGGGATGAATGGAGTATCGCGTCTTGTGGGCTTCCTTCATGACAACATCTCTAAACCCTCCAAATTTAGGGACCCAAATACGGTTCATGAAATAGTATAATCCATTCTCCTTTGCCTCCAGGTTCTTTTCCATTCCGCGCAATACTTCGCTTGCTCTATTTTCCGTCTTCATGGCCTCTGACTGGGCTACTGCAATTTGAGTGGCCAGGTGCGATTGAATGGTTATCGAGAGAGTTTTCGTACAACGATTAGAGTACTCCTTCCGACTTAAGGCATCAGCTACCACGTTGGCCTTGCCTGGGTGGTACTTAATCTCACACTCATAATCGTTTAGCAATTCAACCCATCTTCGTTGCCTCATGTTCAACTCCTTTTGGTTTAAGATGTGTTGGAGACTCTTGTGATCCGTGAAGACGGTGCACTTTGTACCGTAAAGGTAATGCCTCCAAATCTTTAGGGCAAAGACTACAGCTCCCAACTCTAGGTCATGGGTCGTGTAGTTTACTTCATGCGTCTTTAGCTGGCGGGATGCGTAGGCTATCACTCTCCCACGTTGCATGAGAACGCAACCTAAGCCCTGATTTGACGCGTCGCAGTAGACTACAAAATCTTCCGTTCCTTCAGGCAGAGATAGTACAGGTGCACTACAGAGAGCTTGTTTCAAGGTTCGAAACGCAATCTCTTGTTTCTCTGTCCATTTGAATGGTACGCCCTTTTGCGTAAGCGAGGTAAGTGGCTTGGCGATCTTAGAGAAGTTTTGAATGAATCTCCTATAGTAGCCTGCTAATCCCATGAATTGACGAATTTCTGTGGGCGTTGTCGGGATTGCCCATCCTTCTACAGCTTTGACCTTAGAGGGATCCACATGGATTCCATCTTGGCTGACTACATGACCTAGGAAGTTCACACTTCGCAGCCAGAACTCACACTTAGAGAGTTTGGCTTAAAGTTTTTCTGATCGCAGAGTTTCTAAGACTTGTCGGAGATGTTGGCCATGCTCTTCCTTGCTTCGAGAATAGACGAGGATGTCATCGATAAAAACAATGACAAAGTTGTCGAGGAACGGTCAGCAGATTCGATTCATTAGGTCCTTAAATGCGGCAGGGGCATTCATTAGACCGAAGGGCATTACGACAAATTCATAATGTCCGTAGCGAGTTCGGAAAGCGGTTTTTGGAATATCCTCTTCCCGGACTTTGAGTTGGTGGTATCCGGACCGTAGATCTATTTTAGAAAAATAACTAGCTCCTTGGAGCTGGTCAAATAGGTCATCGATTCGTGGGAGTGGGTAGCGGTTCTTGATTGTGAGTTTATTTAACTCTCTGTAATCGATGCACATTCTAAAAGATCCGTCTTTCTTTTTGAAAAAGAGCACCGGAGCTCCCCATGGCGAGTAACTAGGTCGAATAAATCCCTTGTCCAAAAGTTCGCTGAGTTGGCTGGATAATTCCTGCATCTCGGCAGGAGCTAGCCGGTAGGGTGATTTAGCGAGAGGAGTTGCTCCTGGAATAAGGTCGATTCGAAACTCAACCTGTCTCTCTGGGGGTACTCCCGGAAGATCTTCAGGAAACACGTCCGGAAATTCACATGCTACGGGAATGTCTCGAACGTTAATCTCCTCCTTGGTTTTATCCACCACGTGAGCCAGGAACGCCAGATTGTTCCTTCTTAGATATTTCTGTGCCTTGATGCACGAAACGAGGCGAAGGTTCATGCTAGATTTGTCTCCATAAATTACTAGGGTTTCGTGATTTGGAAGACGAAGACGAACGGCCTTCTCATGACACATAATTTCAGCATGGTGGGGGCTTAACCAGTCCATGCTGATGATCACATCGAAACTCCTAATTGACATTGGCATTAGATCTATTCGAAAGACGTGTTGATTAAGAGTTAGGGTACATCCGGTGTAGATTTCCCCAGTGGATTCGGTTTTCCGATTGGCCATTTCCACCGTATAGGTTTCATTTAGCTTTTGGGGCAGTTGTTTTAATAAATGCTTAAACTTATTGCTTACGAAGCTTCGCTCCGCTCCGGTGTCAAATAAGATGCATGCATAAGCGTGGTTTAAGGGAAACGTACCGGTAACAACAGAGAGGTCTTGAATAGCCTCACCCTGACCCATGGTCAACATCCTTCCTGTTCCTCCATTTCTTAAATTGTTGTTGTTAGGACAGTCTCGGCGGATGTGTCCAGTCTTCCCACATCCGAAGCAGGTGTGGCTAGGCCCTGCGTTATTGCCGCTGGCATGGGTGTTGTTGTTGTTGCGATGGTTGTTGTTGTTGGTTCCCTAATTTTGGTTCTGGGGAGGGTAAGTCTTGCAGTACTTTGCAGTGTGTCCCCTTCGGTTGCAACTGGTGCACTGAAAATCCTTGCATTCTCCATAGTGATGGAAACCGCACTTGTTGCATTTGGGAAGATTACCAGAATAGGGTCTGGAAGCATTTGAAGTGGCTGAGGTTGGAGCATGTGGTGCGGCTAGAACCGGTGCGGTAATAGCATTAACCGCCACAGTCTGCTGCTTCTTGGAGGTGTCGGGGCCCTGGCGCCCTTTCCTCTTATTGTTCTTTCCCCTCTTGCCATCACTTTCCTTCGTCTTCTTAGTCTCCACTGGCTTCTCTCTCTTCTTGTTGTTATGGTCATACAACCTTTTTGACAATCTTTTCGCACTGTCAAATGTTTCGGGGTTTGCAGCTATCACATTCCCTTGAATTGGTGATGTGAGTCCCCAGATGAATCGCTCAATATTCTTTCCTTCCGAGGTGATCATACCCGGGCACAGCAGAGATAGTTCGCTAAATCTCGATATGTAGGCATCGATATTCGCGTTCTGCACAGTGAGGTTCCATAGCTCTTGCTCCATCTTCTGTATTTCGCCTCGTGGGCAGTACTCAGCCATTAACATTTCTTTCATCTCTGTCCACGACATAGAGTTGGCTACAGGGAGCGTCATGGATTCTACATGTCCGTTCCACCAGGTGAGCGCTTGATCCACAAAAGTACAGGCCGCGAACTTCACCTTCATGTGCTCAGGGCAGTCGCATATCTCGAATACCGACTCCACCTTTTCGATCCATCGCTTCAGAGTGATCACCCCTCCAGTGCCATTAAAAGTTCGTGGTTTGGCGTTTGTGAAGTCCTTGTAGGTACATGTCTTGGGGGGGTCCTTGATTCATTTCGTTGTTCGAACTTCCGGCTCCCTGTCTATTGACTCCTCCATTGTTCCCTTGATGAATTTGCGCAATCGCTGTAGTGACTGCTGCAGATACAGCTGCCTGGAATGCGGCTGAGTCAACTTCAGGCGGGGTTGGTCCTGGGTTTCCACGAGTAGGTCGGAGAGGAATCTTTCTGTGACAAAACAGAAAGATGTTGAGGGTATGTGGTTTCTGTGAGGTCGTGATCCTACTGACTAGGTGCATGGTGCGAACTTAAACACTACTACTATTGACCATTCGATCATCATTTCTCAACACATAGTAATTTGTAATATCGTAACAAAACACGTAAAACTTTATTAATATTATCCGCATTTGATACATGAAAATTTTGCTCGTAAGAGCATACATGAGTGGCACTGATTCGACAGCATAACGGTTCTATGAGTAGTGTAGTCACTTAAACATAGAGTCGGAGTACATAGCATATTTCCTAACGACCTACCAAGATAAGTCTACCCCTAACCGCGATGAGCTACGTCTGAAGGTGGTGCCGAGGATGTGGATGCTCCCTGAAGACGAGCCACCAAGCGTTCTGCGTCCCGAAGTCGAGACTCCCACCGAACCTGCCTCATGTGAAACTCTTGAAGGACGTCACGCGTCTCCTGCTCCGCACGCTCGACCCTAGTCCTTAACTAGCGCACCTGATCAGCAGTGTCCTGGGCAAGGTCGCCCGTATTCCGCAACCGTTTCACCATGACTGGAAGGGCTCGATCAGCCGGTCCTCCGTCTCTCAGGTCAAAGAACTCGCGTGACATGCCGTATGGGGGTCGCTGTCCCTGCTGTCTGCTCCATCTCCAAAGATCAATACCCCAGGGCGGTGTAGGACCAGTGGGGCCTACACGATAAGCAAGCACCCTGATCGGGTAAGGGGGGTTGATGACTTCGGACTCCGCATCCGAATCACCCCCTTCACTATCATCAGCATCCTCCTCGAGGCTTCCTTCATCTTCCTCTGATTCGGCAGGCTCGCCATCAACTTCGGCCTCTGGTTCCCCGTCAGATTCCTCTTCGGGGTCTTCCTCGGGCTCCTCCTCAGGCTCTTCCTCGGGCTCCTCCTCAGGCTCTTCCTCGAGCTCCTCCTCTAGCCATCCGTTGTTCCCCTGGTTAGGGAAGTAGGGGTCTCCAGGGTGATGAAAACCAGCCATGCGGTCTGCGAGAGTGCGTAATTATGCTAACGTTATTCCTAGGATGCTACAATTATCGCATAGATCAAATAGGCGTTCTCTTTTCGGTGGTAGGGGTATAGTTTTAGATTCCCTAGCAATCCCGATCTCATCAGGACGTGTGTTAGTTTTACTTTGGAGAGAATGTAGTTGATCAGGCTACATTCACTCCTTGGTATCACTAAGAACAGTCCCGAATTAACCGAGACACTAGTATTATTTTTGTTTGGTTCGGCGTTATGTTCCTCTTCCTAATGCAAGCAAGGGTGTTTTATTTACTTGTTTTGTTCAGAGTTATGTTAGTCCCTCTTTTTGGTTTATAGTTGCATATCCATGTATGGCTAGATATGCTAGTTCACTATAAACAAAGCTCTGATACCAACCTGTCACACCCCCGAACCAGACGGCGGAAACGTCCGGGGGCTGTCGTGACTCAATTGAATACCATCACAATGAATATACATGAAACATAACATTATACATCACCAACATTTGGAATGATACAACTGGTAGCGTTTACATCCATTACATTGTTCCAAAACATTACATTCTCAAAAGTAACTGTTCGATACTAAATTAAACCACAGCAAAACGTCATAGAGTACAATTCATCCTTCACTTTATCTGTTACCTGAGAATACAAGTATTTTGAAAAAACTTCAACATATGAAATGTTGGTGAGTTCATAAGTAATGTTTGAAATCCAATGTTTGTAATGTTTTGAAAAAAAATCACCAGAAAATCCGATATTTTCTGAAAATAGAATAACATAAAAATATGTGAAGATCCGTGAGTATGCTTGTTTGAATTCTATAGATGTAAGCGTAAGAGTTGTGAAATTCGACATGTAGTTCGTAAGTGTACTTGTTGAAAACCCTAGGAAAACCCGACGTTTTCCTATCACTTTGCTTTAGTTATTTTGGGTACTGTTATTTTGTTACGTTAGAGGTATTCGTTGAGCTCCGGAGGCATTGAGTATACAGAGGGTGGTGAATTGTGGTATCGTACGTTAATGAAAACGCCCAATTGGCAACCGTGCTAGTGATCCCTTAAGCATCACTCGCACTTATTCACACAACTCAATCCTCCCGGACTTGTGTAGTCCCACGACCGGAGACAAAAAGTGAAGGTGCGAAACCCTTGGTATTTCCCTGCGTCGTTCAAGACCATTGCAATTGCGAAGGGCCCGAAGCCCAACCCGCAATCGTGAGTTACCGACTTTACTAGCAGCACTGAAGGACCCTTGGGGACCGGCAGCATGTTTGCCATTGAAAGTCCTTTTACACGCGGTCGAGTCGCATTAGACCCAACTACATGTAAGCAAGTGTCCTTTGGGCCTAAAGATCATGTCATCGGGCTAGCTAGGCTCGACAAGCATGATTTGCAACTTTTGGGCCTAAGGAGTGTACGTCGATGTATTGAGTAATTCCACGAGAGTAAAGAGTTCCAAGAGTTTCATATGTGTATTGAGCGTTATAGTGTTAGTAGTTTTGGATTTGTTATTGATTCGAGACCGAATCAATTCGTTTGATAACGATTGTTGGTGATATTGTGTATTGTAATTTATCGAGAGTCGTAGTGTCAATCTTTGTTCACAACGAGTGTATTGAATTACCCTTGAAAATTTTCTGTTTACAACCCCTCTTAATTTTGTAAATTTACTTTTTCACCCCTTTAGGTAAAATAATTTCCGGTTTAGTCCTTAAACCATTTTTCTTGACATTTTAACACCAAAAATTATTGAAATTAATATTTTTCAGCATATTTTTCATTTAAAACAGTTTAAGTCCCTGAAATTGCAGTTTTCTCGGTTATAACCCCTCTTTTTCGCAATTTTTACATTTTTGGCCCAATTTGGAAAATTTTTGCAACTTTGGTCCTTTTCAAATTTGAAAAGCGTTTTAAACCTTTGAAAAGTACATGTAACACTAATAGTCCACTGTTTTACAGGAAAACACAGTTTTGGCCCTCCAAAACAGAAAATTTCGCATAATGGGCCCTATTGGGCCGAAATTGTCATTTTTAGCCCATTAAGCTTGAAATTTATGTTTTTGATCTTCCAAAAGAGTATATTTTCAGAAAATACATTATGGAATCTGTTTTGACTCATCTCACCCATCGGATTTCGAAATATTTCATTTTGGGCCCTTTAACTTTGTATTTTTAACATTTATGTCAAAAAAACGAGTTTTTAGCCCAAAGTATGTATTGTTAAGCCACTTAGCTATTTTTCTTGGTATACTTTGTATGTAGTAGTATATTTCATGCTAGTATAAGATATATCTCGGTTTTTAGCAATTCATAACTAGATCTAGCATCAAAATCATACAAAACATACATATAAGCATAGAAATCAACCAAAACATACACATAATGATGGATCTACACCTTTACTTGTATTCTCCCCCACAAAAACTTATAAAAACCGAAAATAAGGGGGTATGAAGCTCACCTTGAGTTGTAGTTTTGGTTTTGAAGAGAGAAAAGAAGAAAATTTCGATCCTAGCAAGTCTCCTTGGTAGATCTCGAGTTTAGTGACTTCTAAGGTGCATGATCACAAGTTGGAATAGATTTAGAAGAGATTTTTGATGAAATGAAGTAGCTAGATCATGGATTAGTCATCAACTTACCTTAGATGATGTGTTTGTGGGAAAAAACCTCCTTGAAAAGCTCTTGATTCTCGAAATTTTTGAAGAAGGAGGAAGGAGATGTCCTTCAAGACTTAGAGAGAATGAAATGAATTTTTGTGAGTGTGTGTGGGTTGTGTTCGGCCGAGAGCAAGAAGAGAGAGGAGAGGAGTGTGGTTCTTGAATTGATTTGCATGAAAACATGAGATGGTGCATGGGAGTCCTATGGATAATTATGAGGTGGCATAGGAAAGTCAACTCTCTTTCTTTGGTTGGGCTTGGGCCGAGATTTGGAGAGAAAAAGATGAGTATTGGGCCTTTAATGCTTAAGCCCATTTCATGGTTATGTTAAGTGATGTTTGGCCCCAATTAATTATAAATGTGATTTTTATGAGCTATTAAGGCTAAATTAGGTTAATTATGGTCCAAAATAGTTCATAATATTTGATTTATTTCATTCTAGGCCAAATATGGCCCAATATGTTGAAATAAATGAAAGTGGGTCCAATTAGAGCCCATTTAAGAGTTCTAAACCCAAGATAGTCAAAGTGGAAGTTTATTGGTCCATTAGGCCCAATAAGGAAGTTCTAGTCCAAAATGGACCTAAATAAGAACTTCTAGGGTTTCCAATTGCTTGTTGACTATTTGTAATGCTTGTATGGTGTATTTGATTGCAATTTTGTTGTCACAGAGTAAGCATCATACATGCCCTTATGTTTTTGGAATCATAATCCGACTTAAGTGTTGTAGTTACAAGGCACAAAATTTCTAGTTGTGACATCATCCCCCCGTTAGAGGGAATTTCGTCCCGAAATTCTGTTTGAAAGCTAGATTTGAGAATGCTAGAATAGGTGAGGGTACTTTTGCTTCATTTGATCTTCGCGTTCCCAAGTGAATTCTGGCCCACGCTTTGCGTTCCACCATACCATCACGATCGGGATGCGGCTCTGTTTAGTACGCTTTACCTCCCTGTCCATGATTTCGATTGGTTCTTCGACGAACAGGAGATTCTTATTGATTTCGATTTCATCAAGAGGAATGACAAGGGTTTCGTCTGATAGGCACTTCTTTAGGTTAGAGACATGAAAAATGGTGTGTACACCGTTTAGCTCTGCGGGTAGTTGCAGTTTGTATGCTACTGGACCAATTCGGGAGACAATTTCGAAAGGTCCAATGTATCGTGGATTTAGTTTTCCCCACTTCCCAAAACGAATGACTCCTTTCCAGGGCGAGACTTTTAACAGTACTCGATCACTGACCTGAAATTCTTAGGGCTTTCGGCGTTTATCAGCGTAGCGCTTTTGTCGGTCACGCGATGCTTGCAATCGAGCTCTGATTTGAACGATCTTTTCCGTGGTTTCAAGGATGATCTCCGGTCCCGTTAGTGCTTTGTCCGACGTGTGTGTTTTTGCTAGCTGGGTGTCACCTACTTCAGCCCAACATAACGGTGATCTACATTTACACCCGTACAGTGCTTCGAAAGGAGCCACCTTGATGCTCGAATGGTAACTATTGTTGTATGAGAACTCGATTAAGGGTAGGTGGGTATCCCAAGACTTTCCAAAGTCTATCACGCATGCGCGGAGCATATCTTCGAGCGTTTGGATGGTTCGCTCGCTTTGACCATCCGTTTGTGGATGATAAGCGGTGCTCATATCGAGGTTTGTTCCCATCGCCTTATGGAGTGATTGCCAAAATCGGGACGTGAACCTATTGTCCCTATCCAAGATGATAGATTTTGGTATTCCGTGGAGTCTCACAATCTCTCGAATGTATAAACGCGTCAATCTCTCCATCTTGTACGATTCTTTAATTGGCAGGAAATGGGCAGATTTCGTCAGTCGGTCAATTATTACCCATATGGTGTCTAATCCATCCGACGTTTTGGGTAGCTTGGTCACAAATTAATAGAAATCCCTTCCCATTTCCACTCAGGGATTGCCGGTTGCTGTAACAATCCTTAGGGTTTTTGGTATTCCACCTTTACTTTGGCGCACGTAAGGCACTTACTGACGTAGGTCGCGATTTCCGCCTTCATGTTAGGCCACCAATAGTGTTGTTTAATATCCAAATACATCTTATCGGAACCGGGATGAATGGAGTATCGCGTCTTGTGGGCTTCCTTCATGACAACATCTCTAAACCCTCCAAATTTAGGGACCCAAATACGGTTCATGAAATAGTATAATCCATTCTCCTTTGCCTCCAGGTTCTTTTCCATTCCGCGCAATACTTCGCTTGCTCTATTTTCCGTCTTCATGGCCTCTGACTGGGCTACTGCAATTTGAGTGGCCAGGTGCGATTGAATGGTTATCGAGAGAGTTTTCGTACAACGATTAGAGTACTCCTTCCGACTTAAGGCATCAGCTACCACGTTGTCCTTGCCTGGGTGGTACTTAATCTCACACTCATAATCGTTTAGCAATTCAACCCATCTTCGTTGCCTCATGTTCAACTCCTTTTGGTTTAAGATGTGTTGGAGACTCTTGTGATCCGTGAAGACGGTGCACTTTGTACCGTAAAGGTAATGCATCCAAATCTTTAGGGCAAAGACTACAGCTCCCAACTCTAGGTCATGGGTCGTGTAGTTTACTTCATGCGTCTTTAGCTGGCGGGATGTGTAGGCTATCACTCTCCCATATTGCATGAGAACGCAACCTAAGCCCTGATTTGACGCGTCGCAGTAGACTACAAAATCTTCCGTTCCTCCAGGGAGAGATAGTACAGGTGCGCTACAGAGAGCTTGTTTCAAGGTTCGAAACGCAATCTCTTGTTTGTCTGTCCATTTGAATGGTACGCCCTTTTGCGTAAGCGAGGTAAGTGGCTTGGCGATCTTAGAGAAGTGTTGAATGAATCTCCTATAGTAGCCTGCTAATCCCATGAATTGACGAATTTCTGTGGGCGTTGTCGGGATTGCCCATCCTTCTACAGCTTTGACCTTAGAGGGATCCACATGGATTCCATCTTGGCTGACTACATGACCTAGGAAGTTCACACTTCGCAGCCAGAACTCACACTTAGAGAGTTTGGCGTAAAGTTTTTCTGATCGCAGAGTTTCTAAGACTTGTCGGAGATGTTGGCCATGCTCTTCCTTGCTTCGAGAATAGACGAGGATGTCATCGATAAAAACAATGACAAAGTTGTCGAGGAACGGTCAGCAGATTCGATTCATTAGGTCCTTAAATGCGGCAGGGGCATTCGTTTGACCGAAGGGCATTACGACAAATTCATAATGTCCGTAGCGAGTTCGGAAAGCGGTTTTTGGAATATCCTCTTCCCGGACTTTGAGTTGGTGGTATCCGGACCGTAGATCAATTTTAGAAAAATAACTAGCTCCTTGGAGTTGGTCAAATAGGTCATCGATTCGTGGGAGTGGGTAGCGGTTCTTGATTGTGAGTTTATTTAACTCTCTATAATCGATGCACATTCTAAAAGATCCGTATTTATTTTTGACAAAGAGCACCGGAGCTCCCCATGGCGAGTAACTAGGTCGAATAAATCCCTTGTCCAAAAGTTCGCTGAGTTGGCTGGATAATTCCTGCATCTCGGCAGGAGCCAGCCGGTAGGGTGATTTAGCGAGAGGAGTTGCTCCTGGAATAAGGTCGATTCGAAACTCAACCTGTCTCTCTGGGGGTACTCCCGGAAGATCTTCAGGAAACACGTCCGGAAATTCACATGCTACGGGAATGTCTCGAACGTTAATCTCCTCCTTGGTTTTATCCACCACGTGAGCCAGGAACGCCAGATTGTTCCTTCTTAGATATTTCTGTGCCTTGATGCACGAAACGAGGCGAAGGTTCATGCTAGATTTTTCTCCATAAATTACTAGGGTTTCGTGATTTGGAAGACGAAGACGAACGGCCTTCTCATGGCACATAATTTCGGCATGGTGGGGGCTTAACCAGTCCATGCCGATGATCACATCGAAACTCCTAATTGACACTGGAATTAGATCTATTCGAAAGATGTGTTGATTAAGATTTAGGGTACATCCGGTGTAGATTTCCCCAGTGGATTCGGTTTTCCGATTAGCCATTTCCACCGTATAGGTTTCATTTAGCTTTTGGGGCAGTTGTTTTAATAAATGCTTAAACTTATTGCTTACGAAGCTTCGCTCCGCTCCGGTGTCAAATAAGATGCATGCATAAGCGTGGTTTAAGGGAAACGTACCGGTAACAACAGAGGGGTCTTGAATAGCCTCACCCTGACCCATGGTCAACATCCTTCCTGTTCCTCCATTTCGTAAATTGTTGTTGTTAGGACAGTCTCGGCGGATGTGTCCAGTCTTCCCACATCCGAAGCAGGTGTGGCTAGGCCCTGCGTTATTGCCGCTGGCATGGGTGTTGTTGTTGTTGCGATGGTTTTTGTTGTTGGTTCCCTGATTTTGGTTCTGGGGAGGGTAAGCCTTGCAGTACTTTGCAGTGTGTCCCCTTCGGTTGCAACTGGTGCACTGAAAATCCTTGCATTCTCCATAGTGATGGAAACCGCACTTGTTGCATTTGGGAAGATTACCAGAATAGGGTCTGGAAGCATTTGAAGTGGCTGAGCTTGGAGCATGTGGTGCGGCTGGAACCGGTGCGGTAACAGCATTAACCGCCACAGTCTGCTGCTTCTTGGAGGTGTCGGGGCCCTGGCGCCCTTTCCTCTTATTGTTCTTTCCCCTCTGGCCATCACTTTCCTTCGTCTTCTCAGTCTCCACTGGCTTCTCTCCCTTCTTGTTGTTATGGTCATACAACCTTTTTGCCAATCTTTTCGCACTGTCAAATGTTTCGGGGTTTGCAGCTATCACATTCCCTTGAATTGGTGATGTGAGTCCCCAGATGAATCGCTCAATCTTCTTTCCTTCCGAGGTGATCATACCCGGGCACAGCAGAGATAGTTCGCTAAATCTCGATATGTAGGCATCGATATTCGCCTTAGGGTCTTTATATAGGTGTAGAGATAGGGTTTCAGTCATTATCCTTATCTAGTTGCTTATCCACAAAGCAACCCATAAGATAATCCTTGAATCCTTATCATAGTCGAATTCTAAGGTATTAACTCCTTAAATTCGTTCACCCTATATATAAGATAATCCTTACCTTATTTTGTAACTATCACATAATTACAAATCAGCCCCTCTAGTTTAATTAATTACACTTGATCACAAAATTAATTCCTAATTAATTATTGACCAATATTAATTAAACAAATATGATTTCTCCTTTAATATATTATTCTTATAACATATTTATAAATCATAATAACCTCTCTCTCTATTAATTTCTCCAATCAAGTTGCTTTGGTGAAGGCAACCCAAAAGGACCATGCACCATCGGGTCAAGTACATACCAAAATAGTTATGGACTTAGACACTAATCCAACACTTACCTCGTTGCATCAGAATACAACCGAGCCCTTGATTAGATGCATCACAATATACCACGAAGTCTTATATTCCTTCTGGAGGGATTGTATCGGTGCGGTGCATAAGGCTCGCTTCAGCGCTTGGAACGCTTTCTCTTGCTTCTCTTCCTAGTCAGAGGCCATGTCCTTTTGGGTCAAAGTCATAAGAGGTTTCGCAATTTGGAGAGAAGTTGTGAATGAACATACGATAGTAGCTAGCGAGACCTAGAAACTTATGAATTTCTGTAGCTGTTATCAGAGCTGACCAGTTCTCAATGGCCTTGATTTTGGAAGTGCCACATGAATTCCCTCTTCACTAACAACATGACCCAGGAATTCGACTCTTCAAATCCAAAACTCGCATTTATAGAACTTTGCGTAGAGCTTCTCTGATCACAATGGTTCCAAGATCTGACGTAGATGCTTACTATGCTCTTCCTTACTACGCGAGTTGATAAGTATGTCATATAGGAAGACAATGACGAACAGGTCCAAGTAAGGATGACATACCGTATTCATTAAGTCTGTGAATACTGCGGGTGCATTGGTCAATCCAAATAGCATCACTATAAATTCGAAGTGTCTGTAACGAGTTCGGAAGGCTATCTTCGAGACATCCTCCTCTAGCACTCGTAACTGATGATACCCGGATCTCAGATCTATCTTTGAAAAATAAGTCGCCCCTTGAAGTTGGTCGAACAAATCATATATGCGAGGCTGAGTGTAATGATACTTAACGGTAAGCTTGTTGAGCTCACTATAGTCGATGCACATACGAAACAATCCATTTTTCTTCTTGACGAAAACGACCAAAGCTCCCCAGGGTGAGACGCTTGGTCTTACAAAGCCCTTACTGAGCAGTTCATTAAGTTGACCAGACAGTTCTTGCATCTCTGCAGGAGCTAGATGGTAAGGCGATTTGGCTATTGGGTTAGCCCCTGTAATTTAGTCGATTTTGAACTCAACTTGACATCGCGTAGGTAAATCCTGGAAGTTTTCCTGGAAAGATGTCGGGGAAATCTAAAACAAAGTATGATTACACATGAATTAAATAAAGGATAAGTACATGTGTTCTATCTGTATCTCTTCTCCCGATCGGCGGGAAAGGCATTTGTTTGGCTTCTAAGTTTATTCGTATGACAGTACGATCACTCGTAGTCTTGGGCAGTCTCCATCCTAAAGTTCATATTATAAATCAAATTTGGTTCATCAATCACAGCTTCGCGCATAAGAGTCGTATATTATTATGACTGAAAAGACAGTCGAATAAATGATTCTTCTCTAAGCTCACATCCTAACAAGGAAAAGAAGTTAAAGTGGAATCATCAATTCTAAGCCTGTAGAACCTTGATTATATAACACCCTTGCGTATACATTCCTCAGTGATAGATTAACCATATGGGTCTTCGGATTAAACTTGACGTACTGCACGAGTGGTATACCGGGGAGGTTTCTTCGGGAAGGATACAAAGCATAAGATACCCTACACATGAGTATCTTAGAGTTCTGGAATGACGGCTTTGCTAGAAATTCGATTATGGGGAAAAGGATCTTTGCACGTGACTGGTATTGTGAGGATCGAATTGACTCAAGTTACATGACAATATGGGACTACTCGGAATAAAAGGTGTTAGACTAGATCCTAAAGTTGTTACAAAAAACATAATGGTGCAACTTTGACAGAGTCTCAGTACTTTAGTTTTATCTATGAAACTACTATTGCGAACAAGATGTACAACAAAAAACAAGTATACGCAGCACGAGAGTCCCTTGAATGACTGAATCTCATAAAAAGATAAGACTCGAGTTGTACTAGTTTTTAACAGTTTATAAGTCTACTATATCGAAACGCCCTAGTATTTCAACGTGGATCCAGACTAGTCTCTGCTGCAGTAGTGATCCTCAGTATTTTCCTATCTGCACTAGAGTTCTTTGTTATTGGACAAATCCGTCTTGAGATGTCCTATCTCACCGCATAAATGACATATCCGGCATGTACCAGCATCGGTGGTGAAAGTGATGTGTCGGGTCGGAGTTATGTGGACACGAGTGCTTTCGTTGTTCTACCCTTTTGTACAATTCCTTTATAGTGTTCGGTTTCACCAAAAACATAGCAAGCCGGGCTGATCCCGATGCTAGTGGCTTGGGAGATGGTTCGTGCGGGCGCTCTACAGACACAACTAGTGTGCCCCATTCAGTTGCAATTATTGCATTACAAATCACGGAAAACTATGTGATGATGAAAATTACACTTGTCACACTTCGGGAGTGTTCCCTCATATGGTTTGATTGGCGCTGAAGTGGCAGGGGTCGCCACTTGTTGTTGTTGCATGGCAAGTATTTGAGATCGGTTGCGTTCCTTTTGGGCGTGACACTTTCGTTTCTTATACTCAAATTTGTGGCTTTGGGTGTTTGTAACAGTTATCATTTGTTTATTTCCCGGATTGTTACAACAATTTGAACTGTCCACACCTTTTACAACCTCGATTTCGTTACCAGCGTTGAAGTGTGCAAGGACAGCTACCACGGCAGCTGTTACCGCGACTTGGAAGGTGGTGGCGTCTATATGAAGGATCGGGGTTTTGTCGTTCGGCTGACTATTTTTGGATGATGACATGATTCTGTTATATGACAAGAAAAGGAGTTCACAAGTGATTATGGTCGGTCCTAGATGTATTCTACTCATTCATGTAAATGTATATTTTTAATTTTGTTAAATTGTTCTCGGCGGTTTGACCTACATCCCAATGATGCAGTACTGGTAAAGAGTGGAAGTAAGTTCGTAGAATGGTCACTCGATGATTTCTATTTCGAACTAGGATATCATTGGTTGGTGGATAACATGATCTAACCTTCGACAAGAATTGGAAGTGATCCTTGAGCTAATTCATCATAGCTCAATAATTTGACGAAAGTGAGGTTTAGATAGAATTCTAACAATAGTAGGATGAAAGTATTTGAAGAAGGATTGTAAAAAAAATTAGCCGACTGTCAATATCATTGATATTTAAGATGTAATAAGTTTGGGAAAAATGACATTGGAGTAGGTCTTACATCATATCCAAAGTAGAAAAGTTTTGACACCATGAAGGCCTAGCTATAAAGTACTTACAGTATAGGGATAGTTACATAGAAACGTGCAACTTGGAGCATAGATAGGAAGACTATTCTTTAAACCAAGGAAAGAAAGGTAGAATATCTCCTACTAGTGACGGTTATCCCTCGGGTGAACCCTTAGTTCAACCAAGTGACGCTCCACATCAAGCAGGTTCCTTTCGTACACCCTTTGACGTACTTGGAGCTCTATGACTTCAGCTCGAATTTCAACTAGCTCTTGTTGCAAGGCCTCGTGGTCTCCCCTATATCTCTCACGACCATCTTCTAGATGAATGGTGCGGATGGTATGCATTCTCGCATTGGCGTTAAATTCTGTGATTCAATGGAGATTTGTCCTGCCCTGAATTTCATTTCGGGAAAATCTGTGGGCCAGGATTGGCAAGACTCTATCTGCTGAGCCTCCTTCGCTCAGGTCAGAAAAGCTTTGGTCTCCATTGAATGGCATGGGCTGGTTTTGCTCTTGGCTCCATGTTCCTAAGCTTTCCAACCAAGAAGGCATCGGGTCTTGAAAAGCCAGATGAGGGTTAGGATTTGGGATAGGAACCACCGGGGGTAGGTTATTGACCTCAGGTTCGGAGTCTGAGCCATCAGGAAAGTCTTCAACCTGGTGATCATCCAAATTTACGGGTCACTATGGGGATGGAATCCAGCCATGTTATCTACGCGAGAAATAGGGATAAAGAAATAATTAATAGACGTACTAATTAGATAATTATAATATGATCTTTATCAGTTACTTCAATACTTGTATAGCGCATACCAGATATATGTAATCAAAACAGGATAGAACTTCGAATAAGTGACCCTAACTCCAAATCCACAAGGAAAAGGGAGTAAAGCAAAGGTCACAGATTCTAAGTCTATGACATCCTAGTTACATATAACCTTAGTGTATCCACTTAGAAACTATTGACTTACTAATGAAGACGTTTCGTTCCCAGATAAGTAATTATGGTAACACAAAATACTCCTATAGTATTTTAGGTTTAGGTTTTGTTCTAATGTTTTCATTGTAGTAGTATTGGTAAGTTTTTAGACTTGTTGCCACATCACAACCATTCTCGGTCATATGCTAATCCCTTCTAGGACCAACATAGTTGAGCATGCTATGTCACTCCCAGAACTGACCATACATCCTCGAGTCTGCTTGCGATGTTCAACAATCGTAATACTTTTGTTTTGTCCTATTGACACTAATTTTAGTATGAATACAGGTATGTATACCTGGTTAAATATTTTAGTATTTAAAAGTATAAACTCTTCATCAGAGTAATTTAATCAACCTATGTTTATAGTTTGTACATCTTTTATCGGTAGATACACTCGATTCACTATAAACAATTCTCTGATACCAATCTATCACACCCCAAAACCGGAACCGCAGAAATGTCCGGGGGTGGAGAACATCATGTACAGTATCACAATAAAGCATAGTAGTAAACAAGCTACAAAATCATCCATTGCATTAATAATATAATTTAATACAAGTGTGTTCTGTGAAGTTTATAAGACACCAAAAATGTAAATCAAAATAAGAGATTAGTCTTAAACGAGCTCCATCTTCTCAAAACCTGGCATCAATACCCGTGTACTGATGACCTGAGAATACAAGTTATTTTGATAAAGTTTATCAACTTCAAAGTTGGTGAGTTCAGAAGTATTTTAGTGTCATTGTTTGTATTAAGGCATCAAATGCTTTTATCACCTAGAAAATCCTATATTTTCTACTAAATGTAGCCTTCTACCAAGGCAACAAATGTTATATATGCTTGTTTCTTGTAAGAGTGTATTTTCCTAGGTGTGACTGTCATCAACCAAAAATATAGTTTTTATATTACCCTTTATGTGAGAAGATCACAATGCGAATGCAATGGAGAAATAATAAAGTACTGTAGTGTTGTATTATAGTAACTACTGTTGTATTATCTACCTTAATCCATCCGTTAATTAAGGTATAATGTGAAATGGTTGTGCCATACTATGGACTAATAAAACGATGATGAAAGATGTCGGAAGAAATGACATTTGGCACCCGTAGACTTTCAAGTCCCACTGTAGCGAACAGCAAGGTGTAGGGTAGTCAATCAAGTATAGATCTATACACAAACTCACGCTCTACCTCTAGGAGACTCTAGATACAAATCGGGCCATAACAATGATGCCATGCCCCAAACAATGGTTCACATTTATGTTATACTTGTATATGTATTGTATGTACTAGAGTATTGTATGTTCTCTCTGTCTAGTATATAGTATGTTCTGTTTCTCATATAGTATGTTATGTTTCTCATATAGTATGTTCTGTTTCTCATATAGTATGTTCTATTTCTCATATAGTATGTTTTGTTTCTCATATAGTATGTATTGACTCATGTATGAACTAACTCTTTGTATGTATACTGTACTAAAAGTAATGAGTTGTATCTCCCTAAATTGTACATATGATAGTTTACTAGTAGAATTGTTTGTATAACTGAATGTATTGAACTGAGATAAAAGCTTTTATGTCTTATATATATATATATATATATATATATATATATATATATATATATATATATATATATATATATATATATATATATAAACCTTACTTATATAACTACATATGCATTAGACATGATTTTGACAATATATATATATATATATATATATATATATATATATATATATATATATATATATATAAATTTAGAAAGAAGTTTGTAAAACCTTTTGAAGAGTTTAAATAAATATTGATGACTTGATGTCATTTTATAAAACTATTTAAAAGCAGTTTGGTATATAGAAACATGTTTGATATAATAACTATAATGTTTCCACTTGTATCCTCACCCCCCCATATAAAAGAATTTAAAATCATTTAAAAGGTAGATTAAGGGGTATGAACTCACCTGTCGTGAGTGGATTGGATGAAAGTGCTAGATAGGATGCTAAGTGTCAAGTGAAGACTTGAGCACACACAGATCTTATTTAACATATAATGACACATATATGTATCTAATTAGTCATTTAAAAACTAATTAAGAAAGTAAAGACACCCTAGGATATGGAAAACACTTTGATTCAAGTGCAAGAAGTACCAAGGGTTGCATCTAAGGGAAGTATGGCCTCAATAACGAGTTTACGGCCAACATGGATGTATCACATGAGTTTACGGCCAAGGGGTTCACGGCCCTATGAGTTTATGGCCGTAAATTCATGGTATTTTGTTCCAAATTGTATTTTAAGATGTTACAAGTCATTAGGAAGTGTCCTAGATTCAAGTCTAAGCCTTAGGAAGGAATGGTGGCACAAATGCACCACTTATTAGTGTTTACGACCCAAGGTGATTGCCTTGGCCATCAACACCATATGTTCTTGAGTTTCTTGATGTTTTCTAAGTGTTTAACAAGTTATTCAAGCATATAACAAGCTAAGAGTAGTGTACTTACTTATAAGAAGCTTGTAATGGTGTTTAAGGTCCAAGAACACTAGTATGTGTTCTTGGTGTTCTTGGTGAAATGAAGAACACTTGAAGATCTATCAAAATGAAGAGATTTCATGGATGAAATTATCTACAATTGCTAGATTAGGAGATGTAACAACAAATAAAGAGAAAGAATTCTTACATTTTTGTAAGATCGGGATGAAGATCTTATGATACTTGAGAGAGAAATGGGGTTTCTAGCCTTGAAATGGGAGAGAAATGAGGAAAATGATGTAAACTGATGTGTTTAACATGAGTTCACGACCAAACTCATGAGTGTATCGCCCAAACATGAACTTTTGGTCGTAAACTGCATTAAATGGGTTTAAGGCTTGATTAAGTTACACTGGACTCAAGCAGATACTTCCTTACACCCAATTCTTGAATATACTAGGCATAGAACACTCAAACAGACTCTAAACAGTGCTAAAAGATAGTAGAAACAAGTCTGAATTTGATTGAATTGTTTGAAAGTACAAGATAGAAATTTCGGGTTGTCACACAAAATACGAGCAATTTTGAAAAGAGGATACAAACATTTAGGGGCAAAGTTAACATACTAAAAAAACTAGAGGAAATGAGTAAATAGAGTCTTATGTTACAAGGATGCTCAAATAATGAGAAAAAACTTAATGATCATAAAGATCAGTACCCAAATTATTCATTTGAGTTCTTATGTGCTGGAGATTAGTTGGCTGCTATGTTTTGGGCAGATGAAAGATAAAAGGCTTTCTATGCAGAGTTTGGAGAAGTTATATGTTTTGATGTAAGTTTTAGAGAAATCAAGTAAGTTAATATATATAATTTACATAATTTATACATTTATGATGGTTCCTGGTACTTCCATTACAAACATGTTGGAACAAAGAATGGATGGGAGTTATACAAAGTGGAACAACTAGACCAAATCAACGATTTAAAAACAGAATTTGAGGTAATATATTATTATTTTAAATGTTAATGAATCACTACATAATATACAACTATATTTAGTTATGATTATAAAACAATATATACAACTATATTTAATTCAATAGAAAAAACACTTAATGCTTTAATTTTATTTTGAACAGGTAGAAATAAAACTTCAAGCAAATGATGTAAAATGTACTTGTGAACACTTCAACCGCTTTGGGACTTCGTGCACACATGTATTCAACATACTCATGAAACATGGAATTAAGGAAATGCCTGAGCATTACATTGAGAATCGTTCGAGAAAGGATGTGATATCAATGCATTATCACTTTGGTAGGCATCTATATGATACATGAGATAGTGATATTAACAGATCTGTCAATCAAGCATAATACAAATTTGAAGCATGTTTGGAGTACGTAAGAAAAAATAAAGACAAAATACATTTGTTTGTTAAGAAAACATAAAGCATGTTGAAGGAATACGAGAACAATCCTAAAAATGAATTGCTGAAAAATAGGAAAGATGTTGAAGAGGTAGGAAAGCTTATGGGCATTTCTATTCCAAAAGACATTGACATCTATTCTCCAAATGTTCAAAGCAATTAAGGAAGATGAAAGAAAAATAGAATTCAAAGTGAAGAATAAATAGCATATAAAAATTCAAACAAACAAACAAGAAGATGTTCAAGATGTGGAGAAAGGGCTCCTCATAACTTGCATACATGCTCAATCAAACTTGCAACAAAAAATTATCAAAGCTACATAGATAATTACTAGTTCAACCAGTAATGAATAAGTCAGAATTTTTTTTTCTAAATAATATACTTTTGGTTTGATGCATTTTACTTTTTTTACAAGACCGAATGTACTATGATTTTGTTTACTGAATTCTATCTACTTTGATATCTCTTTCTTTGATTTTATTAGTAGCACAACAAATCAGTTGTCTTGAAATTTCTTTTATCTTGAACGTTCTTCTATCTAACTTTATGTCTCTTATGATTACAAAAGTATATAGTCACTTATGATTAAACAAAATATATGAAGTGGTATTACATAATTATTTATGATTATACAAAAAGAAATAATTATGTAATTTGTTAACTATTATTCAATACATGTAATCATTTATGATTACACATAAACTATTATTCAGTACATCTAATCATTTATGATTACATATAAAAAAAAATCTAAGTTCTACTACAAATATCTTTACATAGAACCATACACAACAACATTGTTCATAAAAACACAAACATAACCATATTCATCTAGAAAAGCAACTTCTAATCACCCATCATAGAATAATATCAAACATGAGCAAATCTTCAATAACAAACAATTCCACAAGCCTCAAATATCATGTTCCCCAATCTCCAAGTTTTGTGTTTTTCGTGTTCATAGCTAGATTTTCATACAAATTGTAGCTGACTCCTAGAACACTTCCACCATTACTTAGAAAATTTATCTCCATTAAACATACCAAATCTTTACTACATATCTTGTCTAGAGAAATGTTGTTCATTAAAAAGAACTATTCTTTAAATAAACAACATATTTCTACTTCAAAGACATCTAATAAAGATCTGATATGTTCAATGAAGATAAAGTTTTTAAGTAATGGTGGAAGTGGCGTTCTTGGTGTCTGCTACAATCTGTATGAAATCTAGCAAATAAAATAACAAGAATCTTGAAAAAAATGGGGAATATTTTATTCGATACAAGAAAATTAGTTCTTTTTTACTTATAGAGTCCATATTTTACCTGAAATGAAATGGAAGTTGTTTACATCTGTAACAATCCGAAAACTTTCAGTCACTGTAACCCGTTCTCGTTAATAAAACCATTTGTATTTCAATTTTTCCGTTAACATTTCAGATTAGGTCATTTAAATTAAGACTTTCATTATGACCTCATGAGTGTCCAAACCCATTAGAAACAAGTGAAAAACCCCAAATTATTATTTGGAAAATTTTTTAGTTTCGACCACGTCGGCTTACAACAAGTAAATCGGGCATGACCAAAAGCCTCGTTTCACGTTAGTATCGGGTACAATACCACTGGGTCTCAAACTAAAGCCCTATATAAATTTGAAAGAACTTCATGTGAACTTTTTCACTCTCTCTCTCTCTCTCTACAAAATCAATATTTGATCCAAAAATCACCCTTTCAAGCTCCAATTTGGTATGTAATACATCCTAGCTAACAGTGTAGCATGTTTAGCTTTAAAATTCGTGTTTAAATCATGAACAAGGACCAAGAACTTGTGTTTACAGCCCAGGAACATCCCCAAGATGCAAACACACATAAATGGGGGTTTTGGAGCCCCAAAACCCTTCCAAACCACTTCAAGTGCTTAGATATGACTGAGGGGCTTACATGAATGGACTTAGAACACCAAAATCTTAACATATAGGGAGTAAACATGAGTTTATAGCCCAAGAACATGCTTTGACCATAAACACAACTTCTAAGGCCATAAACACCTTTTAAGGTGTTAAGATGCCCCTTAAACACCTCCTAAGCCTTGGAACAATGTCTAGAATCAACCACCATTGTGTTAGGGACCTTAAACATGAAAAAAAAACCACCCCCTTAGGAGATTACGGCTGTAAACCCCGCAAGGAATGGCTCCTGGACCGTAAACTCCTATAAAGTGGTTAAATGGTGCCTTAACTTCCTTCCATGGCTTGTACTTTGGACTAGAACCACTTATGCTTAACCTAGGGTCACCAAAACACATAGAGAAAGGCTGCATGAGAGTTTACAACCATAAACTCCTTGTTTATAGACGTAAAATTCTTAAATGGTCCATATGTTGATCAAATCCCCTTCCATAGCCTTAGAACTGAACCTAGCATAATCCCACAAGTGTTGTAAGACCATTAAGCAACGAAGAACACACCACCCATGAGTTTATGGCTGTAAAATCATGGGGATATGGTCTTGGGGCCGTAATCTCCATTAGGAGTTTACTCTTGAAGAGGAAACTCCATATTTATGCCATACACCCCTTTAGATGCTACTCGGATCACTCCTAACACCTGAAATGGAGTATTTGCGTGCCTCGGAGTGTATATTCTTATCTAATTAGTAGTTCAAAGTCTAATTAGATACAATTATGTATCTATTTGTATTACATAGGAACCTCGCGTATACTCAAGCCTCAAACTGACGCTTAGCTTCCAACCGTCACATTTCTCGTCCGGTGAGTTCATACCCCTACACTTTTTCCGTGTTTTCAATGTTTTCAGGGGGAATACAAGCAAAAGTACGAGAATATCTTGTACTCAAACTTATTATTGCATTTGAAATGTTTCATATTCCATGTAGTTTTAACACTGGAAACCGTATTAACCAACTGTTTGAATTGCAGAGTTAGTTTTCAAACTAATTGAAAATCTTATTATATAGTGTTATATTGTATATTTCACAAATGATTTTCCACTTCATTAATGTTAAAATTATTAACTTAGAACTTTAGAATATGTCCTTAGTAACACTCCACAGAGATACGCGAGTGAAAGACCACCTTTATAACTAGAACTTAAAACAGGATTTTCCGCATTATTACTTGTAAATTTGTTAAGCTTAAAAATTGGAGACACGTCCTCTGTAACACTCCACAGAGATACGTGAGTGGAGGACCGCCCCTGTAACCAGAATCTCCTGGATGGAGAACGTGACTTGAGTGTATAGATCTATATGGGGCTGACTACCCCGCACCTCACTACTAGCTACAGTAGGAGCGGCAGGTCTACGGGTGACGAAAGTCATAAAATGATGGACTTATTATTTCCATACCTAGTCTATCATATGGTTATGGAACTTGCAATTTAGATAACAGAGATTTACTTGTTGGTAATAATGAATTTAGTAAGCTAATAACCTTAAGAATTAGTTTACTTCCCACACAATTGTTTTATATACGTGTTAAAACTAACATACATTTCAAGGATAACAATGCTTTCAGGAAACTTCACACAAACACTTTAAGTATGGTAGATACTTGTACATTACATTCATAACCGATAACCAGCTACAAACTTTTAAGGAAAATAAGGGTTTTTCCTCGGGTAACTGAACTGTTCATAACCAGATTGTATAACAAACGGATAACTAAAGTTTAATTATAAGAAAATATGGGATTTTTTTTCAGAGAACTAAAGGAAACTTGCTCATTTTCAGAAACAAACCGCTTATGAACTCACTAGCTTTATGCTGATATTTTTCAAAACTGCTTGTATTCTCACGTCCACATTAGACAGGTACCTTGCAAATCTTTTAGGACAAGATGGAGCGTATTAGCAGTCTCGTCTTTGCTTTTGTTATACTAATGTATATGTAAAACATGTATTACTTTACTTTTAAACAAATGTAAATATTCCTATGTAATGTAATGTTTTGTGTTTACTATGATTGCTATGTACATTGGTTGTGATACTTTAGATGACGTCCTCCGCCCCGGAACGTTTCCGCCATCGGTTTCGGGGTGTGACGGATTGATATCAGAACCCTTGTTTATAGTGAACTAAGTATACCAAACCTTACATGGTATAAGACTATAAACACTAAGGGGCCGAAGTGCTCTGAACTAAAAGTATACATTAAAATATAATTATTTTTCCAAAGTATACATGAATACCTAAACATCAGAGACCGTAACTACGAGTAGAACAAAACATAAGTAACTGGGTGTTACATGCTGCGGTTAAACCTAGGCAGTTATGTAGTCGTGTCTAGGGTCAATATAACCTGATCAACTATATTCATTCGAGACACGACCGACATGTACTTGGGAGTGACTGTGGTGTGCAACATGCCTACAACTTACCAAATATCCAAACAATGAGTCGTCGTCGCAACAAACCATAAAATAATATAGGAGTATTTTAACCAAAGTTGATTATGTTGGAGAAATTCATTCCGGGTGTTCCTACTCATTCCGTCTTTAGCGATAGTTTATATGCTTTGATAACTCTTTCCTATTTATTGCTTAATAGAACTCTATATCTGTCATAATGAGATATCTCTTGTTCCATATCTCTTGATTCAATTCCGAGGACTTACGATCCTCTCTTTCCTGGCTATTATAGATCAAGATGCCTCTAAAGAAAAGACCCAGCTCAAAGAACAATAATCCTCCTCCACCACCACCTCCCTCTCCATTTGATCCTGCCATGTTCCAAGCAACCATTACTGCTGTAGTGGCTGCTGCTATATCACAAATGAACCCCGGTGGTTCATGTGGGCCAAGAGGTGGTACCCAGCCTCAAAACCAGGAAGGTAGTCAGGAACACCGGAAGGAGTGTTCCTACAAGGACTTTATGAATGAGAAACCCACGCCCTTCAATGGCACTGGAGGTGTCATTACCCTAACCCGATGGTTCAAGAAAATCGAATCTATCTTCGAAATCTGTTTCTGTTCAGAATTCGACAAAGTGAAGTTCGCCACCTGTACGTTAACCGATAAAACCCTGAGTTGGTGGAACGGCCGAGTCAAATCCTTAACCCTACCTGTAGCCAATGCTATGGGTTGGGAGATCATGAAGGAGCTTATGCTTGCAGAGTACTGCCCTCAGGTCGAAATGCAGAAACTAGAGCGTGAACTCTGGAACCTGAAGATGAAGGGTTTCGATATCGTTGCTTACACTTTAAGATTTGATGATTTAGAGCTTCTCTGCCTGGGAATGGTCACCCCGGAGAGTAAAAATATCGAAAGATTTATCTGGGGGCCACCCCAGCCGAACAAGGGTAATGTTTTGGCTGCGAAGCCAGACACTTACGACAACGCCAAATGTTTAGCGCAGACTCTAATTGACCATAGTGATGACCTTGAAGAAGCGGCCACGACTCCTGAACCGACAAAGAAGAGTGGTGAGAAAAGAAAATTTTTGAAGAAGAAGAAGAGTCAATCTTCCCAAGAGTCTTCAAAGAAGCAACAAACTGTGGCAGTCCATGCTACTACTACCCCTGCTGTTGTTTCTACTGTCGGATCCACAACTCAAGCACCTACTAGTAGGTATGCGGCTAGCCTTCCCCGGTGTGACAAGTGTATCTTCCACCATAACCCCGGCCCCTGCCGTGATTCTGAAAAGCACCAACCCAATCAACAAACCAATCTTCTGGAGCCGGTGTCGGTCAGGCCTGCTACGGTTGTGGTGAAGTCAGGAATTTCAAGAGAAACTGCCCCAAGGCAGCAACAGCTGGTAACATTGGGAGATTCCTAGCTATGGGACGAGAGGAGGCAGTCGCCGATCCCACCGTTGTCTCGGGTACGTTCCTTCTTGACAACTCTTATGCTGGTATCCTTTTCGATTATGTTGCTGAAACAAGTTTTGTTAGCCATTCATTCAAATATCTCCTTAAGAATAATCCCCAACCATTAACCGAAACATTTACCGTTCAGATGGCTAACGGTGAGAAAGAGAACGCTAACGATATATTCATAGGCTGTACTCTTACCCTGAACGATCATTCTTTTCCCGTTGACCTAATGTGAGTTTCCATAAAGAGCTTTGCTGTTATCATTGGCATGGATTGGTTGAGTTCCAATCATGTTGATATCCTTTGTTATGAAAAATCCATCCGTCTTAATCTCCCCTCTGACCAGACTATCATGATCTACGACGATAAACTTAGTTCCAATCTTCGCATCATTTCTTGCATCAAAGCTCAAAAACTTATGCGAAAGGAGTGTAATGCATTCCTAGCTCATGTAATCAATGAGAAACAGGAAGTTAAAGACCTCGAGAGCATCCCCGAAGTTTGCAACTTTCCTGATGTCTTTCCCAAAGAGCTCCTGGGAATTCCTCCCGAACGTTAAGTTGAGTTTCGCATCGACCTAATTCCTGGAGCTAATCCTGTGGCTAAGTCTCCGTATCGCTTAGCTCCAACAGAAATGCAAGAGTTATCCAGTTAGCTCAATGAGCTTCTTGACAAAGGGTTCATCAGACCGAGTTCCTCACCCTGGGGAGCCTTGGTTTTATTTGTGAAGAAGAAAGATGGATCCTTTCAGATGTGTATAGACTACCGCGAGTTGAACAACTTGACCGTCAAAAACCGTTATCCTCTTCCTTGAATACACGAACTCTTTGATCAACTTCAGGGAGCCAGCTACTTCTCGAAGATAAACCTTAGATCAGGGTACCATCACCTTCGAGTTCACGAGAATGATGTTTCCAAGACAGCATTCATGACTCGATATGGACACTACGAGTTTGTAGTGATGCCCTTCGGTCTAACCAATGCACTGACTGTGTTCATGAACCTGATGAACGGGGTGTGTCGTCCTTTTCTGGACAAGTTAGTCATTGTGTTCATTGACAACATACTTGTCTATTCCCGAAGCGAAGAAGATCACAAACAACACTTGAGGTTAGTGTTGGAAACACTTAGAATGGAGAAGTTGTACGCGAAATTCTCCAAGTGTGAATTCTAGATTCGGAAAGTAGCTTTCCTTGGTCACGTGGTAAGTGAGGAGGGTATGGTGATAGAGAATTGGTCGGCACTGAAGACACCCACAAAAATCCGTCAATTCTTAGGTCTTGCTGGTTATTATTGCAGGTTCATCCAGAATTTTTCCAGAATCGCCAAACCTCTAACTACTCTGACACAGAAAGGTGTACCCTTTTGTTGGAGTGAGAAGAAAGAAACAACATTTCAAACATTGAAGCAAGCCTTGTGCAACGCACCTATTCTATCCCTGCCCGAAGGGACAGAGGATTTCGTTTTTTATTTCGATGCGTCCAATCAGGGCTTAGGCTGTGTGCTTATGCGGAGAGGAAAAGTTATCACTTATGCCTCGAGACAGCTGAAGGCACACGAAGTTAACTACACGACTCATGACCTGGAGTTTGGAGCAGTGGTCTTCGCACTAAAGATTTGGAGACATTATCTCTACGGAACTAGGTGCACAATCTTCACTGACCATAAAAGCCTGCAGCACATCTTCAATTAGAAAGACTTAAACATGAGGTAATGGCGATGGGTAGAGCTACTCAATGACTACGAGTGCGAAATCCGCTAGCATCCCGGCAAGGCCAATGTGGTAGCAGATGCCCTTAGCCAAAATTAGAGTTCAAGTCACAAGGCAAAGACACTGTTGATGACCATCCATTCCCACTTATCCACACAGATTCGAGAAGCCCAGTTGGAAGCCCTAAAACCAGAGAACTTGTTGAACGAAGCCTCGAGAGGAATGGTAAGAAAATTGAGACCAGGGGTGACAGAGTCTACTATTTCATGGATTGAATTTGGACCCCAAAGTTCGGAGGTTTCAGGGAAGTTGTTATGAACAAAGCTCACAAGACCAGATACTCTGTTCACCTCAGTTCGGATAAGATGTAACTGGATCTCAAGAAACCACACCGGTGGCCAAACATGAAGGCTGAAATCGCAACCTTCATGGGCAAGTGTCTGACGTGCGCTAAGGTAAAAGTCGAGTATCAGAAGCCCTCGGGTCTGCTCCAGCATGTAACAGCCCGGATTTCCAGGTATCTTTTATTCGCATATATTTTTGGTGTTTTGTGACAGGACTCGGCGAGTTGGAGCTCGAACTCGCCGAGTAGGGTCGCGGTTCTGGATGCGGGTTCGTGCCTGGACTCGGCGGGTTCCAAGGGATGGACTCGGAAAGTCCACGTTGTTTGATGAAACCCTAATTTTCTGGTCCTAAGCTCTATTTAAAGGATCTTATGGCCCTTCATTGCGGCCACCTTGATCCTTAAGAGCACCAAAGCAACTGAGAGGTCCTGTGAGTGAGATAAGAGGCTATTGTTCACCAAATTTGTGTGTTTTTGCAAGAAAGGAAGGGGGGAAATTCAAGCTAGAAGAGTTGGGAGCTTGGATCTACTTCCATTTTGCCAAGGGAAGCTTCTTGAGGTATCTTTCAGATCTTATTTCCGTGTTTATGTTCATATGGTCAAATCTAGGGTTTCTTCTTGCCTTATTTGCCTTGTAATTGAAGTGTGAGAGGTCCCATGGAGATATGGTACATAGATCTGGACCATAGCAGGTCCAGAAAGTCCCAAATGATATGCTTTTTGTCCTTCCTTTTTGGTTGGAGGCTAGGGTTGCCATATTAGTGGTCATTTCTCCAAAAAGAACCTTGTAAGTGTTTCATGGTGGCCAAGACTGTGACTTTACGTGATAAATGAGCTTAGGAGGGCCAGATCTATGAGTTTATGGAGCGGATCTGACCTCAGAAGCAAGTTTGAGTCGATGCATGGCATGGACTCGGCGAGTCTGAAGAACAGACTCGTCGAGTAGCATGAAGATTGTCCTTAACCACTTAGTGAGTGGTCCTGCTGAGTTATGGTTGACTCAGTGAGTCACGGGGAGTTAGAGAGGGATTGACAGGTGGACTGAGTCGAGCTGGAACTCGTCGAATTGTCCTTGCGACTCAGCGAGTTGAGTCGCAGTGGCCCTGCGATTCATGACCAGGTGGAACTCGTCGAGTCAGGGGAGTACTCGACGTGTCAAAAGGGAAATCCTTGCAAGTTGGTGAAAACGTGTAGACTCGCTGAGTCGCTCTAGTGCACTCGCCGAGTCCGGTCAAATTGACCATTGACTGTTGACCAGAGTTGACCAGTGTTGACTTGATAAGGATGGTCAACCTTAGTGGTACAAGTATTAATTAGAGATATATGATGTTATAGGAGGATTATAGCTCAGGGGTTCGAGCACGAGTGATTTCCAGGGTTCGCGAGTTATCGAGATATACTAGGTGAGTCTTCTCACTATACTGTACCCGGAAGGGTTTGACTGTGTGACCGGAAGGTCGAATATGATATGAGATATATGCATTATGTGTGATAAGTTAATCGTTATATGTGCCATGTATGATATGCTTGATATGGGTCGGAAGGCATTATGTTACGGGCCGGAAGGCGTTGTAAAATGGACCGTAAGGTTGATGTGGGTAGGACCGGAAGGTTTACCCAATCGGGACGAAAGTCGTATGTGCATAGGTTGTATTTTGGGGAACTCACTAAGCATTTATGCTTACAGTTGTTGTGTTATGTGTTTCAGGTACTAGCGAGGACCGTGAGAAGGCGCCGGCGTGATCGTACACACACTCGGGGGAAACTATTTTTGTGATCTTTGTTATGTAATCGGTCGTGACAATATTGTTTACATTGGAACCTAAATTATTACTCGATGTTTTTGATGTTTGTAAAAATGAAAAATTGGTTTTAAAATTTACGTCGTTACATAGCAGCCCGAGATACCTGAGTGGAAATGGGAGATGATTACCATGGATTTCATCACCAAGTTACCCAGATCTCCGAGTGGGTACGATACCATTTGGGTTGTCGATCGTCTGACAAAATCCGCTCACTTCCTTCTGATTAAAGAATCATTCAAGATGGAAAGACTCACGCGAATCTACATCCAATAGATAGTCCGACTGCACTGTGTACCTGTATCCATTATCTCCGATCGAGATAGCAGGTTTACCTCAAGGTTTCGGCAGTCCCTTAAGAAAGCTCTTGGAACCAAGTTGGACATGAGTACAACTTATCATCCTCAGACAGATGGACAGAGTGAGAGAACTATTCAAACCCTAGAGGACATGCTGAGAGCATGTGTCATTGATTTGGAAAAGTCGTGGGACACCCATTTACCCTTGATCGAATTCTCGTATAACAACAGCTACCACACCATTATCAAAGCTACCCCGTTTGAAGCCCTCTACGGTCTCAAGTGCAGATCCCCTATGTGCTGGGCCGAGGTAGGGGACACGTAGCTAGCCAAGAGTAGAGTCCCTGATAGTGCTCTCACTAGTCCTGAAATCATCCGCGAAACCACCAAGAAGATCATCCAGATCTGAGAAGGACTGAAAGCTTCACAAGATAGACAGAAGAGTTACGCTGATAAACGATGAAAACCCTTGGAATTCCAGGTTGGAGATAGTGTCCTATTGAAGGTATCGCCCTAGAAAGGCATGATATGGTTTGGAAAGCACGGAAAACTTAACCCGAGGTACATAGGACCTTTCGAGATCCTCGCTAGGATCGATACTGTAGCCTACAAACTCCAACTACCTCAAGAACTTAGCAACATCCATCCTGTCTTCCATGTCTCAAATCATAAAAAGTGTCTATCCGATGAAACCCTCGTAATCCGTCTTGATGATATTGAGATCAACGAAAACCTGAACTTCGTGGAAGAACCCATAGAAATCATGGATCGAGAGATTAAACGTACGAAACAAAGCCGTATCCCCATAGTGAAGGTTCGCTGGATTGCCAAGCGGGGACCCGAGTTCACTTCGGAGCGTGAAGACTCGATGAAAAAAAAACATTCGCATCTCTTTCCAATTCCATGATTTGTATTTTAATTCTGAATTTCGGGATGAAATTCCCTCTAACGGGGGGATAAGGTAACAATGCGAAAACTTTCCGTCATTGTAACCCGTTCCGGTTAATAAAACCATTTGTATTTCAATTTTTCCGTTAACATTTCGGATTACGTCATTTAAATTAAGATTTTCATTAAGACCTCATGAGTGTCCAAACCCATTAGAAACAAGTGAAAAAGCCCCAAATTATTATTTGGAAATTTTTTTAGTTTTGACCACATCGGGTTACAACAACTAAATCGGGCACGACCAAAAGTCTCGTTTAACGTCAATATCGGGTAGAATTCCACCGGGTCTCAAACTTAAGCCCTATATAAAGTTGAAAGAACTTAATTTGAAGCTTTTTCACTCTCTCTCTCTCTCTACTCTCTCTCTCTACAAACTCAATCTTTGATCCAAAAATCACCCTTTTCAACCTCCAATTTGGTATGTAATCCATCCTAGCTGATAGTGTAGCATGTTTAGCTTTCAAATTCGTGTTTAAATCATGAAAAAGGACCAAGAACTTGTTTTTATGGCCCAAGAATAGCCCCAAGATGCAAACACACATAAATGGGGTTTTGGAGCCCCAAAACCCTTCCAAACCACTTCTAGTGCTTAGCTATTACTTAGGAGCTTACATGAATGGACTTAGAACACCAAAATCTTAACATATAGGGAGTAAACATGAGTTTATAGCCTAAGAACATGCTTTGACCGTAAACACCCCTTCTAAGCCCGTAACACCTTTTAAGGTGTTAAGATGCCCCTTAAGCACCTCCTAAGCCTTGGAACAATGTCTAGAATCAGCCACCATTGTGTTAGGGACCTTAAACATGAAAGAAACCACCCCTTAGGAGATTACGACCATAAACCCCCCAAGGAATGGTTCCTAGGTCGTAAACCCCTATAAAGTGGTTAAATGGTGCCCTAACTTCCTTCCATGGCTTGTAATTTGGACTAGAACCGCTTATGCTTAACCTAGGATCACCAAAACACATAGATAAAGGGTGCATGAGAGTTTACGGTCATAAAATCCTTGTTTACAGCCGTAAAATCCTTAAATGGTCCATACGTTGATCAAATCCCCTTCCATAGCCTTAGAACATAACCTAGCATCATCCGACAAGTGCTGTAAGACCATTAAGCAACCAAGAACACCACCCATGAGTTTATGGACGTAAACTCATGGGGATATGGTCTTAGGGCCGTAATCTCCATTAGAAGTTTACTCTTGAAGAGCAAACTCCATATTTTGGCCATACACCCCTTTAGATGCTACTCGGATCACTCCTAACACTTGAAATGAAGTATTTTCATGCCTCAAAGTGTATATTCTTATCTAATTAGTAGTTCAAAGTCTAATTAGATACAATTATGTATCTCTTCATATTACATAGGAGCCTCACGTATACTCAAGCCCCCAATTGACACTTAGCCTCCAACCGACACATTTCTCGTCCAGTGAGTTCATACCCGTACACTTTTTTCGGTGAGTTCATACCCCTGCGACAAATTTTAGGAACTTTACGAACGGAAAAACTCTATGAAAAGTTCTCGAAATGTGAATTTTGGATCCGAAGAGTCGAATTCTTAGGACACGTGGTAAGCTAAGAGGGAATCCATGTAGACCCATCCAAAATTAAATCCATTGAGAACTGGTCAGCACCGAAGACGCCTACTGAAATTTGTCAATTTCTAGGCCTCGCTGGCTACTACCGTAGATTCATACAGAACTTCTCCCGAATAGCGAAACCTGTTACAACCCTGACCCAGAAAAGTGTGGCCTTTGACTGGGAAGAGAAACAAGAAAGAGCATTCCAAACGCTCAAGCGAGCCTTGTGCACCGCACCAATACTATCTCTCCCCGAAGGGATAGAAGACTTCGTAGTCTATTGCGATGCATCGAACCAAGGTCTCGGGTGTGTTCTGATGCAGCGAGGTAAGGTCATCGCCTACGCCTCCAGACAGTTGAAGACACACGAAGTTAACTACACGACCCACTATCTTGAACTAGGAGTAGTGGTGTTTGCTCTGAAGATCTGGAGACATTACTTGTACGGGACGAAAAGCACTATCTTTACCGACCACAAAAGTTTACAACACATATTCGACCAGAAAGAGCTCAACATGAGACAATGGCGGTAAGTCGAGCTACTGAGTGACTACGAATGCGATATTCGTTATCATCTGGGTAAAGCCAACGTAGTAACAGACGCCCTAAGTCGGAAGGAATATTCTGGTCGAAGAGTCAAGTCATTAACAATGACTATCCATTCACATTTGTCTACGCAAGTTCAGGCAGCCCAGCTTGAAGATATGAAACCTGAAAACGTGACGAGTGAATCCCTCATAGGAATGGATTAAAATTTAGAGGCTAAGGGTGGCGGAGCTTTATATATTTCATGGACCGAATCTGGACCCCGAAGCATCGTGGTTTCCGAGATTTGGTCATGACCGAGGCTCACAACACTCGGTATTCCATCCACCCAGGTTCAGATAAGATGTATCTGGATCTTAAAAAGCTATACTGGTGGCCAAATATGAAAGTAGAAACTGCCACCTTCGTAAGTAAATGCCTTACTTGCGCAAAGGTCAAGGTCGAATACCAGAAGCCCTCTAGTTTACTGCAACAACCAGAGATTCCAAAATGGAAGTGGGAGCGGATCACTATGGATTTCATAACCAAGTTGCCCAAGACAACGGGTGGACTTGACACCATATGGGTCATCGTCGATAGATTGACCAAATCTGCACACTTCCTGCCTATCAAAGAGACTGACAAGATGGAGAAGCTTACGAGAACATACAATAGGGAGATCGTACAATTACACGGTGTACGTATATCCATTATCTCCAATAGAGATGGTAGGTTCACCTCCAGATTCTAGCAATCGCTACAACACTCCCTGGGAACAAGGCTAGACATGAGCACAGCCTACCATCCACAGACCGACAGACAAAGTGAGAAAACAATCTTGACCTTTGAAGATATGTTGCGTGCTTGTGTAATTTACTTTGGAAAAGCGTGGGATACCCATTTACCCCTCGTCGAATATTCCTACAACAATAGTTATCACACGAGTATAAAGGCAGCACCATTCGAGGCCCTCTATGGCTGAAAGTGCAGATCCCCTCTGTGCTGGGCTGAGGTGGGTGATACCCAGTTAGCTAAGGGACGAGTTCCCGAAAGCACCCTCACAGGTCCGGAGATCATTCGGGAAATGACAGAGAAGATCGTTCAAATTCGTGAACGATTGAAAGCCTCTAGAGACCGACAGAAGAGCTACGTGGATAAGAGAAGGAAACCTTTGGAATTCCAAGTGGGAGACCGAGTCCTTCTCAAAGTCTCACCTTGGAAGAGATTAATACGCTTCGGTAAGCGTGGGAAGCTTAATTCGAGATATATAGGACCCTTCGAGATCCTCACAAGGATCGGCCCCGTGGCTTACAAACTCAACCTACCCGACGAACTTCGTAACGTACATTCTACATTCCACGTATCTAACTTGACAAAGTGTCTGTCCAACGAGACTCTTGTAATCCCACTCGACGAGATCGAGATCAACGAGAGCCTTAACTTCGTGGAAGAACCGGTAGAGGTCATGGACCGAGAAGTCAAGCAGACGAAGCAAAGCCGCATCCCGATTGTGAAGGTCCGCTGGAACACCATGCTAGGACCGGAATACACGTGGGAGCGTGAGGATCAGATGAAACTGAAATATCCTCATCTTTTTGCTTAGTTATGTGTAACTATCTTATTTGTTTAGACTTTAATTTCGGTTTGAAAATCACCCAAAAACCGTAAACTCATATCTATGTATGAGTTTACTCCCCAAGAACTAGCCATTTGTGTTTACTCCCCAAAAAGTGAAAAGAGTAAACTCCGAAAAACCCTCTCAACTATCATCCAACCTTTAATTCCAAAACTCCGATCTTGTAAGTGTTCTAACCATTTCAAGTTAGTAAAACACTTAATCTAGTGTTTGTACACCTAATCATCCGTTTATTTGTGTATTTTGATTAGATTCCCAAAACACCAAGAACACCAAGAACACACACTAAACGTTCTTGGCCCTTTTAGCTCGAATCAAGCACCATTATAGTAAGTACTCTCATCCTTAAGTGCTTGTAAGCTAGTACATCAAACAAACACCAAGGAAATCAGCCAAGAACACCAGGTTTGAGGTGTTCATGGTCCAAGAAGATGCTTGGACCGTAAACACCATAAAGTCCCTCAAATTTGGCTTAAGTCGCATTTTAAGCCCTAGTTTGAAGCCCTAGACTTACCTTAACATATCTAAACCTTCCATTGATATGTTTAAGCATTTTAAAACATCAAACACCACAAAATATAGGTGTTTACGGCCTAAGGATATCTCAAGGCCGTAAACACCCAAAAGGCTGTTTAAATGGGTCATATTCCTTACTTAGCCCTAAAAACTAACCTAGACTTTTACCTAGTGGTGTTAAGGACTTAAAACAATGGAAATACCACTTCCCATAGGGTTTATGGTAGTAAACCCAAGGGAAATTACCCTTAGGCCGTAAACACCTCAAGGTGGGTGTTTTGCAGCCTTAACCCATTCTAAGAGCTAAACCACTTAGCAAGGTTGCTTCTAGGGACTTGTTAAACTCCAAAACAACTCATGGTTGCAATATTTGGAGTTTAGACTGTAAACCCTAGAGTTTACTGCCATAAACTCCAAGGGTAAAGGTCATTTAGACCGTAAACTCCCAAGGAGTTTACCCTTGGACCCCAAACACCCTAGTTATGCCCTACTAGCACTCGGATGCACACCTTGTGAACTTTAACCCTTGAAACAAAGTGTTTTCAGGTTCTAGAGTGTCCCAACTCATAGTATTAGTTATAATAAGGCTAATTAGTTATACATATGTTCATTATAAGATAACTAGGTTCGTGCATGTGTACAAGTCTCCAATTGTCACCTAGCACCGAACCCGACACATCAATCCAATCCACTCACCACAAGTGAGTTCATACCCCTTTAATTAACCTTTGAAATACTTTTCAATATTTTAAATACTTTTATGGGGGGGGGGGGAATACAAGTTAAATACTTATGGTTATTACATCAACCACATGTGATTAATAACTATAAAACCAATGATTTTATCACTGTTTCAAACTATTTATCAACTGTTTTACTTCAAAATGTTTTACAAACTCTTTTCTTACCAAATACTTTTATTTAAATTTTATTATACTTCTTATAAATTGCATGTCCATATATGTATAGATATATACGAAATGTTTAAAAGGCTTAGGAAGGTCGTCCGCCCTATTTCCTTTTCCTCGATTTGGATGTGGTCTGGTGGGATGACGGGTAGCCGTCCGAAGGTCGTTTCAGTATTAATTATACATCATATGTGCATATATAGACATAAAAGTACTTCTATATTCATGTGTATCAGTTACATCATTAGTGAATTACCATTGGGGTAACACAGGATTACATTTATACTATTGCCAGATCAATGAGTCAGTTCATTCATGAGTCATATACTTTACATTACTATGAGAACATATACAACTATACTAGACGAAGAACACATACAATGATACTAGAAAAAGTAACAGTAAATTACATATATATATATATATATATATATATACTTTTACAAAATTGTGATCCACTGTATCGGAGCATGCCTTAAATGTCATGGCCCGAGTTGTCGCCAGAATTCTCTTGAAGGGAGAGCGTGAGTTTGCGTATAGATCTATACTCGATTTACTATCCTACACCTTGTTGCTAGCTACAGCCGGACCTGCAGGTCTGCGGGTGCCAAACGTCATTTCTTTTACGACCTTTCATTTGTTGTTGTTATCTAGTCGATAGTATGGTACAACTAAATCACATGATACCTTAATGTACGTCCAATTTAAGGTAGATAGTACAATAGTAGTTCCTACATTATAATACTACAGTACTACAGTAATTTATCCTTTATATACATTTAGTGATTATTTCACTCAAACAATAATGTATAAACTATATTTTGATAATGATAGTTACACTTGGAAATTTTCATACTTTGACAATAGTCAAACGTACAAAAAAGTTATGCCTTGGTAGAAGGCTACTTTTAATAGAAAATATAGATTTTTCTGTGAGATTCAACCTTTTACAAACACGTACAAACATTTACACACTTTTATCACAAATGTTTACAACTATTGTTTATAACTATATTCAAACGTTTTGATACAAATACCGACACTATATTACTTATGAACTTACCAGCTTAATGATGATAAACTTTTTCAAAATAACTTGTATTCTCAGGTCATCAGTAGACAGGTACCGATGCCATCTTTTGAGAAGATGGAGCGCATCCAAGACTCCTCTTATTATTTTGATATACATTATTTTTGGTGTCTATAACTGTAAAGAACACACTTCTATTAAAATTATATATTTAATGCAATGGATGATGTTGTTTGCTTGTTTACTTTTACTGTGTTGTGATACTTTACATGACGTCCTCCGCCCCAGAACATTTCCGCCGTTCTTGGTTTTGGGGTGTGATAGATTGGCATCAGAGCATTGTTTATAGTGAATTAAGTATATCAAACCATAAAAGATATACTAACTATAAACCCATTTGGGATTAAAACACTCTGACCAAGAGTCTATACATTAAATACTAAAATATTTAGTTAAGTATACTATTCTGCATTCATACTAAAACCAGTGTCACAACGACAAGAACAAGAGTATTACGATTGTTAAATATCACAGGTAAGCTTGGGGATGTATGGTCAGTCCTGGGAATGGCATAGCCTAATCCACTATGCTGATCCGAGGAGTGATTAGCATATGCCCTAGAATGGTTGTGATATGTTAACAAGTCTAAAAACTTACCAACAATACCACACATAGATCAGTAAAGCCTAAATTACTATAGGATTATTTTGTACTACTACGGGCTACTTATATACTACATTCTTATACTTATCTTCTCGCGTAGATCTAAATGGCTGGATTCCATCATGGCGACCCGTACTTTCCCAATGAAGGCAACGCAGGATGGCTCGAAGCAGAGTCCGATGATGAGCATCAAATCCCGTTGGATGATCATCAAGCAAAAGTCTTCTTGGATGGATCTGACTCGGAGCCCGAAGTCAACAACCTACCTCCAGTAGGTCAAGCCCCAAACAACAAACCTCAACCAGCTTTTCCAGGTCCCACTCCCTTGTGGGTAAACAAATTGAATCGCTGGAGTGACGAACAGGGTCAACCCTTACCTTACTTTGGGGCCCGAACCTTTTACCACATTAGCGATGGTGGCTCTGCGAATCGAGCTCTGCCCATTATGATCCGCAGAATAGCTCGCAATGATGAACAAGGTCGAGTGGCCATCGACTGGGTCATGGAGATTGATGCCAACTCTGGTGTCAACACAGTCCGCATCCGCCGTCTCGAAGAAGACATGGAACGGACCCGGAGAACCAATGAAACCCTGCAACAACATCTGGTTGCCTCTCAAGCAGAAGTCATGGAACTTCAAGCTTGTCAAAGGGCTCATGAACGACACCTTCAAGAGGTGATCCGGAAAACGAGAGACCTCAGGGTTCTCCCGAGGAATACTCATTGCCGTTAGAAGATTTTTAGTACATCTTTATCTTTTGAGTTAAGGATTAGCCTTTAACATCTGTGCTCTAAGTAGCACTTGTCTGTAAAATATTCCTAACTTTGAATACTCTAATTAGGAATCTAAGGAATGTCAAACTTTTCCGTCTGGTATGATGTAAGTCCTACTGTTATGTCCATTTTCCCTGAACTTATTAAATCGGTAATACTAGTATTATTGACATCTATCTAATCTGTGGGAAAAATCTTTACACTCTTGTTTTCCTACTAATCTTCCTTGTTATGATCTCAAACACTCATTCAACTGTTGGGCTATGGTTAGTTAGTCCATGTGTCACTCTCACCTTACTTACAAATTGATTCTTACCACTTTGCATATCTTTATAAACTTATAGCTGAAAGATGCCTCCTCGCAAATATCCCCGTAATAACCCTGCACCTCCACCGCCTCCTCCACCTCTGGTCATCGATACAGCAGCCCTAAATGCTGTCGTAGCTGCAACAATGGCAACTGCCATGGCACAGTATCACTCTACTGATGCCAGCAGAGGTGGAACCCATGTTAACTCTATTCTGGTGGAAACTCCTGTGCGCTTGAGAGAGTGATCTTACAAGGATTTCACCAACTGCAAGCCGAAGTCCTTCCATGGCACTGACGGAGTCATTGCCCTCTCGCAATGGTTCGAGAAGACTAAATCAGTCTTTGAAATTTGTTCATGCCCTGCTGCGAGAAAAGTCAAATATGCCGCATGCACCTTTGAAGGAAAGGCCCTCACGTGGTGGAACGGCCACGTTAAAGCTCTAACCCTCATCGTAGCCAACGACATAGGTTGGGAAACGATGAAAGACCTCATGATTGAGGAATACTGCCCAAGGGGCGAAATCCAGAAATTAGAGCAGGAGCTTTGGAGCCTGACCATGAAGGGCACCAACATTGTCGCTTATACCGCCAGATTCAGCGAACTAGTGGCCCTCTGCCCCAATATGGTTCCCACTGAAGGGAAAAAGATCGAAAGATACATATGGGGCTAGTTCCTTCGTATCAGGGGAATGTCCTATCATCAAACCCCGCAACCTTCGACAGTGCCAAGCGAATGGCACAGCGACTCATTGACCATGGAGTCAAAACGCCTGCAACAACAACAACCCTAGCCATCCCGGAACCCTCCAAACCCGCTAACACTAAGCGGAAGTTTTGGGAAGAAAAGAAGAAACAGCGAACTGCTAAAGAGCAGCAAGTTGTGGTTGTTCATACCGCGATAACCCCTGCTGCTGATACTACTCCGGTGAGGCAGTATGCTGGAAGTTTGCCCAAGTGCAACAAATGCAATTTTCAGCACAACGTCCCCTGCCATGAAATGCAGTGATCTAACTACAACAGGAAAGGACACACCGTCCGTTTCTGTAAATCCCCGGCGAGGCCGATCACCCAAGTCCCCGGCTCTGGCACGAGCCCGACCTGCTATGGATGTGGTGAAGCAGGCCACTATAAGAGGGACTGCCCCAAAGCGAAGAATGTTGGCGGAGCAGGGAGGGTACTAGCAATAGGCCATGGGGAAGCAGTTGCTGACCCAACGGTGGTAACTGGTACGTTCCTCCTCGATAACTCCTATGCATGCATTATGTTCAATAGTGGAGCGGAGCGAAGCTTTGTGAACCATAAATTTGCCCGCATGCTTAAACAACAACCACACGCACTTAAAGAACAATTCACAGTAGAAATGGCTAATGGAAAAACAGAAAACACCAATAGCATATACTTAGAATGTACCCTAACTCTAGATAACCATTCATTCCTAATCGACCTTATGCCGGTCTCGATTAAAAGCTTCGATGTTATCATCGGCATGGATTGGTTGAGTCTTCATCACACCGACATCATGTGCTTCGAGAAAGCAGTCCTTCTAAACCTCCCGTCTAACAAAACTCTTATCGTCTACGGCGACAAACCCGGTGCGAGTCTCCGTATTATATCAAGTATTCAAGCACAGAAATATCTGCATAAAGAATACCATGCATTCCTTGCTCACAATGTCGACACGAACCTCGAAACGAAAGAACTAAAGAACATTCCAGTAGTGAGCGACTTCCCCGACATTTTCCCAGAAGAGCTACCAGGATTACCTTCGCAACGACAGGTCGAGTTCAGAATCAACTTAGTCCCAGGAGCTGTCCCAATAGCCAAGTTGCCCTACCGATTAGCACCAGCAGAGATGCAAGAACTATCTGGTCAACTTAACGAACTGCTCAGCAAGGGCTTCATAAGACCAAGCTTCTCACCTTGGGGAGCACCAGTTTTGTTTGTTAAGAAGAAAGACGGATCATTCCGTATGTGTATCGACTACAGGGAACTCAACAAACTCACGGTCAAGAATCGATACCCTCTGCCATGCATAGACGATCTATTTGACCAACTGCAAGGGGCGAGTTACTTCTCCAAAATTGATCTGAGATCCGGATATCACCAGTTACGAGTACTAGAGGAGGATGTTCTAAAGACAGCCTTCCGAACTCGTTACGGACACTACGAGTTCGTGGTAATGCCATTCAGATTTACCAATGCGCCCGCAGTTTTCATGGACCTGATGAATAGAGTATGCCGACCTTACTTGGATCAGTTCGTCATCGTTTTCATTGACGACATCCTGATCTACTCCCAAAGTAAGGAAGAGCATGTCGATCACCTGCGACAAGTTTTAGAACTTTACGAACGGAGAAACTCTATGCAAAGTTCTCGAAATGTGAATTTTGGATCTGAAGAGTCGAATTCTTAGGACACGTGGTAAGCAAAGAAGGAATCCACATGGACCCATCCAAAATTAAAGCCATTGAGAACTGGTCAGCACTGAAGACGCCTACTGAAATTCGTTAATTTCTAGGCTTCACTGGCTACTACCGCAGATTCATACAGAACTTCTCCCGAATAGCGAAACCTCTTACAACCCTAACCCAGAAAGGCGTGGCGTTTGACTGGGAAGAGAAACAAGAAAGAGCGTTCCAAATGCTCAAGCGAGCCTTGTGCACCGCACCAATACTATCTCTCCCCGAAGGGATAGAAGACTTCGTAGTCTATTGCGATGCATCGAACCAAGGGCTCGGGTGTGTTCTGATGCAGCGAGGTAAGGTCATCGCCTACGCCTCCAGACAGTTGAAGACACACGAAGTTAACTACACGACCCTCGATCTTGAACTAGGAGCAGTGGTGTTTTCTCTGAAGATCTGGAGACATTACTTGTACTGGACGAAAAGCACTATCTTTACCGACCACAAAAGTTTACAACACATATTCGACAAGAAAGAGCTCAACATGGGACAACGGCGGTGGGTCGAGCTACTTAGTGACTACGAATGCGATATTCGTTATCATCCGGGTAAAGCCAATGTAGTAGCAGACTGTCACACCCCGAAAATCAAAGGCGGAAACATTTACGGGGTGGACTCCGCGTTGTGTATCAAATCCAATGTACATAGTAATCACAGTAAACAACCATTACATTACATATATATGAAATTTTACATTTAGTTCAAAAGTAAATTGTACAAAAGTTATACATATATCATATGAACAAAACGAGACGAGTCTTCCACGCACTCCGTCTTCACCAAAAGAGATCATCGGGTACCTGTCTAACTTGGACCTGAGAATACAAGCGGTTTGAAAATCAGCATAAAGTTGGTGAGTTCATAAGCGGTTTTGTTTTATGAAAATGTATCGGTTTCCTTTAGTTTTCTGAAAAGGTTTGTTATCCAAGAAAATCCCATATTTTCTTATGTAATGTTAGTTTAGTTATCATTTGTTACCAATTCGATTATGTGATGTATTTTACCCCAGGAAAATCCCATATTTTCCTAAATGCAAGATTGAATAACACAGAGTATAGTTTAATACACAAAACTATATATTGAAAATCTTGGGATCACTATCCCGAACGAGATATAAGATAGTTTGACACATATGAAAATACATATTTAAGACCATGGGACTACCATCCCGGACTAGACACAAGATAATTTGATATATATGAAAATATAGATTGGGAACCATGGGATTACTATCCCGGACAAGATATAGATTTAGACCATGGGATTATCATCTCGTACTTGATATAGATCGAAATCATGGAATTACTATCCCGAAATAAATATAGATTGAAAACCATGGGATCACTATCCCAGACAAGATATAGGTGTAAACCATGGGATTACTATCCTGTAATAGTTATAGATCCAAAACCATGGGATTACTATCCCATATAAGATATAGTTAAAAACAATGGGGCAAACATCCCGTACAAGTTATAGATACAAAACCATGGGATTACTATCCCGTATAAGATATAGTTAAAAATCATGGGGCAAACATCCCGTACAAGTTATAGATACCATATAAAAAGTAGATACGGAATCGAAACAAAGTCAAAACGATACTGTGAATAAACTTATATTAATACATGTTGTGAGTCGGGTAACCATGCTAATACGACAACGAGTCCTCCTTGACGCTTGTCAGACGTCGAATGATGTCCAGAAATTTGTCACCCCAAGCGTGCCCGCCTAACTGTAGCTAACAGTTAAGGTGTGGGATTGTCAGTCCCGAATAGATATATTCACAAATTCCTCTCTCTCCCTCCAGGAGACTCTGGTTACACTTCAGGGGAGGATTTACTAATCATCCATAAAGGGTAGTGACTACCTCACAAACTAGTACTAAACTATTCACAGGGTTCTCATACGATATCAACATATAAAAGATTATGAAACGTAATACAACAAATATAAATACATACAATGAAACTATCTGGCAATACATTCAAATGATACGGAGATAAACTGAATCAGACATAGTTTATCTAATAACTTTATATACATATTAGTACATGATAAAATGAACAATAAAGAACCCCAAATTATTCCCATAATAATTTGATTAGTTTGGTTATTTTCTTAACTAAACTCCATTTAGTTGTAATTGATAAATCATTCCTTATGCTCAGCATAATACATAAGGAGTAAAAGTATTTACACATTTGCCAGATATTATTTGAAACATATCAATGTTATGATTTGAAAACAGTTATTGTTTGCTTGTATTCCCCCACTGAAAACATTGAAAAACACGAAAAGGGCGTAGGGGTATGAACTCACCGAACGAGAAATGTGACGATTTCGAATGCTAAACGTTGGTCTGGGGCTTGCAAAGCACGAGGTTCCTAAGTATAATGTAAAGATACACATTTGTATCTAATTAGGACCTAGATTGATTATTTGATAAGGACAATTACTTCTACTCGCGAAAACACTCCGATACAAGTGTTTGGAGGGACCCGGGTGGCGTTTAAGGACATGTAATGATGCGAGGGACTTAGGAAATGAGTTTACTCCCCAAGAGTAAACTTCTAAATGGAGTTTTCGGCCGTAACACCCATTCCCCATGAGTTTACGGCCGTAAACTCAAGGTGGGGTGGTTTATGGTGTTTAATGGGTCACAAATGGATATGGACACTTGGGAAATGCTTGGAATAATTTTACCTAAGGCTTGGATTGAATTAAAATCATCAAATACAACACTTAAGGGAGTTTACGGCCTAAGCATGGGTTCTATGGCTGTAAACTCTCATATCCTCTTGAATAAGTGTTTTTAAGATCTTAAAATTAATCACATGTGATTCTAAAAATTCCCACAAGCCTAGAAATGAATTTTGTGCACCATTTGACATACTTTTAGGAGTTTATGGCCATGGGGCATGTTCTATGGCTGCAAACTCTCAAATGTGGGGTTTTGATGTGTTTAAGGTCCTTAAACTATTTTTGGTTGGTCCTATGATTTATTCCAAGGCTTTTGGTGGTGTTGGATGGCTTTCTAACACCTTCAAATTGAATTTACACCCATTTTTAGGGAGTTTATGGCCCAAGCACAAGCCTTAGCCGTAAACTCATATAATTCCCCCAAAAATTATGTTTAAAGTGTTCCAAGGCTAAAGCAATTATTCTAGAAGTCATATCCATGTCTTGTTGAGGTTTTGGAAGGGTTTAACGTCATAAAAACCCCATATATATGAGTTTACGGCCCAAGCATGTGCCATGGGTGTAAACTCCTTCAAATGTCTCAAAATCCATGTTAAAAATGTTATAAGTCCATTCCATGAAGCCATCTAGCCATATCTAAGGTCCGATTGTGTTTAGGAAGGGTTTTTGTGCTCCAAAACCCATTTTATATGTGTTTACGGCCTAGGATGGTTCCAGGGCTGTAAACTCATGAATGTGGTCCTAATCCATGTGTTGAAATCGAATTTGAAGGCTAGGGAGGTTACATAACAAGCTAGGGAAAGTACCTCAAAGATTTGGAGCCTAAAATTGATGATTTGGACCCTTAAACTTGGATTTTAGGAGAGAGGTTAGAGAGAGAGTAGAGAGAGGAAGAAAAAGCTTCAAATGGGTGCTTAACCACGTTTATATAGGTCCTAAAACTTGGATACGGTGGAATTCTACCCGATACCGACATTAAACGGGGCTTTTGGTCGCACCCAATTAAGTTACCGTAACCCGGCGAGAACATTTCTAACTTTTTGAAATAAACACTTTTGGGTTAATTTCATGAATTACAAAGGGGTTTGGACACTCATTAAATTATAATAAACATATAAGTTTAATTAACTAAACCCAAAAATGACATCGGAACGTTTTGACATACGGCGAGTTATACAGGTAGAAAGGGTTTTCGGCAATGGAAAACTGCGGGTTGTTATATTATCCCCCCGTTAGAGGGAATTTCGTCCCGAAATTCAAAGAATATGATACAGATCATGAATTTGGAATGAGACACGAATGGATTTGTTGCTTCAGATCACTTTCTCAAGTGGAATCAGGTCTCTACTAGGCGTTCTAGTGAATTCTCACTATCGGGACGTGTCTTTGTTTCGTACCTTGACTCTCTCTCAATCTATGATCTTAATTGATTCTCCCATGGAAGTTCCAACCCTGAACGACTTCGGTTTCCTCAAAGAAAATCACTAGGGTTTTGCTGGGTAGATGTTTCTAAGGATTCGAGACGTGATGTACTGGATAGATGTTACCAAGCTCTGAAGGCATTCGAAATCTGAAGATTGCAGAATCGATTTCTACGAAGATCTCAAAAGGTCTGATGTGGAACTAAACTAGACGTTCGAAAGAAATTCTCGGGAATCCTTTGGGACAGACATTTAGAAGAAAGAGCTGCTAACTTCCCGTTTCTCAATGATCACAGAAACGAGGGATGCGTGGTAATTCATATCAGGAAAAACTTTTGAGTTTTAAAGCATGAAACAATACGAAGGTTTGATGCCGAAGGTTACGAGAACCGGGTCGGGAAAAGATCTAGACGAGAGACCCTTCCGAAACTAAAGATAACAACATGAACGAGACTTGGTCATTTCATGTCAATCATAGCATCAGAGTATTTCGCGAAAAGTTTCCCATTTAATCGAATGGAACAGAATAATTCTCCGGACTGAGAATACAATCTATAGGTACGAAGTTAGTGTTCTCTATCTCATTGGTTAGTCGTCTCGATGATACAAATTTCGATTACATACGAAGGATTGAGCTTAGAAAATGTTCGAATAGATAGATAACAGGTTTCCCTTTTAGTACTGCAATTGAAAAGAGTTGCAGGTATAGGACTTGTTAAAGAGAAGAATACTTGCGGTGACTGAAGGATCAGTGGTTGTAGCTGCTTTGGGGAAATTCCTTTTGAAGTGCCCTGCCTCGCCACAATTGTAGCAGGCTGGACTGATTCCTGCTCCGGATGATTGGTTTGTTGGTCTCGTTGGTTTCCTGCAGGTTCGAGCAAGATGGCCCTTCTTGCCACAGTTGTCACAGATCCTTTCACGGCATGGACCAGGAATGCGGTGATGGTAGTTGCACTTACTACACCAAGGAAGGGTACCGGTGTATCCACTGGTAGGAGTTTGGGTCGTGGATCCAACAGCTGAGACAGCAATAGGGGCAGTAGCAGCATGGACTGCTACTGTTTGTTGTTTCTTAGAAGACCCTTGCGTACTCTGGGCCTTCCGCTTGTTCCAAGATTTCTTTTTTCTCCCGTCTCCACTGGTGACTGGCTCGGGGGTAGTAGCTTCCTCATCAGAGTTGTCTTCGTGATCGATCAAGATTTTCGCAAGACATTTAGCGCTGTCATAGGTGTTTGGCTTCGCAGCCAAGACATTCCCTTTTGTTGGTTGGGTCAATCCCCAGATGAATCTCTCGATCTTTTTACTCTCCGGGGTAACCATTCCCGGACAGAGTAATGCCAGGTCATCGAATCTTGAGGTATAAGCGGCTATGTTGGAACCCTTCATCTTAAGGTTCCAGAGTTCGTGTTCTAGCTTCAGTATTTCTCCCTGAGGGCAATACTCTGCAAGCAGAAGCTCCTTCATAGCTTCCCAACCCATGGCATTTGCTACAGGTAAAGTTAAAGATTTGACTCGACCGTTCCACCAAGTTAGGGCTTTATCAAGGAAGGTGCAGGTGGCGAACTTTACTTTTTCAGACTCCGAACAGGCACATATTTCGAAGATTGATTCGATTTTCTCGAACCATCGAGTTAGGGAAATGACACCTCCAGTGCCATCGAACGTTGTAGGTTTCGCGTTCATGAAGTCTTTATAGGAACCCCCTCTTCGGTGTTCCTGGCTGTCTTCTGGGTTTTGGGGCTGGGGACCACCTCCGGAGCCACCGGGATTCATTTGTGACATGGCTGCCACCATTGCAGCAGTCAGAACTGTCTGAAGTGATGCGAGATCAAATTGAGGAGAAGGTGGTGGCAGAGGAGGATTGTCGTTGTTCTTCGAGCTGGGTCTCTTTCTTGGAGGCATCTTGATCTAAAAAGATCAGGAAAGAGAGGATCATAAGTCCTCTGAATTGAATCAAGAGATATGGAACAGGGGATATCTCATCAAGATAGATATAGCATTATACTAAGCGATAAAGTAGGAAAGAGTTATCAAGACAGAACATTTTATCGCTAGAGGAATGGTCATGTAACATCGCATATACGAGGATTTTCTACGAAGGATTGGCTCGAGAAATACTCCCATAGTATTTCTTGTCTCGTTGCAACGACAACTCATTGTTTGGGTATTGGGTAAGTTTTAGGCATGCTGCGTACCACAGTCACTCCCAAACACATGTTGGCCGTGTCTCGAATGAATATAGTTGGCCAGGCTATATTGATCCTAGACACGACTACATAACTGCGCAGGTTTAACCGCAGTGTACAACACCCATTTACTTATTTTTTGTTCTACTTGTAGTTACGGATTTTGACGGTTCGGTATACTTGTATACTTTTGAAAATACTTATAGTCTTGAAGATACTTTTAATTCAGAGCACTTAGACCCTTTAATGTTTATAGTCTTATACCATGTAAGGTTTGGTATACTCCGCTCACTATAAACAAGGGCTCTGATACCAATCTGTCACACCCCGAAAATCAAAGGCGGAAACATTTCTGGGGTAGACTCCACGTTGTGTATCAAATCCAATGTACATAGTAATCACAGTAAACAACCATTACATTACATATATATGAAAGTTTACATTTAGTTCAAAAGTAAATTGTACAAAAGTTATACATATATCTTATGAACAAAACGAGATGAGTCTTCCACGCACTCCGTCTTCACCAAAAGAGATCATCGGGTACCTGTCTAACTTGGACCTGAGAATACAAGCGGTTTGAAAATCAGCATAAAGCTGGTGAGTTCATAAGGGGTTTTGTTTTATGAAAATGTATCGGTTTCCTTTAGTTTTCCGAAAAGGTTTGTTATCCAAAAAAATCCCATATTTTCTTATGTAAAGTTAGTTTAGTTATCATTTGTTACGAATTCGATTATGTGATGTATTTTACCCCAGGAAAATCCCATATTTTCCTAAATGCAAGATTGAATAACACAGCGTATAGTTTAATACACAAAACTATATATTTAAAATCTTGGGATCACTATCCCGAACGAGATATAAGATAGTTTGAAACATATGAAAATACAGATTTAAGACCATGGGACTACCATCCGGGACTAGACACAAGATAATTTGATATATATGAAAATATAGATTGGGAACCATGAGATTACTATCCCGGACAAGATATAGATTTAGACCATCGGATTATCATCTCGTACTTGATATAGATCGAAATCATGGAATTACTATCCCGAAATAAATATAGATTGAAAACCATGGAATCACTATCCCGGACAAAAAATATGTGTAAACTATCTTATATCTCGTTCGGGATAGTGATCCCAAGATTTTAAATATATAGTTTTGTGTATTAAACTATACTCTGTGTTATTCAATCTTGCATTTAGGAAAATATGGGATTTTCCTGGGGTAAAATACATCACATAATCGAATTGGTAACAAATGATATATGAAAATATAGATTGGGAACCATGAGATTACTATCCCGGACAAGATATAGATTTAGACCATCGGATTATCATCTCGTACTTGATATAGATCGAAATCATGGAATTACTATCCCGAAATAAATATAGATTGAAAAACATGGAATCACTATCCCGGACAAGATATAGGTGTAAACCATGGGATTACTATCCCGTAATTGTTATAGATCCAAAACCATGGGATTACTATCCTGTATAAGATATAGTTAAAAACCATGGGGCAAACATCCCGTACAAGTTATAGATACAAAACCATGGGATTACTATCCCGTATAAGATATAGTTAAAAATCATGGGGCAAACATCCCGTACAAGTTATAGATACCATATAAAAAGTAGATACGGAATCGAAACAAAGTCAAAACGATACTGTGAATAAACTTATATTAATACATGTTGTGAGTCAGGTAACCATGCTAATACGACAACGAGACCTCCTTGACGCTTGTCAGGCGTCGAATGATATCCAGAAATTTGTCACCCCAGGCGTGCCCGCCTAACTGTAGCTAACAGTTAAGGTGTGGGATTGTCAGTCCCAAATAGATCTATTCACAAATTCCTCGCTCTCCCTCCAGGAGACTCTGGTTACACTTCCGGGGAGGATTTACTGATCATCCATAAAGGGTAGTGACTACCTCACAAACTAGTACTAAACTATTCACAGGGTTCTCATACGATATCAACATATAAAAGATTATGAAACGTAATACAGCAAATATAAATACATACAATGAAACTATCTGGCAATACATTCAAATGATACGGAGATAAACTGAATCAGACATAGTTTATCTAATAACTTTATATACATATTAGTACATGATAAAACGAACAATAAAGAACCCCAAATTATTCCCATAATAATTTGATTAGTTTGGTTATTTTCTTAACTAAACTCCATTTAGTTGTAATTGATAAATCATTCCTTATGCTCAGCATAATACATAAGGAGTAAAAGTATTTATAAATTTGCCAGATATTATTTGAAACATATCAATGTTATGATTTGAAAACAGTTATTGTTTGCTTGTATTCCCCCCCCCCCTGAAAACATTGAAAAACACGAAAAAGGGCGTATGGGTATGAACTCACCGAACGAGAAATGTGACGATTTCGGATGCTAAACGTTGGTCCGGGGCTTGCAAACGCACGAGGTTCCTATGTATAATGTAAAGATACACATTTGTATCTAAATAGGACCTAGATTGATTATTTGATAAGGAAAATTACTTCTACTCGCGAAAACACTCTGATACAAGTGTTTGGAGGGACCCGGGTGGCGTTTAAGGACATGTAGTGATGCGAGGGACTTAGGAAATGAGTTTACTCCCCAAGAGTAAACTTCTAAATGGATTTTTCGGCCATAACACCCATTTCCCATGAGTTTACGGCCGTAAACTCATGGTGGGGTGGTTTATGGTGTTTAATGGGTCACAAATGGATATGGACACTTGGGAAATGCTTGGAATAATTTTACCTAAGGCTTGGATTGAATTAAAATCATCAAATACAACACTTAAGGGAGTTTACGGCCTAAGCATGGATTCTATGGCCATAAACTCTCATATCCTCTTGAATAAGTGTTTTTAAGATCTTAAAATTAATCACATGTGATTCTAAAAATTCCCACAAGCCTAGAAATGAATTTTGTGCACCATTTGACACACTTTTAGGAGTTTATGGCCATGGGGCGTGTTCTATGGTCGTAAACTCTCAAGTGTGGGTTTTTGATGTGTTTAAGGTCCTTGAACTATTTTTGGTTGGTCCTATGATTTATTCCAAGGGTTTTGGTGGTGTAGGATGGCTTTCTAACACCTTGAAATTGAATTTACACCCATTTTTAGGGAGTTTACAGCCCAAGCACAAGCCTTGGCCGTAAACTCATATAAGTCCCCCAAAAATTATGTTTAAAGTGTTCCAAGGCTAAAGCAATTATTCTAGAAGTCATATCCATGTCTTGTTGAGGTTTTGGAAGGGTTTAACGTCATAAAAACCCCATATATATGAGTTTACGGCCCAAGCATGTGCCATGGGTGTAAACTCCTTCAAATGTCTCAAAATCCATGTTTAAAATGTTATAAGTCCATTCCATGAAGCCATCTAGCCACATCTAAGGTCCAATTGTGTTTAGGAAGGGTTTTGTGCTCTAAAACCCATTTTATATGAGTTTATGGCTTAGGATGGTTCCAGGGCCATAAACTCATGAATGTGGTCCTAATCCATGTGTTGAACTTGAATTTGAAGGCTAGGGAGGTTACATAACAAGCTAGGGAAAGTACCTCAAAGATTTGGAGCCTAAAATTGATGATTTGGACCCTTAAACTTGGATTTTAGGAGAGAGGTTAGAGAGAGAGTAGAGAGAGGAAGAAAAAGCTTCAAATGGGTGCTTAACCACGTTTATATAGGTCCTAAAACTTGGATACGGTGGAATTCTACCCGATACCGACATTAAACGGGGCTTTTGGTCGCACCCAATTAAGTTACCGTAACCCGGCGAGAACATTTCTAACTTTTTGAAATAAACACTTTTGGGTTAATTTCATGAATTCCAAAGGGGTTTGGACACTCATTAAATTATAATAAACATATAAGTTTAATTAACTAAACCCAAAAATGACATCGGAACGTTTTGACATACGGCGAGTTATACAGGTAGAAAGGGTTTTCGGCAATGGAAAACTGCGGGTTGTTACACAGACGCCCTAAGTCGGAAGGAATATTCTGGTTGAAGATTCAAGTCGTTGACAATGACTATCCATTCACATTTGTCTACGCAAATTCAAGCGGCCCAACTTGAAGCTATGAAACCTGAAAACGTGACGAGTGAATCCCTCAGAGGAAGGGATAAAAATTTAGAGGCCAAGGGTGGCGGAGGTTTATATTTCATGGACTGAATCTGGAACCCGAAACATGGTGGTTTCCGAGATTTTGTCATGACCGAGACGCACAACGCTCGGTATTCCGTCCACCGAGGTTCATATAAGATGTATCTGGATCTTAAAAAGCTATACCGGTGGCTAAATATGAATGCAGAAAATGCTACCTTCGTAAGTAAATGCCTTACTTGCGCAAAGGTCAAGGTCGAATACCAGAAGCCCTCCGGTCTACTGCAACAACCAGAGATTCCAAAATGGAAGTAGGAGCAGATCACTATGGATTTCATAACCAAGTTGCCCAAGACAACGGGTGGACTTGACACCATATGGGTCATCGTCGATAGATTGACCAAATATGCACACTTCCTGCCTATCAAAGAGACTGACAAGATGGAGAAGCTTACGAGAACATACATTAGGGAGATCATACGATTACACGGTGTACCTATATCCATTATCTCCGACAAAGATGGTAGGTTCACCTCCAGATTCTGGGAATCGCTACAACACTCCCTGGGAACAAGGCTAGGCATGAGCACAGCCTACCATCCACAGACCGACGGACAAAGTGAGAGAATAGTCCAAACCTTAGAAGATATGTTGCATGCTTGTGTAATTGACTTTGGAAAACCGTGGGATACCCATTTACCCCTCGTCGAATATTCCTACAACAATAGTTATCACACGAGCATAAAGGCAACACCATTCGAGGCCCTCTATGGCCGAAAGTGAAGATCCCCTCTGTGCTGGGCTAAGGTGGGTGATACCCAGTTAGCTAGGGGACGAGTTCCCGAAAGCACCCTCACAGGTCCGGAGATCATTCGGGAAATGACAAAGAAGATCGTTCAAATTCGTGAACGATTGAAAGCCTCTAGAGACCGACAGAAGAGCTACGCAGATAAGAGAAGGAAACCTTTGGAATTCCAAGTGGGAGACCGAGTCCTTCTCAAAGTCTCACCTTGGAAAGGATTGATATGCTTCGGTATGCGTGGGAAGCTTAATCCGAGATATATAGGACCCTTCGAGATCCTCACAAGGATCGGCCCCATGGCTTACAAACTCAACCTACCCTACGCACTTTGTAATGTACATTCTACATTCCACGTATCTAACTTGAAAAAGTGTCTGTCCAATGAGACTCTTGTAATCCCACTCGATGAGATCGAGATCAACGAGAGCCTTAACTTTGTGGAAGAACCGGTAGAGGTCATGGACCAAGAAGTCAAGCAGATGAAGCAAAGCCGCATCCCGATTGTGAAGGTCCGCTGGAATGCCAAGCGAGGACCGGAATACACGTGGGAGCGTGAGGATCAGATGAAACTGAAATATCCTCATCTTTTTTCTTAGTTATGTGTAACTATCTTATTTGTTTAGACTTTAATTTCGGGACGAAATTCCCTTAACAGGGGAATGATGTGACAACCCGAAATTTCATTTTGGTAAAACCTTAAAAGTCAACCCCTTCGTATCGTGATTTAATATCATTATTTCTTATTTTTAAGAAATATAAAGTTCATTTAATTATTTTATTATTATTAGAGGAATGGGTAAAAGAAAGTGTCATCTCGGGTTTTTATTTTGAAAACCGCAAACACTTCCCGTATTAGGATCACCCGGCTAAACTTTTATGTTTTGGGTTTCAAAATCACCCAAAAACCGTAAACTCATATCTATGCATGAGTTTACTCCCCAAGAACTAGCCATTTGTGTTTACTCCCCCAAAAGTGAAAAGAGTAAACTCCCAAAAACCCTCTCAACTATCATCCAACCTTTAATTCCAAAACTTCGATCTAATAATGCTAATTAGTTATAATAATGCTTTTCAATATTTTAAATACTTTTATGGGGGGAATACAAGTTGATTATAAAAATGCTAATTAGTTATACATATGTTCATTATATGATAACTAGGCTCGTGCGTGTGTACAAGTCTCCAATTGTCACCTACCACCGAACCCGACACTTCAATCCAATCCACTCACCACAAATGAGTTCATACCCCTTTAATTAACCTTTGAAATACTTTTCAATATTTTAAATACTTTTATGGGGGGAATACAAGTTGAATACTTATGGTTATTACATCAACCCCATGTGATTAATAACTATAAAACCAATGATTTTATCATTGTTTCAAACTATTTATCAACTGTTTTACTTCAAAATGTTTTACAAACTCTTTTCTTACCAAATACTTTTATTTAAATTTTATTATACTTCTTATAAATTGCATGTCCATATATGTATAGATATATAAGAAATGTTTAAAAGGCTTAGGAAGGCCATCCACCCTATTTCCTTTTCCTCGATTTGGATGTGGTCTGGTGGGATGACGGGTAGCCGTCCGAAGGTCGTTTCAGTATTAATTATACATCATATGTGCATATATAGACATAAAAGTACTTCTATATTCATGCGTATCAGTTACATCATTATTGAGTTACCATAGGGGTAACACAGGATTACATTTATACTATTGCCGGATCAATGAGTCAGTTTATTCATGAGTCATATACTTTACATTACTATGAGAACATATACTTTACATTACTATGAGAACATATACAACTATACTAGACAAAGAACTTATACAACTATACTAGATGAAGAACACATACAACGATACTAGAACAAGTAACAGTACATTACATATATATAATTTTACAAAATTGTGATCCACTGTATCGGAGCATGCCTTAAATGTCATGGCCCAAGTTGTCGCCAAAATTCTCTTGAAGGGAGAGCGTGAGTTTGCGTATAGATCTATACTGGATTAACTATCCTACACCTTTCTGCTAACTACAGCCGGACCTGCAGGTCTTCAGGTGCCAAATGTCATTTCTTTTTACGACCTTTCATTTGTCATTGTTATCCAGCCAATAATATGGTACAACTAAATTACATGATACCTTAATATACGTCGAATTTAAGGTAGATAATACAATAGTAGTTCCGACATTATAATACTACAGTATTACAGTAATTTATCCTTTATATACATTTAGTGACTATTTCACTCAAACAATAATGTATAAACTATATTTTGATAATGATAGTTACACTTGGAAATTTTCATACTTTTACAATAGTCAAACGTACAAAACAGTTATGCCTTGGTAGAAGGCTACTTTTAATAGAAAATATAGATTTTTCTGTGAGATTCAACCTTTTACAAACACGTACAAACATTTACATACTTTTATCACAAATGTTTACAACTATTGTTTATAACTATGTTCAAACGTTTTGATACAAATATCGACACTATATTACTTATGAACTTACCAGCTTAATGATGATAAACTTTTTCAAAATAACTTGTATTCTCAGGTCATCAGTAGACAGGTACCGATGCCATCTTTTGAGAAGATGGAGCGCATCCAAGACTCCTCTTATTATTTTGATATACATTATTTTTGGTGTCTATAACTGTAAAGAACACACTTCTATTAAAATTATATATTTAATGCAATGGATGATGTTGTTTGCTTGTTTACTTTTACTGTGTTGTGATACTTTACATGACGTCCTCCTCCCCAGAACGTTTCCGCCGTTCTTGGTTTTGGGGTGTGACATTTTACATCTTCGCCACTCATCTTTGACCAAATCTAAGCGGTAGCACGAGGCTACCCCCTTGATAAAAACATATTCACTTTTCAATGAAGAAATTGATTTGGTTTGATTTATAAAGCCAAGATTCTTCACTACGAACACTACAAAACAAAAAATAAATTCTAAAAAAATATAAGATTTTGCATGGTGATGTATTCCATGCACTCAAAATAAGATAAAAGTATGTTCACTTATCAAGAAAAAATATAATCAATTATAATGTGGTGTTCAACATATGTAATCATTTATGATTACAAAAACAGAGAGAAAAAATTAATTGATGTTCAATATATGCTATCTATCGTTCAACATATATATATATATATATATATATATATATATATATATATATATATATATATATATATATAAAATCACTAATGATTACATATAAACAACATATAATGCATACTAGTAACATAATTACATATAAAAATATAACATAATCACTTATGATTAACATTCAATAACATAATTCATTGAAACAAACTTACATCATAAAATCCATCAAACTACCTATAAACTTGTTTTCCATCACCATAAATACAAACATTTTTTAAAATATACTTAACATTAAACACAACATAAACCAAACGTGTTCTTAAAACATCAACATTAAAAAAAAAGCATCTACTCACCCATCATCCATTTACTTCTAAAATCAAAACATCTTCAATTAAAAAAAACTTGATAGCCTTGTTTATATATTACATTGAGCATTATATGAATGCTTACCACAAATCTTTGGATCAACTTTTTGATACTCATATGTAGTTTTCAACACATCATCACGCTTCGTATTAATCTTAGAAGTCATAATTGTTGCTGCATATTTCATTCTCAACTTCTCCAAAAAAAATTCTTGAGAACGACCTTCTTTTGGTAGACCACATTTCCATTTAGAACCTTTTTCTCCAAAATAATTATGCATATGTCTCATTGCAAAAATACCACAATCCACGTTGTTGTAAACTTTCCTCCATGGCATTATCAATCTGTTGGGTTTTGAACATTCTAACACACCTAAGGTGTGCAAGCAATCCTAAATACCCTAGATCTATGTTTTCTCTATTATACATGCAAACTTGAACATTCTAAGGTATTACCCTAACTAGCATACAATGGTGTATAAACAACATGAAATACAGGTTAGAAGACATACCTTTTGTTGTAGTTAGAAGACATGAACCTTTAGGAATTTAGTACCCCAAGTGTTGCATCTCAAATGGAATCCCACAACACCACCAACAATTGGAATAACTTGAGAGAAGATATATTGCACCAAAATAGGCTAGCACTCCATTGTGTATCTTAAGTGCCGATTTAGCTAGTATGAGGCTTCTTTATATAGTGTGCACATTAGGGTTACACCATGTAATTCATGACTTTCCACATTCCTCATGATTCATGGGTTTTAACCTCCATGGAGTATCCATGGGTCACCAAATGGGTTTAGCCAAACATGAAGAACTATGGATCATAAGACCACTTTATAAGAATGAACGATTTACCAAATGAATACCCATTTATTTAATTAGTCTCTTTTGATCACAAAATTAATTTCAAACTAATTTTTGATCAATAATAATTAAATAATATGATTTCATATTAATATATTAGAACTTATTATATATTAATAAATCATAAATATCCTTTTCTCACAAAAGTCTATCCAAATTGTTTCGATGCCATGCAACCCAAATAGACCATGCTACTCTCGAGTTATGCACATACAAATAATAGTTATGGGCTTAGACGCCTAGTCTGACGGTCTCCCACTTGGATAAGTCTAATAACTATTATTGCAAGCATGACTACAACCCGACTAGCAATCGTAGCTCTTAAAAGTTGTTCTCGAACTTTGATCTAGTCAATGACGTGTCCATTAGATTAGGGATCATATATTCCTCCATTCTAAATATCATGTGGACTGAGACATGTATTATAAACAATTCTCTCTGTCAATCTGTTGTTTGCAAATTTCCGATTTATGATGACCGACTAATTGAACAAATCAAATCAGTCTAGGCCTAATGTCATCACTAAATGATCGAAGGGCCCACATATATCACTTTTATCCACATGGGGTAAAAGGTACGGATAAACTTCGACCCAAATGCTTGCTTGTACTTACTCATCAAATTACACACAACTATATGTTTTATAACAACCAAGTTACTAGTGTGTTTACATATGTCAATGCGCAACCGAATTGCAACTACAACTCACACATCTCTGTTTGAAGAATATAAGATATTATCGTCTCATAATCACTCGTGATAAAATCTGTGAAGTGATTCAAATGAGCGTGGGTTGACTCCAAAACTCGAATCTTATTCCAGGAGTACTCATGAACATTGCAGCCTCTTTGTCCTAGAGAAACTACAGACCCATTCATGAAGGTCTTGCCTCAATACCTACTTCTAAAGTATGATCGACTGTAGAAAGTTTGAATAACCTAGTTATTCGGGAAGTCAAAACATGCAAAGTGAAACACAAGAATAAAACTAATCCTATATGGCCCAAAAAAAATTGAGTCTCATTGATTACTCATTATTCATTGTATAGTGTTTCGAATAATTAACTTAATACTTGAATTAAAACAATAGTTGTCTCATCCCCCAAGCATGCACACTATGTTTTCTAAACAATAGTTATGCCATGCACCAAGCATGCACAGTATGTTTGTCTATGGTCCTAAATTCGTGAAATAGATCAATTGAAAAACATTTCAATGATGCTCATTTCAAATTCCAAATCCTTATTTCAAGTGTAAGAATTTCAAATTCTTTTCACTGCTAGAAAGTGTTAGATTCTAAACTATCATGCAATGATTATTTTGTAATGTCTAGGTGACAAAAGTCACAGAGACTTGACCAATGATATTACAAAATATTCCTTTGGAGATTGTTACAAGATAATTGCATGGAAATAAAGTCTCAAATTCAATGTACATTCCTTTGAACATCCTTCTTTCATAAAAGTTTCTAACTTTCTCATCTATTCTTCAACTCCAAATATGGAAACATTCCATATTTTCCATACGATAACTCATTATTAATATACTCATGTCTATTCATAATAATGTCAATATGGTCCTACCATTACTATACTTCCAACTATCGTTAAGCAACCAATCTTTGGCGAACCTTAGATGGTCCTTAACAGTTGTTCAACCACTTTAGTCATGACCGATTCTAGTCCTTTTTCCCTCTTGATTCCCTAGGCATTTGGAAAGATTTAGAACATGAGAATATTATAGCTATGCAATCGATCCTATACATGAAGCATATGGAATACGATTCATAATGTCAAACATAAAGACATGATACTTAATCAGTCTTTTGCTATAATATTTCTATTTGCCATGTTCTCATAATTTTGATTATAAAGAGGGATGCCGTAATCATAATCAAATTTTTGAGAATTCAATTAATATTTCCATATACAAAATTTCCTTATCTTGAACCATTCCAACATAATATTCATATATATTTGACTAAATGTGATCAAAATCTCAATCTAAGCTTTTAGAATTGAAATGAAGTATGAATTCCTCTCCCTTAATTATAGAAAAACAACTTTTCAAACCATGTAACTTGCAAATTGAAACTTTTGTTTCTATAATTAACATTGCTAACTTGCAACATTTACCATAATTGATTATGCTCCCACTGTCATAATAATTATTATATTACTAGCATAACTTTTATGCTGCCACTAACTTCGACATGTACCTAGAAATCAGTTGGACTTCTAGAGATCAATACCTGTTGACTTTCATTACCAAAGTTCAGATTTCGGATATGATATGCTTCGATAAGACTTTATCTAGGCTTCTCAAACTCATGCACCTTTCCTTAGATAGCTCACATGTGTGTCTAAACAATTTCAGAGCTTATAGCAATAAGTCTAAAATGTTTAGACCTTTTCCATTTCTCACAATTCGAATTATGAAAAGTAATATCGTATTCATAATCAAATTTTAGAATGCAAATATCACAACTACTATCTCCTTAAAATCTACTTAGTGAAAGCGTTTCCTCACCATCATTTTCATGAATTGAAGAGAAACCTTATAACACTTAGATTTTATGGTGTATGTGCTCCTATCCATATAAATTTGTCATAACCATAGTCACAAGACAAGGTTAGTGACTAATCCAAACTCATATGAACTGAACTTGTTCAATCTTAATTTCTTGCCACATGGCAGCACAAGGGCCTGCCATTGCTTCCAAGTAATTATGCAAACAATTGAGAACTCATAGAACTCACATTCATAGTCAACTTTAACTGGAATGGGCATAGAAACAAGAATATGTCAACACGATAGGTTATAAACCTCAAGTCATGTGCTAGTGATAGATAATAGGTTTTATTCTTGATTAGTCTTTAAGCTTTTCCAAGGTCTTTAAGACTCCCACAGCCCTCTTGACATATAAGATTCTCTTATCATGAATCATTCCTTGACAAATCAAATATTCAAGAGTTGGTGTGGATTCTTATCAAGACAAACACTTCACATAATTGGCCTTAGTTGGTCTTTGTTTTATCGAAAACATCACTACTCACCAATTTCAAATGTACAAGAGTAGAAAACTTTTACTCTACATTTGATAAGTGTTTTAAACCTTTCTTAAGACTATGTCACTCAAGGTTACAATCTTGGAGGATGATTCTAAGACTTGTTTTGGGAACGAAGTATGACTCATCTTAATTGATTTAAACTATTTCAGCAATTTACGATTCCTCTTCTTAGCCATATAAATGCACTAAGATGTCTTTAGAGGATCAATTGTGATATGGTTTTCCATAATCATTAAGATGATCATAAAACACGATACTAAAGTACTCTCCCATCTTTTCATATTGGAGAAACTTTTATCTTTCTACCAAATTTGATTCTTATCATTCGTTCTTCCATACATTGAACTTTTTCCAATGTTTCAGAATTATACTTAAACTTGTAAGCATAACCATGTTTACTAAACTTTAATAAATCATGATGAACAGTCTTATCGATCTTTGTGGTGGATCTTGACCAAAGCACACCCAGTATACCCGATCCCCTAGTCCTTCACTTGGCTCACATATACATGTGAACAAGGAATTAGTCTTAACTTACCAAAGATGAAAATTCTCATTAATCATACAATACAACTTGCATGATTCCAAGTTTCTATCTAACTGAAACTTGGGTGGTGAGAATCTTTCCTTATTTGGCAAATTTTGACATTACCACAAACGAAAGAATCAAATTCATATTGCTAACATAGAAACATACAAACATCAATTTTCACAAATGCCATTGCAAGGAGATATAATAAAATAAAACAAAATTTTAATTATTTATAAAATGCAGATAAAACTTTTCCTTACAATGAAATTACAAATGAAAACTATGTTACTACATATTTCTAAGCAATCTATCACAACTCTTAAGCAGCAGCTCAAAAATTCGATCATCGAACCATGCGATTGAAATCCATCTTCACGACCAGATTCAACATACTGTTCCTTTAAGCTTCCTTCCCTTTGCATGATCCTACAAAACATCAAAATGCAACCTTGTCACATCATGTATTAAGAATCAACAATTAGGAACTTAATAGAGTTAGATAGTAGATTTACCAGAAGTGGAGTCAAACTTTTCGATTCTATCTTTTCAGGTAGTCAAGGCAGCTTCGCAACCAATGCACCTTCCCTTGGCAACAGAAACATATGGACTCTTCAGGAATGGTACACGGGACAATCTCAGACTTAGTCTTTCTCTTTCTCTTGGAAAGAAAAATCTTTTCTGGACTTCCAATGTTTCCATTGTCAATGTCCATGGAAGTTTGGAAAGTAGATCGTCCCATCATATTTGCTTATCCAGTGCACCACAACATTTATGATTCAGCAGGAACAAGCAAATAGCTAAGATCAATAAGGTTCATGTTGTGATCAGTCACATAGTAGTCCTTAATGAACTTACTATATTACTCAGGAAGTGATTAAAGAACCCAGTCAACAACCAACTTCCTTAAGACTTCAATACCCAATACTCTCAGCCTGTCAATATGTGACTTCATATCCAAGACGTGAGTACACATAGGCCTTCTATCTTAATGTTTCATTGCAAGTAGGGCTTGAGTGAAATTTAATTTTTTCAAGTCTTTGAACTTGTGGGTTATGGAGAATTATTGGAGGAGGTAGAGGAAGTGAAGTATGACTTCCACGATCCAACCGCGGGACATCATCTTCAAGAGGAAAGTTTGTTCAATAAGATTTAGGAAGACCATAGTTGTCTGAACTAGACATCTACAAATGGGAGAAATTCAAGTTAGTTGATTTAAGTCCTTAATATAAAACCTAAATGAAATATTAAGGCTATGACCCAACACAATATTTTACAATTTGGAAGAGGGATGTCATAATCCAAACTGAAAAATATTTGAACGTAGGTAAATGACGATTTACCAATTTCCACCACGAAAAACAAGAATTTTTCTTAGGTTTTGAGTGAATTGAAACTCCTAGATCCTTTGATATTCATTGAGACTTTCAATGGCATGTTTAAATCTCAATTGTGCCCTTCAAGTTTGTGACTGGGATGCCGAGGATCACAAAAAAAGTGTGAATAACCATGCAAATTAGCTTGTTACACCCAATGTTACAACCACCTAATCAATGTGTCGGTTAACCACACATTGTGACAACCCGATATTTCGAGACAATATAATGTAACACTAGTCAAATTTAGGTCAAAATTTAACTTTCCTAAAATCTTATTTGGGTTAAATAAAGTGGTAGGATTCATATCATGGTTTTCGTACATATAAAGAACATTAAAATCCGAGTTATAACGAAGAAGTTATAACTATTCTAAGATTCCCAAAAAAAAACTGGCAATACGGATAGACGTAAAAACACGAAGTTTTGATACAATAGTTTTTAGCTTTAAATATGTAAATGAAAGTTGTAGATATAATTAAACCGTAAACGTGCGTAAAAAGAACGGCCAAATCTGACTTCGTATGAGGAAGTTATGATTTTTCCAAGATCTGGATATAGTAGTAGACAGCTAAAAACTTGAAATAGAGATCGAGAGATTTTTGGTCGATACAACTTAAATAAGAATCAAAGAAATCAACAATAGTAGTGCAATGGTGAAAAGTCTGACGAAAATGGACATCAGATGAAGGAATTATGGATTTTTAACAGACTTTTCCAGTCCCGGCCCGTTAAAAATAATTAATTAAAAATAAATTCAAAATTAGCCAAAGGAGTCTAAACGAGAGTTGTAGATCATATTTTCAGCTACGTGTGCATATAAAGAACATCAAAAACGGAGCTCGTGTGCGAAAGTTACGAATTTTACAAGTTTGGGGTCCAAAACCCCATGTTGTCAGGTGACTCACGAGGTGAACAAAAAAAACTCACGAGGTAAGCTACCAGATGAACCCTTCTAGAGAAAGTTAACGAGTGGCATGCCATGACAATTCGAGACCAAACTCATGACGTGAGTTATGAAAAACTCACGAGGTGAGAGTCAAAATTGTGACTATATAAAGAAATCTATGCATTTCGAGTTTGGTTGCTCAACCCCATCCTCTCTCCTACTTCTACACGCTATTAAACCCTTCTAAACCACCCCGAAGCCCCGATAACACCTCTCACACACGACGCGAGTGTAACAACCCGAAATTTCCGTATCATTCTTATAACTCTTTCGTAGTACAATTCACGCAACCAATCGTCGTTTCCAAATTCGATTTCCGATCTTCCGTTTAATGAAGTCATTAACCGGTACATATTTAAAATGACTTAATGGGTGTCTAAATACATTTATAAATCATGTTAACACTCAACTTTAGTGAATGGAATATTTCTAGAAATTACCGTATCGGGTTACAACAACCTAATCGGGTACGACCAAAAGCCTCGTCTAACGCCGGTATCGGGTAGAATTCCACCATGTCCAAAACTTAGACACTATAAAATGTGTCTTAAGCCTCCATTTGAAGCCTTTGGCCATTTTCTCATAGAACTCTCACAACCTCTCACCTCATCCATAATCAAAGGTGCAAACCAAAGATTTAAGGCTTCCAATCAAAGAGGTAACACCCCTAACTTGTTATTCAACCTCTTTAGCCTTCAATTTGATGTTTAAATTATGTTTTGGGACCAAGAACATGAGTTTACGGCCAAGGATCATGCTTGGGCCGTAAACTCCTCAAAATGGGGTTTTTGAGCCAAATTACCCTACCAAATCATAGTTGGGACTTAGATATGACCTTAAGGCTTGCTAATCGGGACTTGAAACATCTAAAACATGAATTATATGGGAAAAACAAGAGTTTACGGCCAAGGCATGTGCTTGGGCTATAAGCTCCATTAAATTGGGGATTAAGTGCCTTTAAACATGTCAAAATGCTTTGAAATTCAACCAATGGCCTTATGGTAAAATCTAGATGCATCTAAAAATAGTTTAAGGGTTTGAAACACATCAAAAATGTCATTTATAGGAGTTTACAGCCTAGGAACATACCCTTGGCCGTAAACTCATAAAACTTGTTAAAAGATGCATCAAATTCACTCAAATGGTTTGCATAAATTTCTAGAATCACATGTGATTGTTTTAAACATCAAAAACTAACTTTTCATGAGTATAAGAGATTTTACGACCATGGAACATGCCTCTAGGCCGTAAACTCCTAAAAGTATGTTAAATGGTGTTCTAAATTCATAACAAGGCTTGGAAAATTAACTAGAATCACATGTGATTGTCCTTTGTAGCTTAAAACAATTTTTCTTGGCCATGAGTGAGTTTACGGCCGTAAACTCCAAGTGGGTGGCCGTAAACTCCATTTTAAGTGTTATAATTCGATTCAATCCATTCCAAGGCATTTTAGAAATCCATTCCAACAATCCCCATGTCCATTTAAGCCATTAAACACTCAAAATCACAACTACATGAGTTTACGGCCGTAAACTCATGTATGTGTGTGTTTTATGGCTGTAAACTCTTTAAAATGTTTACTCTTGGGGAGTAAACTCAAGTCCCAAGTCCCTAGTGCCATTTCACGTCCGAAGATGTCACCCGGGTCACTCCAAACGCTCGTTTTGAGGTGTTTAACCTCGTTGGAGTGTAATGTTCCATATGATTAGTGAATGTATCCCTAATTGAATATATATGGACATTATTTCATTTTACATAGGGACATCGCGAGTAATCAAACCCCAAACCAACATCTAGTATCCGAAACTTACGCATTTCCGAGTCCGGTGAGTTCATACCCCTACCCTATTTCACTGTTTTCACTGTTTTCAGGGGGGAACACAAGCAAAGTACAAGGGAGTTCTTGTACTCAAACCATGTTTTCAAATGTGTGTTTCATATTTCATATGCTTTTATTATAACCATTTGAACATACAGATCACGTAACATATATTTGTGAAATAGGTCTTTAAACTGTTATGTTTTACATATATTTCACAAATGGTTTTCCACATTTTATCAGTTAAAAGCATGACATTAGACATTTGAATATAATATCTGTACACTGTTTTGTCCTCGGTAACACTCTACATATATACGCGAGTGGAGGACTATCACATTATTACTAGTAAATTTGTTAATCCTGTATGATTGGAGACACGTCCTCGGCAAACACTCCACAAAGATACGCGAGTGGAGGACTACACCCGTAACCAGAATCGCTGGTATTTAGAGAGCGTGACTTGAGTGTATAGATCTATACGGGGCTGACTACCCCACACCTGGCTGCTAGCTACATCCGAACCAAAATGGTTCAAGGGTGACGAAAGTCATAAGTATGTGGAGTACTTATTGCCACATGTGGACTACTTATTGCCACACGTTTTAGTCTATCGTATGGTTATGGAAGTCGCAATTAGGATAACAAAGATTTACTTATAGTAATAATAAACCACTTATACATCTTTTACATCTTTCACGTACACTAATCAACATTCATGAAAGTATGGGACTTTCCTGGGGAAAACATGGAACCTAACCACGTTTACATCTTTTACATTTTTTACATCACTCACGTTGGAAACCAACATGCAGGAAAGCATGGGGCTTTCCTGGGTAACACTTACATAACTAGAAAGAGTAACAACTGGATAACATTACATCTTTTACAAATGGTAATATACAATAAGGAAAGTATGGGACTTTCCTGGGAATACATGATAAGTATACAAAACAGTTTAACAAGTCGGATAACCAACTATACATTTTCACATGAGCGGACATGTTTTCAGTGTACAAACTTACTAGACTTTACATTTGTGAAACAATAACCAACTTTTAAGAAAATACGGGATTTTCTTGGCATACATAACATTTCAGAAACAGAAAGGAAACTTGATACATTTTCACAAACAAAAACCGCTTATGAACTCACCAGCTTTATGCTGATTTTTAAACCGCTTGTGTTCTCAGGTCAGCGTTAGACCGGTACCCGAAGATCTCTTTTTGGTCAGAATACGGAGTACATGAAGACCTGTTTCATTTTGTCTATATATACTATGTATCACAACTATACAAACTTTACTTTTGAAACAACTGTAAAACTTTTATTATGTAATGTAATGGTTGTTTTACTTTGCTTACTATGTGCATTGGATTTGATACTCAACGTGGAGTCAACCCTGGAAATGTTTCCGCCTTCAGTTTTCGGGGTGTGACAGATTGGTATCAGAGCCCTTGTTTATAGTGAATGAAGTATACAAAACCTTACATGGTATAAAACTATAAACACTAAAGGGCCTAAGTGCTCTGAATTAAAAGTATCTTCAAACTACAAGCATTTTCAAAAAGTATACAAGTATATCGAACTGTCGTCATCCGTAACCACAAGTAGAATAGCACATAAGTAATTGGGTGTTGTGTGCTATGGTTAAACCTAGGCAGTTATGTAACCGTGTCTAGGGTCAATATAGCCTGGCCAACTGTATTCATTCAAGACATGGCCAACATGTGCTTGGGAGTGACTATGGTATGCAGCATGCCTAAAACTTACCCTAATATCCCAAACATCGAACCATTTTCGTAATCAATTCATGAAATACTATGGGAGTATTTCTCGATCCCAATCCTCTGTAGAAATCCTTATTCGAGTGGCTTTCTGTGATTAATCTTAGCGATAAATTATCTGTTTCGATAACTCTTTCCTGCTTTATCGCTTATTCGGATCATATAACTGCCATGTCTATCAAATCAATATAGAGGACTTACCATCCTCTCTTTCTTGATCTTATTAGATCAAGATGCCTCCCCGAAAGAGACCCAGCTCAAAGAACAACAACAATCCTTCTTCGCCGCCACCTCCTCCCCAATTTGACCTAGCGTCACTCCAGACGGTCATGACAGCTGCAATGGTGGCAGCCATGTCACAAATGAACCCTAGTGGTTCAGGAGGTGGTCTCCAATCCCAGAACCCCGAAGTTCGCCAAGGACACCAAAGAGGGGGTTCCTACAAGGATTTCATGAACGTGAAACCAGCATCCTTCAATGGCACCGGAGGTGTTATTTCTTTATCTCGATGGTTCGAGAAAATCGAGTCCATCTTTGAAATCTGTGCTTGTGCAGAGTTCGATAAAGTTAAATTTGCGGCCTGTACCTTCGTTGATAAAGCCTTGACTTGGTGGAATGGACGAGTCAAATCTCTAACCTTACCAATAGCCAATGCCATGGGCTGGGAAGCCATGAAAGAACTCCTCATTGCCGAGTACTGCCCCCGTGGTGAAATGCAGAAACTAGAGCACGAGCTCTGGAACCTGAAGATGAAAGGTTCCGACATTGCTGCATACACTTCCCGATTCGATGATCTTGCACTTCTCTGCCCGGGATTAGTCACTCCTGAGAACAAGAAGATCGAAAGGTTCATTTGGGGGTTATCCCAAGCAACAAAGAATCATGTTTTGGCTGCCCGTCCGGATACTTATGATAGTGCCAAGACTTTAGCTCAAAACCTGATTGATCACAACGATGACGTTAAGGAAATCACTACCACTTCTGAGTTGACTCAAAGGAGTGGCGAAAAGAGAAAATTCTGGAAGAAGAAGAAGGGTCAATCTTCTCAGGGATCTTCCAAGAAACAACAGACGGTAGCAGTCCATGCTGCTACTACTCCTGTTGTTGTTGCTTCTGTTGTGGGATCCACAGCTCCAACTCCTACCAATAAATATGCTGGTAATCTCCCTCTGTGTGACAAGTGTAAATACCATCATCATCATGGTCCCTGCCGAGAACTATCCTGTACCAACTGTGGTAAGAAAGGGCACACAGTTTGGTTCTGCAAAACTCCTACCCAATCAGCCAACCAATCATCTGGAGCAGGTGTTAGCCAATCCTGCTACAACTGTGGAGAAGTTGGGCACTTTAAAAGGAACTGTCCCAAGAAGTCAACTGCTGATAACACTGGAAGGATTCTAACCATGGGACGGGAGGAAGTAGTCGCTGATCCCACGGTCGTTTCGGGTACGTTCCTTCTCGAGAACTCATATGCTAGTATTCTTTTCGATTCGGGTGCTGAAAGGAGTTTTGTTAGTCATGCATTCAAACATAATCTAAAACGTAATCCCCAACCACTAACTGAAACGTTTACCGTCGAGATGGCTAACGGTGAGAAAGAAAGCGCTAATGATGTATTCATAGACTGTACGCTTACCTTGAATGATCACTCATTTCCTATATATCTCATGCTCGTTTCCATTAAGAGCTTTGATGTTATCATTGGCATGGATTGGTTGAGTCCCAATCATGCTGATATTCTTTGTTACGAAAAAGCCATCCGTCTCCATCTTCCCTCGGATCAAACTCTCGTAATCTATGGTGATAACTCCTTCGAAAGCTCGAAAACTCCTTCGAAAGGAGTGCATTGCATTCTTAGCCCATGTGATCAACGAGAAACAAGAAGTTAGAGACCTCGCGAGCATTCCCGAAGTCTGTAACTTTCCAGATGTGTTTCCCGAAGAGCTTCCAGGAATTCCTCCTGAACGTCAGGTCGAGTTTTGTATTGACCTAATTCCTGGAGCTACCCCCGTAGCAAAGTCTCCATATCACTTAGCTCCAGCAGAAATGCAGGAGTTATCCAATCAACTCAATGAGTTGCTCAGTAAAGGATTCATTAGACCGAGTTCCTCACCCTGGGGAGCTCCGATACTGTTTGTCAAGAAGAAAGATGGATCCTTTCGTATGTGTATCGACTACCGTGAACTGAACAAGTTGACCGTTAAGAACCGATATCCTCTTCCACGAATTGATGACCTCTTCGATCAACTCCAGGGAGCCAACTACTTCTCAAAGATAGACCTTCGGTCAGGGTACCATCAGTTACGAGTCCAGGAGAATGATATTTCCAAAAAACCTTTTAGGACTCGGTATGGACACTACGAGTTCGTAGTGATGCCCTTCGGTCTAACCAATGCACCGACTGTGTTCATGGATCTGATGAACTGGGTGTGTCGTCCCTTCTTAGACAAGTTCGTCATCGTGTTCATTGACGACATCCTCGTCTACTCCCGAAGCGAAGAAGACCATAAGCAACACTTGAGGTTAGTGTTGGAGACCCTTAGATCCGAAAAACTATACGCGAAATTCTCCAAATGTGAATTCTAGATACGGAAGGTAACTTTCCTCGGTCACTTAGTAAGCGAGGAAGGTATTCACGTAGATCCTTCCAAGATTAAAGCGATAGAGAATTGGTCGGCACCGAAGACACCCACAGAAATTCGTCAATTCTTGGGTCTTGCCGGCTACTATCGAAGATTCATTCAGAACTTTTCCAAAATCGCCAAACCTTTAACCACTCTAACACAGAAAGGTGTACCCTTTTGTTGGAGTGATAAACAAGAAACTGCATTCCAAACGTTGAAGAGAGCCCTATGCAGCGCGCCTGTTCTGTCTTTGCCCGAAGGAACAGAGGACTTCGTTGTCTACTGCGATGCGTCTAATCAAGGTTTAGGCTGTGTACTTATGCAAAGAGGAAAGGTGATTGCCTATGCCTCAAGACAGCTAAAAGCACACGAGGTCAACTATACCACACATGACTTGGAACTAGGAGCCGTAGTCTTTGCATTGAAGATTTGGAGACATTATCTCTACGGAACCAAGTGCACGATCTTCACTGATCACAAGAGCCTGCAGCACATCTTTGATCAGAAAGACTTAAACATGAGGCAACGGCGATGGGTAGAACTACTCAATGATTATGAGTGTGAAATCCGTTACCACCCCGACAAGGCCAATGTGGTTGCAGATGCCCTTAGTCGAAAGGATAGTGCAGGTCACAAAGTGAAGAACCAGACGATGACCATCCATTCCAACCTACCCATGCAAATCCGAGAAGCCCAGTTAACAGCCCTCAAACCCGAGAACATGTCGAATGAAACCTTGAGAGGAATGGAAAAGAAACTTGAGATCAGAGGTGACAGAGTTCACTGTTTCATGGATCGAATCTGGATTCCCAAGTCCGGAGGATTCAGGGAAATAGTCATGGAAGAAGCGCACAGAACCAAATACTCTGTTCACCCAGGTTCTGACAAGATGTATCTGGATCTCAAGAAGCAATACCGGTGGCCAAACATGAAAGCTGAGATAGCTACATTCGTGGGCAAGTGTCTGACTTGCACCAAAGTCAAAGTTGAACATCAGAAACCCTCAGGTCTGCTACAACAGCCTGAGATCCCCGAGTGGAAATGGGAGATGATTACCATGGACTTCATCACCAAACTGCCCAATTGTTCTAGTGGGTACGATACCATTTGGGTAATTGTCGATCGTTTGACAAAATCCGCTCACTTCATTCCTATCAAAGAATCATACAAGATGGAAAGACTCGCACGAATCTACATCCAGGAGGTAGTATGTTTACACGGTGCACCTGTATCCATTATCTCTGATCGAGATAGCAAGTTTACCTCCAGATTTTGGCAATCCCTTCAGAAAGCCCTTGGAACCAAACTAGATATGAGCACAGCGTATCATCCTCAAACCGATGGACAGCATGAGAGAACAATCCAAACCCTGGAGGACATGCTTAGGAAATGTGTCATTGACTTTGGAAAGTCGTGGGACACACATCTATCTTTGATCGAATTTCCGTACAACAACAGTTACCACACCAGCATTAGGGCTGCTCCGTTTGAAGCCCTATACGGTCGTAAGTGCAGATCCCCTCTATGCTGGGCCGAGGTGGGGGATACACAGTTAGCCAGGATTCGAGTCCCCGACAGTGCTCTCACTGGTCCTGAAATCATCCACGAAACCACCGAAAAGATCATTCAAATTCGTAACCGACTGAAAGCCTCACGAGATCGCCAAAAGAGTTACGCTGATAATCGTCGGAAACCACTAGAATTCCAGGTTGGAGACCGTGTACTATTGAAGGTCTCGCCCTGGAAAGGCACTATACGCTTTGGTAAGCGTGGGAAACTTAATCCAAGGTACATTGGACCCTTCGAGATCCTCTCCAGGATCGGTCCAGTTGCCTATAAACTTAGTTTACCTCACGAACTCAGTAACATTCATCCTGTCTTCCATGTTTCAAATCTCAAAAAGTGCCAACCGATGAAACCCTAACGATTCCCATAGACGAAATCGAGATCAATGAAAACCTCAACTTTGTGGAGGAACCGATCGAAATCATGGATCGAGAAGTCAAACATACAAAGCAAAGTCGCATCCCGTTAGTGAAGGTTCGCTGGAATGCCAAGCGGGGACCGGAATTCACTTGGGAACGGGAAGATTTAATGAAACAGAAGTATCCACAACTCTTTCTAGATCCATGATTTGTATCTTGTCTTGTGTTTTAAACTTTGAATTTCGGGACGAAATTCCCTTTAACGGGGGGATAATGTAACAACCCGAAATTTCCGTATCATTCTTGTAACTCTTTCGTAGTACAATTCACGCAACCAATCGTCGTTTCCAAATTCGATTTATGATCTTCCGTTTAATGAAGTCATTAACCGGTACAGATTTAAAATGACTTAATGGGTGTCTAAATACATTTAGAAATCATGTTAACACCCAACTTTAGTGATCGGAATATTTCTAGAAATTACCGTATCGGGTTACGGCAACCTAATCGGGTACGACCAAAAGCCTCGTCTAACGCCGGTATCGGGTAGAATTCCACCGTGTCCAAAACTTAGACACTATAAAATATGTCTTAAGCCTCCATTTGAAGCCTTTGGCCATTTTCTCATAGAACTCTCACAACCTCTCTCCTCATCCATAATCAAAGGTCCAAAACAAAGATTTAAGGCTTCCAATCAAAGAGGTAACACCCCTAACTTGTTATTCATCCTCTTTAGCCTTCAATTTGATGTTTAAATTATGTTTTGGGACCAAGAACATGAATTTACGGCCAAGGATCATGCTTGGGCCGTAAACTCCTCAAAATGGGGTTTTTGAGCCAAATTACCCTACCAAATCATAGTTGGGACTTAGATATGACCTTAAGGCTTGCTAATCGGGACTTGAAACATCTAAAACATGAATTATATGGGACAAACAAGAGTTTACGGCCAAGGCATGTGCTTGGGCTATAAGCTCCATTAAATTGGGGATTAAGTGCCTTTAAACATGTCAAAATGCTTTGAAACTCAACCAATGGCCTTGTGGTAAAATCTAGATGCATCTAAAAATAGTTTAAGGGTTTGAAACACATCAAAAATGTCATTTATAGGAGTTTACAGCCTAGGAACATACCCTTGGCCGTAATCTCATAAAACTTGTTAAAAGATGCATCAAATTCACTCAAATGGTTTGCATAAATTTCTAGAATCACATGTGATTGTTTTAAACATCAAAAACTAACTTTTCATGAGTATAAGAGATTTTACGACCATAGAACATGCCTCTAGGCCGTAAACTCCTAAAAGTATGTTAAATGGTGTTCTAAATCCATAACAAGGCTTGGAAAATTAACTAGAATCACATGTGATTGTCCTTTGTAGCTTAAAACAATTTTTCTTGGCCATGAGTGAGTTTACGGCCGTAAACTCCAAGTGGGTGGCCGTAAACTCGCTTTTAAGTGTTATAATTCCATTCAATCCATTCCAAGGCATTTTAGAAATCCATTCCAACAATCCTCATGTTCATTTAAGCCATTAATCACTCAAAATCACACCCACATGAGTTTACGGGCGTAAACTCATGTATGTGTGTGTTTTATGGCTGTAAACTCTTTAAAATGTTTACTCTTGGGGAGTAAACTCAAGTCCCAAGTCCCTAGTGCCATTTCACGTCCGAAGATGTCACCCGGGTCACTCCAAACGCTCGTTTTGAGGTGTTTAACCTCGTTGGAGTGTAATATATATGGACATTATTTCATTTTACATAGGGACATCGCAAGTAATCAAACCCCAAACCAACATCTAGTATCCGAACTTTACGCATTTCCTTGTCCGGTGAGTTCATACCCCTACCCTTTTTCACTGTTTTCACTGTTTTCAGGGGGGAACACAAGCAAAGTACAAGGGAGTTCTTGTACTCAAAACATGTTTTCAAATCTGTATTTCATATTTCATATGCTTTTATTACTGATTACCACAACTGATAACCATTTGAACATACAGATCACGTAACATATATTTGTGAAATAGGTCTTTAAACTGTTATGTTTTACATATATTTCACAAATGATTTTCCACATTTTATCAGTTAAAAGCATGACATTAGACATTTGAATATAATATCTGTACACTGTTTTGTCCTCTGTAACACTCCACATATATACGCGAGTGGAGGACTATCACATTATTACTAGTAAATTTGTTAATCCTGTATGATTGGAGACATGTCCTCGGCGAACACTCCACAGAGATACGCGAGTGGAGGACTACACCCGTAACCAGAATCTCTGGAATTTAGAGAGCGTGACTTGAGTGTATAGATCTATACGGGGCTGACTACCCCACACCTGGCTGCTAGCTACAGCCGAACCAAAATGGTTCAAGGGTGACAAAAGTCATAAGTATGTTGACTACTTATTGCCACATGTGGACTACTTATTGCCACAGGTTTTAGTCTATCATATGGTTATGGAACTCGCAATTAGGATAATAGAGATTTACTTATAGTAATAATAAACCACTTATACATCTTTTACATCTTTTACATCTTTCACGTATAGTAATCAACATTCAGGAAAGTATGGGACTTTCCTGGGGAAAACATGGAATCTAACCACGTTTAAATCTTTTACATCACTCACATTGGAAACCAACATGCAGGAAAGCATGGGGCTTTCCTAGGTAACACTTACATAACTAGAAAGAGTAACAAACTGGATAACATTACATCTTTTACAAATGGTAATATACAATAAGGAAAGTATGGGACTTTCCAGGGAATACATGATAAGTATACAGAACAGTTTAACAAGTCGGATAACCAACTATACATTTTCACATGAGCAGACGTGTTTTCAGTGTACAAACTTACTATACTTTACATTTGTGAAACAATAACCAACTTTTAAGAAAATACGGGATTTTCTTGGTATACATAACATTTCAGAAACAGAAAGGAAACTTGAAACATTTTCACAAACAAAAACCGCTTATGAACTCACCAGCTTTATGTTGATGTTTAAACCGCTTGTGTTCTCAGGTCAACGTTAGACCGGTACCCGAAGATCTCTTTTTGGTCAGAAGACGGAGTACATGAAGACCCGTTTCATTTTGTCTATATATACTATGTATCACAACTATACAAACTTTACTTTTGAAACAACTGTAAAACTTTTATTATGTAATGTAATGGTTGTTTTACTTTGCTTACTATGTGCATTGGATTTGATACTCAATGTGGAGTCAACCCCGGAAATGTTTCCGCCTTCGGTTTTCGGGGTGTGACAGCGAGTCCCAACGCTCCGGATCTCCCGAGAAACTAACTTCTTTCCAGTCGAAGTACTGCCCGCGTGAGCTCGTTTCTTCACCCACGACTTGTGATTACGTCAAGAACGATCCTTCTTGGGAACGAAACGTTGCTCGATTCACCACTTATCAAGTGAGTTCATACCCCCTATAACTATACTTTCAAATGTTTTATAAATGCATTTTATACACTTTAAGGGGGGGAATACAAGTAAACACACGGTTATCATCGTGTGAAAAACATAAATCTTTTGCTATACTCTTTGTTATATAAGCAATTACATGTGATTTATAACTGTGTTTTGGAACAAGGGATTTCTTTTACTTTACACTGTCTTATCAACAAACTACTTTTGAAATCATTGTATACACTGACATCAAGTCATCAATATTTAGTATTAAACTCATTCAAATGTGTTACAAAATTTCCTTTTAAACTTATATATTATGTGTACATATGTTGATATAAAAGTACTATTCAATTAGTTCAATACCTTTGAGTAGCAAAGGTGTACATTCATTTCTTCAAATACTATACAGAACCTACTAGTAAACTATAATAGCTATAGTTTAGGAGAATACTATCGTATACAAATACTATAACATAGAACACTATGACGAAAGAACATACTAATATACTATGACAAAGAGAACATACTTATAGTATAAGAACACTTACGGATCTAACTATACCAACGTTTTATTTACAAGTATGCATTCTTCATAACAAGGATAACCTTTTCATACAAAAGGCATTTCAACATATTACTCATGAACTTGTTGTTATCAATCATGTGAGACATATGGTTTTGGTAGTACCAAAACGAAAGTCCTCATCTTTAACCAGAGTCTACTGGAGGGAGAGCGCGAATTTGTGTATAGATTTATACGGGTTTGACGAACCCACACCTAAACTGTAAGCTCCAGTTAGACCGGTAGGTATGGGATGACAAATGTCGACATTAGTACTACGTCTAGTATGGTTATGAGAAACTTAAAAACTGCGGAAACAACTCTAGTACGTAGTAATATACATTTAACTCAATCATGCTCAGGGGGTAAGAACTATATCATGGGATATTATTAGCATGTTCACAATTCGGGATAAACACCCTTTTAACTAGTTTTACTTAAACAAAAGACTCACAGGGAGTATTAAAAATATATTGGTTTACAGAGTCATCAAGTGCCTTGGCGATTTTATACATACATAAATCTATTATTTAGGCATGAAAAACATCATTGTGTTATAGTTTTGGAACTTTTAAACTACCACACACTTATGGATAAATGTTGGACTTTTAGAAATAAATATTCAAAAACAATCAGGCCTCGATAAAAGGCTACTTTTATACAAGTACAAAATATGGGATTTTCCAGGATTTTGCAAAACATATACAAACAATTACATTGAACAATTTCAAACGTTTTCATCATACTTATACAAACAATGACATTAAATACTTATGAACTCACCACCTTAAATGCTGACCTACGCTTTCAAAATAACTTGTATTCTCAGGTCACCAGTAGACATGTACGATGACCAGGTTTTGCGAAGACGAAGCAGTCAAGACTCGTCTTTTATTTTGATTACTTGCTGTAATGTCTTATTACTATGAAAGAACACACATGTATTAAACTATTACTATTAATGCAATGGACGATGTTGTTGCTTGTTTACTACTTTGCATTGTTATGATACTATACATGAAGTCATCCACCCTCAAACAATTCCGCCGTTCTAGTTTGGGGGTGTGACACACACACACACACACACAAACACCATTGATCTTTGATTAACATCTAGATACCCTTCGACATGCACTTTCGTCTAGATTATTGTGTCGGTTAACCACAGATGCTCCACTAACGGCTTAACAAGGTGAAAAGTGCAATTTTATGGGTTAGCACCATATTCACATTTTCCTAAGTAACTAAGATTAGGAATTTATAAGTGTTTAGTTACTTTATATTTATCATTGTACTTTTAATAAAGGGAGAATTAGAGTCCTATCCTACCGGTTCGGCTAACGATCATCCACCAGTCAAGGAAGCAGTGGGTGAGAATGGACACCCATTAAACTGCCATTTTATAGGGAGCAACCTTATACCCCCCTTATAGACCAGCTTCGCGAATGAGGTTTACTAATGGTAAGACGGACTTTATTCTTATACATATATATAAATATTAAACCTATAATATTATAGTAGTATAAGGGTTGAATTATAAACTTTGAAAATTCTAGTGTTTGGAACTATGTTTCAAAAGTTAGACTTTTACATTTACAAATTTCAAAACTTGAGGGAAACTTTTGTAACTTTCAAAAACTTTTGGAATCCATAACTTATGAGTTTAATATAGGTTTTATGAAAAGACTGTTGACATTCCATAACTTGAGGACAAGTTATGGATTTCATAAAAACATTTATGGAAAAAGACTCTTAAAGTTCATAACTTATAAGTTTAATAATCTCTTTAAAAGAAAACTTTTCATTTTCCATAACTTGAGGACAAGTTATGGAATTCATCAAAATCATTTAGATCAAAAATTCTTACAAGAAAATCAAACAATTCGCCTATGATCTAAATTAAACTCATAAGAACAAGACAATTCACATCAAACAAATATCATGTAATTAGCCTAACCATATAAACTAATACAAAACATGAAACTTTGACAATTATATTATAAACTAGATAAGCATGATCATTACCACATCAAAAACAGGTTTATAAGTTCAAAAACAGTTTAGGGTAATGATCCTAGTCTAATTCCAACCTAAAAACTCGAAAAACTACATTCTGGGTCACCAGCTCATCGAGTGTATGAGCCAACTCGGCGAGTTGGATGAGTTTGTACTTGGACTCGGCGAGTCCACTGTCCAGAACAGCAGAAAATCGATTTTTAAAGCCTTTCCAAGCAAGTAACATCAAGTATAATTGAAAACAAGTCTAGTCTCTGATACCACTGTTTGGTTTTGAGCATTCTAACACTCCTAAGGTGTGCATGAAACCCTAAATACCTTGGTTCTCTGTTTTCTCTATTATACATGCAAACTTGAACATTCCAAGGTATTACCCTAACTAGCATACAATGGAGTATAAACAACATGAAATACAAGTTAGAAGACATACATTTTGTTGTAGTTGGAAGACTTGGACCTTTGAGAACTTAGTGCCCCAAGTATTGCAACTCAAATGGAATCACACAACACCACCAAAAATGAGAATAACTTGAGAGAAGATTATATTGAACCAAAAATGGCTAGCCCTCCATTGTGTATCTTAAGTGCCAATTTTGCTAGTATGAAGCTTCTTTATATAGTGTGCACATTAGTGTTACACCATGTAACTCATGACTTTCCACATTCTTCATGATCCATGGGTTTTAACCTCCATGGAGTATCCATGGGTCACCACATGGGTTTAGCCTAACATGAAGAACTATGGATCATAAGCCCACTTTATAAGGATGAATGATTTACCAAATCAATCCCCATTTATTTAATTAGTCTCTTTTGATCACAAAATTAATTCCAAACTAATTCTAGATCAATACTAATTAAATAATATGATTTCATATTAAAATATTAGAAATTATAATATATTATCATAAATATCATCTTCTCACAAAAGTCTATCCAAATAGTTCCATTGCCATGCACAAATGAACCATTCTACTCTCGGGTCAAGTACATACCAACAATAGTTATGGGCTTAGCCACCTAATCCAACACAATCTTACTAGTGTATGATTTTTATCCTCCATTTAATTTGCTTTAACACAATTGATCTCTTTAGATACTTCAAAAGAACACTTTTTTTAAAAATCATTTATAGTTTGAACTCAGAAAAATATAAGAATAATGATTATAAAACATATCATATATGATTTCAAATCTAAAGATTAGATATGATTTGAAAGTTACAAAAAGTTTAGAAACCACACCGTACTTATCATCAAAATCAGCATCATCCGCACCATTGTCAATAACCTCAAAAGCGGGTTTCTTCAGATTGATAACAATAAGATATATGTGCTTTTACCTCACAACAGTGAAAATACTTGACATCAACATGTATATTATTAGAAAGAAAACATTAATATATATATATATATATATATATATATATATATATATATATATACACACTAGTTGTGAGACACGTATGTTATACAGGTTGATTAAAAACAAAATGTTAAATAAAAACGATTAAATGGGAAGTTTATTTGAATTTGAAATCTGAAATAAGTAAAAGTATGAGCAAATGTCACACCCCCGAACCAGACGGCGGAAACGTCCGAGGGCTGTCGTGACTCAATTGAATACCATCACAATGAATATACATGAAACATAACATTATACATCACCAACATTTGGAATGATACAACTGGTAGCGTTTACATCCATTACATTGTTCCCAGAATATTACATTCTCAAAAATAACTGTTTGATACTAAATTAAACCACAGCAAAACGTCATAGAGTACAATTCATCCTTCACTTTATCTGTTACCTGAGAATACAAGTATTTTGAAAAACGTCAACATATGAAATGTTGGTGAGTTCATAAGTAATGTTTGAAATCCAATGTTTGTAATGTTTTGAAAAACACCAGAAAATCCGATATTTTCTGAAAATAGTAAAGTCAAGAATGTGTGAAGATCCATAGGTATGCTTGTTTGTTTCTATACTTGTAAAAATTGTTCATTTAAAATTTGTGTGCATTCCGAATCCGTATGTATTGAAATACCCTAGGAAAACCCGATGTTTTCCTAATTCTTGGAATTACATGAACGTACATTGAAACAATTGCAACGTGTGAAGTTATCGGTACCAGGCGACGTTGGATTATTTTTTAGCATGATTATTTGCTACAAACACACGTTACACAAACGACTAGTCTATAGCAATACTAACGATCCCGTAGGCGTCGCCCGTACTAATCAGGTTATCCAACCGCCCTGACTACGTGTAGTCCCACACCCGAAGAGAACGAGGACACGAAGGCCTCGGTGACTCCACTAGCCGGTTTGGGATAAAAGGTACGAGGGGTCCCAGACCCGCCTCGCATGAAAAGGTAGACTTTACTAGCAATACCAAAGGACCCTTGGGGACCAGTAGTATACAAGCCATTGAAAGTCCTTTTACGTTATGTTGGATCGGTAAAACCCAACACTTCGTAAGAGAGAGGTCTTCGGGCCTTAAGATCAGGTCATTAGGCTAGCTAGGCTCAACGAACAAGATTTTACACTTTTGGGGCCCAAAGGTGGTGCGTAGACGTCTGTGCACACTCGCATGTATAGTGACTTCCCAATCGTTATTAGTTATGAATCGTAATGTCGTAATGTCATAGTGTCGTCGTGTTAGTAGTTTCGAATTTTTATTGGTTCGAGACCGAACCAATTCGTTTGACAACGACTTTTGGTGTTGTAATGTATTGTATTTCGTCGATAGTCGTGGTACCATCATTTGATCAAATTGCATGTATTGAACTAGTCTTGAGAATTTTTCTGTTTTCAGCCCCTCCTTATTTGTAAAAATTTACTTTTTCAACCCTTTATTTAAAAACTTTCCGGTTTGGTCCTTAAATCAATTTTCTTGACATTTTAATACCAAAAATTATTGAAATAAGTATTTTCTAGCATATTTTTCATATAAAACAGCTTAAGTCCCTGAATTTCAGTTTTTCTCGGTTATAACCTTTCTTTTTCGAAAGTTTGACAATCTTGGCCCAAATTGAAAAATTTTTGCAACTTTGGTCCTTTTTAAATTTAAAAAGCATTTTAAACCTTTGAAAACGACTTGGATCACTTATAGTCCACTATTTTATAGAAAAACACAATTTTGGCCCTCCAAAACAGAAAATTTCGCATAATGGGCCTCATTGGGCCGAAAATGTCATTTTTTAGCCCATTAAGCTTGAAATTTATGTTTTTAATCCTCTAAATGAGTATATTTCCAAAAATTGTTTTATTGAAACTGTTTTGACATAGTTCAACCATCAGAATTCGTGATTTGTCAATTTAGGCCCTTAAAGTTTGTATTTTTCGCATTTTAAGTCCAAAAATGGTATTTTTAGCCCAAAGAAATTGTTACTAAACCATTTAGCCATTTTTCTAGAAATACTTTGTATGTAGAAATATATTTGATGCTAGAGTCTTTTAACATAAGGTATATCTCGGTTTTGAGGGGTTTTATGGCTAGATCCAACATTATAACACACAAAAGCACATATATAAGCATGGAATCATACAAAGCATACAAAACACATATAGATCTACACTTTCACTTGCATTCCCCCCCCCCCCCCCCCCCAAAAAAAAAAAACTTATGAAAACCGAAAATAGGGGGTATGAAGCTCACCTTGTTTGAAGCTTTCGGTTTTTGGAAGAAAAGATGGAAGAAAGTTTGGTGATTTTCGGCCTTAGCACACCTTGATGAAGATCTCGGCCTTGAGGTGTTTCTAAGGTACAAGATCATGATTTCTCATGAGTTAAGAAGAGATATTTGATAGATCAAGGAAACTAGATCATAGAATTAAGTATAACCTTACCTTGGATGGTGATTTTTGTGAAAAATCTCCTTGGAATGCACTTAAATCTCGAAAATTTTAGGAGAGGGAGGAAGGAATGCTCTTCAAGACTTAGAGAGGTTTGGAATGAATTTTTGGTGAGTGTAGGAGGGTGTTCGGCCGAGAATGAGAGAGAGGAGAGAAAAGAAGTGATTTTGAAGTGATATGTGCATGGAAGAATGAGAAATAATGCATGGATGTCCAATGGATAAAAATGAGGTGGCAATGATGAAGTCAACTATCCTCTTTGGCTTGATTTGGGCCGAGAATGATGGGGGAGAAGAGGATGTTTGGGCCTTAAATACTTAAGCCCAATTTTCATGGTTAAGTTGAGTGATTTTTGGTCCAAGTAAATTTAAAGGTGATTTTTATGACTTGTTAGGGTCAAATTAGGCTAATTATGGTTCATAGTCATTAATTTATTTCATTCTAGGCCCAATGTGGTCCAAAATGTTGAAATAAATTAGTGTGGGTCCAATTAGAGCCCAATTAAGAGTTCTAAACCCAAGATAGTCAAATTGGAAGTTTATTGGTCCATCAGGCCCAATAAGGAAGTTCTAGTCCAAACTGGACCTAAATAAGAACTTCTAGGGTTTCCAATTGCTTGTTGGCTATTTGTAATGCTTGTATGGTGTATTTGATTGAAATTCTGTTGTCACAATAATAGGTGTTACGCATGTTCTTAAGCTTTTGATTCACTTTAGCTTGAGTGTATAGTTTACAAGACACAAAATTTCCAGTTGTGACATCATCCCCCCGTTAGAGGGAATTTCGTCCCGAAATTCTGTTTGAAAGCTAGATTTGAGAATGCTAGAATAGGTGAGGGTACTTTTGCTTCATTTGATCTTCGCGTTCCCAAGTGAATTCTGGCCCACGCTTTGCGTTCCACCGTACCTTCACGATCGGGATGCGGCTCTGTTTAGTACGCTTCACCTCCCTGTCCATGATTTCGATTGGTTCTTCGACGAACATGAGATTCTCATTGATTTTGATTTCGTCAAGAGGAATGACAAGGGTTTCGTCTGATAGGCACTTCTTTAGGTTAGAGACATGGAACACGGGGTGTACACCATTTAGCTCTGCGGGTAGTTGCAGTCTGTATGCTACTGGACCAATTCGGGCGACGATTTCGAAAGGTCCAATGTATCGTGGATTTAGTTTTCCCCGCTTCGCAAAACGAATGACTCCTTTCCAGGGTGAGACTTTTAACAGTACTCGATCACCGACCTGAAATTCTAAGGGCTTTCGGCGTTTATGAGCGTAGCTCTTTTGTCGGTCACGTGATGCTTGCAACCGAGCTTTGATTTGAATGATCTTTTCCGTGGTTTCACGGATGATCTCCGGTCCCGTTAGTGCTTTGTCTGACATGTGTGTTTTTGCTAGCTGGGTGTCACCTACTTCAACCCAACATAACGGTGATCTACATTTACGCCCGTACAGTGCTTCGAAAGGAGCCACCTTGATGCTCGAATGGTAACTATTGTTGTATGAGAATTTGATTAAGGGTAGGTGGGTGTCCCAAGACTTTCCAAAGTCTATCACGCATGCACAGAGCATATCTTCGAGCGTTTGGATGGTTCGCTCGCTTTGACCATCCGTTTGTGGATGATAAGCGGTGCTCATATCGAGGTTTGTTCCCATCGCCTTATGGAGTGATTGCCAAAATCGGGACGTGAACCTACTGTCCCTATCCGAGATGATAGATGTTGGTATTCCGTGAAGTCTCACGATCTCTCGAATGTATAAACGCGTCAATCTCTCCATCTTGTACGATTCTTTAATTGGCAGGAAATGGGCAGATTTCGTCAGTTGGTCAATTATTACCCATATGGTGTCTAATCCATCCGACGTTTTGGGTAGCTTGGTCACGAAATCCATAGAAATCCCTTCCCATTTCCACTCAGGAATTGCCGGTTGCTGTAACAATCCTGAGGGTTTTTGGTATTCCACCTTTACTTTGGCGCACGTAAGGCACTTACTGACGTAGGTCGCGATTTCCACCTTCATGTTAGGCCACCAATAGTGTTGTTTAATATCCAAATACATCTTATCGGAACCAGGATGAATGGAGTATCGCGTCTTGTGGGCTTCCTTCATGATAACATCTCTGAACCCTCCAAATTTAGGGACCCAAATACGGTTCATGAAATAGTATACTCCATTCTCCTTTGCTTCCAGGTTCTTTTCCATTCCGCGCAATGCTTCGCTTGCTCTATTTTCCGTTTTCATGGCTTCTGACTGGGCTACTGCAATTTGAGTGGCCAGGTGCGATTGAATGGTTATCGAGAGAGTCTTCGTACAACGATTAGAGTACTCCTTCCGACTTAAGGCATCAGCTACCACGTTGGCCTTGCCTGGGTGGTACTTAATCTCACACTCATAATCGTTTAACAATTCAACCCATCTTCGTTGCCTCATGTTCAACTCCTTTTGGTTTAAGATGTGTTGGAGACTCTTGTGATCCGTGAAGACGGTGCACTTTGTACCGTAAAGGTAATGCCTCCAAATCTTTAGGGCAAAGACTACAGCTCCCAACTCTAGGTCATGGGTCGTGTAGTTTACTTCATGCGTTTTTAGTTGGCGGGATGCGTAGGCTATCACTCTCCCACGTTGCATGAGAACGCAACCTAAGCCCTGATTTGACGCGTCGCAGTAGACTATAAAATCTTCCGTTCCTTCAGGAAGAGATAGTACAGGTGCGCTACAGAGAGCTTGTTTCAAGGTTCGAAACGCAATCTCTTGTTTGTCTGTCCATTTGAATGGTACGCCCTTTTGCGTAAGCGAGGTAAGTGGCTTGGCGATCTTAGAGAAGTTTTGAATGAATCTCCTATAGTAGCCTGCTAATCCCAAGAATTGACGAATTTATGTGGGCGTTGTCGGGATTGCCCATCCTTCTACAGCTTTGACCTTAGAGGGATCCACATGGATTCCATCTTGGCTGACTACATGACCTAGGAAATTCACACTTCGCAGCCAGAACTCACACTTAGAGAGTTTGGCGTAAAGTTTTTCTGATCGCAGAGTTTCTAAGACTTGTCGGAGATGTTGGCCATGCTCTTCCTTGCTTCGAGAATAGACGAGGATGTCATCGATAAAAACAATGACAAAGTTATCGAGGAACGGTCGGCAGATTCGATTCATTAGGTCCATAAATGCGGCAGGGGCATTCGTTAGACCAAAGGGCATTACGACAAATTCATAATGTCCGTAGCGAGTTCGAAAAGCGGTTTTTGGAATATCCTCTTCCCGGACTTTGAGTTGGTGGTATCCGGACCGTAGATCTATTTTAGAAAAATAACTAGCTCCTTGGAGCTGGTCAAATAGATCATCGATTCGTGGGAGTGGGTAGCGGTTCTTTATTGTGAGTTTATTTAATTCTCTGTAATCGATGCACATTCTAAAAGATCCGTCTTTCTTTTTGACAAAGAGCACCGGAGCTCCCCATGGCGAGTAACTAGGTCGAATAAATCCCTTGTCCAAAAGTTCGCTGAGTTGGCTGGATAATTCCTGCATCTCGGCAGGAGCCAGCCAGTAGGGTGATTTAGCGAGAGGAGTTGCTCTTGGAATAAGGTCGATTCAAAACTCAACCTGTCTCTCTGGGGGTACTCCCGGGAGATCTTTAGGAAACACGTACGGAAATTCACATGCTACGGGAATGTCTCGAACGTTAATCTCCTCCTTGGTTTTATCCACCACGTGAGCTAGGAACGCCAGATTGTTCCTTCTTAGATATTTCTGTGCCTTGATGCACGAAACGAGGCGAAGGTTCATGCTAGATTTTTCTCCGTAAATTACTAGGGTTTCGTGATTTGGGAGGCGAAGACGAACGGCCTTCTCATGGCACATAATTTCGGCATGGTGGGGGCTTAACCAGTCCATGCCGATGATCACATTGAAACTCCTAATTGACACTGGCATTAGATCTATTCGAAAGACGTGTTAATTAAGAGTTAGGGTGCATCCGGTGTAGATTTCCCCAGTGGATTCGGTTTTCCCATTGGCCATTTCCACCGTATAGGTTTCATTTAGCTTTTGGGGTAGTTGTTTTAATAAATGCTTAAACTTATTGCTTACGAAGCTTCGCTCCGCTCCGGTGTCAAATAAGATGCATGCATAAGCGTGGTTTAAGGGAAACGTACCGGTAACAACAGAGGGGTCTTGAAGGGCCTCACCCTGACCCATGGTCAACATCCTTCCTGTTCCTCCATTTCTTAAATTGCTGTTGTTAGGACAGTCTCGGCGGATGTGTCCAGTCTTCCCACATCCAAAGCAGGTGTAGCTAGGCCCTGCGTTATTGCCGCTGGCATGGGTGTTGTTGTTGTTGCGAGGGTTGTTGCTGTTGGTTCCCTGATTTTGGTTATGGGGAGGGTAAGCCTTGCAGTACTTTGCAGTGTGACCCCTTCGGTTGCAACTGGTGCACTGAAAATCCTTGCATTCTCCATAGTGATGGGAACCGCACTTGTTGCATTTGGGAAGATTACCGGAATAAGGTCTGAAAGCATTTGAAGTGGCTGAGGTTGGAGCATGTGGTGCGGCTGGAACCGGTGCGGTAACAGCATTAACCGCCACTGTCTGCTGCTTCTTGGAGGTGTCGGGGCCCTGGCGCCCCTTCCTCTTATTGTTCTTTCCCCTCTTGCCATCACTTTCCTTCGTATTCTCAGTCTCCACTGGCTTCTCTGCCTTCTTGTTGTTATGGTCATACAACCTTTTTGCCAATCTTTTCGCACTGTCAAATGTTTCGGGGTTTGCAGCTATCACATTCCCTTGAATTGGTGATGTGAGTCCCCAGATGAATCGCTCAATCTTCTTTCCTTCCGAGGCGATCATACCCGGGCACAGCAGAGATAGTTCGCTAAATCTCGATATGTAGGCATCGATATTCACGTTATGCACAGTGAGGTTCCATAGCTCTTGCTCCATCTTCTGTATTTCGCCTCGTGGGCAGTACTCAGCCATTAACATTTCTTTCATCTCTGTCCACGGCATAGAGTTGGCTACAGGGAGTGTCATGGATTCTACATGTCCGTTCCACCAGGTGAGTGCTTGATCCACAAAAGTGCAGGCCGCGAACTTCACCTTCATGTGCTCAGGGCAGTCGCATATCTCGAATACCGACTCCACCTTTTCGATCCATCGCTTCAGAGTGATCACCCCTCCAGTGCCATTAAAAGTTCGTGGTTTGGCGTTTGTGAAGTCCTTGTAGGTACATGTCTTGGTGGGTCTTTGATTCATTCCGTTGTTCGAACTTCCGGCTCCTTGCCCATTGACTCCTCCATTGTTCCCTTGTTGAATTTGCGCAATCGCTGCAGTGACTGCTGCAGATACAGCTGCCTGGAAAGCGGCTGAGTCAACTTCAGGTGGGGTTGGTCCTGGGTTTCCGCGAGTAGGTCGGGGAGGCATCTTTCTGTCACAATACGGAAAGATGTTGAGGGTATGTTGTTTCTGTGAGGTCGTGATCCTACTGACTAGGTGCATGGTACGAACTTAAACACTACTACCATTGACCAATCAATAATAATTTCTCAACACATAGCAATTTGCAATATCGTAATAAAACACGTAAAAATTTATTAATATTATCCGCATTTGATACATGAAAATTTGCTCGTAGGAGCATACATGAGTGATACTAGTTCGACAGCATAACGACTCTATGAGTAGTGTAGTCACTTAAACATAGAGTCGGAGCACATAGCATATTTTCTAACGACCTACTAAGATAAGTCTATCCCTAACCGCGATGAACTGCGTCCGGAGGTGGTGCTGAGGCCGTGGATGCTCCCTGAAGACGAGCCACCAAGCGTTCCGCGTCCCGGAGTCGAGACTCCCACCGAACCTGCCTCATGTGAAACTCTCGAAGGACGTCACGCGTCTCCTGCTCCGCACGCTCGGCCCTAGTCCTTAACTGGCGCACCTGATCAGCAGTATCCTGGGCAAGGTCGCCCGTATTCCGCAACCGTTTCACCATGACTGGAAGGGCTCGATCGGCCGGTCCTCCGTCTCTCAGGTCAAAGAACTCGCGCGACATGTCGTACGGGGGTCTCTGTCCCTGCTGTCTGCTCCATCTCCAAAGATCAATACCCCAGGGCGGTGTAGGACCAGTGGGGCCTACGCGATAGGCAGGTACTCTGATCGGGTAAGGGGGGTTGATGACTTCGGACTCCGCATCCGAATCACCCCCTTCACCATCATCAGCATCCTCCTCGAGGCTTCCTTCATCTTCCTCTGATTCGGCAGGCTCGCCATCAACTTCGGCCTCCGGTTCCCCGTCAGATTCCTCTTCGGGGTCTTCCTCAGGCTCCTCCTCAGGCTCTTCCTCGGGCTCCTCCTCAGGCTCTTCCTCGGGCTCCTCCTCTAGCCATCCGTTGTTCCCCTGGTTAGGGAACTAGGGGTCTCCAGGGTGATGAAAACCAGCCATGCGGTCTGCGAGAGTGCATAATTATGCTAACGTTATTCCTAGGATGCTACAATTATCGCATAGATCAAGTAGGCGTTCTCTTTTCGGTGGTAGGGGTATAGTTTTAGATTCCCTAGAAATCCTGATCTCATCAGGACGTGTGTTAGTTTTACTTTGGAGAGAATGTAGTTGATCAGGCTACATTCACTCCTTGGTATCACTAAGAACAGTCCCGAATTAACCGAGACACTAGTATTATTTTTGTTTGGTTCGTCGTTATGTTCCTATTCCTAGTGCAAGCAAGGGTGTTTTATTTACTTGTTTTGTTCAGAGTTATGTTAGTCCCTCTTTTTGGTTTATAGTTGCATATCCATGTGTGGCTAGATATGCCAGTTCACTATAAACAAAGCTCTGATACCAACCTATCACACCCCCGAACCAGACGGCGGAAACGTCCGAGGGCTGTCGTGACTCAATTGAATACCATCACAATGAATATACATGAAACATAACATTATACATCACCAACATTTGGAATGATACAACTGGTAGCGTTTACATCCATTACATTGTTCCCAGAATATTACATTCTCAAAAATAACTGTTTGATACTAAATTAAACCACAGCAAAACGTCATAGAGTACAATTCATCCTTCACTTTATCTGTTACCTGAGAATACAATTATTTTGAAAAACGTCAACATATGAAATGTTGGTGAGTTCATAAGTAATGTTTGAAATCCAATGTTTGTAATGTTTTGAAAAACACCAGAAAATCCGATATTTTCTGAAAATAGTAAAGTCAAGAATGTGTGAAGATCCATAGGTATGCTTGTTTGTTTCTATACTTGTAAAAATTGTTCATTTAAAATTTGTGTGCATTCCGAATCCGTGTGTATTGAAATACCCTAGGAAAACCCGATGTTTTCCTAATTCTTGGAATTACATGAACGTACATTGAAACAATTGCAACGTGTGAAGTTATCGGTACCAGGCGATGTTGGATTATTTTTGAGCATGACTATTTGCTACAAACACACGTTACACAAACGACTAGTCTATAGCAATACTAACGATCCCGTAGGCATCGCCCGTACTAATCACGTTATCCAACCGCTCTGACTACGTGTAGTCCCACACCCGAAGAGAACGAGGACACGAAGGCCTCGGTGACTCCATTAGCCGGTTTGGGATAAAAGGTACGAGGGGTCCCAGACCCGCCTCGCATGAAAAGGTAGACTTTACTAGCAATACCAAAGGACCCTTGGGGACCAGTAGTATACAAGCCATTGAAAGTCCTTTTACGTTATGTCGGATCGGTAAAACCCAACACTTCGTAAGAGAGAGGTCTTCGGGCCTTAAGATCAGGTCATTGGGCTAGCTAGGCTCAACGAACAAGATTTTACACTTTTGGGGCCCAAAGGTGGTGCGTAGACGTCTGTGCACACTCGCATGTATAGTGACTTCCCAATCGTTATTAGTTATGAATCGTAATGTCGTAATGTCATAGTGTCGTCGTGTTAGTAGTTTCGGATTTTTATTGGTTCGAGACCGAACCAATTCGTTTGACAACGACTTTTGGTGTTGTAATGTATTGTATTTCGTCGATAGTCGTGGTACCATCATTTGATCAAATTGCATGTATTGAACTAGTCTTGAGAATTTTTCTGTTTTCAGCCCCTCCTTATTTGTAAAAATTTACTTTTTCAACCCTTTATTAAAAAACTTTCCGGTTTGGTCCTTAAATCAATTTTCTTGACATTTTAATACCAAAAATTATTGAAATAAGTATTTTCCAGCATATTTTTCATAGAAAACAGCTTAAGTCCCTGAATTTCAGTTGTTCTCGGTTATAACCTTTCTTTTTCGAAAGTTTGACAATCTTGGCCCAAATTGAAAAAAATTTGCAACTTTGGTCCTTTTTAAATTTAAAAAGCATTTTAAACCTTTGAAAAGGACTTGGATCACTTATAGTCCACTGTTTTATAGAAAAACACAGTTTTGGCCCTCCAAAACAGAAAATTTCGCATAATGGGCCTCATTGGGCCGAAAATGTCATTTTTTAGCCCATTAAGCTTGAAATTTATGTTTTTAATCCTCTAAATGAGTATATTTCCAAAAATTGTTTTATTGAAACTGTTTTGACATAGTTCAACCATCAGAATTCGTGATTTGTCAATTTAGGCCCTTAAAGTTTGTATTTTTCGCATTTTAAGTCCAAAAATGGTATTTTTAGCCCAAAGAAATTGTTACTAAACCATTTAGCCATTTTTCTAGAAATACTTTGTATGTAGAAATATATTTGATGCTAGAGTCTTTTAACATAAGGTATATCTCGGTTTTGAGGGGTTTTATGGCTAGATCCAACATTATAACACACAAAAGCACATATATAAGCATGGAATCATACAAAGCATACAAAACACATATAGATCTACACTTTCACTTGCATTCCCCCCCCCCCCCCCCAAAAAAAAAAAACTTATGAAAACCGAAAATAGGGGGTATGAAGCTCACCTTGTTTGAAGCTTTCGGTTTTTGGAAGAAAAGATGGAAGAAAGTTTGGTGATTTTCGGCCTTAGCACCCCTTGATGAAGATCTCGGCCTTGAGGTGTTTCTAAGGTACAAGATCATGATTTCTCATGAGTTAAGAAGAGATATTTGATAGATCAAGGAAACTAGATCATAGAATTAAGTATAACCTTACCTTGGATGGTGATTTTTGTGAAAAATCTCCTTGGAATGCACTTAAATCTCGAAAATTTTAGGAGAGGGAGGAAGGAATGCTCTTCAAGACTTAGAGAGGTTTGGAATGAATTTTTGGTGAGTGTAGGAGGGTGTTCGGCCGAGAATGAGAGAGAGGAGAGAAAAGAAGTGATTTTGAAGTGATATGTGCATGGAAGAATGAGAAATAATGCATGGATGTCCAATGGATAAAAATGAGGTGGCAATGATGAAGTCAACTCTCCTCTTGGGCTTGATTTGGGCCGAGAATGATGGGGGAGAAGAGGATGTTTGGGCCTTAAATACTTAAGCCCAATTTTCATGGTTAAGTTGAGTGATTTTTGGTCCAAGTAAATTTAAAGGTGATTTTTATGACTTGTTAGGGTCAAATTAGGCTAATTATGGTTCATAGTCATTAATTTATTTCATTCTAGTCCCAATGTGGTCCAAAATGTTGAAATAAATTAGTGTGGGTCCAATTAGAGCCCAATTAAGAGTTCTAAACCCAAGATAGTCAAATTGGAAGTTTATTGGTCCATCAGGCCCAATAAGGAAGTTCTAGTCCAAACTGGACCTAAATAAGAACTTCTAGGGTTTCCAATTGCTTGTTGGCTATTTGTAATGCTTGTATGGTGTATTTGATTGAAATTCTGTTGTCACAATAATAGGTGTTACGCATGTTCTTAAACTTTTGATTCACTTTAGCTTGAGTGTATAGTTTACAAGACACAAAATTTCCAGTTGTGACAGCAAAAAATATGCACAAAATAAATAAATAAAAATTATATGTTTACTTATCAAACCCGTGTACTAAACACGTTAATTATAACAAAATCTTAAACACAAAGGTTTAAACTGTAAATTTATTTGAAATTAAAATTGAAACTTAAAATTTAAAATTTGAAACTAATAGTCTTAATGGTAGGTTTAATTTATTGAAACTAAATTAATGATATATTGGAAATGAGAAATGAAGTAAATGACAAGTGGAAAATAAATATATTTCAAAATTATGACAAAATTACATTTAACCAATTGAATAAGAGAATGACATGTGTCAAAATCATTCTTATTTATTATGGTCTATATATATATATATATATATATAGTAGGCAAATTCCCGCGCGTTGCGCGAGAATAGAATTATATAGTTAAAATAATAACTTTTACCAAATTATTATTTAATATTTCTACTTTAAAACAAAATGTTAGTAGTAAAGAAAACATATAGTTAACATATTAGTTTTATTAAACATTATAGTTTAAATTTTAAGTCATTGTGATATATACAATTATTTGATAATCTTACAAAACCGTTTAAAATTGTGTAAATTATATATCAAATGAATGATAATATAACGGGTAACAAAACGTATGAACAAAAATATGAACTGCAACTTTTAATAACATAAAAATAGAAAGTCATTTATTATAACATTTGTATTAAAAAATATATATATATACAATGAATAATAAAAAATATAAAAAATAAACACTATAACTTTTAATAACATAAAAACACTAAAAAATCTATTGTAATATTTATATTAACTCTTCATATTTAAATCACAAATATCTTCAAATACATTAATGTTTTTAATAAGCAAAACTTTACAACCTTATAAAAGAAAGGAAAATAAAAAGTTATTAGTGATTACTAATTAATAATCATAAATTAAAAACTCTTGAGTTGTAACTAGTAAATATATATAAATTATAAAACTCTTGAGTTGTAGTGTGAGTTTCAAATGAATGTGGTACTTGGAAATGTATATTTATTATTATTATTATTATTATTATTATTATTATTATTATTATATTCATCTAAATAATTGATTTTGATACATTCAATTATTAGATATAAATATATTTAATTATAAATTTATAACATACATAGGTGCATATACATGTTAAATAAATCACATATAATATATATATTTTTGTAAATGTCATATGTAATTCTTATCGTAGTAATATGGATAAATTACTTTCATATTAAGAAAATATCATGATAAGTCTATTATAATTACATATCAAAGGTTCAAAATTATATTATCTTTTAAATATTGTTTTATAAATATGTTGTGTAGGATAACCCAACCAAAAAATAATACAAATAAACATAATTAAAATAGAAAAACTATAATCAAATAATTAAGAGTATTGAGTGGTTGAATATATAAATAAAGATGTTACATAAACATACATTTAAATCAAAAGAAAAAACTAACATTTGTCAATTTTTCTCAAAAAAAAAAACCTATATCAATTTTATGAATCTTCTTTCTTCATTTAACATCATTCAACCATAGAAACTTGATAACAATTCTTCACTAACCTGCAATCAAAATATATTTTTTTTGAAAAATAAGAATCAAAAAGATATTCGAAGCAAAACATTGATGTTTGGAGAGTCATATTCAAGATTGAGTAATACACACAAATCACATATAAATATTAAATGAGAAACTAAATATAAAGAAAGAATAGTAAACCTTCATTTGTTTTGGTTGAAAGAAAAAATCATATTACAATTACCATCGACGCGACATAACCCATTTCTTCAAATCATCATATTTGGATTGTGAATGCTTCAACTATATGAAAACTTTTGAATCACAATATCTTCAAATCCTTCTTACATGTAAGATTTTCTATAACACAAAAGACACAAAAGATTGGCCTTTTATAGTAAAATTTTCACTAAATGCTAGTTAAACGTAATATAAGTTATAAAACATTCGAGTGTTAAATCATAATTAAGAAAACTTTTGAGTTGCATTAGTTAAAAAATGGGGTTTCAAATGCATGAGATTCAAGAAAAATTGCTAGCTTTATAAGTATGTATGATGTATGATATATATATATATATATATATATATATATATATATATATGTGTGTGTGTGTGTGTGTGTGTGTGTATGTATGTATAAAAAAACTAAATATACCATATCAACATCCTTTAAAACCTTCAAGTCTCTGTCACCAAAAACAGTGATAGAGAAGTCCTTGAAAACTTTATATTTTCCAATTTCCTTCAAATTATTCTATTCAAGTGACAAAGTCTGTAATATAAAAAACAGAAATGATTATATAATAAAATGTAAATATTTAATAAAAATATTATTAATGATTATCAAAATATGAAAAGAAAAACATAAAATAAAATATTACAGTATCAACATTCATGAAAAATCTGAGTGGAGAATTGACAACATCTTTAAATTTCTCTTCATGATTTAGTATACGAGACCATGAATCAAGAACATATACATGCAAATAGGTTTTTTATAAAGACTTTCATAATTAGCTCTAAAACACATAAGATATGATTCCATAAGCAATAATATATCCTTGTATATATTTATTTAAATGTTATCATAAATATAAAATTATAATTAAATAAATTACACTAGACTTCCTTGAAGACTGAAAAACCATTGACAAACAAAATTTTCTACTTGTGTCAAACTTGGTTTAAAATCAATCACCCTTTTCCTTAAAAGGTGACTTATAAACATAAGAAAATGTCATTTCTCTCTTTCCTTTGACATCTACTTCTGATGATCCTTCTTCATTTATATCTTTAGGTTTGCCAAACTTTGCTTTTGATGGAAAATTTTCATTTATCAGTCTAGTTTGGTTGGAAATTGGTTTTGATGATACTTCTAATGTACCCAAAGGGGGTGCAAAAGAAACTAGACTAGCATCAATAACATCAACATTTGGAACAACACACTGTGACCCACCACTTGGTTTTCCCAAATTTCCCAAATAAACTCTATCCTTAATCTGTTTTATTTGTCATCCGTTCAGGTTAACTTCGACTTTGAGATGCCTTCTTGGAACCTTGAGAACTTTGACTAAATCCACAAGTAAAACTTGGACCAGAAAACTTCTCAACTTTCCCTTCTGCTTTGTCCTTTTTCAATGATTAAGTCTCATTTGAATCCTTCCATTGTATAATTTGTAAGTCTTCTTTAGCAGTTTCTACCCAAAAAAATTATAAACATCATATATGAATAAACAATAAATATAAAAACAATCATATATGAATAAACAATAATTATAAACTAATTACCTCCATCTTTATTTTTATTTGAACAATCTTTAATTTCTTCCCCTAAATTCAAATCAAATTCAACACCTTCACCTTGAACCACACGTTCTCCATCCTTCTTTGCTTTAGAAATTTCAACTAACACTTCTGCAAAACCTTTTAATAAACTTGGATGAATTATTCATCTTTTTTTTCTTTTCTACAATAACTTTATCAACAGTATGATCTGAAATTACTTCTTTGTTATGATCATCCTCACCCAAACTTACAGTCCATAAATTATTAAAATCATAAGTGAATAATCAATATAAAATATTTATATATATTACATATAAAAAAATACATAAATAAATACTTACCAATATCAAATTCATTTTTCTCAAAACCAATCAAATTGTCATTCACATCATCTTCAAGTTGTTTCTGATTTATACAACAATCAACCAACTTTTCAGTACCTATAAAATTAAAATATAAAAAATTAAACCGTGTATGATTAAACTATATATAATAAAAACATATACTTACCTTGATCCGAAGGTTTAAGAAAACTTTCAACAACTGGATCGCACATGAATTGACTAAATGATACACCTTTTTGGCTATCAATTAGAACAACACTCTTAGTAACATTTTCGATAAAAAAATTTATATTCATGGCCTCTTCTCCATTGCATCCACTTCCATTTCATTGTTCATCATCTTCGTTATCTTTCTCATTCAACAAATCATTATTTTTACCAATATCATCCTAATTTGCATGATCATTAACATCAGCTTTACCTTCAAAATAATTTTTACTAATATTGTCCTCATATGGACCATTTCAATCCCCTTGAGCACCACTACATTTCCCTTGATCATCATCTTCAACACTTTCATGATCATTTAGAAAATCATTCCCATAATCTTCATCTCGATTTACTTCTGTGATTTTTTCATCATTATTAACTTGACCAAAAGCAGGTGTCAATATTGGTTCTTTACTTTGTTGTGAAACATAATGGAAATCAAAACTTTATGTGCTTAAGTCTTGAACAAAAAATAATAATTTCCAATTTTTAAAATTTTGACTTTGAGGAAACTTCAACACTCCCCCATCTATCTTTACAACAAGATCCTTTTTCAAATCCTCCATCTTTTGATACATATATGAAAATTTACTTTCATACACCTAACATAAGAAAAAGATACTTAAAAATAAAATACTTAATCATAAAAAGTCATAATGAATAAAGTAATAAAATAATAAATGAAAAAACTATAAAATTACCTCCATAACACTAACTTTATTAACATCAAACTCTTCTTCATCCTCATCACCATCAAATTCATCCTCATTACCACCATACTCCTCTTCATTATACTCATATTCTTGACATTCTTCTTCAACAGATGGTTCATTAGCATCTTCATATCCAAATCCCCCATTCTCTTGTAAAATATCCTCAAGAAACCTTATCGTCTCAGACGTCCAATAAAAAATAGTTTGATGTTTACGCGTGACTTGAAAATTATCAAACTTGAAACTTTCCACATACAACAAAAACAGAAAACATCTATACCAAATAAGTTAACTTTCTGAAAAGATTTACTTATATAGTTTAATATATCATTTATCATAATATATATGAATTATCATATATGGTTATGATGTGTAATATATAATTAAAAAAAATTAGACTATATAATCATATATGATTATACAATCGTATATGATTTATACAAATCAAATATATCATTAATCATAATATATATGAATAATCATATATGATTATTCTATATGATATATAATTAATCATATATAATTATACAATCATATATTCTTAAAAATAAAAACAAATATATTTTTACAACTAAAAAGAAGATTTAATATTAAAAATTAGCTCACGTACCATAAGGTGTTGGTGATCGATAAAAGAAAGATGATTCTTTCTCTGGGTTGTAAACCTGTTTCATCCTTACCAAACAATCAACAATGAAATCGCACCAGTCAATGCTACTTAAATCAATATTTCTTCTGATTAAATACAACGGATTCAGATTACATTTACCCATGCTTGTAGACTCATAGAATATATTAATAAAAAGAACCAAAAAATTGATTCTAAAGTTATCATCGGCTGCACTAGTTCGAACAAATTCATTCTTTAGATGTTTCAATCTCAATTTATCAATATTTTCATAATGTTTCTTCAATTCAAACATACAACTCTCTTCACTATTCTCGGCAATATAGTCCATGTTTGAAAGTAATGAGCCACCGGATGGTAATCCTAAAATCTCATGAATAGATTTACTATCTACACCAACTTGACAATTCTCAAACTCCACCTTCAAAGTTTCAAAATTGATATGATCAAGAACATAATAAGCAATCTTTAATGGTACGTCAATCATCTTCATCCGTAACAAACTCACAAATCCCATAACCCTAATACACTCCTTTTGTTCTCTACTTAGACCTTGAATAACACCCAACAATGACCTGGGTGAACATATGTTCTTCAATGAAGGAAATTCTTTTATAACAACAACTTTTTTCTCTTTCTTCACAACTTTAGCTTCTCTCTTTGGTTTCTTTGATGATCCAAAACAACTCTGAAAATCAGAATCATCTTCATCAGATAGTTAACGTTTCTTATTTACAGTTTTGACATTCAAAAAAACAAATTTCTTTCCCTTAATAGTCAGGTTTGCTTTTGGTTGTTCAATAACTGTCTTTTTGGATTTCTTTGACCGTGTTTACACCACCTCCTTTGGAAGATGATCGTGTCTGACTTGAGCTCTCTAATTTAGCTTTCTTAAATACAATTTTTATTATAAAAATAGTGTTAGTAAAAAAGAAAACATAATACATATAGTTAGTTACAATGAAGAAACATAATCACTTATGATTGCAAAAACATACCTTTATCATTTTTAACCTTGGAATTTTTCTCTAAAATACCTTCACTTTCCTTCTCATAAAAAGAAGCATTTACTACACAAAAAATTAACATAATTATTAGTTAATACAGAACAAAAATGCATATGACTAATAAACTAAAATTTTAAATCACACAAACACTAATGATTAAAAAAACATACCTTTATCATTACTATTTACTAATGATTATAAACAAACATATAAAACCATTTATGATTAGAACTAGAAATAAACAAATAACTAAAGGTTATGTTCAATCCATTGAAAAATCATAAAACCAGTTATGATTAAAACAAATACCTTTAACATTTCTTCTCTTTTATATTTTTTCTTTAACTTGGCCAGAAAGATCTTCATATTCACGTTTGATACATAGAAATACAAAATCACAAAATATGATAATCAAATATGAATAAAAAAATAATAGAGAAAAACGCGATAAGAAATATCGCAAAAACCTTTTTGTACATCGATTTTTTGAACTATACCTTTGGAAATAACACCACTTCTACCGCCTTCGAGATTTTTTTGACTTTTGAACTTTTTTCGAACATAATTTCTTTTAAAATCCTTATCTGTGATAATATAAACTACTAAGATTAAAACCCACCACAACAAAACATATATATATATATATATATATATATATATATATATATATATATATATATATATATATATATATATATATATATATAACTGATGAACTGTAACCGAAAAAAATCATAAATATAAATTAAAAATGATGAAAAAACTACTGAATCAAAACAAAAATCATTATTATCAATATAAAACTACAGTTAACTAATTAAAACAAACATGCATTATCAATAAAATGAAAAATTACTCGCATTCTAACCTTTCATTTCGATTAACGAAGATGTAACTTTGTTTAAAACTTCTCCTGAAAATATTTGCTGATTTTTCAAACTTAATTTGCACAACGAACAAACGAAAACTAGGAAAATATGCGATAAAGAAAGAAAAATATGGTTTTCGTGAGAGTTTCTAAGTGAGATTTTGATAGAGAATGAAAATAAGAGTATAGGCGGTTAGAATACCATAGCCTCTACAAAACTGATATGATTTTTTGTAAAATTACAATACTAGCCCTACAATAGTTACAAACGATATTAATTTGAAAAGTTACCAATGTATTTACAATTATGTCATCGCCACATTTTACAAATAAAGATCGTAACAACAAAGACTATCCACCTATCTTACAATTTCTATTTTTTTATTAATCGCAAAGGAACCAACATCTCTCTCTCTCTCTCTCTCTCTATATATATATATATATATATATATATATATATATATATATATATATATATATATATATATATATATATATATATTGTGTCTTAAAATATAAAGTTTCTTTGGCTGTTGTTTCCACAAAACATGAGTGGCTTTTTACATTATTCATTGAACTTGACAATGATACATAGATCTTGTTTGGATGTTGTGTGTTTGACTATGTGTGGATAATGTAGAACTTAAGGAATGCAGCATTTTTTTGATACTCGGAAGAGAGAATTGGTATTATATGCTTGATAGTATAGTCTTCAGTTCTTTCTCTTGGTCAGTGCATACAAATCAAAAATTGTATCGTTTCACACAATTCAATTTTGGCTATTAATGATTTGTATTATTTTTTTATTTCCTAGCTTTTTCTTAGTTTTATAAAATTTAGCCATTCAAAAAATATATATTTATAATGTTTCTAACCCAATTAAATTAGCAACTGTCAAACGATTCTTATTCTAATATAGTTATTTGATTGATTGATAATCGAAAACCTATAATTGTGGCGGTATGATTTGATTCATAACAAATTTTAATGCTTTGTTGTAATTATTAGTAACAGAAACATATAACCCCTATCAATTATCTAAAAAAGTATATTTTAATTTGTTTTGAAGTAATGAAATTCTAATGCGTCTTATTTTCCTAAATTTAAACGAATAAATATAAATATACAATAATAAAAGCAGATCTAAACTGAAAATCAAAGACAAATCCAAATACTATTATTTTAAGAAAAAGGGAAAAGGTTTTCAACATGTAGTTTCCTGGACATATCATGCTTGTTACGTACATATATCAATATCAGTTGTTTCTGCACTTAAATAATCCCACATGCTGCTACGTCGGTAAAAACAACAAGTTCAAGTTGCTTATTATTATATTTTAAATAGAATATGGGTTTAAATCTTTTGAGAATTTGAGTATCATAGTTGTTACGAACTAAACAAATCTTATCATACAAATATAAGATGTAAATAAGTTATTAGTAATTCCATGTAGAACGAAGATGTTCGAAGTTACTTAATTTTCTCATATCAATATCCTTTTATTTATTTAATCCGTCAGGTTTTTAAATACTCGTAATTTAATCAACGCAAGAGATTGTGACTACAAAAGTTAAAAGAAAAAACAAGACAAAAGACAAGCCCACAGTAGTTATAAAAGAAAAGTCATATTTCCATGTAAAAGGCATTTATTATAAGCTTCATTATAAAATGCTAATCGACTAGTTAAGATAATTTTTCAATAAAATTGATGATCATACAAAAAATGTTATAGGACCCGGTTAACTCAATTAAATAACCCGGTTTTGAACCGGGACTTAAAGTCAGCGAGTCCTATGTGAAAAAGAAATAAAACCGGAACATATAACGGGATTATAATGCATAAAGTTGGATCATATATAAAGATTAGGACCTAGTTCTACCATACGAAACCGGGTCATATAAGGATATAAGAACCCGGTTCCAATCCTCAAATCGGGCCATATAAGGATTAAATATGCACCGGTTTCATTCAAATAACCGGGTCTTCTCGGTCTTTCAAAAAAACAATTATAATCACAACATCCAACGTATAATTACAAGAAAGTGAGTTAAGTAAAACAAAGCATAGTTATAAGAATTAAATTGGCAACAATATTATTCAAATAACCATGATAAAGAGAACACTTGATAAAAAGTACAAACTAATACTTGCATCCAAAGCACATATTCAAAACAAAACAAAATTTATACATTGATGAACAAATTATATTAATATAAACATGCTAAATAACCAATCATGTAGTCATTGGTGAAAACATGCATAAGTGTTGCTAAAAACTCTTTGATTTGGTTATTTCATACAATATAAAAATTTCAAAAAGTAAATTGTTTTTCTATGAAGAGGGATTGCCCAATAATCAAGTGTTGCAGCTATCATTCATCCTCACCTAAAAACAAAACACAACAACTATTCTCCATCCCCAGCTATCATTCATCCTCACCTAAAAACAAAACACAACAACTATTCTCCATCCCCACTGAAAAATAAAACACAACAAATAATTAGTTTTTTGTCTAGCATTTCAAAAGAGTTAAATTTAGCAAACAATCATTAAACTAAAAGTAAGATGTTATAAAGATTAGCAAATAACCTTATATTCACTTTTAAACAGCCACATCATTCATAAAAACTTTCAGAAATTCTCTGGCCTATATAGCAACAGTTGTAACCAACACTTTTGTCCTTCCAAAGGGTACCAAACGAAATGAAAATAAAACTAAAACTAGTAAATAACGAATCAATTTTTTTCTTGATTTAGACAAAAAGATTTTTTTAAGTACTTACTCTAATCAGAAACCCGTGTTGTCTGTTCAGCACAAAATCAAAGATCCATTTTATTACATAATGTCCGCTCAGCTCACATTCCAATATGTCGGTTTGGTTGCACAAAAATTGTGATAGAAGGTAAACATAAATCAAACAATGAAAACTACATCTAACTAGTGGATAAGTAATAAGATAAATTACCTCAGTGAGCTTCCATACAATTGGAATTGATGTGTTATTTTCATACCTCTCAACAGCTCTAAAAATAAACAAGCAGTAGAGTTGTATGCAAACAACATAATAGTCAAAACAATTACTTGGACAAAAAAGATAAAAAAAAATAATAATAATAAAAAAATAAAATCTTAAAAAACAAAATTAAGAACAATCTTACCAGTATCTTTACTATGGGTTCCATGTTAGGTGGTACTATTTTCGACCCTGACTCATTTTTAGATCTTCTACCCAAGACATAATCTAATGAACGCTCGCTTTTCTCTCATACAATTGTGATGCAGCTCACCCGATGCCTTCTCTTGTTCCCACTTAGGTTTGTTTCCCTGATAAACATGTGGGCCTACTCGGGATGGATTCGTACTAAACATTGAACTCGTTTTGCTTCCTCACTTATAACCTTCCAATAAAAGCAACAACCACATTTATAAACTGCAACATAATGATTAATATTATTAAGAGACGTTATATCCTACAAACCTGGAATTCCTTTGATGATGTCCTTAAATTTTTGCAATACAGTCTTCTCCAAAATAAGTAAGCTTCAAGTGGATTTCGCTCATACTCATTGGCCAAGATATTTGGTGTGGCCCTTGCATCTACCTATATTCATAGTCGGTGCCATATAGTTATTACCACGCGAATTTCATGATCTACATCTTGACTTTTGATCAATTTTTACTAAAAAGTTGTTGAGTTGCTGATTTTCCTTTGGATGGATGCCTGTTCATGAAAGTTGGTTGCTTTTTCATGATAGTTTGTTGCTATTCTGGTGCTACTGGGTGTTCATTCATGCTAATTGGGTGGCTGAGAGATAGCTTCCTCCCTTCACATCCAACTTGACCATTGTGCCCTTAGTGTTATTTTAGTGAAATTTAACTGATTTTTTGGTGTTGACCTGTTATTAGCTCAAGGCTCCATATGCACAATTCATACATCATGTGAGCTTGTGCTTATAGTTTTCATAGTGTTGCTTGAAATTAAGACTTCATTACCTCCTTTTTCTCTAGTTGCCTATTTGGGAGCGAAGTAGTTTGTCTATATTAGGGCAATTGAGAGCTGGTCATCACCTAGAACGCCTACTGAGATTCGTCAATTTCTAGGCCTTGCTGGCGACTATCGCATATTCATTCAAAACTCCTTAAAGATAGCTAAGCTACTTACCACCCTTACACAAAAGGGTGTGGCTTTTAGTTGGGAAGGAAAACAAGAGAATGCGTTCCAAATGCTAAAGAAAGCCTTATGTAGCGCACCTGTATTATCCCTCCCCGAAGGGATAGAAGATTTTGTGGTGTACTGTTATGCATCCAACCAAGGGCTTGGCTATGTTCTTATGAAACGAGGAAAGTCCAACACCTATGCCTCAAGGCAGCTTAAGACACATGAAGTCAACTACACTACCCATGATCTTGAGTGAGGAGCAGTTGTCTTGTAAGGTACGAAAAGTACTATCTTTACAAACCACAAAAGCCTTCAACACATATTCGATCAGAAGGAGCTCAACATGAGACAACGACGGTGGGTCGAGCTACTAAATGACTACGAATGTGAAATTCATTATCATCCCGGTAAAGCCAATGTAGTAGATGACGCCCTAAGTCAGAAGGAGTACTCAGGTCGTAGAGTTAAAGCATTGACTATGACAAGCTATTCACATCTATCCACACAAATTAAGGAGGCTCAGCAAGAAGCCTTGAAACCTGAAAATGTGGCAGGTGAAACCTTAAGAGGAATGGACAAGAATCTAGAAGTCAAGGGTAACAGAGTCCTGTATCTCATGGACCGGATCTGGACACTGAAGTTCGGTGGTTTCAGAGACGTTGTCATGAACGAAGAACATAAGACTTGATACATCATTCATCCAGGTTCAGACAAGATGTACCTGGACCTCAAAAAGTTATATTGGTGGCATAACATGAAAGCAGAGATTGATACCTTTGTGGGCAAGTGTCTTACTTGTGCCAAGGTAAAGGTAGAATACCAAAAGCCCTCAGGTTTACTGCAACAACTGGAGATACTTGAGTGGAAGTGGGAGCGAATTACAATGGACTTCATAACCAAGTTGCCCAAGAAAATGGGTGGTCTCGATACTGGTGAGTTGAAAAACTCTTAGATCGATTAGATCTTCAATAGGTTAACCAATAAAACAAACAAACACAATAAACACGATATAGAATCAAGTAATGCTAAATGATTCAAATGTAGTCATGGCTCAGCAGAGCTCGATGAAGAACTTCCACTGTAGAGGCGAGCTACGGTTTGTAGTACAATGATAAGAATAATAATGAAAGCGCTCTCCAACAAAGGATGCATGCATGCACCTTAAATACTAAACCCTAATAAAATAAACACGGCTGGACAAGCCCAAACTGGATAACAAAACTGGGCTAAGGACCGAGCCCAAGGACGCAACACTACTAGACTCAACAATCTCCCCCTTTGTGTCAAATGGGGTGAGACTTTACTTCGGTGGAAGTTGAGGAGTTCGCTTCACAACCTTGAATAATTTTGGAATGATGGCAAGAATATTTTGTCTGAAAGACATATACCACCGAAGCATATCTGAGAACAGCTTCTTGTCTACCTCACTATTTTGATCACACCCATGGATAAGCTCAAGAATGTGCTCCAAATAGGAATTTGAAAATAGATGTTTGTTAGCCAGAGCAAATAAGCATCTTTGACCTTCGCCTCTAAGAAACATGATGGTGTGAGATTGTGGATTAATTTTCCTTTAACCATCAGCTTAGTGTCACCTGCCTTCCCAACTGGTTTGATTAAGGGCCTCTTGCATATAGCAGTGGCAATCTCCTGATCCATCTTTGCCACTTCATGAATGTAACATACTAGCATACACTTGATGTGATCAATGATGGGCTCATATTCTTTCTGATTGGAGAGTAGGATGTTGTTCAGGAGAATCCAATCGTGTGGATTCAGATTTGGCAGATTAGCAAGGGAAATCATATGGACCGAACCATCTGATCCTCGGGTCACTTTGAACTTGATGTTAATGAACTTCCCTGCTGTAGTAGGTTTCATCACCTTAACTGTTGTGATCTTCTTGTTGTTCCAAGTTAGGTACTGAGGTTGAGAGAATTCATGATAGTATTCAAGTAAGTCTTGATCAACCTTCGGGTCAGGAGAAGGAACCGCCACTATAAACTTAAAGCAGTGAAAGATGAAGGCTCTACGAGTGATTGGCATATCAAATTGAGAATCTTTAGAATTCTCGACATTAAATGAAAGAACGGGCTCCAGCCAATGTGAACTTGGAGTTTCAATAACCTCCTTTCGTAGCCTTTCCAACGTCCACAGAGGAAACATCGATTTCCTCTGATTAAGCAGATTCACTTCTCTCTTCTCATTTTCCTTATTAATGGCTTCAGTGACTTTTTCCTTAATCTTCTAAGCAGTGGGATTGGCTTTGAGAGGACTTGGTTTAGGAACCGTTTCTTCAATATCAACCTTCGGTTCTTGTGGTTTCGTTTTCGGTTATTGAGGGTTCGGTTGATGTGCTTTTGGCGGTTGAGATGAAGACTTCGGTGGTTAAGATGAAGACTTCGTCTTTTCTCCCTCTTGTTGCGGAGAGACAATGGACTCCGGAACACCCTCTATCCTGCTTAGAATATCCAGAGCAGTTCATAACTTTCTCAGCCAAATGATGTCAAACCGAGATGGTAAGAACGGAATCTTAGGCTTCAAGAAGATGAAGAAGAATAAAGTGAACATTACCAATAGAGCTTTTAACCACAGACCGCTCCGAACATAGTGCTTCAAGTTCCTTGTTCGCTTGATTGAGCTTGAGATTTTGGGTTTTGAGTTAAGTGGTCTTCAGAGCAAGTTCATCCATCACTCTACTTTCCAAGGCAAGATCTGCCTGAAGTTAATTTAAACGTTCAGAGACAGAAGTTTGATGTTTGATGTGATCAAAGGTGAGGTTCTTGCGAAACATCTGAAAGAGCTCTTTCTCTTGTTGAAGAGATTGAGTGAGGGTCTGAACCGAGGCATTAACCTTGTTAGAATTTTGCTCTGCAGCACCCTGTAAAGATTCAAGGAAAATGTTTGCGTTAAAATTAGTTTATCGACTTTTTCGATCGCTTCCGTGCAAACTTTTGTTGAAGCATCAATAGCGGAAGTGGCTTTGGTGATGGAAGCTTCATGTTCCTTGACCCTAGTGGCCATCAAGCCTTTTATAGCAGACTCAGAAGAGGAATCCTGACTAGAGGAGGAGGCCATAAGCTTATCTAGCTTCTCATTCAGCTCCTTGAGATGGCGCTTGGTGACCGGGGCATCATCATCATCGTCGCTTTGCACCCTGTAGGGACTGTAGTAGAAGGTGTCATAATCAACATTTTCACCACCAAGAACATTATTGGTCTCTGTCGATTGGGTAGGTGATCGAGGTTTGGCAGTAATAGGGGTTTCGGGTACTGAAGTACGAACCCCCGTATCAGGTATGTTGGCCTGAACTCCAGTGGTGGTTGTTGTTGTAGCTTCAGAGAAAATAGGTGTAGGCATGGGAATGGTAGAGGAAGGTTAAGATGTGATTATTAGGAAAGTGTGAGGTAAGGAAATAGGAATGGAAATAGGTGGAGGAAAAGGTTCTTGGGAGTGAACATGTACCTCTGGTGTAGGCGAATGAGGTAGTGTACCACCACGAACCGAACCTTCATCATCTGACGTTTCTCTCTCAGATTCGCTAGGAATGGTGGGTTGATGACCAGTAGGCACGTACTCAGAGTCGGAGTCACTTGATGATTGAAGAATAAGCTTCCTAGCAGGTTTCTTGACCTTCTTCTTCTTGGGTTGGAAAGGTGCTGCCTTCTCAGATTTTCGCTTCTTTGGAGTCTGAACCTTTGATACTCGACCTCCTTTATCCCCCTTTTTTGCTTCTTGCTTCTTTCCCCTCTTAGCAAGTTTTTCTGCTTCCTCAATAGATTTTATCATTCCAGGAGTAAGTTCCCTTGGGCCAGAAGAGGGGAGCTTCTTGTACTCCTGAATAAGCTTGCTCGCAAGGGACACACAAGCATACATTGACTCAGGAATTGAGCCAACGAAGAGAAACTTCGACAGATGAGTGACAATGATGTTTATGGTATGAAATGTAGCAATGGAGGAGAGCAGTGAGTCTGCCATGAGAGGAACATGATAACGCTCCATAATCTATTGAGTGACAATGGTCCAAAACTGGGCACATGAAATTTATGTGTGGCGAGAAGAAGATGACAAACTTTGGACAAGATGAAGCCATAAAACCAAACCATAATCAAGGTTGAAACCATGGTACAACCCATAAAGCAGAGTCATGAAAGACTTGCTAGCACCATCAGATCCTGCACTTTGTTCGGAAAGTCCTTTGAAAAGAAGGGTGGAGAGGCCATTCCATTGAGGAAGAAGGCATGATTTCTTGAAATTGGTCATAGTAGTTAGGGTTTTAATGTACCCCATGTTGTAGAACATCGAGAAAAGTTGACATGTGGAGATGGAATTAGGATTCACCATGGATTCTTCATAAGTAAGCCCTAGCAGCGAGCAAAATCGACTCTTGCAGATTGAAGCCTTCTGGTTGAGAATGTCGAAGTAAATCTTTTCTGCACCTTTGTCGTAGGTAGCAGTGGAATAAATTTGAGATAGGCATTCCATTTGTACGACTTCCACCGTTGATAAAGCTTTGATGAGTGGGGAATACTTAAGACATTCCACCACTTGATACATGTAAGTATCATAAAGGATCGGTGTGAGATCGATCAGCAAGTTCTGGTTGGGCTTGATTGAGAGAAGAGTGGAGCGTGCAGTGGTTTCTTGAATAGAAGAAGATTCTGCCATTATTGAAGCTCGATGAAGAAGAAGATGAACAGTGAATACAAAATTGCCTTCTTTTGCTTGAGATAGTTGAAGTGTCGTAGAGAAGAAAACCACATAAATCAATCCCTTATATACGATTTTGTAGAGAGAGAAAAATCGTGAGCAATGATTCCATTAATTTGGGAAACGATGCCTAAAAAGGCGTGATTAGACAACTAGCAACCCTGATAAAGAAGCTGATGAAGCATGATTAGGTAACGATTCAAATTCATGCGTCTTTCCATACTTATCATCTTTACAAATCACCAATCAATTAGACTTCATGCCGAGTCACCGCTTGAACCTTCAATCGAATATTTATCACAATAATTAACAAAGGCTTTTTATCGACGCATCTCTTCGTTTGGAAATAATTGAATTACATCGTTAAGAAACGAAGCTATATATTTATCAATAGATTATGAGTAACTGAACCAGACTTTTAAAAATACAAGATTTTCGTGAAAGATATAGTCAAAGATAAAGAAATAAATCAATCTATTTGTGACATTTAGTGATGTCATTTAAGACACAAAGTAGTGGATCCTGGGCACGAATCTCTTCCTTCAAAGTCAAGAGATACTTCAAAGTTCTTGTTTGGATTACTGTTGAATTACGATCAAATACTTGTTAAGAAGCATTGAAAAGCATCCTTTATATAAGGCTATTAAGGGTGGCTTTTGCTTCAATTCTGGTTTCGGTACTTGACATAAGAGCAAAATAGAACGAAGTACTTGTGAGACCGATGTGGCATGTTAAATAAGTAGGTTTGGAACATATTCAGTGGCTTGTTGACAGATGTTAATTAGAAATCTCAAAAAAAAAAAAAAAAAAAGGATCCTTTAGCAAGAAAAGTCTTGGTGAAAGACATTTTCATAAGGATCTCTCAAAAATAAAAGAAGATTTCAAGGTACTTCAACAAAAATGGTTTCTTTAATTCAGAGGGTGAAAGCTAGAACATTTAATTGTTCACTGTCAATGCTTTATAGGTTTTAAATTTTGGGTTTCACTTAGCACGTAGTGGCACGAAACTAAGATCATTAACACAGAAGTTGTGTAACTGTAAACCTCAGTGGTAATTGTTGAGGGTCTCAAGGTTTACATTTATGAGATGAAGTATGATGGAGAATAAATTAGAGGTAGTTAAAGAACCGAATGTACCTCTGCTATAAAACATAGACTAAGCAGAAAAACTCTTAACTCAATTTGAGAAGAGTAAGGTAGCTCATGATTAGAGTGAATTTGACAGCCTGATTGGGAAGACATGATTTGTATATATCAAGTCATTAAGGCTTCACTCAAAATCTTTTGAGGTTTGGGTCAACATGCATCAGCATGCTTCTAGGGACACTTAGCTAGTACATAGCTAAAGAATTATACATGCCCCAACTCCATCATTGAGAATAGTCCTTATACACAAATTATATTAAGACTGAAGCAAATTGCAATAAAATGAAAGAAAATATTTTTTAGTTTTGAAGTTTCTAAAAAGAAATAAAACAGAAAAGAAAAATGTTTTTGGATTTTATAAGATTTTCTGAAAAGGAATTAAAACAGAAAGAAAAATATTTGTGAATTTTATGAAAATAAAAAGGAAAAACATAAAATAAATTGTGAGAAAAGAGTATGCATATTATACAACCGAAACCATCACTTGGAGAAGAGAGGCGAACCAAGCCTGGTGAGACCGAACCCGAAATAGGCTGAACATTCGGTTCATTTCGGTTCCCGGAAGAACCAAAACCGAAATGGATCGAGCGTTCGCTCTATTTTGCTTCCAACTTTTATTGAGACAAAAGAGATTTTGGTACAAATTCAGTTTCCACCATTCCTAAGCCTTGTAGATTTTTATTAAAACTTGCTTCAGGCAAGGCCTTAGTGAAGATGTCATCTAATTGATTAGTGGTTTTTACAAAATGAATTTCAACGTTACCATCTTCCACACGATCTTTGATAAAGTGATACCTCAGTGCTATGTGTTTCGTCTTTGAGTGTTGCATTGGGTTATGACAAATCCTAATTGCACTCTCTGAGTCACAATATAGTGGGATTTTCTTCATGTTCAAACTGTAGTCTCGAAGTTGACTTTGTATCCAAATAACCTGAGATGTGCATGATATTGCGGCTATATATTTTGCTTCGGTAGTAGAGAGAGACACACAAGTTTGTTTCTTGGATTGCCAGCTAACAAGTTTGTCGTCCAGAAATTGGCTTCCGCCAGTGGTACTCTTTCGGTCCAATCCACATCCTCCTAAACCAACATTTGAGAATGCTTGGACAAAGAACCCTGATTTGACTGGGTACCACAGACCGATAGAAGAGGTTCGCTTCAAATATTGAAAGATGTTCTTCACAGCTTGCAGGTGAGGTTTGTGTGGATTAGCTTGAAACATGGAACAATAACAAACAGAGAACATTATATCTGGTCGACTTGTTGTAAGATACATTAGAGACCCCATCATTTGACGACAGAGGGTCATGTCAGCAGCCGGTTTGTCTAGAGAAGGTGTTAGCTTTATGCCAAATTCCATAGGAACCTTTACTTTCGAATCTCCCATCATTCCAAGCATGGAAAACAAGGTCTTTGTGTAAGCCTCTTGATTAATAAAAATGCCTTTGTGTCCCTATCTTATATTCAAGCCAAGAAAAAAGTTAATAGGACCCATTGAACTCATTTCAAATTTAGTCTCCATCAACTTCCTAAATTCAGCTGTTAGGCTGTGATTTGTGGAACTGAAGATGATATCATCAACATAAATATGAATGGTCATAAGGTGGTCACCTCTTTCTTACGAAAGAAGGTTGGGTCAACCGAACCTTGTTTAAACTTAGACATTTTGAGAAATCTAGTTAGAGTTTCATACCATGCCCTGGGTGCGTGCTTGAGACCATAGACTGCCTTGTTCATAATGTAGCAGTGATCTGGATACTTCTTGTTCACGAAACTCTGTGGTTGCTCTACATAAACCGTGTCTTCCAATTCTCCATTTAGGAAGGCACACTTTAGATCCATTTGGAATACTTCAAAGTTCTTATGTGCAACATAGGCAAGAAAACTACGAACCGATTCTAGCCTTGCTACAGGAGCGAAGGTATCTTCATAATCTATGCCTTCTTCTTGACAGTAACCTTTCACAACCTATCTTGCCTTGTTGTGTATCACATTTGCTTCCTTATCCATCTTTTTCCTGAAAACTCACTTTAATCCAACCACGAAAGCATCCTTTGGTGTTGGAATCAGTCTCCACATTTTATTTTGCTCGAATTCATTGAGTTCGTCCTACATCGCCTGTACCCAATCAGAATGATCATGTGCAGCTTTGATCGTCTTCGGTTCGACCTTGGAGACAAACGAATTAAACATGCAAAATTCCACTTTAGAGAATAGTGCAACGTGTTTCGCTTTCAGTTGTGATCATGTGAGAACCTTTTCTGTTGAATCACCAATAATTTGTGTTTGTGGATGATCTTTGGTCCATTTGGTGAGTGGAGGGTAATTAGGATCATATGAAGGATCCAGTTTAGCATTTACTTCTTCTTCAAATTCTGACTGAATATCATCATCATTTGTATTCGAATTCTCCCCCTCGAATGATGATACTTCCTCAGCTTCAGGCTCAGAATTCTCCCCCTGGACTTGACTTTCGGTTGGTATTGATGATGATGAGCTCTCCCCCTGGAATGGAGAATATTGGTTATATGGAAAAGACAAACCCTCCCCCTGAATCTGAGAACTACATTTTGGAGGTTCGTTTGTGTCAGGCTATTCAGTTGTTACTGGTTGTTCTTCTGCCATTTTATGTGTTGCATCATCGATTATCTTCTTCAAATTATCTACCTTGTTGTCTGCAACATCAGATTCAGAGAGAATAGCTTTTTCTGGTTCATCAAATAGCAGCATGTACTGCTCAAAGAGGTTTGAAATTGGTACCGTAAGTTGACTAGAGATTGGAAATATTTCCTCCACAGAGCCTTCGGTTGTCTTCAGTTTCTTGACATAGTTATCATCGAAAGTGACATAATAGGTCTCTTCAATTTTCTTTGAACGCTTCTTTAGAACCCTATATGCTTTGGAGGTTAAGGAATAACCTAGAAAGATTCCTTCATCTGCTTTGACATCGAACTTGTTTGATGCTCCTTTGAATTGAAGATGAAGCATCTTGAACCGAACACGTGGAAAAACTTTACATTAGGCTTTCGGATGTTCAAGATCTCATAGGGAGTGATAGAGAAATGTTTGTTGAGATAAGATCTGTTCTGTGTAAAGCACGCAGCAGCAATGGCATCAGCCCAAAAATATAGAGGTAGAGAAGCAAAGCTCAGCATGGTTCGGGCAGCTTCACATAAAGATCGGTTTCGCATTTCGACAATTCCATTCTGTTGTGGAGTATATGGAGCCGAGAAGTTGTGAGTTGTTCCCTTCTCTACAATAAAATCTTCAAAGTCTTTGTTCTTGAACTCCAACTCGTTTTCGCTTCTTATGTTGCAAACTACTTTTCGTAGTTGAACTTCTATCTGCTTGATGAAGAGTTTAAGCTTGGGAGTGGCCTCTAATTTCTATTTCAAAAAGAACACCCAAGTAAACCGAGAGAAGTCATCCACAATGACAAGTATATACTTGTTACCACCAATGCTTTCGATTGAGGATGGACCACATAAATCAATGTGAAGTAATTCAAGTGGTTCAATAAATTTTGTGTTGACTTGAGAAGGATGAGTCTGTCGACTTTGCTTTCCCATTTCACATGCAGCACACATGTGTTCTTTATCGAATTTGAGAACAGGAAGACCTCGAACATGATCTCCAAGCACTAGTTTGTTGATGTCTTTAAAATTGAGATGAGAGAGTCTTCGGTGCCAAATCCAGCTTTCGTTTGAATGAGCCTTCCTTAGCAAGGAGACTGCTGGTTTCCTACATATAGGATTAAGATTCAGAGGGTACATCTCTCCTTGTTTCTTTGATTTCAGCAGAATATTGTTCATCTTCTTTTCAATAATCTTTGATCCATCATCATCGAACGAAAACTTTTAACGGAGTACCAACTACCAGTTGAGAAACACTAATAAGGTTGTGTTGTAAACCTTCCATGTACGCCACTTTACATATTGAGAAATCACCATTGGTGATCATACCATATCCTTTGATCGTGCCAAAAGAATTATTACCATACCTGACACTTCCACCATTTGTAAGGGACCGAAACTCCCTCAGCTCTTCCCTTCTTCATGGCATGTGACGCGAGCATCCACTTTCTATGTAGCATTCATTGTCGAACTGCTCGACACGTATAACCTGCAAAAATTAAGCAGATTTAGGAACCCAAAGTTTCTTGGGTCCATGTAAGCCTTTTACAGAACAGGGAATTGTAAGAGAGACATCAACTAAAAAGGTTCTTTTTATTAAGGTTGTTTCATCTTTTCTTTTTATGGTGAAAACTTTGATTTTATCAGATTTTAGTACTTTAGGTTCAGTTTTTTTTGAATTTGAGAATTTGACGTTGGCAGACTTTCGGTTCTCAAAATCAGGTTTAAACGATGTCTTTTTTGCGTTTTCTGGAAAGAGCTTTCCTTTTCTCTTTCGATCATTATGTGAGTGACAGTGAGAATGAGAGAGATGAGATTTGGGATCAGAGTTAAGCTTTTGGTCATTGCTCTTACTTGGTTGAGAGCCGAAACTAGTTTTCCTTCAGTTCCTCTTACTGGTTGGTCTAGGACCGAAACCACCCTTTTGGTTTCTCTCATCTTGAGGATCAAAACTTCTTGTTTGGTTTTTGTGCCTTTGTGAACCGAAACTCTATTTTCGGTTGTTTTGATTTTGGGGACCGAAACTTTTCTTTGGTTTGTTTTCATCAAATCGAGCACGAGAAGCTGAGCTTGCTTTTGTTTCTTCCTTTGACTTAGAGGGCTTTTCATAGCGAACGTAATTAGGGTTTTGTGATGGCCAAAACTGTTTCCTTTCAGTGAGATTCTTCTTGTATCTCAAATTTCGTTGATGCTTTCGGTCTAACACTTGTTTTGGATTTTTGTGGATGTTGGCCTTTTCCTTTGGTCTTTGAGCATGAGGCTCGCTCTTTAGCGAAGAGGTTTCGCTAGACACCATGACCGGTTCGCCTGAAGGAATTTTGGTACCACTTGTGCTAGGCCCATCAAAGCATGTAGGATCATTAAGTGGCTCTGCCACATACCTACCTTTTACTCTCCATGATGTTTTCTTAGATAGACCTTCTATTTCATCAACATTATCAATCGGTGCTGACTAGAAAAACTCATCACAGCCATTAGCATTGTCTTCTGCTACTAATTTTATCAGTTCGATTGTCTATTGTTAAGTAACTCCTTTAACTGTATAAACTTGATTTGGAGTCGTTTGGACCTTTTGATATACAACAGCCTTTTCCTTGATGACCTTGGTCTTCTCTTTGGACAAACGAGCAAACTCAATGAAATTTTCAGAAATAAGATTTTTGTTGGTTTCGGGTTCGCTCTTGACAAATTCGGAACAGTCCACCTCATCTTCTAAAGATATTACACTCATATCATCATCCTCATTGAATTCTGAAGTCTTTCCAACATCAATTTTATTTTCTGAACTCAACTTGGCATTCAAAGAGTCAAATTTTTGTACAGTTTCAGTTTTGATTTTTAATTTGTCATTTTCATCCAACAAATTTTTGAGCATGACCTTATGGTCTTTTGACTTTATGAAGGATTCTATTTTCTCAAGACCAATTTTGTAAGCGGGAGAAATATCATCAGAAGAAACAACGTTTTCACAGTTATATGCATTGGCATCGACTTCATCCTCCTTTAACTCAAGGAAGGGTAAAATCATACGATGTATCTTCTTCCCTATTTCACAATCAAGATGCAATTGAGTAATGTTGGAATACAATCATTTAGCAATTAAACAGAAAACATTTCGTTGTTTTAAAAGCTTAAATTATCTCTTTGAAAATAAATAGTTTCATCCCTAGACCTAATCAACTCCTTCTCCTTCTTCTCAATCCATATACGCCTCTCCTCACTCTTCGATAATACCCTTCTGATTTGATTAGTTAGGTTAGAGTTTGTGACACGAGTTTGAGTTAAACTACCACTTATACTAGAAAATTTAGATTTTAATCCATTTAGTTTATTTAATAGTTTGTGATGGGGATTTGTAAGGAAATAATAATAGATTGTACCTTCTTGATCAGCTCATCGCATTCGTTGATCTGTTCACTGATAGGTATCACTGCAAAACACCTGTCTTCTCGCTCCTTTTCTTCATCCAGTTCCCCATCAGTGGTATAGCCTCTCATTTGTGAAACCCCAGAACACGCCATTTGTGAGCAGTTATAGGTAGTCGAAGTTTCTTCGAAAGTCGCTGGGAGCGACTAGGAGTTGTGTTGAGGCTAGCGCCCGGTGGGAGCCGGTAATCCAGATATTGATAGATTGCTAGAGACTAGGGTGGTCTCGGTTCATCCAGAAGGCAGATAAGGAATAGCAGAAATTTTCAGTCAGTAGCAGTGTTGGTAAGCAGTCTATAGTGGAATTCAGTTAGTTGATCGTGGGGTGCTCGACACCAAATTATAGTAGAAAGAAACGCCCAGTGGATACTGGCGGTAATGACCCATACTGGAGGTGGTGGGAGTAATGGATTTGGTGAAGGATAGGATCTTCATAGAGGCAAAGGAAATAGTTGGTTATGGAACACTGCCTTGGGACGGCAAGAAAACGCACAAGGAAAGAGGGGGTGAACCCCTATGGATTCAGTTGCAGTACTTAGAGAGTACCAGAAGGATTTTCAGTTAAGTAAGTTGTATTTCCAAAATGTTAAGGGTCAGGGTTGACCTGAGATTATTATCCGCAATGATTAATGGTCGTCAGGGGGACCGGGCGAAAGGCCAACGAAGGTAGGCAGCTGGTGTTGGATTAATAAGTATAGTATTGAAAGCAGATCGCAAGGCGGTTGGCCATAGAAAACTTTGAGGATGAAGTTTAGTTTTAACACTAAAAATTAGGAAGGCCAAGAAAGGAAAGAAAACCCTAAGTCAAAGGGTCAACTCATCGAGTCCAGGGAGGAACTCGACGAGTAGGAGCGGGATCCGGGGGATCGACTCAGCAACCGACTCGGTGAGTCGGCTAAGTGGACTCGGTGAGTCTGGTCTGAACAAGGAAAACCCTAATCCCGGGAGTTGTATCCTATATAAAAGGTGTTATGTCCCTTCCTTACACTCCATATCATCCTAGAGATCCTGTAACCCTAGATTTCGTGTGAGCTTCCATCATTTGAGAGAAATAACTTTGGAGAAGGGAACCTTTGAAAGGAAATTGAAGATCAATAGGGTTGCTTCAAAGGAGTGGTGTAGATCCGAGATCTACTTCAGTTTGTGTTCATATTGGAGGCAATAAGCTGCTATTTTCCCTCCTTTGCATCTAGATCTATTTTTGTTATGAGATTTGGGGGTTTTATGATTGTTTGAGACCCAATTTGGGTTTAGGGATTAGATATGTGGTTGCCACTTCAGATCTAGTGTTGGGATGGTCCAATATGTCGTAAAGCATCAGATATTGAGTAGTTGGTGAAGCCCTTTTGTCCTAAAACCTAACCCTAGAGTGTTTTAAGCCTAGATCTCTTTAGTTATACGTAAAGTTTGCAACTTTACGTAAGGATTGAGCTTTGAATGTATGGACCTATGATTTGGAGCCCCTGCATGGCTCGAAAAGTCACTGAATGGATTAAGAACTGAAGCGAATCGGTGAGTCACATGGGTGGACTCAGCGAGTTGGTTGAAGTTGGGTAGGAACTCGGCGAGTCTGTTGAAGATTGCCTTGGACTCGGCGAGTCTGTTCTTGGACTCGGCGAGTCAAGTCGCAAAACCCCAAACCCTTCGAGTTAAGACTCGGATCAGTGAGTTGAGTGGGATTCAGTGAATTGGATAGGTCAGGACTCGGAAATCAGTAGACTCAGCGAGTCAGGGGCTGACTCGGTGAGTTGAGTCACGAATGGAAGGACTCTGAGCGTATGAACTCGGTGAGTCAGTAGGCAGACTCGGCGAGTAGGGTTAACCTGGAAGGTTGACCTTGAGCAAGACTTTGACTTTGACCAGAGTTGACTTAGTTGACTTTCAGAGGACAGATAGACTAAGTGTCGCATTGATATTGGTAGCTCGAGGAGCTAGTAGAGCAGGAGTTCAGAGAGTTGTCGGGCAACAGCTAGAGGGGTCATCATCAGCATGTTCAGCAAGTGCAGGTGAGTTTTCCTTTTGTGTGAATGGGTCTAAGGCCACAATGTCGACCCATGTAGTTATAAGTAGAAGACCTGGGGGTTATCCCTAGGCACAATATGTTAGTATGATATTCAGGACGAGGTCCAATGATAGCGGGCGGGTGCCCAAGGAATGGTTTATGTGATAGTTTATACTTGTTGTCTGTGTGATACATGTGTGTACCTGGTAGGGGGTGAGTGTGGGCGAGGTCCCGTATCTCACCAATAGTAGAGTGTGGACGGTGTTCCACATCTCATTAGCAGTAGAGTAGGGGCGAGGCCCAAGTTAGGAAAAGAGTGAGTGTGGGTTGGGCCCGTATCTCACCACCAGTATGGGCGTGGACGTGGTTCCATGACTTATCAGTAGCAGGACAAGGGCAAGGCCCAAGATAGGCGAGGCTTCAGGACAGGATTTGTGAGTATGTATTAGCCTATGTGTTGTTATATGCTTATGTGCTATTATATGTTAGCGAGTAGGGCCCAGTGATAGGTGAGGCCTAAGTTAAACAGATATGTATCCGAGTGGGGCTCGAATTCAGGCGACGTCTGGAGTGGTGGGGCCGTTGTAGCGGGCGAGGCCAAAGGTAGAGGGCGAGGCCCAGAATAGCGGGCGTGCCCAGTATGTGCAGTATGTGGTTATGCATGGTATTTGGTAGGTTGGGGAACTCACTAAGCTTAGTACTTACGGTTTTCAGTTTTGGTTTCAGGTACTTCCGGTAGCGGAGGGAAGAGCTCAGGGTGATCGAATGGCACACACCATAGATTAGACAGCTAGGGAATGTTTTACTTTGATAATGAACATATGTTTTGGAAATTAATACCCTGATTATGTTTTGGATTGATGATTATGCTTTAAGTAATGTTTTATTAAAAGAAATTTTCAGCCTTGAATTTTGGGACGTTACAAGTTGGTATCAGAGCCTTGGTTTGAGGGATTCATACGTACTCTCGAGTGTGTCTGAACTCAAACTAAGGAATTGGTATAGAAGTTTTCAAAATGAAAAGACAGTTTTGTAAAAAGAGTTTTAGAAATGAAACAGTTTTAGAAAAGCGAAAAGAATTCAGAAAGGAAAGAATTTTGAAAAGAGAAAAGGGGTGTGGTGCATGCAATCAGCTGAGCTCAAGTAAGTACCCCAAAATTCTCATACAAGTTACATTATGATTGTCAGAACAACATGCTAGATTAGGACTAAGGATCTAGGGAGGATGCCTTATGTGCCTGTTATATGTGCTTTTGAGATGCATGATAGTGTTGGTTAGATAGTAGTAGGATAGCCTGTTTAGATTATGCCTGAGTTTATGAGTTTGTGTTGCATGCTAGTACAGATTCTTTATATGAGATTATGATTGCTTGAGTAGTAGTAGGATAGCCTGTTCAGGTTGTGCCTAAGTTTATGAGTTTGTGTTGCATGCTAGTACAGATTCTTGATATGAGATTATGATTGCTTGAGTATGTTATGGTTAGATTTTCCCTTATCTGAATGCTGCTTGCTTTGTGCATTTTGGGATTCCGAGTGATGGGAGTTAGCCATTAAGTGGATACATCACATCACATGTGATCAGGGTTGAATAATCTCAGAGTGATGGATTCGAACCTATTGTGCAGCTCTTGTTTGAGTCCAACCGTTGTAGGGACGAGTCTTTTACTCGAAGGATTATCTGAGCCTCGTCACATGTAATGGTGTCCAGGTAATGGCTAATTGGTACAAGGAGTCCTTCGCATCTTAGGATTGGTTTGGCTTGAGTAAGAGGTTTCACTAGGTCAAACTTAGGATGAGATAGTGCTAGGAGCAGTAGCAGTGGGAAAGGGACCTGGTAGAGTCGAAGCAGTTCTTGAGGAAAGTACGGATAGATGTGAAATGTAGTATGGGCTCGTACTACTGAAAGCAGAGGATCCGTACTCGATTCGGGAAAGTCTGAGACAAGACCGGGAACTTGGTAGTGCGTGTGTTTGGTTTCGCAACAGTGGTAGGTATTCTGATAGTGGTTGTGTTATATTTTCAGCATGGTGACGTTGCGAGAGAGACCAGTGGGCGAACCAGGCACCGGAGAGGGATCAGGCTCGGGTTCAGGAGCCGAGCAGCTCGAGGAGCGGATGAGGGAGTTAATATCAGCGGAGGTTACGCGCAGTATTCTAGATCAGACTCATGTGATCTTTGGCACGATCAAGGAGGGTATACTGTAGATTTTGGATGAGAGACTGGGAGCCTTCCGTACCAAGATGATGGCTTTGATGGGAGCGCGTACTTTGACATTCAGAGAGTTCAAGGCTTGCGGGGCACCATATTATCATGGGGCTAGGGACCCTATTGCTAGCAGCAGGTGGTTGGCCGATGTTGCCAACGCGTTCCGTACGAGCCGGTATCCTGAGGGGGACAAGGTCAGACTCACCTCCTGTCTACAGAAGGACAGAGCGAGGGATTGGTGGGAAGAGATTGGTCATGCTTTGGGTGATGATATCGCGTTGGACGCGATGACATGGAGTGATTCTTCAGCCTGGTTCAAGGATGAGTTTTCACCGAATATTGAGGTGCAGCAGTTGGCACGAGAGTTTCAGGACTTGACGCAAACCACTGAGACTATGGCGGAGATCACCGCCAAGTTCAGGGAGAGGGCCCTTCTTTTTCCGCAGTATGTTGCGGATGAGGAGATGAAGAAGGCCCGATATCACGAGATGTTAAGGGCTGACATCAGGGAGTTCGTGAGCAGGTTCGGCTGTAAGATGCTGGAAGATATGATTTCTCGGGCCAGAAAGAGGGAAATCGATTTGGAACAGATCCGGAAGAGGAAGCTGGATGAGATTCAAGTAGCCACAAGCTCGAGCAAAAGGCCCAAGGGATCGGATTCGAGATCGAGGGAATATCAGGACCGCAGCCGATGCGGAAGGTGCAGCAAGACGCACAAGGGTGCGTGCAGGAGTGGTAGTAGTAGAGATTCGGGTTGCTTCAAGTGCGGTCGGACTGGTCATTTTAGCAAGGATTGTACTTCTACCACCGCACAGGGATCAGAGTTGATATGTTTTCACTACAACCAGCGGGGCCACAAGAAGGCCTAGTTCCCCAGTTTGCTTCCGGTAGGACGGGTGATGGCACCTGCCCCTGCAACATTGAGGATCACAGATGGCCGTCAAGGCCGTGTAGAGGCGCCTGCGTTAGGAGGCAGGGCTTTTCTGATGACTACCTTGGAGACACGATCAGTATCGGACGTTGCAGGTATGCGACTTCCATTTTCAGTTCTTTTATTTGTGCATGATTATATTGTTATGGTTCTGCATCATTATCGGTATGAATATTTTATTTTTGTGCGGCTTGCTTGTGATCGAGTTATATGCCATCTGCATACCTTAGATATTAAATGGTAGTTAAGGGATGTGCCCTATCGGAGAAGGTCACTTTAGATGCAGTACCCGTAGCATGCCTGGGAGGGACTTGGTATGTCTCACTAGTTAGGAGTTGTATAGTTTTAGAAATGGAGTGGTTAGATCCCTAGCTATAGTAAGCTTGGTGTTCCTTAGCAGATTGATTATGGAATGGTAGCAAGGATTGGGATTTATTTTCGAGCATTGAGCAGCGAGGTGTAAGCAGGATCGAAGTGGGGGAGAATCCTCTGAGTGTACAAGGGTATGAGCATTCAGATCCAGAATGGGTACGCGATCTCTGAGAAGGAGAAGAAGTAGTACAACATTTAATGGATTGAGGAGTTCAGGGTTGGGAGTTTGAGAAACTCCCCATCAGTTAGTGTGTGTAATGGTGATGGTTAGTACGTGGTTGGGAATTCAGGTTGGAGGATCACCTGTAGGACTCGAGTGAGTCGAAATGAAGATCTTGAGGATAGATAGCATGGGATGCTTTTGTTATAGTAGACAGTGGTAGAGGCATCATGTAGAGCATGGTAGAGCGGCGGGAGAGCCGCAGCTTCCTCTAGCAGCGGTCAGTGGTGGAAGGTGTTGTAAGACTACGGGGCAACCATAGCATTCACTAGCAGTCAGAGATGGAAGGTGTTGTAAGACTACAGGGCAGTCGTAGCATTCACTAGCAGTCAGAGATGGAAGGTGATGTAAGACTGCGGGTAAGCCGTAGCATTCCATAGTAGCTTCGTTAGCGGAGTTGGGGCGAGGCCCTTATCTCCTAGTGATCAGATAGGGATCGGGAATGGGTAGTGGATGAGAATAGTTGGGAGTTTGCCTGTATAGCCCTAGAGAGGTGAGACCTTTGGAGAGGCTGCTCCAGGATGTTGTTGGGTGAGACCCGTGGGTGAGGGCCATATGAGAGTAGCAGTATAAGTGAGACCTGAGAGCAGGGTTGCTCAGTAGTATGGTTGGGTGAGACCCGTGGCGAGGCCCATGCGATAGTTGTTAGACAAGTGAGACTAGAAGGATAGAGGCGGGTGAGACCCGTGGGCGAGGCCCGTGAGTTTTAGTAGCACAAGTGGGACCTGGTAAGGACCTTAGTGTCAAGATAGGGGATCGAGGACTCCAAGGTTGTAGTGACAGAATGGCAGAATAGATTGAGCAGTTATAGGTAGTCGAAGTTTCTTCGAAAGTCGCTGGGAGCAACTAGGAGTTGTGTTGAGGCTAGCGACCGGTGGGAGCCGGTAATCCATATATTGATAGATTGGTATGGACCAGGGTGGTCTCGGTTCATCCGGAAGGCAGATAAGGAATAGCATAAATTTTCAGTCAGTAGCAGTGTTGGTAAGCAGTTTATGGTGGAATTCAGTTAGTTGATCGTGGGGTGCTCGACACCAAATTATAGTAGAAAGAAACGCCCAGTGGATACTGGCGGTAATGACCCATAGTGGAGGTGGTGGGATTAATGGATTTAGTGAAGGATAGGACTTTCATAGAGGCAAAGGAAATAGTTGGTTATGGAACATTGTCTTGGGAAGGTAAGAAAACGCACAGGGAAAGAGGGGGTGAACCCCTATGGGTTTAGTTGCAGTACTCGGAGTGTACCAGAAGGATTGTTAGTTGAGTAAGTTATGTTTCTAGAATGTTCAGGGTTAGGGTTGACCCGAGATTATTATCCGCAAGGATTAATGGTCGTCAGGAGGACTGGGCGAAAGGCCAGCGAAGGTAGGCAGCTGGTGTTGGATTAATAAGTAGAGCATTGAAAGCAGATCGCAGGGCGGTTGGCCATAGCAAACTTCGAGGATGAAGTTTCGTTTAAGTGGGGGAGAGTTGTAACACCCAAAATCAGTAAGGCAAAGAAAGGAAAGAAAACCCTAAGTCAAAGGGTCAACTCGTCAAGTCCAGGGAGGAACTCGACGAGTCGGAGCGGGATCCGGGGGATCGATTAAGCAACCGACTCGGCGAGTCTGGTCTGAATAAGGAAAAACCTAATCCCAGGAGTTGTATCCTATATAAAGGGTGTTATGTCCCTTCCTCAGCCTCTATATCATCCTAGAGAGCCTGTAACCCTAGATTTCATGTGAGCTTCCATCATTTGAGAGAAATAACTTTGGAGGAGGGAACCTTTGAAAGGAACTTGAAGATCAAGAGGGTAGCTTCAAAGGAGTGGTGTAGATCCAAGATCTACTTCAGTTTGTGTTCATCATGGAGGTAATAAGCTGCTATTTTCCCTCCTTTGCATCTATATCTATTTTATTTAGGGGTTTTATGGTTGTTTGAGACCCAATTCGGGTTTGGGGATTAGATATGTGGTTGCCACTTCAGATCTAGTGTTGGGATGGTCCAATATGTCGTAAAGCATCAGATATTGAGTAGTTGGTGAAGCCCTTTTGTCCTAAAACCTAGCCCTAGAGTGTTTTGAGCCTAGATCTCTTTAGTTATACGTAACGATTGCAACTTTACGTAAGGATTGAGCTTTGGAAGTATAGATCTATGATTTGGAGCACCTGCATGGCTCGAAAAGCCAGTGAATGGATTAAGAACTGAAGCGACTTGGCGAGTCACATGGGTGGACTCGGCGAGTTGGATGAAGTTGGGTAGGAACTCAGCGAGTTGGAAGAACAACTCGGTGAGTCTGTTGAAGATTGCCTTGGACTCAGCGAGTCTGTTCTTGGACATGGCGAGTCAAGTCGCAAAACCCCAAACCCTTCGAGTTAAGACTCAGATCAATGAGTTGAGTGGGGACTCAGTGAGTTGGACAGTTCAGGACTCGGAAATCGATAGACTCGGCGATTCAGGGGCTGACTCGGCGAGTAGGGTTGACCTGGAAGGTTGACCTTGACCAGGACTTTAACTTCGACTAGAGTTGACTTAGTTGACATTCATAGGACCGTTAGACTAAGTGTCGCATTGATATTGGTAGCTCGGGGTGCTAGTGGAGCAGGAGTTCAGAGAGTTGTCGGGTAGTAGCTAGAGGGGTCATCATCAGCAAGTTCAGCAAGTGCAGGTAGGTTTCCCTTTGTGTGAATGGGTCTAACGCCACACGGCCCATGTAGTTATGAGTAGAAGACCCGGGGGTTAGCCCTAGGCACAATATGCTAGTATGATATTCAGGACGAGGTCCAATGATAGCGGGTGTGTGCCCAAGGAATGGTTTATGTGATAGTTTATACTTGTTGTCTGTGTGATATATGTATGTGCCTGGTAGGGGGTGAGTGTGGGAGAGGTCCCGTATCTCACCAATAGCAGAGTGTGGACGGTGTTCCATATCTCATTAGCAGTAGAGTAGGGGTGAGGCCCAAGTTAAGAAAAGAATGAGTGTGGGTTGGGGCCGTATCTCACCACTAGTACGGGCGTGGATGTGGTTCCATGACTTATCAGTAGCAGGACAAGGGCGAGGCCTCAGGAAAGGATTTGTGAGTATATGTTAGCTGATGTGTTGTTATATGCTTATGTGCTATTATATTTTAGCGGGCGGGGCCCAGTGATAGGCGAGGCCTAAGTTAAATAGATCTGTATCCGAGCGGGGCTCGAAGCCAGGCGAGGCCTGGAACGGCGGGGCCGTTGTAGCGGGAGAGGCCCGAGGTAGGGGCGAGGCCCAGAATAGCGGGCGTGGCCCAATATGTGCAGTATGTGGTTATGCATGGTATGTGGTAGGTTGGGGAACTCACTAAGCTTTGTGCTTATGGTTTTTAGTTTTGGTTTTAGGTACTTCCAGTAGTAGAGGGAAGAACTCGGGGTGATCTCATGGCACACACCATAGATTAGACAGCCTGGGAATGTTTTACTCTGATAATGAACATATGTTTTGGAAATTAATACCCCGATTATGTTTTTGTTTGATGATTATGCTTTAAGTAATGTTTTATTAAAAGAAAATTTTAGTCTTGAATTTTGGGATGTTACAGTTGTGCATGAGCTTACTAACCGAAACGTGACCGATTGTAAAGCAAACCTAATCATTCTTAAAGCTTTGATGTTGCACTGAAACTTTTCCTTCTCATCTTGGGGAATGTCTTTCACATCATTGATGAGTTGATTGTACTCGTTTTGAGTTTTAACAATTCTTGAAGTGCTTGAGTGAGCGAATGGACCTATAGTAATCGCCTCCCAGATCAAGTATCCATTGTCTTCTAAGCCAATCACATAGTCTTCAAAGTGATGCGTCCAGACCTCATAATCCTGAGTGTACAAAATAGGAATCCTTATCGTCGATCCTATGCTATTGGAGATATTGATTTCATTTGACTGAGAATCATCCATGGACATTACGATCTTTGTTCAAAAACCTGCTTAAGATCATACTTGTAAATAATGTTAGGGTAAGATAGAATATTTAAAGAACTACGTCAATAGCAAATGAGGGCTCTAACAATATCAATCAAAGTGGAAAACCCTAAGATCTTCTTCAACAGAAGAGTTGTGTATGGATTACACAATCTCCTGCTCTGATACCAATTGATGAGTTGAAAAACTCTTAGATCGGTTAGATCTTCAACAGGTTAATCAATAAAACAAACAAACACAATAAACACGATATAGAATCAAGTAATGTTTAATGATTCAAATGTATTCACACCTCAGCAGAGCTCGATGAAGAACTTCCATTGTAAAGGCGAGCTAGGGTTTGTAGTACAATGATAAGAATAATAATGAAAGCGCACTCCAACAAAGGATGCATGCATACACCTTAAATACTAAACCCTCATAAAATAAACACGATTGGACAGGCCCAAACTAGATAACAAAACTGGGCTAAGGATTGAGCCCAAGGACGCAACACTACTAGACCCAACAGATACCATTTGGACGATCATTGACAGGTTAACCAAGTCCGCGCACTTCCTACCAATTAAGGAAACTGAAAAGATGGAGAAGCTAACCAGAACATAAATTAGAGAGATCGTGCAACTACATGGTGTACCAATATCTATTATCTCTGATAGAGAGAGTAGATTCACCTCAAGATTCTGGGAATCGCTACAAAAGTCTATAGGAACTAGGTTGGACATGAGTACAACCTACCACCTTCAAATTGATGGCCAGAGTGAGAGAATGATTCAAATGTTATAAGACATGCTGAGAGCTTGTGTGATCGACTTTGGTAAATCATGGGATATCCATTTACCATTACTCGAGTTTTCATACAACAACAGCTACCACACTAGTATCAAGGATGCCCCTTTCGAAGCTCTTTATGGTCGGAAGTGCAGATCACCTCTGTGTTGGGATGAAGTGGGTGATACACAACTAGCTAAAGTACAAGTTCCTGGCATCACTCTCACTATTCCAGAGATCATTAGAGAAACAACTGAAAAGATAGTACAAATTTGCGAACGATTGAAAGCCTCTAGAGATCGACAGAAAAGTTACGCAGACAAAAGATGGAAACCCTTGGAATTACAGGTTTTTGACCTTGTTCTATTGAAGGTCTCACCCTGGAAGGGCATGACACGCTTCTGAAAGCATGGTAAATTAAATCCAAGGTACATTGGGCATTTTGAGATTCTTGCTAGAATCGACCCGGTAGCTTACAAACTCTGACTACCTCAAGAACTTAACAACGTACACCCTACATTCCACGTGTCAAACCTAAAGAAGTGTTTATCTGACGAGACACTTGTGATACCACTAGACGAAATCGAATTAAACGAGAACCATCATTTCATGGAAGAACCCGTTGAAATTATGGATAGGAAAGTCAAACAAACAAAACAAAGGCGTATTCCTATAGTGAAGGTCCGCTGGAATGCGAAGCGAACACCCAAATTCACATGGGAACACGAAAGATCAGATGCAAAACAAATACCCGCATCCTTAACATATTTTCCAATATGCTCACTAATTATATACACATTTATTACGTGAAATGCTATTAGGACTCGGTTTTACTATGGGAATCTGGCTTGTGGAAATAACATCCTAAATCGAACCTTCAATCAAATCACTCACAAAAGGTGATTTCATACCCCTACAATTTACCTTTTTCATTGTTTTTAGGGGGAGAATACAAGCAAAACACAGTATGATTGTGTTAACACATACATGTGAAAGCAAACAAACAAAAGAATTATTATGCTTATAATCTCATTCACATTAAACATTAACTAAATGATTCATTTTACGCAACGAACATTTCTTCGGTGGTTTTATTTTAAATAAAACTACTAAAAGATATTATCTTCCAGTACATACATACAGTAATGTTCACACATGAACAAGAATTCTATTTTTCTAGTAAAGATAGTTACAAATGTGTACAAACATACATTTACACTATTTCAAGTACAAACATACATTTTACACTATTTCAAGAGAACAAAACATGCAAACAGTTGGGTCTTGGGTAAAGATTACTTTTCATTTATTGTAGAAAATATGGGATTTTCTACAAAGTATACTAACATTTTCATAGAACCAATACAAACATTTGACACTAAATACTTATGAACTCACCAACTTAAATGTTGATACTCACTTTCAAAATAACTTGTATTCTTAGGGAACCAGTAGATAGGTACACTACCGCAGGTTTTGAGAAGACGGAGCATGTTCAAGACTCGTCTTTTATTTTGATATATATTCTGGTGTCATACAACTATACAAAGGACATACATGTATTAACTATATTATTAATGCAATCGATGTTGTTGCTTGTTTTACTATTATACATTGTTATGATATTGTACATGACGTCCTCCACCCCCGAATGTTTCTGCCATCTCGGTTTGGGGTGTGAAAATAATGTTCTTCATGTTTCTAAAGAAAATGTGACTCCAGATGTTCTTTTTGAGTGGGAGTCAAAAGTTTCAAGTTTATCAGAAGTGTCACAATCTGAATCCGGTGTTTCGCAAATCAAGTCTTCTGAAATAGTGAAACCAACGGTATTTTGTTCAATTGGAACAACAACAACAGACGATTTTTCATGTTATGGTGATGTTTTTGAAGGTATAGATCCTTACAGAAAGCCAATAATTCAAGATGTTCAGATTTACCAAACTCCAAAAGTTTGTTTACCAAAGGCTTGTGATGTTCAAATTCTAAAATATAATGAGGTTGTTCAGATCCGAAAATCATTTCTGAACCCTCAAATTCTGAAAAGGAAGAAGAAGAAAAGGAAGAAAGGTAAAATGAAGAAGGTTTGGATGAAAACCTACAAGTCTCTCAAGCTTGTGAAAAAGTTTAGAAAGTTGAAGCCAAGCATGTTTAAAGAAACTTCAATTCTCATTTTTCTTCGGATAAAGATGTTAGAAGTTGGAGAAAAGAGAAAAGAGTGTTTGGTTGGTTTAATGAAAATTTTGGAAAAAAAGATTTCCAACTAATAAGCGAATATCATTTTCGGAAGATCGTCATTTTTCTTCAAAGAAATGGTTGTGCAAGTAACCAACTTCAACTTTGAATCTTAAATGGGTCCCAAATGTTTCATAAAAGTTGTCTTTTAAAAAAATGACAAATTTTGGTGAAAATTCAGTCAAAAGGGTGAAATTTTGTTGAAAAAAATCAATTTTTATTGATTTTTAAATGGTTGGAATTGACAAAAACCTGAAAAGTTAAAAAAGCTGGGCTGAAAAGTAATTTTTTCTTCAAAAAGGGTTGAAAACTGACACATTTCAGCAAAAATGGGTGCAAGCTGTCAATGTACTGTAACAGGAGGGTTAAATTTGGAATTATTGACAAAAAGGGGGTTAGGTTCAGAACTTTTGGTGAAATTTGCCGGTTCATTGAAGTTTAAGGGTAGTTTTGAGAAGTATAATCCAATGATCATGTTCATTCCCTACAATCAATGAGTTTCAAACTGGAAATCAATTCAAAGATCTTAGAACTGGAATTAGAGGTTTTCAGAATGAAGTTCTTGATTTCTCAATTAATTCAATTGATTTCTGCATCCTTAATTAAAATCGAAATTGATTTTTTCCATTTGGAAATTGGAATAAATCATCGATCGGATTTTTTAAGCCGTTCGGAATCAGAAGCAACAAAATCAGATTTTACTGTTCATATTTCAAGGGGGTTCGCATTTGGAAGATGATATTTGTTTCTCTCGCTTTGAAGACCCCATGTTCTGATGAGTCTCACAATTAAGGGGGAGAAAGGCCAAAAAGATCGAAAATCGTGATCTTCATTAGTTTCAACATCTAGGGGAGATTATTGAGTTTTTGTGATATTGAATCTGATTTGGCATTTTTGGTTATTTAGGGAAGCCTTTTTAGGGTTTTATATTTTTAGTAAATATTTTATGTTCCCTATAAAATAATCATTAGGTTAGCTTTTGATGCAAGCTTTTTCCTGAAAAGGGTTTTCTTTGTACGTTCATATCAATATCAATATACACAAAACCTTTGAAATATTACTTACATATTATGGTGATTGATTCATGAATGTTCTTCCGATTCCGCATTCCTCATCTTGCCATTATTCTCAACAATCTTAAGCCCCATTATTATAATTATGTGGCTCATCCACCCTAAACAGGCCAAATCCCAAACTAAGGCCTAAAAGTCCAAATCTCAACAAAGTTTAAAGCCTACTGAGAGGCGTATGCTCGGCGTACTCGTCTATTTGCTAGTACCTAAAGCCATTTTGTGCTTAATCCTTACAGCCACTCGATCCAACTTTCAGATCTCGACCATTATGGGGATCTAAGACATAATGTTGGCAATTTTATAGTTTAGCATGTCTTAACGGAACCCAACATCCATTTTTGTCCAACAAGGCTCACATTAAGGACTTAAATTCATGGTTATACAAGTAAACATTAGATTACACGTAAACTAGTTAATACAGGGTTGTGAGAGATCACTTCAGTTGTACCCTTCGGAGTGCGAGCTAAATCCTATCATAGTATAACCAGAGTCTCCTGGAGGAGAGCGTGAGATTTGTGAATAGATCTATTCGGGATTGACTATTCCACACCTGAACTGCTTGCTACAGTTAGGCAGGCATGCCTGGGGAGACAAATATCATGCCATCTGACGCATGAAGAACGTCGTAGAGGTCACTAGGTTGTATCAAGCATGGTTATACGAACTCGCAACAGTATAAACTAACCATTTGTTATGGGATTTCATTCTTCGTTAGTTTTTATTTCATTAATGGAACTAATACATACTACAACTGGAGGATTCCAGGGATTCCAACTTATGGTTTTATTTTAAGTAATAAAACTACTATACATATTGGATATAGCTAGGGTTTTCATATAATGCATTACTTACTTTACTGGTGGTAACCAGGGATTACATACAATTACTTTCATATGCAAAAGCATAATTCAATAACGAACTTACAATTTGGTCTTAGGGTTTAAGACTACCTTTTTACAAAAGAAAATATTGGATTTTCTTGGAAACATACAGGTATTTTCATAAATTCATTAACAAGTTTTTCATTAACAAAAATCATGCTTATGAACTCACCAGCTTTAATGTTGATACTCTTTTCAAAACCGCTTGTATTCTCAGGAAATCAGTAGACAGGTACTCCCGCAACTTTTGATAAGACGAAGCATATAGAGACATGTCTTTTATATTTTTGCTATACTTTTGGCGTATACAAACTATGTATCAAATAGATGTAAATAATTACTTAATAAATGTAATGGTTGTGTTTACTTTGATTACTATGATGCAATTGTTGTGATACTTTACACGACGTCCTCCATTCCCGAATGTTTCCGCCATTTCGGTTTTGGGTTGTGATAGATTGGTATCAGATCTATTGTTTATAGTGAACTAAGTATACCGAACCTTACATGGTATACAAATATAAACACTAAAGGGGCCGAAGCGCTCTGAAACTAAAAGTATACTTTTAAAATTTATGTATTTTACAAGAAGTATACAAGTATACATACATACTAGAAATTTTATCATAATAAGGACAACATAAAACTATTTAGGAAGAGTTGGGCACTACGGTTAAACCTGAATAGTTATGTAATCATATGTAGGGCCAATATAACTTGATCAACTATATTTGTCTGAGATATGACCAACATGTGTTTGGGAGTGACTGTGGTGTTGCGACAAGTCTAAAATTCACCAAATCTGATACTAATGAAACACATAATTAAAATACTATAAGAGTATTTTATAACTCTATAACACTACACTAAATTGTTACAAGTAGTACTAAACTTCACAAATGAAAGACCTGCAATTCCTTATTTATGTTAGTAAACCTTATTTGTAGATCTCTGTTAATGTTGTAGGATTAAGATATATCTTGTTCAAAAATATCTGATTCATGATCAACGTAGAAGGCTTATCGTCATTTTCCATTTGTATCTTTTAGAAAAATATGCCTCCCAGGAAGAGACCTGACAGAAAGAACAACAACCCTCCAACGGATCCGCCACCACCACCTCCTTAGTTCGATCCTACTGTGTTCCAAGCAGCAGTTATAGTTGTTGTGGCTATCACAATGCCGCAAATCAATTTTGACCGCTCTAGTGGATCGGAAAGTGGTACCCATCCCCATAATCTTGATGGTGGTCGGGGACACCAGAAGGAGTGTTCCTACAAAGATTTTATGAACGCGAAACCCAAATCCTTTGATGTTAATGGAGGTGTCATTGTCCTAACTCGTTGGTTCGAGAAGATCGAATCAATTTTTTAGATTTGTGTGTGCCTCGAGGAAAGCAAGGTGAAGTTCGTTGCCTGCACCTTCAACGATAAAGCACTGACTTAGGGGAATAACCGAGTGAAATCCCGTAACTCTGCCAATAGATAATGTCATGGGCTGAGAGTTTAAAAGAGCTAATACTTGTGGGGTATTGCACAAGGTGAGAGATGAAAAAGCTAGAGCACGAGCTCTGGAACCTGAAGATGAAGGGTTCTGACATTGATACGTATGTTGCTAGGTTCAGCAACCTGGCTCTTTTATGTCCCGGGATGGTCACCCCGGAAACCAAGAAAATTGAGAGGTACATATGGGGATTGACACCCCCAATTCAAGGGAATGTATTGGCTGCTAAACCTCTCACGTTTGATAGTGCCAAGTGTTTAGCACAGACTCTGCTAGATCACATGGTTGATAATGAAATTGTAGCAGCCATTCCCGAACCACCAAAGGTGGGTGGTGAGAAGAAAAAGTTTTAGAACAAGCGCAAGGGCAAGTCTTCGTAGGAGCCCTCCAAGAAACAACAAGTACTAACAGTTCATGTTGCTACCACTCCTGTTGCTGCTCCTGCAACTCAAGCACCTGCCAGTAAATATGTTAGAACCCTTCCAAGGTGCGATAAGTGAAACTTCCATCATCACGGACCCTATCGTGACATGCAATGCAACAGCTACGGTAAAAAGGGACACACAGCTCATGTCTACAAGACACAAGTCCAACCAACCAATCAGGCTCCTGGAGCTGGAGTTGGTCAAGCTTGCTATGGTTGTAGTGAAATCGGGCATTACAAGAGGAATTTCCCAAAAGCGAGAACATCTGGCAATACAGGGAAGGTTCTAGCTATGGGCCAGGAGGAGGCAGTCCCTGACCCCACCGTAGTTACGGATATGTTCCTCCTCGACAACTCTTATGCATGCATTCTTTTCGATAGTGGTGCGGAGAGGAGTTTTGTTAGTCATGCATTTAAACATCTACTCAAGCATAAATCCCAACCTTTAACCGAAACATTCACCATAGAGATGGCAAATGGAAAGAAAGAGAGCACTAATGAAATATTCATTGGTTGTACCCTCACCCTAAACGTTCATTCTTTTCCAATTGACCTTATGCCAGTTTCCAAAAAAAAGTTTCGATGTCATCATCGGCATGGATTGGTTGAACCCAAATGGTGCTGATATTCTTTGTTATGAAAAAGTCATTCTCCTCAATCAGCCAGTTGGTGAAGCCCTCATTATCTATGGTGATAAACTCAGCTTAAGCATCCATATCATTTTGTGCATCACAATCCAAAAATATCTGTGAAAGGAATGTCATGCGTTCCTAGCCCATGTCGTTAACGAGAAATAGGAAGTTAAAGACCTCGAGAGCATCCCCGAAGTCTGTAACTTTCCTGATGTCTTTCCCGAAGATCTTCCTGGAATTCCTCCAGAGCGCCAAGTCGAGTTCCGAATCGACTTAATCCCTGGAGCTACTCCTGTAGCCAAATCCCCTTACCGTCTAGCACCGGCAGAAATGCAAGAGTTATCCAGCTAGCTCAATGAACTAGTCAACAAGGGATTCATCAAACCAAGTTCCTCACATTGGGGAGCCCCAGTCTTATTTGAGAAAAATAACGATGGTTCCTTTAGGATGCGCATAGATTATCGCGAACTGAACAAGCTTACTATCGAAAACCGTACCCCCTTCCCAGAATCGACGACCTCTTCGATCAACTCCAACGAGCTAGCTACTTCTCAAAGATAGACCTGAGATCAGGGTACCATCAGTTACGAGTCCATGGGAGTGATGTTCCTAAGACAACATTCCGGACTCGATATGGTCACTACGAGTTTGTAGTAATGCCCTTTAGTCTAACCAACACACCCGTAGTATTCATGGATCTGATGAATCGGGTGTGCCGCCCATTCCTAGACAAGTTTGTGATAGTATTCATAGATGTTATACTTTTCTATTCTAGGAGTGAGGAAGATCATAAACAGCATTTGAGGCAAGTGCTGGAAATTCTAAGGGCGGAGAAACTATATGCAAAACTCTTAAAGTGCGAATTTTGGATTAGAAAAGTAACTTTCCTTGGTCACGTGGTTAGCAAAGAAGGCATACACGTGGACCCTTCTAAAATTAAAGCGATCGAAAATTGGTTAGCACTGAAGCCATCCACGGAAATTCATCAATTTTTGGGTCTTGTTGGCTACTATCGTAGGTCTATCCAAAAATTTTCCAGGATTGCTAATCCTCTTACCACCATGACTCAGAAAGGTGTAACCTTTAGTTGGGGAGACAATCAAGACACTGTGTTCCAAAGATTGAAGCAGGCCATATGAATCGCACCTATGTTGTCTCTTCCAGAAGGGACGGAGGACTTCGTGGTCTACTGTGATGAATCAAATCAGGGGCTAGGGTGTGTGCTTATGCAGTGAGGAAAATTCATTGCATATGCCTCGAGACATCTGAAAGCACACGGAATCAATTATACAACTCACGACCTGGAGTTGGGAGCGGTGGTTTTTGCATTAAAAATTTGGAGACAATATATCTACAAAACCAAGTGCACTGTCTTCACCAACCATAAGAGCCTACATCACATTTTCGATCAGAAAGAGATGAACATGAGGCAATGGCAGTAGATAAAACTACTCATCGATTATGAGTGTGAAATATGCTATCATCCTAGTAAGTCCAATGTGGTAACATATGCCCTCAGCCGGAAAGAGTTTTCACATCGCAGAGTGAAGGCACTTACAATGACCATCCATTCCCATATGACCATACAAATCAGAGAGGCTTTGTTGGAAGCCTTGAGAGGAATGGAAAAGAAATTAGAAATCAAGGGAGATGGAGTTTACTATTTCATGAACCGATTCTGGACCCCAAAGTTTGGTGGTTAGAGAGAAGTTGTCGTGAACGAAGCCCATGGACTAGATACTCTGTTCACCCAGGATCGGATAAGATGTACATGGATATCAAAAAGTTATATTGGTGGCCAAACATGAAAGATGAAATCGCTATCTTCGTGGGCAATTGCCTGACTTGTGCCAAGGTGAATGTGAAATATCAAAAGCCCTCAGGTCTACTTCAACAGCCTGAAGTACTTGAGTAGACGTGGGATCGAATCACAATGGACTTCATTACCAAATTTCCCAAGACCCCGAGTGGCCATGACACTATCTGGGTAATTGTTGACAGATTTACTAAGTTTGCTCGCTTCCTGCCAATCAAAGAAACATACAAGATGGAGAAACTAACCCGAATATACATCCAAGAGATAGTTCAATTGCATGGTGTGTTTGTGTCCATTATCTCTAATCGAGATAGCAGATTCACCTCGAGGTTTTGGCAGTCATTACAGAAGGCTCTTGGAACTAAACTGGATATGACACCACTTATCGTCCTCAGTCTGACGGGAAAAGTGAGAGAACCATTCAAACCCTAGAAGACATGTTGAGAGCGTGCGTTATCGACTTTGGTAAGTCGTGGGACACCCATTTTCCATTGGTTGAGTTTAGATCCGAAAATCAATTCTAAACCCTCAAATTTTGAAAAAGAAGAAAAGTAAAATGAAGAAGGTTTTGATGCAAAAAGTACAAGTCTCTCAAGCTTTTGAAAGAGTTCAGAAAGTTGAAGCCAAGCATGTTCAAAGAAACTTCAATTTTCATTTTTCTTCAGATAAAGATGTTAGAAGTTGGAGAAAGGAGAAAAGAGTGTTTGGTTGGTTTAATGAAAATTTTGGAAAAAAAAAATTCCAACTAAAAAGTGAATATCATTTTCGGAAGATGGTCATTTTTCTTCAAAGAAATGGGTGTGCAAGTAACCGACTTCAACTTTGAATCTTAAATGGGTCCCAAGGTTTCATAAAAGTTTTGTCTTTAAAAAAAATGACAAATTTTGGTGAAAATTCAGTCAAAAAGGTGAAATTTTGTTGAAAAAAATCAATTTTTATTGATGTTTATATGGTTGGAATTGACAAAAAGCTGAAAAGTTGAAAAAGATGGGGTGAAAAGTAACTTTTTCTACAAAGAGGGTTGAAAACTGACACATTTCAGCAAAAATGGGTGCAAGCTGTCAGTTTGATGTAATAGGAGGGTTAAATTCGGAATTATTGACAAAAAGGGGTTAAGTTCAGAACTTTGGGTGAAATCTACTAGTTCATTGAAGTTTAAGGGTAGTTTTGAGAAGTATAATCCAATGATCATGTTCGTTCCCTGCAATCAATAAGTTTCAAACTGGAAATCGATTCAAAGATCTCAGAATTGGAATTAGAGGTTTTCGGAATGAAGTTCTTGATTTCTCAATTGATTCAATTGATTTCTGGTCTCACATCCTTAATTGAAATCGGAATTGATTTTTTCCATTTGGAAATTGGAATTAATCATCGATCAAATTTTTTAAGCCGTTCGGAATCAGAAGCACCAAAATCGGATTTTACTGTTCATATTTCAAGGGGGTTCGCATTTGGAAGATGATATTTGTTTCTCTCGCTTTGAAGACCCCATGTACTGATGAGTCTCACAATTTAGGGGGAGATATGCCAAAAAGATTGAAAATCATGATCTTCATCATTTTCAACATCTAGGGGGAGATTGTTGAGTTTTTGAGATGTTGAATCTGATTTGGCATTTTTGGTTATTTAGGGAAGCCTTTTTAGGGTTTTATATTTTTGGTAAATATTTTATGTTCCCTACAAATAATCATTAGGTCAGCTTTAGATACAAGATTTTTCCTGAAAAGGGTTTTCATTGTACGTTCATATCAATATCAATATCAATATACACAAAACCTTTGAAAGATTACTTGCATATTGAGGTGATTTTTTCATAAATGTTCTTCCGATTCCACATTTGTCATCTCGTCATTATTCTTAACAATCTTAAGGCCTACTATTAGAATTTTGAGGCTCATCAACCCTAAACAGGCCAAATCCCAAACTAAACCCTAAAAGTCCAAAGCTCAACAAAGTCCAAAAGCCTACTTAGAGACGTATGCTCGGCGTACTCGTCCGTTTGCCAGTACGCATGGTGTACCCTTTGGTACACTCAGTGTACTGAGCTGCTTACCATCTTAATCCATTTGGTGCTTAATCCTTACAGCCACTTGATCCAACTTTCAGATCTCGACTATTATAGGGATCTAAGACATAATGTTGGCAATTTTATGCCTTAGCATGTCTTAATGGAACCCAACATCCATTTTTGTCCAACAAGGCTCACATTAAGGACTTAAATTCATGCATGGACTCTTATCAACCACAAAAATGACATTTTTATGCATCTAAAACATCAAAGGGACTGAGATCTAACATTTCTAACTTCTGGAGTTGCCCAAACTCACAAAAGAACCCATGGGGCCAAAATAAACTCATAACCAAGCCCTAAACTCTAACAACCAAAAGAATCATCATGGTACGAACTTTTTACATTAAAAAACTTCCTGAGTTGATGTAGACTATGGATTTGGAACCTCAACCTCAACAAATGCTTGATCTCCAAGTTCTTCTTCTTCTTGAAAACACACCAAAATGCCACAAAAGTCACTTCCAAGCTAAAGAATCACTCCATCGGGTAAGCTAGGGTTTAATGGGCCGTGAATAGCAGTTGAGGTTGATAAGGGTGAGTGCGCAAAGGCCATAATGATGCTTAAATAGGGCTCATGCCCTAAAAATTAGGGTTTAGTCTTTGGATGTGTACGCCTTACGTACACCACGTACACCTAGCATACATGGCTAAACTTCCCAATCCAAGGCACACATGTACGCTAAGCGTACCAAAATTGTGACAACCCGAACCTTTTTTTTTCAGTCATCGAAAGTCAAATCCTGTTAAAATAAAATTTCAAATTTTATTTGTTTTGTCAAACTTGTAAGGGTTGAAAACAACTTATATCATATAAATTGAATTTATATATGTTTTGGGATCAAAATCGTGCGAAAAATCAAGTTTTTCTTCGAAAATCAGCCTAGTCTCGTGCAACCCAGTGTTTACGGCCGCAAACGTATTGACAGCCATAAACCGATCACGACTGGGTGGACCCCACCACAGACCATGAACCCAACCTATATATGTGTGTTCTTTCCTCATTTACACTTTTCTAGCCGAAAACCTACTTTCTCTCTCTAAAAACCACCCAACGAAAACTCAATCTATCCTCCTAAAATCACCCAAATCCACCTTAGAACTCGTTTTGGAGCATCACGCATTCATCCTTTCATTAAATCAAGCATACTTTGTTCTTGAACTCAATCTATCCTCATTTACCACTTGTAAGTCCCGAATCGACTTGTGTATTAATCAGATCTAATTGATGGTGCGGAATCCCAATCAAACGGATGATGTCAGAGCAAAATAGAAGAGAAGGAGAGGAAGAATAACTTGAATCTATGATGTATTCAAATATATAAGTGATGCTCTATACATATTAGATTCTCTCACACACACTCTTCTTCTCTCTAGTTTCTCTCTCTACAATATGATCCTCTTCTCTGACTCTCATCTACGCCACACCCCCTCCTGACCCCTTACTTATATATATATATATATATATATATATATATATATATATATATATATATATATATATATATATATATATATATATATATATATATATATATATATATATATATATATATATATATATATATGGGCTGCAAACTTACTGCCTAAACTTAATGCTGGACTGAAAACACATGGGTTTTCGGTCCAAGCTACAAATAATCCAATACTACTTTCGGCCCAAATAATAAAAACAATGAATGCTTAGAAAAGCAAAGTATAAACCATATTTTTGACCCAACAATATCCCCCTTGGTTTATAGCTTTCTTTTGTAACTAAACCAACAAACTCCCCCTAAAATCTAGCTGGCTTTTCTGGTCAATCTTCATTGTTAGCTTGGCTTCAGCTTTAAACTTTAAATTAATCACAACTTCAAGATGAACATATGAATCTTCAATAAATGACTTCATCTTAAGCAGTTGCGATTTTCTTTAAAATTTGACTCTGAAAGCACGTTGGGTGAGGAGGCTTCTTGAAAAGATTCTTAAAAGATGGCGCTATCAGATTGAGAATTTTCATAGATAATAATAGAGAGAACTAATCTTCTGGATCACTTCAACAGGTTCATAAATAGCAGCATACTAATTGAGGAGGCTTCAATGTAATCCGTCACATAATCTTCAATTGCAATTTCACCTTGCTTCTCGGGTTGAAGGATTGAATGTTGAAAGAATAATCTTCATTTCTTGCTCCTTTGAATGAGAATTCTTCGATGCTCACGGATGAAGCCTTGGCTCAGAAATCTCGATACAGTCTCCATGAGTCTCATCTACATCTGAATTCACTTTTCAAGACAAAACAAAACTAAAAGAAAACTTAGCACACAATATTTTTTGAATTTTTCATGTTTTCTGGAAAAACAGAAAGAAAAATATTATTGGATTTTTTATTTTTATGAATAACAAATAAAACAGATACAACACTATTTTTGGATTTTTGATTTTTTCTGATTTTTTTTTATTTTTTTTTAGTTTTTTTAATTCTCCCCCTAAATTTCTGCATAGAGGAAAACTATGAACAAATTTAACAAAAAAAAAATATTTGACTAAATATAAGACATTTTTTGGGATCAATGTTGTGAGACAGTCTTAACTTTGTTTATCAGTACCTTCACCTTTATGAATAGATCTGGTCAATTACCGGTATTGTGGTCCACTTAAACATGAAGAATATTGACAAACTTTTCCAAATATACCATTTAGCTGACGAATACCACGGGTATTATGGTCCACTTAAATTAAGCAGCGAGAACTTCCTAACAACTCCTTACTTTATGTGAGTAAACAATTATTAAGGAGGAAGACAGATTTAGAGATAGGTGCATATATTGTGTCTCAGGTAGGATCTCTTTTAATCACACAGAGGGGAGAACATATGACTAACAGAGATAGAGGGATTATAGAGATAATAGGATACATATGATGTGTCCCAAGTCGGATCTTCTGATCACACAGAGGGGACAGCATATGACTAACAGATAGAAAGAATTTCATAGATAAGGAGGTGCGTAGAAATAGAGTTGCATATGTTGCATTCTAGGTCGGATCTCTTCCAATCACGCAGAGGAAGCAACATATGACTGACAGATAGAAAGCAAGAAAATAATTTCCTACAAACCTACTTTATCAGAACCCCCTAGTCGCCCTATCAGAACCACAGTTAAGGACATAAGTCCGTACATCAAGGAAAAGTTGAATCACAGTTCTAGATGCGTATTAATTTAGTGTATCCTGTAGGTTCGCATGTTTATCTCACTACTCAATCTACCCGAGCATCGTATCAGTCCAAACAATCCTATCTAATTACACACTGTTAAATCCTTTGTGCCTACCAGCACATTGAACATAGAGTCTAGACAATTCAGATTTTGTCCCTTACACTTGTTTAGACTACCCGTTATCACTTTCTTGATATCATTTTCCAAAACAATACCTACAAACGAAAAACTATAAGAAAATAAAAAAATTGTCTTCAAAATGAATCAGTTTAAGATAAACTCAGGAGTATCGAGAAGAAAAATCAAATCGTAAGTCACCGATTGAATTTGCATCCAGAAGGTCTGAGAACAGCACACATAATCTCATAACAGATCTGGAAATTCTTCACGTCGTTAAGCACAAAACCCCATGTGTGATCCTATCCTTTATTCCTTTCCCGCAAAGGACACATTCTCTCAAACAAACCTCTGAGTGTTGCACAGTTGAGAGATGTCCCCTATCATGTGCCTGGAACAGCTATTACCAACAAACTGAAGTCTGATGACATGCCTTCATAGCTGCTCCGACACAGAGCGAGATCAGTTGGTCTTTGGAACGTAGTCTATTTTTAAACTGGGTTGACCTTTGTCATCCTTGCACAGTACTCTCTCCCATGACATATCCTGTTTATCACAAATAGAAGATGAAGAAATATTAGAATCATTAGAAGATTTGGGAGAGTGAACCTTCAAAACCCATCTGTAGTTGGGTTTAACCCATTTCTTTTTCAATCCGATGGGTGCATCGGTACTTGATTTTGAACTTGAAGTCGGCTTCCAAGATGACTTTGACCTAACCGGTCTTGGCTTCACAGGAGCATCTCTTGAGCTTGGCTTCTTGGCCGACTTTCCCTTCTTATCCTTGGGATTTTGATTCTTGGCCTTGTGGGTTTGATTCTTGGCCTTCTGGGCATTCCAGTCGCGATTGTGACCTCAAATGATTTCTTTTGTAGAATCTCCCACTTTACGCGTTCTGCTAGCCTTGTGCGTAGTAAGGAATGTATGCACGGTTTGGACAATTTCTGGCAATGTGTCCAGGTGTTCCACAGTGAAAGCATGTCTTTTCCTTCACTGGGAAGTTGTTTCTTCCTGCCCCTGGTGGCGTGCCCTTGCCTCGTCTTTTATTGTTCCCACAAGCACAGTTGCAGCAGACACTCCGATCTGCTTGTTTTGGTGGCCTGTATTTACCAACAACTGGTTGATTAAAAGAAATAAATTTAGAGTTCAAGGGGTCGTTTGTTTGTTCAATAGAGTTCTCCTTGTTCTCATCTTCTACCACTTTACCTGCACATGAAGTAGAAGCATCAGAAACGTTCACCTGAATAACCTAAGTAGGCCCAGATGGTTCAGTCTTAACTGAAGCTGGGATAGGGGTTTGGCCATACTGAGCAGGCATTTCTTCCTCATTGGTCTCAAGGGGTGGGTTATAGTTGTCATTAAAAGAAGGTGGCACACTGTGATACCCTAAACCCTTGGTTTGATTATCTTTAAAACTCAGTTGTTTTTCAACTAAGGACTCGACTGTCTTACTTGACGCAATATAAATTTTTGAAACTAACATCTATTTTGTCACACTTAATTTTCAAAGTGTCAAGTTCTTCAGTTACAAAAGCAAGTTTTATTTTGATGTGATCATAATTCTCACACTTGTTGCTGTAATCTTCTTGTAGTTTTCCGAAATCCTTGATTTTGGCTTTTAATTGTGCTTTTAATGGTTTTTGACATTTCCTAAGTGTATATCCTTCTATTTAAGGTCATCATTTTCCCTTTTAATCAACTCGATTTGGTCACGCAAAAATTTAATTGTTTTAATGCAAGTTTGAGAACAAGATACTTCATTGACCGAGATGTTTGAGGAACTCATTTTTTATATTTTTTTATTTATTTATTTATATTATTTTAATTGCTCTTTGACTTAAAAATTGAGAAAGTCAACCTTAAAATTCAAGCTCAAAAAGTCAAACTTTAAAAGTCAACTTTGAAAAGTCAAAGTCAAACCGAAAAGCTAAACTTAAAATTTTGAAAGTTAAATGAGAAAGTCAAAGTTTAAAGTCAAATATCAAACTTAAAAGTCAAAGGTCAAACTTAAAAGTCAAAGTCAAACTTTAAGGTCAAAAGTCAAAAATTAAAAACTAAAATTAAAAAAAACTTTGGGTAGAAAATTAAAATTAAAAATAAAAGAGAATGATTTTTGGGTTAAATGTGTTAAAAATGTGAAATGGAAATCGAAATCGAGAAGCCTTTTGAATTAAATTGCGAAGGAAAGGAACGTGATGCAAGTTGGTTCAACTGGTAAGTCATGATAGCTGAGTAGAGAGGAGACTTGGGTTCGATCCTCCTCCACCCCGAAATCCCCTCTTCTTTTTTTTAATAGAGGCACGCAACAGGTAAGCCACCAAGTCGTATTCCCTAGTCGTACACCTTCAATAGATGCGAAGAAAAACTACTTTTTTCTCCAAAACTCGTTTTTAAGAAAAATACAAAGAACAAACCCCTCTTATTTTGCCAAGATCGATCTATCCAAAAATGCAAAAATCCTTCAAGAATACGATCAAATAAGCTCCAGATCTGGAAAAACTGATTGATACAATCCAAGCTCTGATACCACTTATAAGTCCCCAATCGACTTGTGTATCAATCAGATCCAATTGATGGTGTGGAATCCCAATCAAACAGATGATGTCAGATCAAAATAGAAGAGAAGGAGAAGAAGAATAACTTGAATCTATGATGTATTCAAATATATGAGTGATGCTCCATACACATTAGATTCTCTCACATACTCTTTTTCTCTCTAGTTTCTCTCTCTACAATTTGCTCCTCTTTTCTAACTCTCCTCTACGCCACACCCCCTCCTTACCCCTTACTTCTATATATATATATATATATATATATATATATATATATATATATATATATATATATATATAACTCAAGGACCAAACCCAATGCTAGATCGAAAACACACGGGTTTTCGGTCCAAGCTACAAATAATCCAATACTATTTTCGTCCCAAATACTAAAAACAATAAATGCTTAGAAAAGCAAATATGCATACGCAGCCAACTGTAAGTTCATACCCCTACACTTTTATTATTTTCACATTTTTAGGGGAGAATACAAGTCAAATACAAATGGTTTTTGAGAACTTTATACATAGAATTTCAATAGGACTAAAATTTATGCAATTGATACAACCAAAAGATTACCACATTTTAGAAAGTATTTAGATATTTTATCCCTTTTGTAACATGCTGAGCATAAGGGAAGTTTTCAACTCACAACTATAATTGCATAATTTTCAAAACAATACACAAACCGAGTAATTAACACACATGCAAACTATAATAGGTATAGTTTGGGCTTTCGGTACACAGTTTTATCATCTCAGGATTATACATTAACAATTATATAAACTATGACAGATGTAGTTTATGGTATACATTACTACATTTTGAATAAAAGAGCACCATACTAAATAATTATTTAAGTATAATTAATTTTACTCTACAAGACATATGTCTAGATTCAAGTACAAGTAAACATTGCATTACACGTAAACTAGTTAATACAAGGTTGTGGGACATCACTTCAATTGTACCCTTCGGGGTGCGAGCTGAATTCTATCATAGTATAACCAGAGTCTCCTGGAGGGAGAGCATGAGATTTATGAATAGATCTATTCAGGATTGACTATCTAACACCTAAACTGCTAGCTACAGTTAGGCAGGCATGCCAGGGGTGACAAATATCATACCGTCCGACGCCTGAAGAACGTCGTAGAGGTCACTAGACATATCAAGCATGGTTATACGAACTCTCAACAGTATAAACTTACCTTTTGTTATGGGATTTCATTCTTCATTAGTTTTATTTTCATTAATAGAACTACCACATACTACAACTAGAGGATTCCATGGATTTCAACTTATAGTTTTATTTTAAGTAATAAAACTACTATATATATTGGTGATAACCAAGGTTTTCATACAATGCATTACTTACTTTACTGGTGGTAACTAGGGATTACATACAATTACTTTCATATGCAAAATCAGAATTCAATAACGAACTTACAATTTGGTCTTAGGGTTTAAGACTACATTTTTACTTAAGAAAATATTGGATTTTCTTGGAAACATACAAGTATTTTCATAGATTCATTAACAGGTTTTTCATTAACAAAAATCATGCTTATGAACTCACCAACTTTAATGCTGATACTCTTTTCAAAACCGCTTGTATTCTTATGAAATCAGTAGACAGGTACTCCTGTAGCTTTTGAGAAGACAGAGTGTATAGTGACACGTCTATTGTATTTTTGTTATACTTTTGGCGTATACAAACTATGTATCAAACAGATGTAAGTAATTACTTACTCAATGTAATGGTTATGTTTACTTTAATTTCTATGATACAATTGTTGTGATACTTTACACGACGTCCTCCACCCCCGAACGTTTCCGCCGTTTCGGTTTGGAGGTGTGACAAATATGTACGCCCAGCGTACGAGGGGACCATTTTTACAAAAAAATTTAAACTTCAAGGACCAAATAATAAATACCTAGAATAAAATTTTACACATTACCTCCTTCCACAAGGTCTAATATTTACCTCTATAAGTCTCAAAGCTTTTATACAATCGACTTGCAGCCCATGGCCCTGAAATAAGAAATGACGGGAAACGGGATGTTACAACTTGCAGTTTCGCAGGAGAGGAAAGGAATAGTTTTGGCCCTAACACTTGAGGTTTTGCATTCACATTTAACAGGTAAGTTAAACTATCCTTTTAGAGTATGATAAAGTGAATAAGATTCATGTTAAAGCATGTGGATATGTGTATGTAATAATAGATTACATCATTGTTATATTTTGATATGTTAGTTAAATTATGTTATGTTTTATGATGTATGTGCACATGTATGTAACAAGTAAGAATAAGGGATCCCTAGGAAAGAATGTGCTTAGTATCGTGCATGTAAACAACCAAGATGATGGAGGCTGGTTATTTATCAACCGATGAATGTATAAAGGCATGGTTACTTATGTGACTAGCCAGATATGTGAAGTATGTGAATATTTGTATGAATATATTGTATGTTATGTTGTATTGTAAGTCATGAGATTTGTTTGTCAGTTAGATGTTGTTTCCATGTGTTTACAGGTTCAGGTAGCAAACCATAAAGAGAGTGGGCTAGGAGCATCAAGGATATTGGACTAAACTTTTGTTTTATGTTTTATCTTTATTCCTCTAACTATGGTTAAAATATGAATTTGTAACACCCATCGATGTTTTCTGGGAATACTTTTAAAGATTTTTGAAACAATGGTATTTGTGATGGCATGTAAACTTTAAAGATTAAGAATATCACCATTTTTTAGTAAAAATAATCATTTTTTCAAAGATTAAACATAAAATAAACTTACACAGTGCATTCTCGGTGATAATGCAACTGCTTTTGCTTCAATTCTGGAGGCAAATATCTCTAGTAAGTGGTAACAGTAGAGTAGGAACAGAGTAGAAACAAGGCAGCACCAAGTAAAAATGATAGCACATACCTGAAGAATTAATAATTAATATGTTACGGGTGATTAATTAATGAATAAAGGTTCTGAGGAATAGAATTTATATAATTTTTTAAAAAAATCTTAACTTACAGAATAGTTCTGGTGACAGCAAGTGGTCCAGAATATGGCAGCAAAACTTTCCAAGTGAAGGATAATGAGAGCAGCATCATGGAAATAGCCTTGCAAGCAAAACATGTATCAAATATTTTTTAAATGGGTCTGAAGTTTATATAATTACAAAAATGATATGTAATAAAATTGATCATCTTTTTAACCAATTGCACAAAATGACCACCAATTTCGTTATTGGTTAGTTGACAATTGTGAAATTGCTTATAAATGGTGTTCACCTAAAAAAAACTTGAAGAAAAAAACATTTTTAACAACTTTATTGTAGAATTGTTCATATTTTCGCGAAATTATGATGTCATTTTGCAAAATAATGAAGTCATTTTGAAAAAAGTATTTAGATTCTTTACTGATTTTTGCAGTCTTGTGCTTGTAAAAAGTAATTTGTAACTTTATTATGAGATTGTACGATGTCATTTCGAAAAAAACAAAAAAAAAAAAAAAAAGTATTTAGATTCTTTACTGATTTTTGCAAATGATATTTCATAGAAGTGTGTCAATTGATGTAAAGACAAGTTGTGTGAAACAAAATTTATACATAGGGGAAGCATGTCGGAGTACCTTTGAAAGTTGGTGTACGAAGCAACGCTCAAAGTCTTGACCAATAATATATTATTAGTCATCTTAAAAATTTTATGTTGTATTCTAACACTTAAATCGTTATTTATCTAAAAAATATTGTGAAAAAATAAAGGTTCTCATAAAAACATTTTTTATGAATAGTATATCGAGATGCAGATAGTGTCGACATCCTCACCATGTTCATACACCCGTACATTGTTCGGATGCCGGTACGACGTTCGGACAAACATACATACATACACACCGGACGTCTGTAGAGTAACATTATTGTCTGTAGAGTAACATTGTTATCGATTAAATTTCTATCAGGTTTTTCTCACATATCAGATGAGTGGTGAACTCTTGCCCCATTCATGAGCTCCAACTCTCTTTCGAGAATTTGAATTTATGAACCTTGATGATTGGCAAGAAGTTAAAATCAAACATATCTAAAACTCCAAATTTGATATTCTCTTCTTGTGAGTTTTAGCCTTTGACATCCAACACATTTTTAAGGGGTTGAACTTGTGTGATTATCCACCATCTTCACTTAGTATTATGAGAGCGAGAGTGAATCTTATAAAGTGCTTTGGGCGTCAACATAAAGATTTCTTATAGTGGGTTAGATGTTAAACTTGTGGAAAAGAAAAGACTTACACAACTTTGAGTCAACATCTCTAAATCATCATGTACAATTTCGTTACAACAACCTCATCACTTTCTACTATTGTGATTTACAAGCCTTTATATTTGTGTAATGTAAGAAATTTGTATTTTATAAAACAAGGGACCATACTAGAAAGTACAAACCAACCAAAATATATACATATAAGAAGCTTTAGTTTTAAATTTTTTTACTTAAAAAATAAAAAATGAGTTTTATTAAGTGTATATAACTATAATTCTATAAACCCAAATCCAAAAGATTCATCAAAGCTTCAAAGAACATTAAGAACCAAATTATCAAATCCTAGTAGGCACACCAAATATGAAACAAAAATATAAAATGCAAAATAGAATATTAAACACTCGATTATATAGATTTATTACTTTCCTTACAACAATTATATTCTTTGATGACATTATCTCATGCCACCCATGTCATGATCATCTTCATCATCAAGATCCAAGTCATTCGACAGTCTGATTTTTCGTCCATCTCTTGGTCCTGTTCTCCCTTTCTTCGGTTTTCCTCTAAAAAAACAAATCAATCATGACGAGGGCATTTTCGTCTTTTTGCACAAACATCATTTTTTTTATCCCATTGGCATCAATCTTGGTAATGGGTAATGATGTTTGTATAAATAAAGTATTGTATTCTAAGACTGAACAGACCATCTGAATGAGACCAAATGACAATTTTACCCTTTCATTCCACCAAACGACAATTTTACCCTTTTATACAAAAATAATTAAAAAAGGAAATGTGTACTTACTGTCCATTAATAGTCAAGCCTCCACCCTTAGGTCTGCCTGGACCTAAATCTGATCTTCCCTCTAATAAAAAAAAATACAAATTATAAAATAAAAATCAGTCAAAATCACAGAGGATTAAAATAAAATGTAGATTTTTTGAAAAGAGAAGATATTTTAAAGAGTAAAATTGTTAATTAAAAAAAAAAGATAAAAAATATTTAACCTTCCCTTCCTGCTCCAAGCTCTTCAGCCTGAAAAAAAATATACATGTGAAATAGAAATTAAAACTGTTTCCTTTTTCTTCATTATGTACAACAAATTCTAATCTTTTTCTTTTTGTAAACTAAACGTCTTTTAAGCTAATGAATTTTAAATAACCAAAAAGTTATGGAGGTATAAATAATACAGAACATATATATTTTGTCCTAAAAAGAAACAAACTGAAAGTAAGGTAGACTTCTCAAAGTAAAAACTTTAAGGGTTTATCTCATAAAAGACCTTATATTTTGTGGTTTTTTTTTTTCCGGATTAAAGCTCATCTTTATTTTTTTTCCTGAAAAAGACCTTGTATTTTTTAATTTTTTCCAAAAAAGCCCTCAACTGTCTTTTTTTTCCAAAAAAAAACCCTTAACCTTCTAACTGTTTCCGAATAAATCCTCAACTTTTTTAGTTTTCGCGAAAAAACCCTCACATTTTACAGCTTTTTTCGGAAAAAAATGACTAAAATGCAAGGTCTTTTTCAGGAAAAAAATAAAGTTGAGGTTTAATCTGAAAAAAAAAAAAAAAAACACACACACACACACAATATAAGGTCTTTTTATGAGATTAACCCAACCTTTAATCAGAAGAAAAAAATGATAACAATGAAAGTAAATTGCTATTTCTAGAATTTAACCCTTTAAATTATCCCAAAAGAATATTTTTACACGCACATATACCGATTTACCCCTTAGTTAATGAGTTTTAAGTTGTATAAACAATCATTAAACACTTGAAAGTTAATTCAATCCCCCTGACATTGAAAATATGAATTATCTGAATAAATAATTGGACATAGAATTGAATGTATAATGCAATAAATATAATTATGTCATTTTCAATTAATTTATAGAATTACCGCTGGTGAAGTAACTGATGATAGGGAGAAAAGTCTATCTTCATGTTGGAATTTTCTTGATCTTTTCAAGCTGCATATAATGATATCAAAATTAGGGTCAATAAGTAAGAGTAAAAGCAACACCTCATAGTTTTCAATAATATAAAAAATGTAACAAATGAATGAAGCTGAAAGTTAAAAGAAATAAGTAAAATGAGATTACATACTTTGTGGTGTTCTTTGAGGAAGAAAGAAACCCTTCGTATCCTTTCCACACGTTTCCAAAATTGCTTGATTCTTGTAAGTAGCTTGTCTCTAATTCATACACCTATCTTAATCATTCCAACATATAAAGATTGCTCAAAAAACGAAGGAAATTTTCATCAGCAATTGAAGGCATCAGCAATTGGAAGAGATTTTAGTATTTAATAGTCTTTTTTTCTGATTTCTACCTCAAAACAATTGAATCTCCGATTACTTTTAGATTTTAAGGAAAATTCTCACGTTTTTGAGTATTTCGAGTATAGTAGTAACTGAATGCGATATAACAGTAAGCAATTATACATATACCAACCTGCTTTTCAATTGTACGAAGTTCTTCCTGAAGCTTTTGTCTCTTACTCATAAGAGATGAAAGCATGGCCTTTGGATTGTTCGAAGTTTTCTGCCCTAATGATTATTATGCACCCGTAATTATGAATAATTTTACGAAGCAAATAAATTCGTAATGAAGCAGTAGATGAAATTAGGGCTTTTCTCATAAGGGATTACCTTGGGATTCCATGAACCCGCCAAATTCCAGAAAGATAACTGAAATTCAAAAATAAGCGAAGTGGAATTAGGGTTCGGATTCAAATTTTGGGTTTCTTGCTACAGAGTCAAGTCCAAGCTCGTTTCACTGCAATGGATAAACCTAAAGCATCGATGAATTGGGGAAAACAAGCGGCAGGTAGTTTTTAAACTTTTGCTGTTTCCTTAATTGGTGAATTGCAGAATAGTGCCTAAGGTTTATATATTTTACGACTGGACCTCTAATCTTCCCATGTTATCAAATTAAACCATGAGTTTCCCTTTTATAATTTGGGAGGTGAGCTTTATAACTTTTAATGACACTTGTATGCAAAGTACATTTATTTAATTCACATATATATGTTGTATTGAGTTCATAGTCATGGAATTGATCAAGACACAACATAGGACACAATATATGAATAGAAGGCCAAATTTCTAAATGTATGTACTCAATACAAATAATTACTTATTGCATATTGTGATTATGAGTTTTTCACACCAAAGGGCATGGGGGTTACCTCATATATATAGTCAATAAAAAATACATGTACACCCCTCAAGTATACAACAAAGTATAAATGACTATACAAATAAATAACTAGACTAATATCCCCCATCAAGCGAGAGGAGGTGGATCGAGACGAAGCATGCGACGGAACTGCTCAAACTGTGGTCGAGGTTGACTCTTAGTGAACATGTCAGCGACTTGAAGCTTGGTAGTAACAAACATAGTGACTAGTTTGTTGAAGCGACAAGCTCCCGAACAAAATGATAGTCAGGATCAATATGCTTAGAATACTTATAAGCCACCGAGTTCTAGGTGAGAAATAATGCACTTTGATTGTCACAGAGAAACATGGGGTGATCAGTGGGCAAAGCATGCAACTCTTGCAACAGATGAGTGATCCAAATGATCTCTGCAGCCGTATTAGCCATGGCTCGATATTCAGACTCACAGCTGGAGCGAGAGATAGTAGGCTGCTTCTTCGCACTCCAGGAGACAAGATTACTCCCTAGGAATATCGAGTACCCATAGGTGGAGTGGCGAGTCTCAAGGCAGCGAGCCCAATCAGCATCAGAGTAACCAGCAAGCTTGATAGTCGGAGGTCGTGAGAAAGTGAGACCGAATGAGAGGGTTCCTTTGACATAGTGAATAAGTCGTTTAACAGATTGAAAATGAGCAATCGTCGGTGCTGCAAGAAACTGGCTAACTTGATTAAGAGCGAAAGATATATTCGGTCTCGTAATCGTCAAATAATGTAGTGCACCAACTAAGGACCGATAGAGAGTCGGATCCTCATGAAGAGAACCATCACTAACAAGAGAGGCGTTGGTAGCAAGGGGGTCGGCATAGGTTTAGCATCGAGAAGACCGACGTGTGAGACAATTTCGTGAGCATACTTTGCTTGACTGAGAAATAAGGCAGTGGAATGATGAGTAGCCTCAAGTCCAAGAAAATAGTTCAACCGCCAAAGATACTTAATTCGAAATTCGGCATGAAGACGAGCAATGAAGGATGACACAACAGCATCATCCGAGCCAGTGATAATCAAATCATCAACATACACTAACAAATACAAAATACACGAGTCACGGCGAAACACAAAAAGAGAGGGATCCGCACGACTGCAGGAAAAACCTTGTTGCACCAAAAATGAACTGAGCCGATGAAACCACGCACGAGGAGCCTGCTTAAGTCCATAAATAGCTTTATTTAGTTTGCAAACATAATCAGGATAATGAGCATCTACAAACCCAGGGGGTTGATTCCTAAAAACAGTGTCACCCAAATGTCCATGTAGAAAAGGCGTTATTGACGTCACGTTGACGCAACTGCCACCCATTTACAATCACAAGGGAGCGAACAATACGAACGGTGGCCTCCTTGACCACAGTACTGAAGGTGTGAGAAAAATCAAGTCCCGGAACTTGCTAAATCCTTGAGCAACGAGCCGAGCCTTGTGACGTTCGACAATCCCATCGACCCGATATTTGGTACGAAACAACCACCTACAACCCACAATATTGGCATGAGGGGACGAGGAATCATAGTCCACGTCTGATTATGATGAAGAGTCGTTATCTCAGAACACATTGCTTCACGCCATGTAGGGTCACGTAAGGCAGTGGCATAGGATGAGGGAATATCTGCAAAAAAAAAAAAAAAAAAAAAAAAAAAAAAAAAAAACTTGGGACAACAAGCCATGAGAAGTTAGATGTGCCAAGTCAGAATGATAACGTGGCTTAAAAATCTCGTCTTTGGCACGAGTGGTCAATGGATGCGAGGGAGGAGGCGGATCAGGCTTAGAACCTGGTTGCAGATCGGAACCAGACATCAACCCAGACTCGGAGTCAGACCCGGAGGTGGGAACAGAAGTTAATTCAGTAGACGGTTCAGAGTCAGACTCGGAAGGCAACCGGTCTCGGGTCCCGGCGAGGCAGAGGTAGGGAATTCAGAAGCAGGAGTCAGGATCGAGGGAGCCGGTGGATCCGGTTCAACACACATAGTGCAAGGAGCAGTGGTAGCAGATCTTGATGAAGCACTTGGAGAGACCGAGACAACATTGTCATGGACGGGACCGACAGGGAGCTGATCACCAAGGAATGTGTGCAAGGGTAAAGACCTGATAGGAGCATTTGTATGGGTGTCATGAAACGGGAAGCACTCTTCATCAAACCGGGCATGATGGGTAACAAAAACCCGTGTCGAAATCGGATCGAGACACAAGTAACCTTTATATTGAGTGTGATAACCCACAAAAACACAAGGTATGCTCCGCGGAGAAAGCTTATGATCCACATAGTCACGTAAATATGGATAGAACCGACACCCAAAAATGCAAAAATTCTCATAAGATGGCACGCGTCCGAACAAAACCTCAAACAGTGATTTCATGGATAACACCTTCGTAGGGAGATGATTAATAACATGCACGGCGGAGCTGAAAGCATGAGTCCAATAGCAACAAGCATTGATGCAGCACGCTCCCCTTCAACAACAATCTCTTTATCATCTCGGCCTCTTATCTCCTCCCCAGATTGAGCCAATTCCAAGCGGAAATCTACCTCCTGGGTTTGATCCAAATACATGTCGCAGTGTGTATGTGGGTAACATTCTTAAACAAGTTACTGAACCACTTCTTCAAGAGGTTTTCGCAAGCACTGGTCCCATTGAAGGCTGCAAACTCATAATAAAAGATAAGTCATCTTATGGATTCATCCACTACTTTGACCATAGATCAGCTGCACTTGCTATAGTATCCTTAAATGGAAGGCATTTATTTGGTCAGCCTATTAAAGTCAATTGGGCATATGCGGATATGCCAGTGGCCAGAGGGAGGATACCTCAGGTCACTACAATATATTCGTGGGTGATCTTAGCCCTGAAGTTACAGATGCTATGCTATTTGCTTGCTTCTCGGATGCAAGGGTAACGTGGGACCAGAAAACGGGTCATTCATGAGGTTTTGGCTTTGTTTCTTTTCGTGATCAACAGGATGCTCAAAGTGCTATAAATGACTTAACCGGTAAGTGGCTTGGGAGTAGGCAAATACGCTGCAACTAGGCCACAAAAGGTGCTGGTACTAGTGATGAAAAACAAGCTTCAGATTCCTCCAAAAGTGTAGTCGGGTTAACTAATGGAACTTCAGAAGATGGTAAAGAGCTTGGTAATAGTGAAGCACCCATGAATAACCCACAGTATACAACTGTTTTTGTTGGCAACCTTGCTCTGATACCATGTGATTATGAGTTTTCCACACCAAAGGGCATGGGGGTTACCTCATATATATAGTCAATAAAAATACATATACACCCCTCAAGTATACAACAAAGTATAAATGACTATACAAATAAATAACTAGACTAATACATATCATTTTGAGGTGCATGTGAAAACTGGATTGGGTTCAGTTCACCTCAAAATTGATTGTGCTTAATCGACCCGAATTGATTTGAGTTATATTAACTATTATTGATATCGACATATTCACCCCTAGTTCACCAAAATCAGATCAACATTTCTGGATTACCATAAAAGACGAAGAAACTCCATGTTTTTCCACCTTTTATGATTTCGAACTACTAGTGATCATTGGAATAAGATCTTTTCATACCTTTAGACCAATTCACTCTTCCAAAATTGGAATACATAAATTTTATAATGATTTGCTTTAATCACACTCAATGAAACACTATCTACTCTATAGTGTTCACACTTATTTTGATTTCTCTAGCAACAAGGTCAATGTCTTAGCAAAACACATAATACTAATGTAATAAAAGTATTGACAGATATATGTTATTAAAAATAACTATATCTTTGTCATTAACTTGAAATAATAAATGTTACACTAAATTCTTATAAAAGAAAGTAATAATTTTAAATATACAATAATATATTTATATCATAAAATCATATCATCTCAATAACTTCTATTCGGGAGTTCCACATGCAGATAAAAATATATATATTGTTTATTTGATTATTTTGAACTATTATCATGGTTAATCAGTTTTTAAGATCAAATTTGTAACGTCGTAGATTTCAAACCAAAATTCTTTTTTGAAAACATAAGTAAAACATCCAAATCATTTTCATAAAAGATCAAGGTAGTAAATTGTTTTAAACATCATCAAACCATATTATCAAAATGTATAAAGTCATCATAAAACAGATGAAGTCTATAAAAAAATAAGTAACGATGCATGTGCAATACAGTCAAGGTGGAGCCTTCCCACGATAAAAAAATCTACCTTAAAACATTTAATCAAAAACTATAATCATAAAGCTTAGTGAGTTACCCAAAATACTACATACTAAAATACACATACAATGCATACAAACAAAGGTTTACATGCTATCTAGCCATCAATGATGACTAACGGCTCTCGGTCCGTCTAGTCGTCAACGATGATTAACTGCTCCTATGTCGTCTAGCCATCAAAATAAATTATATCCACATATCATATAATCAATAAAACAACATGCAAAGGACTATAATGGCCTACTTGCATAATCAATACACTAAAGTACAACTACATCCATCATGCAAATGATATATACTATAACACATAATATAGTGTGATAAATCATTCGAACTGAAAGCTGAATAATCATAGCTACACATGTGTACTCATAATAACCGGTCTCATGAATCACCTAGATAACAATTAGAGGTCAAACCTCCATCTACGACTTAAATCCCTTAAAGTTTGACCAAAACTCAAAGTGGTCAAAAAATCAATGGTCAACTAGTTAAAGTCAACAATCAACGGTAGGTGTGATGTAACCAAGACCATGCACTCTGCCCCCACTACATGACAAAATAGTTGTGAAATCCCTAAAATCACTTAATAACACCCAATAGGAGTGTCACATTTTATGGCTTAAAAACCTCTTTCTATTAAGCACTTATTCCCTTAAGTGACTTAATGGAGAAAACTTTCCAACTTTATCCATTCGATAGCTTAATCTCTTATAAACCCTAAACCTAAATTTAAAAGGACCAAATTTCATGCATTGCACAAATAGAAATGCATGCAACCATATATTTCATTATCAACCAAGTCTAGAAGTCATAAAAGTAACTTATAAGGTTTTGGAGTTCTCTAAAATCCAATAACACTAAGAGAAGGTACCAAAAGCTACCAAATGACATAAAAACTAAATCTAGAGAAATAGATATCAAGACTGAAACTTTATACTCACAAAGGTCCAGAAATATGATGAGAATGTTGCAATTAAGCTAGAACAAAGCTTTCTTGCACTAAGAGTGACCTTCTTCTTCAATATTCATAAAATCAAGGCAAATTTACAAAACTTGAAATGGAGTCTAGGGTTTTAAGTGAGGGGAAATTTCTAGGAATGCGGGCAATCAAATGAGACAACCCAAATTTGAAACTAAAATTTTCTTTTAAAAACATAAGTAAAACATTCAAAACATTTTTATAAAAGATCAAGGTAGTAAATTTTTGTAAACATCATCAAACCATATTAACAAAATGTATCAAGTCATCATACAACATCGGAAGCCTATAACAACATCAGTAGTGACACTCATACAGTACAATCAAGATGAAGATTTCCCACGATCAAAGGAAGTACCTGAAAACATTTAATCAACAATTGTAAAAACAAAGCTTAGTGAGTTCACCAAATTACCAAATATAGAAACACACATATAATGCATACAAACAAAGGCTCTCGGATTTAGTGTCGATCCACCTGAACAAAGAAGACTAAAGGCTCTCATATCTTCTAGTCATCAACGACAACTAATTGCTCCCATTTCATATACTCATCAACGATGACTAATGGATCATGTGTTGTTTAGTCATCAACATAAAGTATATCCATATATCATACAATCAAGAAAACAACATGCAAAATACTATATTGGCCTACTTGTATAGTCAACATACTACAGTACAAGTACATTTTATCATGAAAAAAATGTATATTGTAAAACATAGTATATTGAGATAACTCATCTGAAATTGAAAGTTGAAGAATCATAGCTACATACGTGTACTCGTACGAATCGACCTTACGAACCACCTAGATTAATATTAGAGCTCAAACCTCAGCCTATAACTTAAAGCTTCATGAGACTTCCCATTAACTACAAGGCGTGCTTTGTATTGTTCAAGACAATCGTTGTCCCTAATACCATGCGGTATGAGCCAAACAAGAAGCAACGGTGATAACGTGGCACACCTCAACAGCATCGTGACGGGGGGAACACCACCCCCTTATTCGTTTTTGCTCGTCGAGGTTGAATCTCGTGGCCGTCGCGACTGGATGTAACGAATGAAACTTAAACGTTTTCAAATGTTTAAATGGCAACAGTTTAAAAAAGAAATTAACTATTAAAAAAACCATTTACCCTATAAATAACTATCATTTTATAAAAGATTTCACACACTTTCTCTTCTCCTCTCTACATAGTTTCAATTATCTTCAAAAAAAAATATGAACCCTTTCGACTCGTCCGATGATTCAGAGGACGATATTTTCTTTAGGATGATGTATCATTATTACACTACCGACCTGCTACAACCAGATCCAGTCCACTACTAACAAGACGTGCAATGTTAAACAGAAATCGCGAGGAAGGACACGAACATCTATATCACGATTACTTTGCGGATAATTGTGTATACGGGGCGAAGGACTTCAAAAGAAGATTTTGTTTGAGTAGGGATGTGTTCTTACGAATCGTCAACGCATTGGAAAGCCAGTATCACTTCTTTACTATACTTTTATACAAAATAAATAAAAATGTACTACATGTTTCTTTAATTTTACAACATATGCAATATATTTTTAAACTGTAGTTAATTTATGTTTAGGTACGAATTTTTTCAATTAAGATATGATGCTAGAGGTAGACGAGGGTTTATAACGTTGCATAAATGCGTTGCGGCCATTCATTTGATGGTTATTGGGGAGTCACCTGACACCATGGACGACTATATGAAAATGTCCAAAAGAACCGCAAGGGAGAGTTTGTATACATTGTCAAGGGGTGTTGTTGAAACATTTAAAGACGTGTATTTGTGGAAACCTTTGTTGCATGATTTGCAAGAATTGTATGTGGCGCAAGAAGAACGCCACAGGTTTCCCAGAATGATCAAAAGCATTGATTGCACACACTAGAAATGGAAAAATTGCCTGGTAGCATGGAAAGGGCAATACGCAAGTGGTCATCACGGATCACCTTTGTTGGTTTTATGTAACATCCGGGATTTCATGTATATTAATTATTCTTTTTATTTTGAGTTTTGTGGAAGGACTCGGCGAGTTGGTGCATAGACTCGCTGAGTTGAGATGCGGTTTTCCACCCGGATTAATGCTCGGACTCGGCGAGTCGCCTTGGTGGACTCGGCGAGTCTGCGCTGTTTAATGAAACCCTAATTTCTCGGGTTTGAGGCCTATTTAAAGGGCCTTATGGCCGTCATTTGCGCTCATTAGTCCCCAGAGTGAAACCTAGAGCATTTGAGTGATTCAAGTGAGAGAAGGAGCCATTGTTGATCTTGGAGTTGTTGTATAGCAAGAGAAGAGGACATCTAGCCAGGAGGAAGCAAGAGACGGTTGGATTCTTGAAGAACTAAGGTCCAGGACATCACAACTGAGGTAGCATTCGAATTCTTCCTTGTTATTGTGATGTTCATATAGATTTAGGGTTTTTGAACCTATTTGTGGCTAGATCTAGTATCCTCATAGTCCCTTGGTGAGTTATGGATCTAAATCTGGACCCATAGAGGTCCAGAGCACCTCCTTGCCCAAGCTTTATGTGTATCCATGGAGGTTTTGGGTTGGGATCAATGTATTTGAGGGTAAAACTCCATTAATGAGCTATTTGATGCTTAATGAGCACCAAGACTTGGACTTTGCGTGGTCAATAAGCTTAAGGGGACTGGATCTATGAGTTACTAGAGTGGATCTGACCTTAGAAGGTCGTTTGAGGTTGTGCATGGAATGCACTCGCCGAGTCCACTCCCAGACTCGACGAGTTGGTGCGGGTTGTTTAGTGATTACGAACCTGGGACTGAGTAACCGAGTCGGGTGAGTGACTCAGTGAGTTGGAAGAGTTTCAGAGGGATCGGGTTCCCGTAGGGACCCGGCGACTCCACGCCAGACTCGGCGAGTCGGGTCAACCGTTGACCGTTGACCGTTGACCAGGGTTGACTAGTTTGACTTTGTAGTGTTAGTTAGCCAGGGTCAAGGTGGTATTAAGTAGAGTTATGCTTGTGTTGTAGGAGGACGATAGCTCGGGAGGTCGAGCACTAGTAGTTACGAGATTTTCGAGTTACCGAGATACGCGAGGTGAGTCTTCTCACTATAAATTACCTTGAGTAGGTATTTCGAGTTGACCAGAGGGTCTCATGTGCTATGTATGAGTTTATGTGTTGTCTTAGAGATTTCGTGCTATGTGTTATTTGTATGCTGCATGATTATATAGACCGGGACGGAGGGCCCAACGATACTGACCGGGTCGGAGGGCCCAACGAGCTGTGACTGGACCGGAGGGTCCGACGAGCTGCGAGACTGGAGGGTCCCGCTGAGACATCTTAACTGGAGGGTTGGGTTTAGCCTTGAGTGGCATATTTGTGATATGTGGTATTTTGGGGAACTCACTAAGCATTTATGCTTACAGTTGTTGTGTTTGATGTCTCAGGTACCAGCGAGGACTGTAGGAAGGAGAAGGCTTGACTTGTACACACCCACACCGATGGAGTTTATGTTAGAGAGATCTTGGGATTTTTTTGAAAACACTGTTATGGTTTTGAGATTATGATATGATATACATTTTGTGATTTAAAAATGAAAAATTAAATTGGAAATTTTACGTTGTTACAAGTTGGTATCAGAGCCTTGGTTTGAGGGATTCGGAAGCAGCTTCGGGCGTATTTGAACTCAAACCGAGGATTTGAGAAATTTTCAAACAAAACTAAAATTTTATAAAAAGAAAAAGAGGTTTTGGAACCAAGCAGAGTGGAAGGTGTGTACGGTCAGCCAACGCCCGAACGGTGAATCCCTAAAATCCCCTTACATTATATGTTATGAGTTATGAGATATTATGTTGTGCATGCTAGAGAGGCTAGGTATTCCTATTAGGACTAGAGTGGCCTGATTTGTGATGCTTTAGCCTAGGAGATTGCTGCTGCTATGAGATACTTTGAGAGTGAGTAGGTAGCAGTGAGGAGCTCGTGAGAGGTCTACTGAGGGTAGCCAATGCATAGCGAGAGAAGAGTATTTATGACTTGGGATCCTAGGAGGAGGACTTGGGTTCTATATTGATTCGGTGTGGACGATAGTATTGGGCCCGTGCTGTTGAAGACACCGGATTGGTGCGCAGTCCAAGTAAGAATCCTTGGAGTACCAGAAGTTGAGAGTGATTAATTTGTCAAGTGTGAGTATGCTCGAAAGTGTCCCTAATAGTTCTTATGTTGTATTTCAAAGATTGATCATGGTCAGGACACGCCATACCATCGAGGGCAGTGGGATGAGTGATGAGGAGATCCGTCAGATCATCCATGATGAGGTGGCTGCTGCCATCAGAGCCGAGATTCCGGAGATGTTTGGGTCTATTAAGACCACACTGATCGAGACGTTTGACGAGCGTTACGCTGCTTTGACTGATGATGCTGTTGCTGCAGCCACAGCAGCTGTTGCTGCTGCGAGACCCCAGGGTGGTGATTCGTTGTTGTACCGAGAGTTCAGCAACATGAAACCATCGGAGTTCGATGGTACACAGGATCCGATCGCCGCCATGAGGTGGATCTCAAACATAGAAGGATGTTTTCTATACGTGCTCGTGTCCGGAGCACTTGAGGGTGCGGTTTGCCCTCAACCAGCTTCGCTTGGGGGCGAAGGACTGGTGGAAGTTTGTGACCGCGAGCTATTCGACAGCCGAGCTGACCGCAGTGACCTGGGAGAGGTTTACTGCAATGTTTCGTGACGAGTATGTTCCCCAGGTGGAGAGGGAACGCTTAGCCCAGGAGTTTCTGACCCTTAAGCAGGGGACTGAGTCGGTGACAGTGATTACGAGGATGTTTCATGAGCGGGCATTGTTTTGCCCAGAACAGGTGTCCACTGAGCAGGCTCGCATGAGTCGATATTCTAGTATTCTGAGGAGGGACATTCGTGAGTTCGTGGCGAACTCAACTTACCAGACATTTGTTGAGCTCCAGGCAAATGCTCGGAAGAGGGAGATTGAGCTTGAGACGCAGGCGATGGAGGAAGCCGAGTCTTAGAGGGGTGATCGGCGACCGGCACAGTCGCAGCCAGCCGCCAAGCAGGCAAAGCCCGCTGATTCGAGGACGAGTAGTTCGAGGGGCCGTACTTATGGGAAGTGCGGCAAGAGCCATGATGGGTCATGCAAGTCTGGGGTATGCTACAAGTGTGGGAAAGAAGGGCATTTCACGAGGGATTGTCCTAAGGGGTTCTCGGTTTGCTTCCATTGCAAGCAAATCGGCTATCGGAAGGCCGAGTGCCCCCAGCTTCAGAGGACAGTGCAGGGATCCGTACCTGCAGTTCGAGCTACCGAGACCCAGCTGGCAAAGGCCGAAGCACCGAAAGCTAGGGGGAAAGCCTTTCAATTGACAGCGGAAGAGGTCCGCGTAGCACCTGACATCGTGGCAGGTACATATTCTTTATTTATTTATGCTGAGTTTATATTTTGATGATTATATGTTATGCGTAGGTACTTTTCTTGTGAATTATGTACCTGCATTAGTGTTGTTTGACTCGGGTGCGAGTCGGTTGTTCGTATCTGTAACTTTTAGTCGGCACATTAGTATTCCGAGGGAGGCGTTGAGTCTACCTCTGCAGGTTTCCATAGCCGATGAGCGTGAGGTATGTGCTACCAAGGTGATACGTGGATGCGTACTGGAGATCTTCGGAGTGGAGTTTCCGATTGACTTGATACTGATTTCCATGAGGGATGTTTGTGTTATAGTGGGCATGGATTGGTTGAGCCGTTGCGGGGCTGTTATAGATTGCGAGCGTCAGTTCGTGATGATCCAAGATCCTAGTGGGGGAGTGCTAACAGTTTATGGAGAGGGGACTCGTGGTGGTTTAGTATTATGTTCGGCTGCCAGAGCAAGGCGAAGCTTGCAGCAGGGCTGTAAGGGATTCGTGGCCTATGTGACGGATGTACGAGAGGTTGTTGGGAGGCCAAGTTCAGTGGATGATGTGCCGATAGTGCGTGAGTTCCGGGACGTGTTCCCCGAGGAGTTGCTGGGCGTCCCACCCGAGAGGCAAGTGGAGTTTCGTATCGATTTGATTCCCGGGGCCGCACCTATCGCTAAGGCGCCATATCGCCTAGCGCCGCCAGAGATGCAGGAGTTATCCTCACAGCCGCAGGAGCTGTTGGGGAAAGGGTTCATCCGTCCCAGTAGCTCTCCCTGGGGAGCGCCGATCCTTTTTGTCAAGAAAAAGGATGGTTCGCACCGCATGTGCATTGATTATCGGGAGATGAACAAGTTGACGGTCAAGAACCGTTATCCACTACCGAGGATCGATGATCTATTCGATCAGTTGCAGGGGGCGTCTTGGTTCTCCAAGATAGACCTGAGGTCGGGATATCACCAGATGAGAGTTCGGGATAAGGATATCCAGAAGATGGCGTTTAGGACTCGTTACGGGTATTACAAGTTCGTGGTGATGCCCTTCGGGCTCACCAATGCACCCGCGACATTCATGGACCTCATGAACAGGGTATGTAGGCCGATGTTCGATTGATCGGTAATTGTATTCATTGATGACATCCTGGTGTATTCGAGGACCAGAGAGAAGCACGAGGAGCATTTGAGGGAGCTCCTCGGAGTTTTGAGATCGGAGAGGCTATTCGCCAAATTCTCCAAGTGCGATTTTTGGTTACGGGAGGTCCAGTTCTTAGGGCATCTCGTTAACCAGAATGGGATATTAGTTGACCCGGCCAAGATCGAGGCTGTAATGAGTTGGGAGGTTCCAAGGTCACCCGCGGAAATCCGGAGCTTCTTAGGGCTAGCAGGCTACTATCGGAGATTTATCAGGGACTTCTCCAAAATTGTTGTGCCACTTACCAAGTTAACCCGGAAGGGTGTTACTTTCTCATGGGGTCCGGAGCAGCAGACCTCATTTGAGACCCTTCGCCAGAGATTGTGCGAAGCTCCCGTGCTTGCATTACTGTGATGCATTTCGTGGTGTACTGTGATGCATCGATATCGGGGTTAGGAGCGGTGTTGATGCAGAGAGGGCATGTGATCGTGTATGTATCGAGGCAGTTAAAGCCTAATGAGACGAGATATCCCACTCATGATCTGGAGTTGGGGGCTGTGGTTTTCGCCCTCAAGATCTGGCATCACTATCTGTATGGGGTTCGTTGTACGATATACACGGACCACAAGAGCTTGAGGTACTTGATGGATCAGCCAAATCTAAATATGCGTCAGAGGAGATGGTTGGATGTGGTAAAGGATTATGATTGCGAGATCCTGTACCACCCGGGCAAGGCTAATGTGGTAGCCGACGCCCTGAGTCGTAGGGCAGAGGGTGCCCCGATGCGAGATATTTGTTTGAGGTTGACGGTGATGACCCTGATTTTGGACACCATCCGAGGGGCTCAGGCTGAGGCTGCGAGATCAGAAAATCAGAAAAGGGAGCGGGTGGTCGGTCAGGTATCGAAATTTGTTACGGGTGGTCGGGGACTTATGACTTTTCAAGGTCGGATTTGGGTACCATTTGTAGGCGGTGCGCGTACTATCTTGATGGAGGAAGCGCATCGATCGAAATTCTCTATTCATCCCGGGGCTACTAAGATGTATTTGGACCTAAGGAAAGAGTATTGGTGGCCTTGTATGAAGAGGGATGTTGCATGGTTCGTCGAGAGGTGCCTGACTTGTCGTCAGGTTAAGGCCGAGCACCAGCGTCCGCACGGCAAATTGCAGTCGCTGGAGATTCTCAAATGGAAGTGGGAACAGATTACCATGGACTTTATCACCAAATTGCCACGAACTGCGAGGGGAGTTGATGCGATTTGGGTGATCGTGGATAGACTGACGAAGAGCGCTCATTTTCTAGCCATCAGCGAGAGCTCTTATGGGGAAAAGTTGACGGAATTATATGTGAGAGAGGTGGTATCGCGGCATGGGGTTCCGATGTCGATTGTTTCAGACCGGGATGTGCGTTTTACTTCCAGGTTTTGGAAGAAGTTTCATGAGGAGTTGGGTACGAGACTGCATTTCAGTACCGCATACCACCCGCAGACGGACGGACAGAGCGAGCGGACGATTCAGATGCTTGAGGATATGCTCCGAGCATGTGTTTTGGATTTTGGAGGGAGCTGGGACACCTATCTACCTTTAGCAGAGTTTTTGTACAACAACAGTCATCATTCGAGCATTGGTATGCCACCCTTTGAGCTGTTGTATGGGCGGAGGTGTCACACCCCCATCTGGTGGGGAGAGGTGGGGCAGCGGGTGATGGGTAGCACGGAGATTGTACTCCAGAAGACCGAGCAGATTCAACAGGTCAGGCAGAGGTTGTTGACCGTGCAAAGTCGCCAGAAGAGTTATGCGGACAGGCGTCGGTCCGAGCTCGAGTTTCAGGTTGGTGACCTTGTGCTCCTAAAGGTCTCTCCTTGGAAAGGAGTGATACGATTCAGGAAGAGGGGTAAGTTGGGACCCCGGTATATTGGACCCTTCAGGGTAATTGCTAGGGTAGGCAAGGTAGCCTACCGGTTGGATCTACCTGCTGAGTTGGGGCAGATCCATGATACCTTTCATGTCTCGCAGTTAAGGAAATATATTGCCGACGAGTCGGCAGTGGTGCCGTTAGAGGATATTCAGGAGGATGCGAGCCTGAACTACGCAGAGAGACCAGTTGCGATTGTGGATCGGAAGATCAAGGTTCTGAGGAACAAGGAAGTGCCTCTGGTACAGGTTCAATGGCAGCATCGGAAGGGATCCGAGTTGACCTGGGAACCGGAGCGGGAGATGCGGGAGCAGCATCCAGAGTTATTTCAGGAATGAGACTTCGAGGGCGAAGTCGGATTCTAGTGGGGGAGAATTGTAACATCCGGGATTTCAGGTATATTAATTATTCTTTTTATTTTGAGTTTTGTGGAAGGACTCGGCGAGTTGGTGCGTAGACTCGCCGAGTTGAGACGCGGTTTTCCACCCGGATTGATGCTCGAACTCGGCGAGTCGCCTTGGTAGAATCGGCGAGTCTGCGCTGTTTAATGAAACCCTAATTTCTCGGGTTTGAGGCCTATTTAAAGGGCCTTATGGCCATCATTTGCGCTCATTAGTCCCCAGAGTGAAACCCTAGAGCATTTGAGTGATTCAAATGAGAGAAGGAGCCATTGTTGATCTTGGAGTTGTTGTCTAGCAAGAGAAGAGGAGATCTAGCCAGGAGGAAGCAAGAGAGGGGTGGATTCTTGAAGAACTAAGGTCCAGGACATCACAACTGAGGTACCATTCGAATTCTTCCTTGTTATTGTGATGTTCATATAGATTTAGGGTTTTTGAACGCATTTGTGGCTAGATCTAGTATCCTCATAGTCCTTTGGCGAGTTATGGCTCTGAATCTGGACCCATAGAGGTCCAGAGCATCTCCTTGCCCAAGATTTATGTGCATCCATGGAGGTTTTGGGTTGGGATCAATGTATTTGAGGCTAAAACTCCATTAATGAGCTATTTGATGCTTAATGAGCACCAAGACTTGGACTTTACGTGGTCAATAAGCTTAAGGGGACTGGATCTATGAGTTACTAGAGTGGATCTGACCTTAGAAGGTTGTTTGAGGTTGTGCATGGAATGCACTCGCCGAGTCCACTCCCAGACTCGGCGAGTTGGTGCGGGTTGTTCAGTGATTACGAACCAGGGACTGAGTAACCGAGTCGGGTGAGTGACTCGGTGAGTTGGAAGAGTTTCAGAAGGATCGGGTTCCCGTAGGGACTCGGCGAGTCCACGCCAGACTCGGCGAGTCGGGTCAACCGTTGACCGTTGACCATTGACCAGGGTTGACTAGTTTGACTTTGTAGTGTTAGTCAGCCAGGGTCACGGTGGTATTAAGTAGAGTTATGCTTGTGTTGTAGGAGGACGATAGCTCGGGAGGTCGAGCACTAGTAGTTACAAGATTTTTGAGTTACCGAAATACACGAGGTGAGTCTTCTCACTATACATTACCTTGAGTAGGTATTTCGAGTTGACCAGAGGGTCTCATGTGCTATGTATGAGTTTATGTGTTGTCTTAGAGATTTCGTGCTATGTGTTATTTGTATGCTGCATGATTATATAGACCGGGCCGGAGGGCCCAACGAGCTATGACTGGACCAGAGGGTCCGATGAGCTGCGGGACTGGAGGGTCCCGCTGAGACATCTTGATCGGAGGGTCGGGTTTAGCCTTGAGTGGCATATTTGTGATATGTGGTATTTTGGGGAACTCACTAAGCATTTATGCTTACAGTTGTTGTGTTTGATGTCTCAGGTACCAGCGAGGACTGTGGGAAGGCGAAGGCTTGACTTGTACACACCCACACCGATAGAGTTTATGTTAGAGAGATCTTGGGATTTGTTTGAAAACACTGTTGTTATGCTTTTGAGATTATGATATGATAGACATTTTGTGATTTAAAAATGAAAAATTAAATTGGAAATTTTACGTTGTTACATTTTAGAGGTTGTTGCTTCTTAAGATTTATGGATTTTGCATGCATTTTTTGGGGTTGCGGGTTCCAACAACGACGTCAACGTTATTGATCAGTCGACAATATTCGACGATCTTTGGAATGGAAAAGCCCTGGATGCTCCTTTCACGGTGAATGGAAACGAATACAAATATGGGTATTATCTTACAGATGGAATATATCCTCAGTATTCCACATTCGTGAAGGCATTCCGCCACCCGATTGAAGAATGAGACAATTTTTTAAGAGAAGACAAGAAAGAGCACGTAAGGATGTGGAACGTGCTTTTGGAGTGTTGAAGGCGAAGTGGCATATAGTTGAACATGCAGCACGACCATTGGATTTAGAAACTCTACGAAATATCATGTATGCATGTATCATAATGCATAACATGGTAGTAGAAGATAAAAGGCGAAATATTGCACACTATATCCCAACGGAGTCCAGACACGTTCAGTTTTAACCAGGAACAACAGATTATTTGTATCGTGTTGTTGACATTCAGGATGCAAATAAACACAGACAACTTCGAGATGACTTGACGGATTATATCTTCTATGGTAACAATAATGATAACGAATACCGTTATATATATTTTTTAATTTAGATGTTATTTCTTTTTTTGTTTTTGGATGTTGTGTAATTTAATCTCTATGTTAATTTTAATCTTTAAAAATTATTATATGATATTTATAATTTTTAATCATTATGTTTTATTTATTATGTTATATTTAAAAAATATTTGTCTAAATTAAAAGTAAAAAATTCGAAAAAAAATTTATAAAATGGAAAAAAAAAAAAAAAAGTTGATGTCATAACAAGATACAATATGGTAACCGTTTCCCCTCTCGTTGATGATGTAACATGTGATATGGCATCAAAATAGTGTTACATCTAGTTGCCCACAGCTAATACTCTAAATTTATAATGGCCACACACAACAAATAATATGCACCGATTCAGTAGTGATACAAGATCCCATGCATGTCAGTTAATAAGATCATTATGTATGTTTCCTTAATCACGACCACATTCCAATTTGGGAAAAGTAGAGACTAGAGACACTGTAGTTTTTTTAATGGTAAGGGTGAGATGCCTTTAGAGAAAAGCTCCGACAATGCCATATTTGGAAGGAGTTTGCATGGTTTGGGTGGAGGTGGAGGTGTGGATCAATTGAATGGAAAACGGATACTTAGGGTAAATTGACTAAATTCAATATGATGTCACAACACCAATATTCTTTCTCCCCGTTTTTCCTACACCGTGAAACTGCACAATCTGAAGGTTTTCTTTTTCTTCCTTTTTTTTTTTCTACTAAACAAGATGTCACCTATATAAACCTATTACAATTAAATATCATATTGTAGTGGAATTTCTCTGATGTATAATTTCTTGTTTAGTCGTTCTCACTTAATCTTTCATTTTCTACACTTGCTTTTGGGACAGAACCAACTAGTGTGAAGTAAAAGATAAAGTTCACATTCAATTATATATTTATAACAATTAATAATGTAAAATCCAACCACTCTTGAAAGGATCCTGAAAAATCCTTTACCTTTTCATACTTTTGGTCTTTTGGATAACTTCAAAATGTGAAAGAGGAGAAAAGCTTCGTAAGTAAAGAAAAAAAAGGTCAAAATTGATGAATACTTTATCTTTAATAAATTGTAATGAATATGATGTTTTATTTGATACCGATTACAACTTGATCGCATAGAATTGTATATCAATCCAAAGGTTATTTTTTTAATGATGAAGATAAAAAGGAGATGCAAGTGTTTTAGAGAAACTAGATATAATATTTGAATCTCTGTCTCACATGTTTAACTCTAATAAAAAATATATTTTCATCATCATATATATATATATATATATATATATATATATATATATATATATATATATATATATATATATATATATATATATATATATATATATATATATATATATATATATATTAATTAAAGGACATGAGAAGTTCCAAATCAAACTTCCCCTTCTATAATTTTACAACTTTATTTTTATTATATAATATACTAATTTTAAATTCATTGGTGATCAGTAATTCTTTCTTACAGGTCAAGTTTTTTTCTTTTCTATTTTATTTATTGGGTTTCCTTTGTCACAGCCATTGTGCACAATTGCTACATGTTAGGTCTATGATACAAAATGACTACGTGTTCTATTCTGCTTCCACCTCTCACTGTTCCAATCGCAAACCGACACCTTTCACTGCTTCTAACTACAAACCGATAGCATATGATTTGTCACCGCTGAATACGCCTTCTTTCCTCCGCCGCTTCATCTCACTCCATTAATCCTTCAGTCTCACTCTTTTGGTTTCCGTCTTCCGCTTCCGCCTCCGCCTCCGCCTTTGTCGTTGAAGTTTTAGGTTCCTGAGAATCTTCGTTTCCATAGTATCCTCATGAATAAGGAGGTTGCCTCATGATTATAAGATTTTTCGTTGATTTGTTTTTATTCTTATCTTAGGTCAAGGTTACTGCTACCCAACCAATCAACGAAAGGTTTCGCACAAGCAGCATCTTCTTGCTGTATTGAACCATTTTGCTTATGATCAAATAGGAATAGGAATGCGTTTGGTGATTTTACGGAAAATTTGACTTACCTATTGAATCCCATTTTCCTCATCCTCCAAACTAATAACTTCTTTTTTGTTTTTTTAAATTAGGAAACATCGATCGACACTCCAATGTTTCTCCATTTTCGGTTCCAAATTCGAAGAATTATTCGGTCATCTTCATGACCTCTATGCTCACGCTACAAGTTATCCCTCTTTAAGTTCACCATTTTTTTTGTATCGATAATTGTATGATTATTCAATTATTGGATTTTTTGTGATTATTTTAATTTAATTTCAAATTACATTGACTATTTTTATTTTTTTATATTTTTATCACTAAACTTTCACTTTTACTTTTTTACAACCATTTTCTTTATTTTTTTTTATCATTTTCGTCTACCATATTCTTTTATTATTTATTTCTTTTGCTAAAAAAATCTTGTTGTGACTTTTCTCACATGTTTTTAATATTTTCTTAAAAGTGTTCCGTTTCTTTAATCCATTTACACTTTTGTCTCCTACTTTTCACCATTATTCTATTTTTATACTTTTTTTCTTCTATTATTAACCCGAAATGTTTTACATTCAGAATTTCGTCACATGTTTTCTACAAAGTTGCTAAATTCAATCAATTTTCTTTATTCTTTGTAATTTTCGTCTATCATATATCCTTTCTTTTTATTTATATTCTTCTACCCTTTTTTTCTAAAAAAAAAATAACCCGTACAACGCACAGACCTTTTTCTAGTTGACATCAATTGCACAGACATTGACATCAATTCAGCAAAAAGTATTTTGCCACCTTTTATTACTTTCATGAGTTTCATACGGGTTGACTTCTTAACGTGGGACTACTAGAAAGACTTTTGAGATCATGATTGTCTTCCCTTTTACAATCATTCATCCAAAACAACAAGACATTTTGTTCATACAACATTTCTTCAAACAACTTCTTTTCACCACATAACAAACAAAACCATAATAAAAAAGAAACATGACCTACGACATGGTAAAATAAAAACAAGCACAAATCACGAACATCTTTCACATAAACTAGATACCAACAATCTTATTGCAAATCCACATAACACAAATTATAGACATCATCATGAATTAAACATACATTATTAAACCATTAAACCTCCGTTTCTTAATTCAACGATAAATTACAAAAAGAAAAAAAAAAAAAAAAACTTACATATATATATAACACATAAACAACAAACTACTACTAACAATAACAATATCAAATATCAATATCATCCTACTAATTCATAACAAGAAACTAAAAACAGAAACTACTATTTCCAGTAGCTTGTTTCTTACTACCAGATGAAGAAACAGCTGTAGAACACAAATCATCATCCAATTTCGAAAACTCACTTTCACTTTTACAATCATTCAAATTATATTCATCAGGTTCTTGCCTCGATCTTTTCACCCCAATATTATTATTCACTCCAGAACTGTTTTTCATCATCGAAGGCACCTTCTGATCATTAGAGGAATTCGAAGGACACGCGACTCTTTTTTCTTTTTTCAAAAGAACTTTAGGAATACGTAGGTTTTCAAGGTCACAATTGTCATTTACAACTTCATTTGTTCCTTCACAATTGTCTTGTTTAGAAGCGGATTCTTTTTCATTCATAAGTAATATAGCTGTTGTTAAATTATCACGTGCAACTTCAATGTCTATTATGGGTTCTGGATAGTTTAACCCTAATTCGACTCCTGAAGCTTGAAGAACAGCATGTGGTGCATTCCATGGATGATGGATCCATTCGGTTGGTATTCGTGATAATTCGGGTAGCCATTGTCGTATGTATTCACCCTCGGGGTCATATTTGAATCCTTGAACCTGATTTTTTTTAAGAATTTGAATAGTTTTAGAGGTGTATATATGTATGTATATATAAAGGGTTAAATGAAAGAAATGATAAGTTACTTTTGTTGATGTGTTTATTATAGTATCATATATACTTTCGTTGTTTTGTATTAGTGTTGTGGTTTTAAAAATCTACCGAATTATAGGAATGAAACTTAAGTATATAGCAATCGTGAATGTTGTATGTAGGTTTTGCTAAGTTTGATGTGCTAATACGAAAAGGAAAATTGAAAGTATGATGCATGATGAGAAATAAATTTGAAAGTAAAATGTTGTAATAGAAAGAAATGAATGTAGGAAATAAGATGTTATAATAGAGGGAAATCTCTGATAAAGTCTTAATATTTTGTGCAAGTTTTTGTTTTAATCCCAAAATAACGAAGCAATCCTTATTTTTTTCAATAGAAAATGACAAATTAAGATTATTGTATAAAATTAGATAATCGGGACTTTTCTGTTTAAAAAATAAAAGTTGGGATTAAACCGTAAACTGACCGAAAATATTGGGACTTTATCGGAGATTTTCCTATAATAAACAAATGGATTAAATGCAATACATAGCTAAGTATTTCTAATTAACGCATTGTACTTGAAAATTTTACCCAATTATAGCAACATGATACAAATACAAAGCATTTTTTACTCTATGTAAAGTTTTTCAAGTACAATGTCCTAATAGGATAAAAAAAATTAGAGTACAATGTTATAATTGGGTAAATTTATCAAAGCATATTGCCTTAATAAGAAAAATATAGAAAATACAACGTTGTAATAAAAAGAAATGTAAGTAGGGCTAATAAAAAAATGACCAAAATGGAAGGTTGTAGGAAATAACCACCTATTCAACATTTAGCAAAATGGAATTTGCGATTTGTGGAATTGCTTTATGATTAGTCCCTTCTAAAAATAACCTTTAACATCATTATATACAATAATATGCAACTTGGTTATGAGCACCAAACTCTTGGATTTTAGACTTTGGCCACAAGTATACTTTTGGGTTCTAGACTTTGGCCACAATACTTTCATATGTTGGTAGGTTTGATCCCTGTGTAGAAAATAAATTACAAAGTTGTCCCTTTAATTTATAGAGAAGGTCCATATGTAATGTTTTTTACAGAAATGATCCACGTGTTAAACAGTACACCCTATTATATTGATCATTTTTGCGATCTACCAAAAGTAAGTAACATGCTATAACAAACAACCAACCAAACAAACAAAAGTACATTGCTATTTCTTGCATTTCGCCTGTATTTAAAAAAAGAACATACCTCGGGGCTATCAAGACGACGAAGGTCATGCCCATCTGGCAAGCTCCCAGAAATATACTGCCAACCAAGAACATCACTTTCAAGATCCGCATCCAAAAGCGTATCCCAAAAATACTTCATCCCCCATTGCCAAGGCAACAACAAACACTTGACCAAAAAACTTGCAGTAATCACCCGAATCTTATTATGAAGCCAACCCGTTGCCCAAAGCTCTCTCATACCTGCATCAACTAACGGGTACCCAGTCCGACCCTGTCTCCAAGCCTTAAAGTGCGCTTGATTAGCTTGCCATGGGAAATACTTTAAGTTTCTTAAAAGCGATCTTTCGTGAGTGAATGGGAAATTAAAACAAATGTAACGCGAATATTCTCGAAAACCGATTGATTTTAGGAAATAAGATACGGATTTTTCGCCTTCGTGGTTTTGATCTTGTGCCCATAGGATTTGCTTCATTACGACAGTGTGGAAGATTTTTTTGATGCTTAGTTCACCGTAGTGAATGTAGGGGGAGAGAATTGAAGTGGAGTTACCCGTGACTTTTAAGCGGTTTTTTGCGTAATCAAGAAGATGATTTTCTATGAATGTGTTGAGGGCTTTTTCGGCATTTATCCAACCCGGGGCCCACCCTCTTCCTAGTAATGCGTTACTTGGTTTTTCTGATTCGTCTTCTAGACCGAGTTTTTCAATTGTGCAATCTTCTACGGATCCTGTTATTAATCCATGATAGGAAAGAAAAAATAATGATTTAAATCGATTTTTTGGAAGGTTTAGTGCAAGAAATAGTAATGTATTTCCGTTTTTTGGAAGGTTAAATCAATGTTTTGGAGGGTTAAATGCAAGAAATGGTAATGTATATCCCTTTTAACACTTAATCGATTAAGCCCCTCAACTTCTTCTTTTTGAAAGATCAAACCCTTCCACTTTTTCATCTTGTTGAAACTATGTCATAGTTATTGTGTCTTTCAAATTAATTATATTCAACGAACCAAAGGTTTAATTTTTTAATCACTAAAGAAATTTGACAGGCTTATATAGACCTTAGTCGATAAAATGGTAATACTAATAAAAAAGAACAACAACTTTTTCCAACCTCAAAAGTCAAATTACATATCATCTTAAGAATAAAGCAATATGTTTATTAAAAAAAAAAAAAAAAGTTGCTGACCTGGCGCTTGCATCAATCGACATGGAGGAAGACGTATAATAGGATCATTATGCATTTTCAAGCATTTTTCCCAATACGCATTAAATGTTGTAAATGCATAGCCTTCATTATCATATACTTCCCATGGCTCATATAACATGTCAGCATTATATGTTTGAACAGGAACACCAAGCTCCCCTAGCTTTTGTTTTATATTATGATCACGAACAAGTGAAACTGGATCTATTAAAAAAAAAAAAAAGTAAAAAACCACAAATCAAATCGTTAGAAAATAATCAAGAGGGTAAAAAGAAAGGGGTAAATGCAAGAAATAGTATCCTAGTTCCATTTTTTTTCTTTCGTATAACTCAAATACAAAGATTTTTTACATAAGAAAAATAATCGAGTTTAAATTGAAAGTACAATGCTATATAATTTGGTAAATATTTTCAAAAGTATAATGTCTTGATAAGAAAAAAAATAAAAGCACAATGCTATATAGAATTGAACAAAAAGTAAGATGATTTAATAAATAAAGAAAAGAAAATATGTTTCTATTTCTTGTATTTATCCCTAAAAAGAAATTTAACATTGGGAATTGGGATTAATGAATATGCGAGAAACGTTTCACCCACTTAAATGTGGTTACTTTGTCTTCTAATTAGAAGAAGGTAGGAATCATGTTGAGAGCATCGGGATTTTTTCATTTTTCATGTACTCTAACTCAAATTACTTTACAATTTTATTCTTTTACGAGCATAAAGGTAATTTTAATTTGTGAATTTAGACTACTAATTATTACAAATGTTGAGACATACTTTAGGTCAATTCACATAGAATGAATAAATCATAAGCGTTACACTCATATATCAAGAAAAACATTTTGTGCAAAATAGGGCATTAATGCTCTATCAAATATTTAGAAAACCATAACCAACTCTAGAAGTAATTGAGTAAGAAGCATAGAAGCAATTTCCAATTTGTTCATGCATCATAAGGAATCCATTTTACATGTTTCTTGATTTCTTACTTAATAGACTTAATGGAGACATAACTATAGCATTTTATGGAATACTTGCCATAATCTAGTTGTGTTTTCAAGATTGTTTCCAAAATTAGAATCCCTTTTTGACTTTTTCAGTCAAACCATCTATTTCGAGGATGCAAATAGCAAATTGACATAGATCTAAACAACTTCGGACGAAGGAAAACTACTATATTAAAATTTCTTAAAACTATAAACATTAAATAGCTACTGGAGTTCAATAACGACAATAAATCTAGGCGAAATTGTAACTTCCGAATAACTATTTGACTTCGAAAGTCATAAGAACAAGAGCATACATACCATAGAGTTGATTATACACTACTTTAGTAGCACCAATAGCAGTGATGCATTCAATAAGAGCTGAAATAGTACTCTGAGCTTTCATCAAAACAAGATCAGCTCCAAGCGATTTCAAAGATTGTCCTAAATGGATCAATGATTGCTTCAACCACCATCGTGAAACCCGACCCGGGTAAAATTGTTGTTCTTCTTTCGGACACCATATGAACACAGGAAAAACAGAGCCATCTCTTGCTGCTTCAGCTAGGGCTGGATTATCTTCGATCCTTAGATCCCTTCGAAACCAAACAATCGTTTTCTCATTGCAACTGCTACCCATCTTTTTTTTTCCTTTAAATTCGCTTCAATTTAAATAAAATCGCATTATTTTGAAGGGTCAAACCTAATCTTGATCTTTAAATTCAATCAGGGTGAATGAATTTTAAATGATTGGAGAGGAATCCGGATGAGAAAAAGGAATTTGGGTACCCTTTTAGTGGATTTTTCTTTCAGGAAACTACGAGAAGAAGGATGATGATGGAGCATTCATTGGTTTCACATGGGCATGACTCATGAGGTGTTTGTTTGAGCAAATGGGTAGTATGGTCCTTTCGGCAAAGATATTTGGAGCCTTTTGGAAATCAGAAATAATGCTACAGAAAGATTCATGTTGATCCAGAGAAAGTAGGTGCATTAGATATTGTTTCACTAGAGAGATAAATCGGGGCCACGACAAACGTTAAACATGCTATAATATCACTTTTTTTGCTTTTTAAAGTTAGTAGAAAATGCACAAATTTACACTTACAAATAACAATGAATTGATAGTGTAATTTGAAAATAAATAGATTTAGATAAGAAATAGTAATATTATATTGTTTCTTTTTTTATATGTGATATTTTTGTTTTATTTTATTCTATTTGGTTAAAGAGAATGATAGCACCTCTAACACACTTTTATATCAGATTTTGTTAAGTTACCGGAGTATTTGTTAAAAAACTTTAGACAAGTGGGTGTGGGCTACTAATTATCGCATCCAAAATCATTGGCGAGTCTAAAATAGAAAACATTCATTAACTTTTATATATACATTTTTCTATACAAATTAAAAAAAAAAAATTATAGGTAAGGTAGATCCTAAATTTTTTTAAAATAGACCCCTAAATAATTTCTATAATAATTTTAGATAAATTAAAAAATTAGGTGGGTCTTAAGATACACCTTCCTTACATCTAATCCTTCCACCCCCTAAAATATGTCACCTCACATGTGTTAAAATGGAGTTATAACATCAAATTGAAGAAATTGACAATTAGTTATAACAACCTCAACTTTTATGGCATCATTTTTTTTTCAATTTATTTATTTATTTTTAATTTTTTTTTAAAAATCATGTTGGATTATTTAAAAGAAAATGAAACATGCAATTTTATTAAATCCTAGACTAACCATAACCTTTAAAAACTTAAAATAACTTTATAAAAAAACACATTGAACGCAACAATAACAACAACAATAACAACAACAACAACAACAACAATAATAATAATAATAATTATCCTAAAAACTTAAAAATAATCCACTAGTCATCCAACTATTTCTTTTCGATGATCTCCTTCATCTTCCGGAGCACTCACACTTCTTGTGCTCTCATATTTTCTTCACTAGTTTAGAAAATTGTTAAATTATTCGCTATTTGATCTTATTTTGCTCGCTTATAAAGAAACTCCAAGTGCTCATGTTGCACATCAACCTTTTGTTAGATGATTAGATTTTATTGGTTGAACTTTGCTTTCCTTTCCTTCAACTTTTATGCCCTTCTATTAGTTTTGTCCGCATGATGTTGAGTGCGCTTCGCTTTGTCGCATCCGATAGGTCGGCGTAGGGGTGGGAGAGAAAGATCTCTTCGATGTCATCAAAGATGTCATATGTGTGGGCGTTGAGGTCAATGTTAGTCCGTGCATCGGAAACGTCAAACGAACTAAAATTGTGAGACCTCTTTGATTGTGCCCCCAGTGATATTAGCGTCTTAATCCATTTTGGATGTTGCCTGACAATCTCCCATATTTTTCTAAACTCGAAAGCATGCCCCATTTCGACTTTATATTGTCTGTCACATAACATTGTACACATCAAAATCATTGGCACAACTTTGCTTTGCGATTCTAGTCTCATGAAAATACCATTAAAGTTGGTGCACCAGCGAGTGAACGAAGTGTTAGATTAGGTTTCTAAGCTCATAATTATAATTGGTATAAACTTGAATTGATAGTAGTATAGTCCTTTAGGTTGCCCTCAAACCTAGCAATTGGACAAGATGATTTTTGGAGAGAGAGGTTGATTTATTATTTGATTAATAAATTGAAATAAAGAATTTATTAATATATTATGAAAACAATATATTAACTAGAAATAGTAATATTTAATTAATAATTGATCAAAAATTGATTGGAGTTAATTTTGGGATTAATGAACTTAATTAAAAGTGTAGGGTCTAAAGTGTAATTGTTCGATAGTTGAACTAAAAGCTCCAGAACATTCCACCAGGTGGGTAGATGGTTTATATGGGATAACATGTGGATAAATATGCAGTTGGATAATTACCAATTGAAATATTATTATTATATTCATAATACGGTTATACATGACTTCCTTGTACCACTATATAAAGGACCCTAGCCCTTCATATTTCAGCCTCTCATACTCTTAGAGAGCCAAAAAATTTCCCTCCCCTCTCCTCTCTCTAAGATCTCCTTCTTGCTAGCTTGGATGTGAACCACTAGAGGCACGACATTTGTGGCGCTTGCTTCCAAGGGTTATACAAGTCAAGGATAATTGTTATTTATGTTGGATTAGTGTTTAAGTACATAACTATATTTGGTATGTACTTGACCTGATTGTAGCATAGTCCTTTTGGGTTGCCTTCACACTGGTGACTAGACAGGATGACGGTTGAGGAGAGAGGTTGATTTATTGTTAAGAATAATAATTGGGGTTTAAATATGATTTCTTAATATATTATATGAATAATATATTAATTTGGAATCATATTATTAATTCTTATTTCATAAGAAATTAATTAGGAATTAATTTTGGAATTAAAGGAACTAATTAAAAGTACAAGGGTTGTTTTGTAATTGTTTGATAGTTGAGGCTTGGGCCAATGGATCACCTTATTAGGCATGGCCAAAAATCCTAGAAGGCTCTAGGAGTTTTCTTCCAAGGCTAAGGGATAAGGAGTCCATGGACTTGCTTAGGCCCTAAGCTAAGGGATTAGGGTTTCCATCTTGAAACCCTAGTTGGTCTCAAGTATAAATAGCACCCTAAGGCACTAGAATTTGGCTACCCCTTGGATAAACCCTACTAAAGCCGAATTTTGGAGCTTGTTACCTTCCCTCTCCTCTCTCTCATATTCATCTACTCACTCAAGTGTGTTTGTGAGCCATTAGAGGTACTACACAAGGAACTAGTTGTTATTACTATATAGCAACATAAAGTATGTATTCTATTCTTATTTGTGAATTTCGAAAATTATAAATGCATGCTAGGTTTCTTTTTGTGTTCAGTTGTATGTCTAATAGTGAAAACATAGATCCAATTAGGGTTGCATGCACACATATGATTGTTTGTATAAAACCTATCCGTGGTATCAGAGATTTTGGTTTTGTTTTCAATTAGATTTGATACAAGAGTATGAACATGAAAAATTAGGGTTTATGGATAATAAACCCTAAAGGCTTGAATTTTTGAAATTAGGGTTCCTAAACCCTAGTTTTCGAAATTTTATTAGGGTTTCCTAAACCCTTTCCTTAGGCATCAAGATTTCAAAATTAGGGTTGTTTAACCCCAGGGTTTCGAAAATGTCTTATTACCCAAGATAAGATTCCCAAATTTTAGGGATTAGGATAATGCCATCTTTTGTAATTATCCCTTTAATTGTTTAAATAGATAATTAAAGATCTTTAAATTATCCCATCCCAAATTTTCGAATTTTAGTTGATAAAGGGATTACGTTTAATTACTTGTTTAATTTAAATCCTCCAAGATTTAATAATTTAAATTAATTGTTTGATGTTGGATGATTATTAAATCAAAGTTTTAATATTTAAGATTTTAAAATTAAAAGGTTTTAATTTTCGAAAATTTAAATTTGATTAAAACTCTAGTATTTTGAAATGTTTAAAATACACCATTATACTATTATAATATTATAAGATTAATAATTATATATGTATAAGATTAAGCTAGTCTTACCGGTAGTAGGCCTCATTCACGAAACCGATTTATAAGTGGGATATAAGGTTGCTGCCTATAAAATGGCAGTTTAATTGGTGTCCAATCTCACCCATCGCTTTCTTGATTGGTGGAGGGTCGTTAGCCGAACGGATAGGATAGGGCAACTAATTCCTCATTAAAAGTATAATTATTAATAAAGTAACTAATTCCCAAATCTTAGTTACTTTAGGAAAAATGTGAAAAAGATGTTATTCCATGAAATTACACTTTGTACCCTTGCCAAGAAGTTAGTGGAGTGTGTGTGGTTAACCGTCACACTAATTTAGGTCTAGCAAAGGTGGCAAAGGGTGACTCGATGTTTGTCATAGATCAATGGAACGTGTGTGGCTAACCGGCACATTGATTAGGTGACTGTAACATTGAGGACACCAAGTACATTTTCATGGTTATTCTCACCTTGTTTTTGATCCTTGGTATTCCAGTCACAAACTTGAAGGGCATATCGAGATTTAAACATGCCATTGAAAAGTTCAATGAATCTCAAAAGATCTATGAGTTTTCAATACATTTAAAACTTATTTTCCTTTTAGTTTTTCATGGTGGAAATTAGTGAACCGTCATTCACTTACCTTCAAATTATTTGTTGTTTAGATTACGACATCCCTCTTCTAAATTGCAAATAATGTTGTTGGATCCTAGCCCTAATTTCTTATTTGGGTGTTTAATTGGGGATTCTTATCTAAACCAACTTTGTCTCTTTTCTTTTTCAGATGTCTACCTCAAACAACAACAATGCTTCTGGCTCTAACTCTTCCGGCTCATTCCCACTCATGAATTTGTGTGGGAGGGTGATCTTCGATGGAAACAATTTTAATGATTGGATCCTCAACATACGTATGGTCACTCGCTACGAGGACAATGAGTATATCCTCAACAAGGAGCTGAAAGAAGTGGACGTCAACACTGCTACTCTCGAGGAGATCACTGGCTTTGAGGCTCATGAGTGCGATGCTACGAAAGTCCACTACATCATGCTCACGACTATGACTGTTAAACTCCAAAAGTCCTACGAGGACCTTTATCCCTATGAGATGCATCAAGATTTGTTGGACAGGTACCACTAAATTGCCAGGCAGGAGAGGTACGAGATCATTACTTCGTTGATCACTACCAAGATGAGGGATGGAGAGTCCGTCACAGCCTACCTGTAGAAAATGCAGAGATATGTTGTCTGGCTGCAGAAGTTAAATGTTAACTTCTATGAGAAGCTGGCGATTGATATCATTCTTCACTCCTTGCCTTCGTGTTACAACCAGTTCCGCATGAACTACAACATGAACAATGATGAGGTCACTTTGAGCAAGCTTCAAGGCTTGTTGAGGACTGCTGAGAGAAACCTCAAAGACAAATTTGTTGCATCAACTCCTACTGTTACTGCTCCAGTCTTGGATATTGGACAGGGGAAGGGCAAGAAGAGGAAGGCTCCTTCCAAGAGCCACCATAATTGAAAGTCCCATGATGACACCTCTTCTAGTGGAACCAAGGTCGGTCCCGCTGCACCCTCCTCCAACCCGAAGGATGCAGAGTGCTACTACTTCCATGAAAAAGGACATTAGAAACGAAGCTACCCAAAGTATTTGCAGGATATCAAGGATGGAAAGATAAAACCATCCTTCGCAGGTATGTATATTATTCAATCTAATAACTCATCACATGCTATTTCTTGAGTTCTTGATACAGGATGTGGTTTTCACATTTGTTCTGATTTGTAGGGCCTAAGAAGAATTAGGGATATGGAGCATGGGAGGATAAACTTGATCATGGAGAACGGAAGAGCATCGCCTGTCACCAAGATTGGAGTTTATTCTTTAGTGCTTAGTAGTGGGTTATAGCTAGATTTGAATAATTGCTGCTATTCACCAAAAAATGGCTAGAAACATCATTTATTTTCATGTTTTATATAAACAAGGTTTTAGATTTTCGTTTGATAATGAAAAGGTTTATATTAATGTTTTCTGTAATGGTGTTTTCTATTATGAAGCATTGCCTTGTAATGGAATATATGAAACTGTGATGGTTGTGGATAACATAGGAAATGATGTATTGCATATCGAATCTTCCAATAGTTTGGATAAAGCATGCTTGTGGCATTGTCGTATTGGATATGTCAACAAGAAGCGCATAGCCCAACTCTAAAAGGATGGAGTGTTGGAGTCATTTGACCTTAGATACAATGACGTGTGTGAGTCTTGTTTACTTGGAAAGATGGCTAAGTCACCCTTCACTAGTTCTTGTGAAAGGGGTGAGGGTTTATTGGATCTCGTACACACCAACGTGTGTGGGCCCTTTAGATCCACCACAAGGGATGCATGCCACTTCTATGTGACTTTCATCGATGATTATAGCAGATATGAGTATATTTACTTAATCAAGCACAAGTCAGAAACCTTTGAAAAGTTCAAAGAGTTTAAGCAAGAAGTGGAGAATTAGTTGGGTAGGAAAATCAAGATGCTTCAATCCGATCGAAGTGGAGAGTACCTTTAGTCTTGAATTCCATGACTACTTCAAGGAATGTGTAATCATTTTGCAGTTGACGCCGCCTAGGACACCGCAGTTGAACGGTGTGGCTGAGAGGTGTAATCGAACCTTGTTGGACATGGTTCGTTCCATGATGAGTCGTGCTTCGTTACCTATCTCATTCTGTGGGTATGCCTTAGAGACTACCACCCATATCCTTAACTTAGTCCCTACAAAGAAGGTTGTCAAAACACCTCACGAGATGTGGACAGGGAAAGCTCCCTCGTTGGCACATATCAAGGTTTGGGGTTGCGAGGATTTCCTAAGATGAGAGACTCACAACAAGATCGAACCTCGTAGTGAATGGTGTATTTTCATCGACTATCCACATAATTCATTTGGATATCTCTTCTATAGACCGAGTGACAATGTTGTCTTCGTTGCGAGGAGAGGGGTTTTTCGAGAGTGAGAACCTATAAGTCAAGAGGACGATGGGAGGCAAATTGATCTTGAAGAGCTTCAAGAATCGAATGATGAAGGAACCTCTACCACTGCTGCTCAACCCGAGGAGGAAATTCATGTTGAACCGATTGATGAGTCCTTAGCTCTTAGACGTTCCAGTAGAGTTAGTGTTCCACCCTCGTTTTATGGATTTCATATTACTACAGAGGGTGATATGTTTATTAATGATTATACACTAGTAAATTTGGATGAATATAACAGCTGCAAGGAAGCCATGGAAGGCCCAAAGTCTGTGAAATGGAAAGAGGCTATGGATAACGAGATTCAGTCCATGTATGACAACCAAGTTTGGGATTTGGCTGACAATGTGCCAGGTCGTAAGACAATTGGGTGCAAGTGAATCTTCAAGAAGAAGACCGACATGGATGGGAAGGTACACACTTATAAGGTGTGATTCGTTGCGAAGGTCTTTACTCAAACTCCTGGAGTTGACTATGATGAGACCTTCTCACCAGTTGTGAAGATAAAGTCTATTAGGGTTATGCTAGCCATAGTTGCGTTTCATGATTATTAAATATGGCAGGTGGATGTCAAAACTGATTTTCTTAATGGGAAGTTGGCTGAGAATGTTTACATGGATCAGCCAGAGGGTTTTGTCGATGCGAAGCATCCTAATAGAGTGTGTAAGCTTCAGAAATCCATTTATATATTGAAACTAGCATATCGCAGATGGAATCTTTGTTTCGATGAGAAAGTCAAAGAGTTTGGTTTCCTACGAAGCGAGGATAAGTCATGTGTATATGTCAAAGCCAGTGGGAGTATAGTTAGCTTTCTTGTATTGTATGTTGATGACATACTACTCATAGGAAATGAAATCCCAACCCTATAAGAGGTTAAGTCATGGCTTCGAAAGTGCTTCTCTATGAAGGACCTTAGAGAAGCTGCCTATATTTTGGGAATAAGGATCGTGAGAAACAAGAGTAAAAGGCTAATAGGACTTAGTCAGAATATTTACTTGGATAAGGTACTAAAATGTTTTAGTATGGAGAATTCCAGGAAATGGGAGTTACCAATCCAAAGCAATACCAAATTGAGTAAGACTCAAAGTCCGAGTACCGAAGCCGAGATAGCAGAGATGAGCTGAGTACCTTATGCTTTCGCAGTTGGCTCGATTATGTATGTTATGACTTGTGTTCGCCCTGATGTGGCCTTCACTTTGAGCATGGTCAGCAGATATCAAGGGAACCCTGGTAGAGCACATTGGGCTACAGTCAAGAATATTCTTAAGTACCTTCGGAGGACCAATGAATGGTTTCTTATCCTCGTTGGGAGTGATGATTTAAAGGTTCGAGGGTATAGTGACCCCAATTTTCATATCGACTGAGACAACTTCTTCTCTCAGTCAGGCTGGATCTTTACCCTTAATGGAGGAGTAGTGACTTGGAAAATGTAACGCCCGTAGATCCGGGCTAGTCAATTTAGAAGCAATAGGGGTCGAAAATGACTTTTCCACAACAGATTATTTAGAATGAATAATCTTAACCAAGTTTTATAATATGTCACAAGGTTTCCGTACATATAAAGAACGCCAAAATCCGAGTTATAACGAAGAAGTTATGACCCGTTGAAGTTTCGCGACGGAATCGGCACGATACCGGGAAGCGTAAATAGTGAATTTATGATAGAGCAAGATTTAGACTTAACGATCTAAACGAAAATCGTAGAGTATGTTAAACTAAGAACATCAATAAAAAGAACGCCCAAATTTGACTTCGTATGAAGAAGTTATGATTTTTTGAAGTTTCGGATTAGCAATGTACAGCCCGAAATTCGAATATTAGATCAACGAGTTTTAGCCAACACGACCTAAACGAGAATCGAAGATATCGTTAAAAGTAGCGTAACGAGAAAAAGATAGATGAAAACGGATGTCGGATGAAGAAGTTATGAGGATTTAACGGACTAATCTTGCCCCAGCCTGTTAATAATATAAAATTTAAAATCGATTCAAAATTAGCCAACGGAGTCTAAACGAAAGTTGTAGAGTACGTTCCTATCTTCGCGTGGATATAAAGAACGTCAAAAATGGAGGTCGTATGCGAAAGTTACGAATTTTTGAAGTTGTAACTCGAATTTGCGAAGCTAGTGCAATGGGTGATGACTTGGCTTGATCAGGGCCGTAGCTTGCGGATCACGGTCTGGTCTTTGGATTGGGACACGTAGCCCTCGCATACGCCCCGCGTACGCATCTCGGAACGCCCAACGTTCTCCTCTCTTGTGCGGTCCGAAGAATGCCCACGTCGCCCCACCCGGAGCGAGACACCTGCCCTACGCGCAACGTAATGCTGCTGTACGCCCAGCGTACCTCCAAAGGCTCGCACCTATAAATAGGCTGCGAGGGTTTCCGAGCAAATCACACCAATTTCTTTCTCTCTTTAAAATTCTTTATCTCTCTAAGGGTTTTAACCGTCCCCTAAGCCCTAGTTAAACCCCTTAGCTCCCGAGGGAAGCCCCGAGGCTCCCGGAGTCCCGAGAAAAAGTGTCTTTCGGTTTCGAAACACTGCTCCAAATAAGTTCCGGTTTTCGATAAAATTCGCTGTAAGTGTGCTACGCTTACGCAATTTTTAATATAGCTTTCAAATAATTATAGGAATGTTATTAGGTCCTTAAAATAATTATTTGGGCTATTATTATGAGTTATATTGAGTGTTATTAACGCTTATATAATAATAATAATAGTCAGACTAATTAATTTGTCGCGGTTATCGTTAGACTAAACCCTAGTGGTATTGGTACTAGGTTTTATCGAAAGAAATTGTTTTGAGAGTATCGAAGCGCTGTTCAAGTACTAAGTCACCATCTTTCAAGTGAGTGCATAGTCCCTTTCATCTTACACATAGATATGAAGTATTTTAATATAAATTACGTGCTATGTGTGCATATTGTCTGAATACTTGTTGCCTATGCTGGGTGAAAGATTTTTATACATCTTTTAAATGATTTAAACTGTATATGTATTTTATATCTACAAAATGTGTTAGGTAAAACATGGGTAGATGAAATAGTTGTTGTGTGATAACACGATGGAATACATCAATGTTAACAATGATCCTGTCATCTAGTGGAGTATAGATGATGACCATGGACGATACTAGACAGTTCAATGGAACGCTAGCAGGCTCGTAACCTGTAGGTGTTTTTGAACTAGGTGCTTATTAGGTATCTTTGAACTGAGTGTGTTCACTAGGTATTTTTGAACTAAGTGTGTTCACTATATATATATTTTTTGAACTAAGTGTGTTCACTAGGTTTGAACTGAGTGTGTTCACTAGGTGTTTTGAACTAAGTGTGTTCACTAGTTACTTTTGAACTAAGTGTTTAGCAGATGTTTTGGACTACGTGTGCACCAGTTATAATCTATAAGCCTTGGTAACGATGGACATCGTGCCGATTCCTTAGGATGATCCTTAGGAATAAATAAACGAGGAATAGCTGATTCTTAGGGTAGATCCTTAAGACTAAAGAAGATAATGGCGATGAGTAATTGGGTTGATTGTTTGATTGTTTAAACATAATAATTATAGTATTGTGTGTTGAAAACCCTATGTACTCACCAGGTTTCCCAACATGACCCACAAAGTTTATTTATATCACAGGTATTGATATGAAGTCACATTACACTGAGAGATTTAAAGAGATGTAGATCACTAGTGTAAATAAATGTAAGTTCTGTTTATGCTTATGTTTCTGTATTAACGATGACATCCCAAACGTTTTGAAATGAATAAAATACGTTTCTTCGGAAATGTTTTTATTGCGTTTTTCTGGGAAAAAATTCCGCAACATTTTTATTAAAAGAAGAACTCTGATTTTTAAAAAGCATAAACAAAATCGGTCTTTTCTGGCTGTGAAAATGGGGATGTCACAGAAAAATTCCATGCAGGAGACCTGTCACACCCCCAAACCAGAACAGCAGAATCGTTCGAGGGAGGATGACTTCCTGTAGTATCGTAACAATTGAATACATAGTAAAGAAAGTAATACAGCCATCATATATATAATTTAAAAGTTTACATTGTTGAAAGGTACTTGTTTCAAAACGAATTACAATATGATGTCAAAATGAAACTAAACTGACGCCACAATGTCACTTCTTCAAAAGTTGTTTGTTTACCTGTTTTACTGAATTCCTGAGAAGTACAAGTAGTTTTGAAAGAGTAGACCAACATTTAAGCTGGTGAGTTTCATAAGTATTTAGTAACAATGTTTGTATGAAATATAATGAAATGGTTTGTACATGTTTGAATGTTCCTAGAAAATCTCATATTTTCTACTATAGTAGATGGTAGTTTAATTGTTCCAAAACTTGTAATGCAATAGTGATTTTCATGCCTAAAATAGTAGATTTATGTATAAATCGCTAAGGAATTTGAAGAACCCCGTAAATCAATGTGTTTTTAATACTCCATGTGAGTCTTATAACCATGCTATTTGACCAGGATGCCTATAACAACATTCTTCAAGCGTTGGAAGGTTATAACGTTTGTCACCCCAGGCCTGCCGGCCTAGCTGTAGCTAACAACTTAGGTGTGGGATTGTCAATCTCGTATAGATCTATACACAAGTATCACGCTCCCCCTACAAGGGATTTTGGTATATAATACAAGATGTAAAATGCATAATTGAAGTACGTGAAATGTTTCACAAAACTTAGTATAAAACACATTTACGTATGAAAATGTCCATTTGTTCTTGTGTATGAAAATATCTCTTTGATATAGTGTTTCTAGTATGTAAATGTTCATAATTTCCTTGTAAACTATACCTATTATAGTTATTCAAAATGGGTGATTCGTTCGTATAGTAAACCCTAGTGTAATACTCATTTGTTATGTAAAGTATAACATTTATAGTGATATAAATGATCACATATACTTAAAGTGTAAATAAAGTGTTTGATTTGTGTATATATATAAACATGTTTTATTTCCAATAGATAATACGTTATCGAGAATATATATTGCATACGAAAGTTCCCATGTAGTAGTTATAAATCACATATGATTTACTTGATAAAAAGAGTATATACTGAAACTTTACGTTACACACGATAATAACCGTGTGTTTACTTGTATCCCCCCCATAAAAGTGTATAAATAGCATTGATAAAACATTTGAAAGTGTAGTTTATAAGGGTATGAACTCACTTGATTGATGGGAGAAAGCGAGATGATAATCGAGCAGAACTTCGACTTGGAAGAGTTGATTTTCTCGAGATTCTTGGGAATCTCGGGAATCTTGGGAGTGTAGAACCTTCCTTCGGAACTTGAGTGTGAAAACCAGGGATTCGGGATGGCTTTTCGAGGTAATTATGCAGATTAACAACACTTAGATGGAAAGAGATGAGCACCAAACCCGGCACCCTTACGCTTCTATTTATAGGTGCATATCTGGTGTGTCACGTCGTGGTGAGCAAATCTTATCCTCTTCCAATTATTGGACGCCCTCAGTCACTTGATGGGTCGCGGCCAACTGTGCCACGTCGTGGCCAACCTGACATCCTCAGATTTCGGGTCTCGAACTTGTAAAATCCATAACTTTCATGTACGAGCTCCATTTTCGACGATCTTTATATGCACACATAGGTAAGAATATACTCTACAACTGTCGTTTAGACTTCGTCAGCTAATTTTGACTTTCTTTTTAATTATTTATTTTTAACAGATCGGGAATGGAAAAGCCCGTTAAAAATCCATAACTTCTTCATCCGACGTCCTTTTTTGCCAGACTTTTTACCATTGCGCTACTTTGGTTGAGACCTTTGATTCTCATTTAGTTTGTTTCGACCAAAAGTCTCTTGATCTCTATTTCGAGTTTTTAGCTGTCTACTTCTATATCCGGATCTTGGAAAAATCATAACTTCCTCATATGAAGTTAGATTTGGACGTTCATTTTATGTACGTTTACGGTTTAATGATAACTACAACTTTCATTTAGATACTTAAGGCTAAAAACTATTGTATTGAAACTTCGCGTTTTTCGTTAATCGGTGTTGCTGGTTTTGTCGGAAATCTTACAATGGTCATAACTTCTTCGTTATAACTCGGATTTTAGTGTTCTTAGTATTTCTATAAACCTTGACACAAGATTTAGCATAGTAGGTAACCCAATAGAGACTTTTGTACATTTTATTTTCGAATTTAATTTCATTATTTCAAAAGTGGTTACAATACCTGACTTTTTAGGTCATTACATAGAGTCGAAATATTGGGTTGTCACATCATCCCCCCGTTAGAGGGAATTTCGTCCCGGAATTTAATGTAAAAAAAACACTTGTGGATTAGGGAAAAAGATGTGGGTACTTGTGTTTCATCTGATCTTCACGTTCTGAGGTGTATTCATGTCCTCGCTTTGCATTCCAGCGGACCTTCCCGATGGGTATGCGACTTCGTTTTTTTCTTTTAATTTCCCTATGTATGATTTCAATTGGTTCTTCTATAAAGTAGAGACTCTCGTTGATTTCGATTTTGTCTAAAGGGACGACGAGGGTCTCATCAGACAAACATTTCTTCAAGTTTGACACATGAAAGGTAGGATGTACGTTATCGAGTTCCTGCGGTAGACGAAGTTTGTAGGCTACCTGGCCGATCCTTGCAAGGATCTCGAATGGTTCGATATACCTTGGGTTTAGTTTCCCACATTTTCCAAAACGTATTAGTCCTTTCTAGGGTGAGACCTTCAATAGCACTTGGTCCCCAACCTGAAATTCCAAGGGTTTCCGTCTTTTGTCTGCATAACTCTTTTGTCAATCTCTTGAAGCCTTTAGCCGTTCCCGAATTTGTACAATCTTCTCGGTTGTTTCTCTTATGATTTATGGTCCAGTGAGAGTGTTGTCGGGTACTTGTCCCCTGGCTAGTTGCGTGTCACCCACTTCAGCCCAACACAGTGGTGATCTGCACTTCCGGCCGTAAATGGGTTCGAATGGAGCAACTTTAATGCTGGAGTGATAGCTATTGTTGTATGAATATTCGACTAGTGGTAAATGGGTATCCTACGCTTTACCAAAATCGATTACAGAAGCTCTTAGCATATCTTCCAAGGTCTGTATGGTCCTCTCACTTTGACCGTCGGTTTGTGGATGGTAAGCAGTACTCATGTCTAGTTTTGTTCCAAGAGATTTTTGTAGCGACTGCCAGAACCGCGAGGTGAATCTACTATCTTTGTTAGAGATAATGGATATTGGAACACCATGTAGTCATACAATCTCTCGGATGTATGTTCGAGCTAGATTCTCCATCTTGTTGGTTTCCTTTATGGGTAGGAAGTGTGTGGATTTTGTTAATCTATCTACGATTACCCAGATGGTGTCTAGCCCACCTACTGTCTTGGGTAATTTGGTTATGAAGTCCATGGTTATCCGTTCCCACTTTCACTCGGGTATTTCGGGTTGTTGTAGCAATCCCGATGGCTTTTGGTACTCTACCTTGACTTTGGCGCAAGTGAGACACTTGCCCACATAGGTAGCGATCTCTGCTTTCATGTTCGGCCACCAATATAGTTTCTTGAGGTCCAGATACATCTTGTCTGAACCTGGGTGCATGGAGTATCGAGTCTTATGAGCCTCATTCAAGACCACGTCTCTGAATCCCCCACACTTCGGTGTCCAGATCCGATCCATGAAGTAACGAACTCCGTCACCCTTGACTTCAAGATTCTTATCCATTCCCCTTAAGGCTTCACCTGCCACATTCTCTGTTCTCAAGGCTTCCCTCTGAGCTTCCTTGATTTGTATGGATAGGTGTGAATAGATCGTCATGGTTAATGATTTCACTCGGCGGCCCGAGTATTCCTTTCGACTAAGAGCATCAGCTACTACATTCTCTTTTCCTGGGTGATAGCGAATCTTGCATTCGTAGTAATTCAATAGTTCAACTCATTGTATTTGCCTCATGTTGAGTTCCTTTTGATTGAGAATGTGCTGAAGGCTCTTGTGATCGGTGAAAATCATGCATTTTGTGCCATAGAGATAGTGTCTCCAGATTTTTAGCGCAAAAATGACTGCTCCTAGTTCAAGATCGTGTGTAGTGTAGTTGACCTCGTGCGTGTTGAGTTGTCTTGAGGCGTAAGCGATGACCTTTCCTCATTGCATTAGAACACATCCAAGACCTTGATTAGATGCATCATAGTAGACCACAAAGTCTTTTGTTCCTTCTGGTAAGGACAATATAGGTGCGCTGCATAGAGCTTGCTTTAGTGTTTGGAATGCAGTGTCTTGTCTTTCTCCCCAATTGAAAGTAACACCCTTTTGGGTCAGGGTGGTAAGTGGTTTCGCAATCTTCAAGAAGTTCTGTATAAACCTTCGATAGTATCCAACAAGGCCTAAGAATTGTCGGATTTTCATTGGGGTTTTGGGAGCTGACCAATTCTCGATTGCCTTGATTTTGGAGGGGTCCACGTGTATCCCATCTTTGCTAACCACGTGACCTAGGAAATCTACTTTCCGAATCCAAAATTCGCACTTTGATAATTTTGTGTATAGCTTTTCGTTTCTTAGAGTTTCCAAGATTTGTCGGAGGTGTTGACCATTTTCCTCTTACTCTTTGAATAGATGAGTATATCGTCTATGAACACGATCACAAATTTGTCCAGGAATGAACGACAACTCGATTCATTAAGTCCATGAACACTGCCAGTGCATTTTTTTAATCCAAAGGGCATCACTACAAACTTGTAGTGACCATAATGAGTTCGAAAGGATATTTTGGGAAGATCTCCTTCTGAGACTCACAACTGATGAAACTCGGATCTCAAATCGATCTTCGAGAAATAACTCGCTCCTTGGAGTTGGTCGAACAAGTCGTCAATGTGTGGTAAGGGATATTGGTTCTTGATAGTGAGCTTGTTGAGTTCCCGGTAATCGATGCACATGTGGAAAGATCCATCCTTCTTCTTTAAGAACAGGACTGGTTCTCCCCAAGGTGAGAAGCTTGGCCTGATGAATCCTTTGTTGAGCAGATCGTTTAATTGGCTGGATAATTCTTGCATCTCAGCTAGCGCCAGACGATACAACGGCTTAGCTACTGGGGTAGCTCCGAGAATTAAATCAATCTTGAACTCGACTTGTCGTTCTGGTGGGACTCCTGGGAGATCTTCAGGGAAGATATCGAGAAAATCACAGACTTCCGGAATGTCTTTGATGCCTTTTGTTTCTTTTTCCTTATCTACCACATGAGCTAAGAAGGCATGGTACTCCTTACATAGGTATTTCTGGACTTTGACGCAAGAGATGATTTGTAAATTGGAACCGGGTTTGTCACCATAAATTACAAGAGTTTTGCTTTTTGGCAGATTTAGGCGGACGACCCTTTCGTGACAAAGTATATCGGCATGGTGCAGGCTTAACCAATCCATACTGATGATGTCATCAAAGCTTTTTATGGTGATTGGCATTAAGTTGATTTGAAATGAATGTTTGTTTAGAGTTAGTGTGCAGCCTATGTACATACCGTTTGTGCTTACTGTCCTGTCGTTTGCCATTTCAATTGTAAATATCTTATTGAGTGATTGAGGGTTCTGTTTTAGTATGTGTTTGAATTTATGACTCACAAAACTCCTTTCCACACCACAATCAAAGAGTATGCATGCATACGCATTATTGAGGAGAAACGTACCCGTAACCACCGTGGGATAAGCTATTGCTTCGTTCTACCCTATTGCCAACACTCTTCCTATGCCGCGAGCATTCCTTGCCTTAGGGCAGTCTCTCTTGTAGTGTCCAGCCTCACCGTATCCATAACATGCCTGGCCCACCCCAACTCCAGGGACTTTGGTGATTGGTCGTGCTGGTGCCTTACAGAAACGGGCAATGTGCCCTTGCTTGTTGCATTTGTTACAGTGCATATCCCGACAATGTTCGTTGTGATGGAAATTACACTTGTTGCACTTTGGTAGGTTCCCAGCATATTGCTTTGCTGGTGCAGGGGTAACCGGAGTAACACTAGGGGTAGTAGCGGCATGGACTACCACTATTTGTTGCTTCTTGGAAGGTTCTTGTGAAGACTGACCCTTCCTCTTGTTCCAAAACTTCTTCTTGCTGTTGTTGTTGGTACTAATGTTGTTGTTGTTGTTTCCTATGGTTTGCTCTGGGACAACAGTTACGAAGCCTTGACAGATTCCATGGTCAACGAGAGCTTGTGCCAACTGTTTGGCGCTATTGAAAATGACTGGTTTAGAAGCTAGTACACTTCCTCGAATCTGGGGTGACAGTCCCCAGATGTATCTTTCGATCTTCTTGCTCTCTAGAGCAACCATCCCTGGGCAAAGGATTGCCAAGTCACTAAACCTATTGGTATAGGTCGTGATGTCCGATCCTACCATAGTAAGGCCCCAAAGTTCCTGCTCTAGCTTTTGTACTTCGCCCCTTCGACAATATTCTTGCATTAACATTTGATTTAGATTCTCCCAACCCATAGAATTTGCCACTATCAGAGTTAGTGACTTGACGTGTTGATTCCACCACGCTAGGGCTCTCTCAGAGAATGTACAAGCGGAAAATTTTACCTTGCTCACTTCCAGACATGCACAAATCTCGAAAACCGCTTCTGTTTTCTCTATCCATCCTTATATCAACCTCGCGAATCCAGTTTGCTTGGACTTCGGATTGATAAGCCTGGTTGGCAAGTTTGCCTACCACAACTGGGAGTGCTCGATCAGCTGAAATTCCTCCGCTAAGATCGTAGAAGTCCCGATACATTCCATAAGGAGGGCGCAGTCCTTGTTGCTGGCTACAATGATGGATGTGGCTTCCCTAGACGGGAGTTGGTCCTTGAAATCCCATCCTGAATGGAGGTCGGACGGCTGGCGGATTGATTACATCGGGCTCTAAGGCTGAGCTATCTGAATCTTCCTCGTCCTCGTCTTCCATGGATTCCTCCTCGGGATCGTCTACAATCCATCCTTCATTACCTTGGTTGGGGTAGTAGGGGTCGCCGGGGTGATGAAATCCAACAATTGAGTCTTGATGTGTGTAAAATGCACTTGTTTTATCCCTACTTTTTATTAATAAATTTAGCACACAAAGGCAATGAACCTGTCTTTTAGTGGTATAGATTAGTAAGTAAGGTGTCGAACTCAGGGAATGGAAAATTAAACTAATAACTAATTTTAACTAAAACAATTAATAAAAGTAAAAGGGGTTTCTTCTAGTTTTGCAAGACTAGAAACTTAGGCACACTAAGTTAACTAAATAACTAAAGCAACAACTAATTCACCAAATTTGATACAGATGTTTCTATTTAGGTTCAACCAATTCACTCCTATGGTTATTTGTATTTATGATAGATTAATTGTTATTGGTTACCAATTATAATGGTTAGGTTCATGTTCATTACTCCTAACTGTTAGACAATTAACTAATTTCAGCAGTGATCAAGTGTTTAAACTAATTAATTCCCTAGATTAATGATTTGGATTAAATAAGATTTGTAGTGGTCAATTAAGTTACTAATTCAATTAACCTCTTGTTTGATGGTTTCTCAAACAAGCTCACACATTAATCTTCCTATTGTCTTATTAATCTTTGTTTCATAATCATTACTTCTAAGCATATGGTTTAGTACTAACATAGACATATGAGGTTAACAACTAAGAGATGTTCATGCAGCCTAATTGTCTTCCAATTAATAGAAAATAGTAGTGATTAATGCATAAGGTTCTTTAACAAACTTAATTTAATAGATCACCAATAAACAATCAAACAAAAACTAATAATTAAACCATAGGAGTTCCTTGGTATTCCCCAAACAGAAACAAAAACGAATTTAGTTCATAGTTGCAGTAGAAACAAACATAAAAACAAGTTTTACTAGATCAAACATATTCAATTCCTAAATCTAAGTGGTAGGATTAACCTAGTTGCTTGAATTCTTCAAAAGATTGAAACTTAGGGTTCCTCAGCGTCTTCTAGGGCTCTTAGTCGCAGCTTAACCTTCAAAAATCACCACAAATGTTGCCCCATTGGATAAAGATTCGGTTTTTATAGATATCTCAAAACAGGGTGTACTCGGCGAGTAGCAGGACCAACTCGCCGAGTAGGTGCATAGTTATCCGTCTTGAATCAGGAATCGTAGCTATCTTCTGGAACACCCTCGTGTACTCGCCGAGTAGGTGGTCTTTTGTCTCTTATTTTCATTCTTTGGTCTTCAATTGCTTTCCGTTGCTCCCTTTTACTTCCAAGCATGTCTTTTGGACTAAAAACAAAATTCAAACCATTTTAAGTACCTTTTGTCCACATTGTTCACATAATTAATTAAAAATGATTAAGAATATGTGCTAAATAATTAACTAATTATGCACATATCAAAATACCCCACACTTGACTTTTGCTTGCCCCCAAGCAAAACTAAATTTTAGGCATATTAGAATCACATATAATAACTCCAATCTAACCCAGCCATTATGCCAAGACCGCAACCCATGCATTTGTGTCTAAAATTTTCCTAATGGCCCCCCATACTTCAAATACTCACAATCCTCATAAACATTCGCCCACTCACCCTGAACTATGTTCATTTTATGCAACCCTCCGAATCCATCCTCAGAAAACCTCTTTACCCTCAAGGTATTTTTAATTGAGCAACCCACGCATACATAATCTAGAATTACAACTTTTTGATACCACTATGGAGCTCTTTGAATTCTTCACTTCCTTGATAATCTGATCTTTGATCTGTTTGAATTCACCACCTTGTATTGATTGATTTTTGGTATCTTCAACTTTTTTGGATTTATTGGAATTTTGATCTTTAGATCTTCACTTTATTTGCTACAAAATTCTTACAACTTTTCTAGTAATTCTCTCTTTTTTTACATGTATTCCTCACTTTTTTCACTCAAATCCCTACATGCTTAAGCAGGGGCGCTCAATCCCAAACTTTATTGGCTAATGATAACAATTTTCCTGGATACATTTCAGGTTTAGGCTGCTAAACGTATTGCATCCCTCAGGCTGAGCAAGGTCATGTTTTTGTCTCATGATTTCACTGAAATGAGGAAGCCACAAATGCACTAGAACGTGTATAGGCTCAACTAAACATTTGGGTTTTCATGCAATTATCAACATAATTCTAACATGAAATCCTAATTTTCTTTTACCAAAATTTTCTAAATTAAATCCCTAAATCATATTTTTGGTATGCAACAATTTTTAAAATTAGCCTAAATTAAGATTCTAAATTTTCTAAAATGTGACTAACCCCCTACCCCACACTTATTTTATGCAATGCCCTCATTGCATACTATGCAAAAATAAAAATGCAAATATAGAGAGAATTGGAACAAACTCCCCTGGGGTAGCAGTCGATAGGTTGACACTCTCTTCTTCAGCTCCTTCTTCAATTGACTTTAGCCATGGGAACAACTCATCCATGGCTCGGGTGTCATGCGTCTCGTGTGGTTGACAGCTCGACAATTTCATGGAACAAGCTCGTTAGAAATTCTCCAGTAGCAATCCCTCACAAAGAGTGTATGAATGTTGCAGTGAAAGTGCTCAAAGCAATTCTAAAAATCCAAAAGTAGCAGGCTACTCGGCGAGTAGGCTCGTGGACTCGGGGATTAGGCCTTGATGCAAAATAAGATCGTGTAACATCGCATGTACTCGCCGAGTAGAGTTTGTGCACTCGGCGAGTAGTGAGTGTTTTTCCAAAATTGGTCTAGTTGCTGCTTCTCTCGACTTTGGTGTTGAAATCGGAAATGTAAACTGACCCTTACTCTAATTCCTTCAGCAGCAATACTCCCTATAACCCTCGACTCTCACGGACTCAATCCTAAGGACAAAACTCCATAATTGCTTGAAAATCGCTCATTCCTTTCTCGACCCTCACTAGTTAGTATGCTTCCCTATCTTCAATCCCTGAAAAAAATAAACAACTAACAGTGACAATAATAATCCACCCATCATAAAAATCCAAAATGTTTAACAATTGTCTTGAACAAAACATCATAAGCATAAAACATAAAAACAAAACAAATTCTTCAATCTTCATCATCCATTCCAGCTCCTCCTGCTCCACTTCCTCCCTCTCCGTCTCTTCTTCTCATCCTCTCATCCCAATTCATGATATAGGGATAGCCGAGTCCAGGTCTTGGGGCAATTTTCATTTGTTGAAAGAGGTATTCGAAAGATTGATTAGTGTAGTTCACCCATTGCCCAATATCATCCAAGTAGTGTCGGTACTCTACTTGGTTCCAACCATCATTGTCCTCCACCGGAATAACTGGTTGATCTTCCCGCACCCGTTTGCTCCTTTGTCGGACCCGCCTTCCCGGCTACTCGGGGACCACCGACTCATCTTCATGTGGAATAGTGAAGGAGTCGCCAAACTTTTCAACTATCTGTGCCCTCCTATAAAGTGCAGTGTTGAATGGTGGAGGGTGGATAACCGTTAGTGCTTGAGCTTGTGGCAAATCCAAGATCCCAAATGACTTGGCCAGTCGGGTAATAAACATGCCTCCATTTATCTTTGAATTGATCTTCTCTATGACCGCCCCTCAGCAAGGAATTTGGCAATGCAGTAAGGAAGGTTGCAAAAAGCGTCTGGAGTGATGATGCTCCACAAGTAGAAGATGTCAAGGGTGGGGACTTTATCCCCATCCTTCCGCATGTTTATTGTACTAGCCACAAACCGGTGAATGATTCGGTGGATCGGAGAACGAATGTAGCCTTCTTGCACGGTGGAAGGAATGTAGACTCGGTTGGCAATTGTGTTCCACCATGTAGATGCCACCACCTCCTCGGGAAGTTCTTTGTGACAATTCTGCAAGAAAGCTTCAAAATAGTCCGTCATCACCATGTCTTGATCATAAACACATGCTGCATTGTCGCATCTCCCCGCCCAAAGAGAAAGAGATTGTGTTAGGATTATAAAACTCACTACCACCTCGAAATGAGATGGTAGCAAAAAATTCCCAGCACAACTCAGCATAAACCGACTCTTGGATCTTAAATAACTGCAACCACCCATCACAAGTTATGTTGGCATATCCCAAATTGCAATCCTTTACCAAGTACGGGGTGAGTTCTTCTTCCAACCCAACATTTCCCATCCACCCCCAATCCACTGCATTTGGAAGGTGAATTTCCTATTGCCTGAGTGGCTCCAGTCTGTTTAGGGCTCTTATTTTTGACAATTTGGAAGTAATTTGTTGAAAAGATAGCCATGGCATATCACCATGGCTTCCCCCTCGCGAAGATTGACCCCTTCTTGCCATGATACTTGCATACAAACATCAAGAACACAGAAACACACAACACCCAATAATTAAAAAAAAAAAATTGGGTCTGACTGTTACCTACTCGCTGAGTACACGACTCTACTCGGCGAGTAGTATGAACACCATGACAGATCGAGTGCTGGATCTGTGTAGACTGTCCAAAAGTCCAATTTTTTCATAGTTATCTAACCATAGATCTTGAAGAAAATACTCCTAACATTATCTAATTTGTGACTAAATCAAAACCCTAGAGTTTGAGGAAAACTCTCCAAATCCGAAATCACTTAAAATCTGGACAAATCTATGATAAAAATCAAACCTTTCATGAATTTAAAGGGTAAGGATGTTACCTTTTTGCTTGAATAGGGAGAATTGAGTAGAAAATTGAAGAAATCTTGAAAGCAACTTGAAAATGGTTGAGAGGATGCTGCACGACGAGTAATGGGATGGAATGGTGAAAAAAAACCCTTTTTTACAGATTTATGTTTCACTCTTTTTAAACTGGCTACTCACCGAGTAGAATGGGTCTACTCGCCGAGTAGAAGTGCTTTTAAACATCATCTTAACTGGACCGGGCATCTACTCGCCGAGTACACGACTCTACTCGGCGAGTAAATGTCACAGATTGAAAATTTTTGTGTATTTATAAAAATTAGTGTATTAATTCATGTTTTTAAACCATCCACCCCACACTCTAAGCATGGCTTGTCCTCAAGCAGTTATGGGCATAAAAGTAGATGAAGAAAAATGGAAAAAAAATATGAAAATAAAGAAAAGGAAAGAAAATGCAAACTTGAGACTCGGGTTGCCTCCCGAGAAGCGCTTCTTTTTATGGAGTCATTAGCTGGACTCCTCCCCTTCTACGTAGTTGCAATCCCTTCCAGCAGCAACTCTTCCAATCCTTCATTCCGGGGGACTCCTTCTTCATATTTTTTTTACTCTATGACCATTGACTTTGAAGGGCGTGCCGTATCTTGATAACAACTCTATAGCCCCATGTGGAAACACCGTCTTCACGAGAAAAGGACCATCCCACCTTGATTTGAGTTTGCCCGAGAAAAGCTTTAATCGTGAATTGAAAAGCAACACTTTTTGGCCTTCATGGATTTCTTTATCTTTAATCCTTTTATCATGCCATTTCTTGGTCTTCTCTTTATAAAGCCATGAACTAGAGTATGCATCATTCCTTAGCTCTTCAAGGGCATTCATTTGCATTAACCGGTTGCTCTTTAGTTCTTCCATGTCGAAGTTGCACCTCTTTAAAGCCCAATATGCCTTATGCTCTAGCTTGACCGGTAAATGGCATTGCTTTCCATAAACTAACCTATATGGTGTAGTACCAATAGGTGTTTTGAAAGCTGTACGAAAATCCCATAATGCATCATCTAGCTTATCCGACCATTCCTTGCGGTTGCTTCCCACCGATTTCTCTAAAATTTGCTTCAAGGCTCGATTTGTCACTTCGGTTTGTCCACTAGTTTGTGGATGGTATGATGTGGAGAACTTATGGGTAACCCCATATTTCTTTAGCACCTTTTCCCATTGATCATTTGCAAAATGTGTGCCTCGGTCACTTATTAGGGCCTTCGGAACGCCAAAACGTGAAAATAGTTTCTTCAAAAATCGCACCACTACCTGTCCGTCATTTGTTGGTAACGCTTGTGCCTCCACCCATTTTGATACATAATCGACCGCTACTAGTATGTACTTGTTCCCTTTGGACATGGGAAAAGGTCCCATGAAGTCAATTCCCCACACATCAAACACCTCGCACACTTGGATACTATGTTGTGGCATTTCATTTCGAGATGAAATGTTTCCCACTCTTTGACAAGCATCACATTCTTTGACAAATTGGGCTGCATATTTAAAGATTGTAGGCCAATAAAACCCAATGTCAAAGATCTTCTTTGCAGTGTAGTGTGCTCCGTGATGTCCTCCCGTGACCCCGCTATGGCAATGCTCTAGTATTCTCCAGCTTTCCTTCCCGAACACACATCTTTGTATGATACCATCCGCACAGCTTCGGAAGAGGTATGGGTCGTCCCAAAAATAATATTTTATTTCAGCAAAGAATTTCTTCTTTTGTTGACTGCTATAGTCCTTCGGGATGTATTTTGTAGCTAAATAATTAGCTATGTCTGCGAACCATGGCTCTTCTCCCACTGACACCATAATGTATTCGTCCGGAAAGTCATCTCCATCTTTGTCTTCTTGCAATTGCGGGTTCTCTAGCCTTGACAAGTGATCAGCTGCTACACTCTCCATTCCCTTCTTGTCTTGTATCTCTATGTCGAATTCTTGAAGAAGTAGCACCCATCGTATCAGTCTTGGCTTAGCATCCTGTTTGGAAAACAAATACTTGATAGCCGAGTGGTCAGTAAAAACAGTAGTTTTAGATAAAACCAAGTAAGGGCGAAATTTGTCAAAAGCATATACCACAACTAACAACTCTTTTTTAGTGGTGGTGTAATTTTCTTGGGCTGGGTTTCAAGTCTTGATAGCATAATATATGGGTTGAAAGTGCTTATCAACCCTTTGACCAAGGACAGCTCCTAATGCATAGTCACTAGCATCACACATAATCTCAAAGGGTAAGTTCAAATTTGGTGCAATAATGATCGGGGCATTAGTTAATTTTTCCTTTAAAAATTCAAATGCCTCTAAACACTCTTTAGTAAAATTAAATGGTGCATCTTTGAGTAATAATTGTGTTAGAGGCCTAGTTATTTTGGAAAAATCTTTTATGAAACGCCGGTAAAAACCTGCGTGTCCTAGAAAACTCCTAATGCCCTTCACATTAGTTGGTGTGGGTAATTTGGCAATGGTGTCAATCTTTGCCCGATCCACTTCAATTCCCTTTTTGGAAACTTTGTGGCCCAAAACTATACCCTCCTTGACCATGAAGTGACATTTTTCTCAATTGAGGACCAAGTCGGTTTTCTCACAACTAGCAAGCATTGAGTCAAGATTTCTGAGACAGTCATGGAAAGAAGATCCAAAAACGGAAAAGTCATCCATAAAAACTTCCATGAATTTTCCCACCATATCGTGGAATATAGCTGTCATACACCTTTAAAAAGTCGCAGGTGCATTGCATAGCCCAAAAGGCATGCATCTATAGTCAAAAGTCCCACTTGGGCATGTGAATGTGGTTTTTTCTTGGTCCATTGGGTCTATGGGTATTTGAAAATAACACGAAAATCCATCTAGAAAGAAATAATAGCTATGGCCCGATAGTCTTTCTAACATTTGATCAATAAAAGGTAGGGGAAAATGGTCTTTACGAGTGGCATCGTTTAGCTTTCGATAATCGATGCACACTCTCCAACCGGTTACCGTTCGTGTCGGGATTAGCTCGTTCTTTTCGTTGGTTATGACCGTCATCCCTCCTTTCTTGGGCACCACTTGGACCGGACTCACCCATGGGCTATCGGAAATAGAGTAAATGATTCCTGCATCTAAGAGTTTGACCACTTCCTTCTTGACTACTTCTTGCATGTTCAGCTTCAACCTTCTTTGGTGTTGTACCACCGACTTTGCTCCTTCTTATAGATAGATCTTGTGAGAGCAATAGGATGGGCTTATTCCTTTGATGTCGGTGATGATCCATGGTATGGCCCGTTTCTGTTTCTTCAACACTTGCACGAGCTCCTCCTTTTCAGACTTGGACAGATTAGAGGCTATGATTACTGGCTTTTGATTGCCTTCTTCCAGAAAAGCATACTCCAAATGGTCTGGTAACATTTTGAGCTCTGTTCGTTGGTTCTGAGTGACGGACTCGCCGAGTGCAGGTAAGGTACTTGGCGAGTTGGTGGCTGTATTCACGAATTTTGACTTTTCTTCAGATGTACTCGGCGAGTAGATCGGTCCTACTCGGCGAGTAGGACTGTCAGATTGCTTCATTAGCTCTTCATACTCTGCTTCTTCCAACAGTCTTTCAATTTCTATTAAATCTTTTTCTGGATCAAATGCTTCATCTAAAGATGTAAACTTGCTGGAATCTTCAGGTATGTCTTCCTCCAATAGTTCGTCAAGCATATCTATTGAGAATGCCGTGTCGTCACTGCTCCTAGAATACTTCATAACTTGGTCCACCCCGAATGTCACTGAATCGTCTCCGACCCGCAAGGTGAGCTTTGAGTCTCTCATGTCTACTATAGCACTGGCCGTGTTGAGGAAGGGCCTTCCAAGGATGATTGGTACTTGTGGATCCGCCTCCATGTCTAGAATGATGAAATCAGCAGGAAAGACAAATTTATCCACTTTCACTAGTAAGTCTTCACATATGCCTCTTGGGAAGGTGATTGTCTTGTTCGCCAAATGTATTGCCATGCGAATTGGCCTTGGCTCCGGGAGGTCCAACTTCTTAAAGAATGAGTATGGCATAACGTTCACACTTGCTCCAGAATCAGCTAAGGCATGAATAGCAACCAAGTTGCCAAATTGGCAAGGTAAAGTTAAGCTCCCCGGATCACCCTTCTTCTTTGGTAGCTTATTTAGCATCGCAGCGGAGCAGTTTTCATTAAGCACTACCTTCTTCACTTCTTCCATCTTTCTTCTATTGGTGAGAAGTTTCTTAAGGAACTTTGCATACTTGGGGCATTTGCATGACGGCTTCAATGAAAGGTATGTTGATTTAAAGAGTCTTGATGTGGTCTAGAAACTTCTGATACTCCTCTTCCTGCTTCTCTTTCTTGGCTCGGGCTAGGTATGGCATTGGAGGCTGGTAAGGCTTTTCAGGAGCTTGCTCACAGGTTTTTGATGGTGTACTCGTCGAGTCCATCGGTCCTACTCAGCGAGTAGGACTGTCAGATTGTAAATTTTGGTTTTCTGCTGGCTTTTCTGCCTCATCCTTCTGTGAATCCTTGGGTGCTTCAGTCCGAATAGGTGCCAGAGGAGTGATTATCTTCCCACTTCTTGTTGTGACAATGTTTATGTGCGCGCCTCGTGGGTTATTTTCGGTTTTGCTAGGAAGTTTGCCCGGTGACCTTTGGTTAAGTTGTTGAGCAAGTTACCCAAGATGTGTTTCTATATTGTGGATAGATGCTTGCTGGTTCCTGAGCATGGTTCTTGTTTCTTGAATTGCAGCATCATGATCACTATGCCTTTTTTCTGAAGCAGCTACAAATTTAGTGAGCATATCTTCCAAGCTGGGCTTCCTTTCTTGCACCGGCTCCTCCTTTTGGTAGAACCCTCTCCCTTTTTGTCTATACTTCTCCTCCTTGGCTTTCTTTTACTCGTCATAAGGGAGCCACTCTTTCTTTTGTTTGGGCCAATCTTCATCATATCGGTCTCCACTCGAGTAACACGCTTGCGCCTTCTTGTTGCCATTCTCATCCAAATCGCAGTCTCTAGTGAGGTGAGGCCCATTGCAGTTTTCACAACCCCCCCGAATAGCATGGATCGTTTGATCCATTTTATCCATTCTCCTATCCATGGTTTTTAGCATAGCCATGAACGCGGATAAGTCTTCAGTAGCAGCATAAGCGGCTCCCCTAGTGACATCATGTCTAGGGTTATGGTATTCTCTAGAGTGTTTAGAGAATTCTTCAATCAATTCTTTAATCACCGGGGGTGGCTTCTTTGTAAGTGGGCCTTGTGAGTCTAGTAACTGCCTAGTTGTGACATTGACTCCATCATAGAAGATGGAGACTTCTTGCTGGCTGTTTAGATCATGGTGTGGGCAATTTCTTAGCAAGCTTTTGTACCTCTCCCATGCTTCATATAGCGACTCTCCAACTTTTTGTTCAAAGTTTGCAATGGCCTTCTTCAACTTGGCTATCTTAGAAGGTGGGCAAAAGTGATCAATGAATTCTTCCTTCATCTTGGCCCAAGTAGTGACTGATCCGGGGGGAAGTGACTTGAGCCAGTCTTTGGCAGCACCCTTGAATGTTACCGGAAGCATACGAAGTAGTTGAGTCTCGGGGGTTAAATTTATAATATTGAAGTAATCAGCTACATCATTGACTTCATCCAAATGCTTGTAGGCATCTTCATGATCTTTCCCATAAAAAGGTATTTCTTTGAGTGAAGCTAGGATATGACCCTTTAGCTCGAAGGTAGCAGTCGCGGGAATTACGGGTTGCACAAGTCCCGGGCCATTGTCGTCGCGCATCCTCTTCTTCCATTCTCCCATGGGGATTTCATCAATGTTAGCCATTGTGAAAGCTAACTCTTCCTTGGACTCGGTTTCGTGCTCGTATGTAGGCTCCTCTTCTTCCTCGGTCTCGTACCCGATATCTTCTTGAATTGGATCTTCGATTATCAAAGAGGCACTGGATGCTCCTGATTTACTGCTCTTCTTTTTCCCAAAAACGGTCTTCAAGTTGGACAAAGGCGACTTCTTTGATGTACTTGAACTCTCCACATCCTTTCCTTTGTTCCTTTTCAATGCGGATTCGGGATCTTCAAACGGGGGTACCAGTGGTGTGTTTGATCCTCTGGTCATGAAAGTCCTGAAATAAATAGAATAAAAGCGTAAAAAGAACAAAAAAAATGTACTAAAAAAATTAAAAATTAACTGCTAAATAAACTGGTATTCGCCGAGTAGGTGCGACTACACTTGGCGAGTATCAGTGAGATTTTGAAAAAAATTCTAAACTTAATATTAAAACTAAAACAGATGCTAAAACATAATTACTAATTACTAAATTGCAATAAATGAACTCTATGCAAGTAAACTCACACAAAGGATCGAAAAAATTAGGAATTAGATTAATTATTTAGAACCGTTCCCCGGCAACGGCGCCAAAAACTTGATGTGTGTAAAATGCACTTGTTTTATCCCTACTTTTTATTAATAAATTTAGCACACAAAGGCAGTGAACCTGTCTTTTAGTGGTATAGATTAGTAAGTAAGGTGTCGAACTCAGGGAACGGAAAATTAAACTAATAACTAATTTTAACTAAAACAATTAATAAAAGTAAAAGGGGTTTCTTCTAGTTTTTCAAGACTAGAAACTTAGGCACACTAAATTAACTAAATAACTAAAGCAACAACTAATTCACCAAATTTGATAAAGATGTTTCTATTTAGGTTCAACCAATTCACTCCTATGGTTATTTGTATTTATGATAGATTAATTGTTATCGGTTACCAATTATAATGGTTAGGTTCATGTTCATTACTCCTAACCCTTAGACAATTAACTAATTTAAGCGGTGATCAAGTGTTTAAACTAATTAATTCCCTAGATTAATGATTTGGATTAAATAAGATTTGTAGTGGTCAATTAAGTTACAAATTCAATTAACCTCTTGTTTGATGGTTTCTCAAACAAGCTCACACATTAATCTTCCTATTGTCTTATTAATCTTAGTTTCATAATCATTACTTCTAAGCATATGGTTTAGTATTCACATAGACATATGAGGTTAACAACTAAGAAATGTTCATGCAGCCTAATTGTCTTCCAATTAACAGAAAATAGTAGTGATTAATGCATAAGGTTCTTTAACAAACTTAATTTAATAGATCACCAATAAACAATCAAACAAAAACTAATAATTAAACCATAGGAGTTCCTTGGTATTCCCCAAACAGAAACAAAAACGAATTTAGTTCATAGTTGCAATAGAAACAAACATAAAAACAAGTTTTACTAGATCAAACATATTCAATTCCTAAATCTAAGTGGTAGGATTAACCTAGTTGCTTGAATTCTTCAAAAGATTGAAACTTAGGGTTCCTCAGCGTCTTCTAGGGCTCTTAGTCGCAGCTTAACCTTCAAAAATCGCCACAAATGTTGCCCCATTGGATAAAGATTCGGTTTTTATAGATATCTCAAAACAGGGTGTACTCGGCGAGTAGCAGGACCAACTCGCCGAGTAGGTGCATAGTTATCCGTCTTGAATCAGGAATCGTAGCTATCTTCTGGAACACCCTTGTGTACTCGCCGAGTAGGTGGTCTTTTGTCTCTTATTTTCATTCTTTGGTCTTCAATTGCTTTCCCTTGCTCCCTTTTACTTCCAAGCATGTCTTTTGGACTGAAAACAAAATTCAAACCATTTTAAGTACCTTTTGTCCACATTGTTCACATAATTAATTAAAAATGATGAAGAATATGTGCTAAATAATTAACTAATTATGCACATATCAAGTCTATACGAGAATAGGTTTAAGAATTGACTATAAGCTAAAGCATGTAAAGTTTTAACCTTAAGTTTGATGGTTAAAAATATCCAAATACTCCCATAGTATTCTAAATGATATGCTCTTGGTAAGTTTTAAATTTGTTGTCCATTGCAGACACTCCCTGGCATACGTTAGTCGGCTCTCGGCAAAATATGGTTGATCAGGCTATATTCATCCCATTTCCGATTACATATCCTAAGGCACACCTGCACTGCACAATTTATTTATAATACTTCTATATTGATTTATTTATGACACTGCTATTAATATGAAATGAATGCATGCCTACTTCACAAAAATTTAAATAAATTTAATTTTTAAAAGTATGACTCTTACTCAGAGTGTTGTTGCCTAGTTGTGTTTATAGTTGTATACCAAAAATGGTTTGATATACTTAATTCACTATCAACAATGCTCTGATACCAATCTGTCACACCCCCAAACCAGAAAGGCAGAATCGTTCGAGGGCGGATGACTTCATATAGTATCGTAACAATTGAATACATAGTAAAGAAAGTAATACAACCATCATATATATATATATATATATATATATATATATATATATATATATATATATATATATATAAGTTTACATTGTTGAAAGGTACTTGTTTCAAAACGAATTACAATATGATGTCAAAATGAAACTAAACTGACACAACAGTGTCCCTTCTTCAAAAGCTATTTGTTTACCTGTTTTACTGAATTCCTGAGAAATACAAGTAGTTTTGAAAGAGTAGATCAGCATTTAAGCTGGTGAGTTCATAAGTATTTAATAACAATGTTTGTATGAAATAGAATGAAATGGTTTGTACATGTTTGAATGTTCCTAGAAAATCCCATATTTTCTACTATAGTAGATGGTAGTTTAATTGTTCCAAAACTTGTAATGCAATAGTGCTTTTCATGCCTAAAATAGTAGATTTATGTATAAATTGCTAAGGCATTTGAAGAACCCCGTAAATCAATGTGTTTTTAATACTCCATGTGAGTCTTATAACCATGCTATTTGACCAGGATGCCTATAACAACGTTCTTCAAGCGTTGGAAGGTTATGACGTTTGTCACCCCAGGCTTGCCGGCCTAGCTGTAGCTAACATCTTAGGTGTGGGATTGTCAATCCCGTATAGATCTATACACAAGTACCACGATCCCCCTACAAGGGATTTTGGTATATAATACAGGACTTAAAATGCATATTCGAAAGTATGTGAAAGGTCTCACAAAACGTAGTATAAAACAGATTTACGTATGAAAATGTCCATTTGTTCTTGTGTATAAAAATATCTCTTTGATATAGTGTTTCTAGTATGTAATATTCATGATTTCCTTGTAAACTATACCTATTATAGTTATTCAAAATGGGTGATTCGTTCGTATAGTAAACCCTAGTGTAATACTCACTTGTTATGTAAAGTATAACATTTATAGTGACATAAATGATCACATATACTTAAAGTATAAATAAAGTGTTTGATTCATGTATATATATAAACATGTTTTATTTCCAATAGACAAGACGTTATCGAGAATATATATTGCATACGAAAGTTCCCATGTAGTAGTTATGAATCACATATGATTTACTTGATAAAAAGAGTATATAGTGAAACTTAATGTTACACATGATAATAATCGTGTGTTTACTTGTATTCCTCCCCCCCCCCCCCCCCTAAAAGTGTATAAAAAGCATTGATCAAACATTTGAAAGTGCAGTTTATAGGGGTATATCTGGTGTGCCACGTCGTGGCCAATTGTGCCACATCGTGGTGAGAAAATCTTATCCTCTTCCATTGATTGGACGCCCTCAGTCACTTGTCGGGTTGCGGCCAACTGTGCCACGTCGTGGCCAACCTGATAGCTTCGGATTTCGGGTCTCGAACTTGTAAACTCCATAACTTTCTCGTACGAGTTCCGTTTTCGACGTTCTTTATATGTACGCGTAGGTGAGAATATAATCTACAACTCTCGTTTAGACTTCGTTGGCTAATTTTGAATTTATTTTTAAATATTTATTTTTAACAGGCCGGGAATGGAAAAGCCCGTTAAAAATCCATAACTTCTTCATCCGGCGTCCGTATTTTCCAGACTTTTTACCGTTGCGCTAATTTGGTTGAGACCTTCGATTCTCATTTAGGTTGTTTCGGCCAAAAGTCTCTTGATCTCTATTTCGAGTTTTTAGCTGTCTACTGCTATATCCGGATCTTGAAAAAATTATAACTTCCTCATACGAAGTCAGATTTGGATGTTCTTTTTACGTACATTTACGGTTTAATGATATCTACAACTTTCATTTAGATACTTAAGGCTAAAAACTATTGTATTGAAACTTCGTGTTTTTCGTTAATCGGTGTTGCCGGTTTTGTCGGAAATCTTAGAATGGTCATAACTTGTTCCTGCTAACTCGGAGTTAGTATTTCTGTAAACCTTGACATAATATATAGCATAGTAGGTAACCCAATAGAGACTTTTGCACATTTTATTTTTGAAGTTAATTTCATTATTTCAAAAGTGGTTACACTACCTGACTTTTTAGGTCAATACATAGAGTCAAAATATCGGGTTGTCACAAGACTGTAGCTGATTCAATGTGCGAATAAGAGTACATAGCAGCGAGCGAAGCGTCGAAAGAGGAAATATGGTTGAAGAACTTCATTGGATACCTTGGAGTTGTTCCAACCATAAAGGAGCCTATAGAAATTTTCTGTTATAATGAAGGTGTGGTAGCCTTAACCAAGGAACCGAGGGATCATGGCAGATCCAAGCATATCTCCAGGAAATATCACTTTATTAGACATTGGGTAGAAGATGGACTCGTCGTAGTGAAGTGGGTATCGTCAGAAGAGAACCCAACAGATCCCCTCACGAAGGGATTGAGTAGGGTTAAGCACTTGCAGTACGCTAGGAGCATTGGGCTGAAGGACGATACAAGTTTTAGTGATTAGATAGTTTCGAAACGTGTAATAAATAAATTGTAATTAACATTTGATGATTAAATAAAGGAGTATTGTTTATATTGTAAAGTTACTATGTTGTGTTAATTATTAACTTGTTGGTTCACTTTGCATGTTTTGACTTCCTGAATAATAAGATTATTCGAAAAGTCCACAGTCGCTCATACTTTGGAAGTAGGTATGAAAGAAGATTGTCATGAATTGGCTTGTAGATTGTCTAAAGTGTATTACACATAGCAAAAGTTTGTTGCAACGTTCATGAGTACTTATGAAATAAGATTTGAGTATTGGAATAAACTCGCGCTCACTTGAATCACTTCATGTAATTAATCACGAGTGATTGTGAGACGATAATATCATATTGTCTTTAAACCTAGATATATGATTTATTGTTTGCAAGTTGGTTATGTATTTATAATGCATAAACGCATCAGTAACTTGATGTTATAAAACACATTATTGTGTATGATTGATGAGTGTATAGTAAATGCATATAAGTCAAATTTTATTTGTTCCTTTTATCCTAAGAGGGTAAAAACGATATCTAGGCCCCTCGATGATTTGGTTTGACTTATGTTACAGGCCCATTCAAGACTAAGCTGATGTGTTCAATTAAGTTCTATGTCAAACAAATCGGAGATCGAGAAACAAATCGTTGGATAATAAGTATGACTATGTTCCATGTAATTGTCTACACGATATCTAGAGAACGAAGGACTATACGATCCTTTATCTAAAGGACAAGTCAAAGTTCGACAACGGCTTTTGAGAGCTATGATTGCTAATTGGATTTTGAAGTCGTACTTGCATTTATAGTTATTGGACTTATCCAAGAGGGAGAATGTTGGATTAGTGTCTAAGTCCGTAACTATATTTGGTATGTACTTGACCTGGTTGTAGCATGGTCCTTTTGGGTTGCCTTCACACTGGTGACTAGACAGGATGACTATTGAGGAGAGAGGCTGATTAATTGTTAAGAATAATAAATTGGGGTATAAATATGATTTATTAATATATTATATGAATAATATATTAATTTGGAATCATATTATTAATTAGCATTTAATCAGAAATTAATTAGGAATTAATTTTGTGATTAAATGAACTAATTAAAAGTGGAGGGGTTGTTTTGTGTCACAACTATCATTTTAGCTAGGAAATTATATTCTTGTGTAATCATTCAACTTTTGTAAAACATATACTCTAAGTAAAATATCACACAATGCCCATTTAAATTCACCTCTTATGCTCAACAAAGAGTTGGAAAACCCTAAGAATCCCGGTTTGAGTCCATATTGGACTAGGATTTCCTTATTGGACCTAATGGACCAATAAGCACTCAAATCAATTATGTTGGACTTAGAAACCCTAATTGGACTCTAAATGGACCCAATTCATAAATACATAGCATTTTGGACCATTTGGGCCTAGAATGGTTCATTCTAACCCTAATGGGCCTTAATGGGCCATATATTATCCAATTAACCTTTGTGAGCCATAAACCCATTCTTTTATTTTATTTGGGCCGTAAGTGTTTCGAAGGGCCCAATGGGCCGAAAATTTTATGTTTAGGTTCCAAAAATCCTAACTAAATGTTAATAGGATCAAACTATTACCCTCCAACTCCTTGGCCCAAAAAATCTCGGCCCAACATCAATTAAACAATACAAATATATAATAAGAGTTGACTTAGGAGGTGCCACCTCCATATTGTTCAACATATACTAATACAAGGACCACCATACTTCCATGCAAGTCACCTCACCAACTCTTTATCCTCTCCTATTGATAACTCGACCGAGAACCAAACACACACACACACACACACACACTCTTTCAAAAAACTTCCTCAATCACTCTCAAGCATCCTTCTTCTTCTTCCTCCAAGATCTCGAAAAGTTGCTAGAGTTCTAAGGATATTCATCAAGTCATTTCAATCTTTGGTAAGTATTGTCAAACACAATTATTTTCCTTCATCTTAACATGAAAAACCCCTTCTTACATAGTTTTATTCCATAATCACACCTTACAAGCTTCATAAACTCAAGATCCACAACAAAGGTGTGCTAAAACCAAAAATCTCTTCCATTTCTTCTTCAAAAACCGAAACATCAAGCAAAGGTGAGTTCATACCCCTTGTTTTCGGTTTTCATTTGATTTTTAGGGGAGAATACAAGTAAAATGTGTAGATCTATGCATTATTTGCATGTCTTGTGTGAATTCTTAGTTTATTTTGTGAAAATGTGCTAGATCTTATCAATATCGAAATTTTAAGTAATATTGAGCAAAGATCTATGAACTAAGACACTTTGTACATCACATTATCAAGTCAAAAGTGATTACATGTTTAAGATATAAAAGTTTTCAACAAAAACCTTGTTAAGGGTCAAAAATTGTCAAGTAAACAATAGATAAGGGCAAAAAGTGAAATTTATGTTTTTATAGGGACCAAACAGGTCCTACTTGTATAAAAAGGGGTTTTTATGATAAACATGCTTTCCAAAGGGCCAAAAATGTAAATTTTAGCTTAATGGGCCCAAAATTGCGAAAAAATGAGGTTTTTGGGGATTAAAATGTAAATTGGCCAAAGTTTGAATCATAAATGTAAATAAACCAAATTTTTGGTTAAAAATAACATTTATTACTAAATTGGACTAAAAATGTAACTTTTATAAAAAATTAGGCCGAAAGTGACAACTTTTACAAACAAGAGGCTGAAAATGTAATTTTCAGCATAACTAGGCCATAAATGTCAAAATATAAAATTTTGGATTAAATCTGTGAATTTCTAAACATTTGGGACAAAATTTTAAATTTTTATAAATTATAGACTAAAATGTCATTTTTACAAAACTTTGGGCCTTAATTAAAAATTGGAGGATTATTGGCGAAACCTGTCATTTTTACAAAAAGAAGACTTTTTATCATCAATCTAGTAAACCTCGAGCTAAAACAAACAACGGAACAAAACAAATGAACGAAATACGTCGATAACTATTTATTGGGCCTAATATTTACGTTCCTTGGCCATTGGGCCTTAAGGGCCCATTTAAGTGTATATTGAGCCCAATGTTTTCCACGACATGTTTATTTTGGCTTAACACCCACTTACATGTTAATTTCAGCCTAAGTTATGGGTTACATGTTTATTGGGATTTTGTGGCCCAATTACATGTCTATTGGGCCTAAATTACCCTCTTACATGTTATTGGGCCTTTGTGGTCCATTTACATGTTAATTGGGCTTGGAATGAAATTCACAAGCTAGTAGATCGTAAGTATACCTTGCGTAATCATTAAACTTCGTATACTTGTATATGTACCTGTCGAATACGAAAACATACCACATATACGTAAACATTAAACATAGTACAAAAGGGTTGAGAATCTAGTGAGACATGTCGGTTGGCACATCTGAGTGTACAATCGTATCCTATAGGTATAATCAGAGTTTGGTGGAGGGAAAATGGGAGTTTGTGTACAGATTTATACGGGGTAACCCTCTACGCGTTAGCTATTTGCTACAGCTAGACTAGGCGAGTCTAGGGCGACCAAATCTCGAGCAATACCAGCCTAGTCATTATCATGCATGGTTATTGTAGCACCTGGTCCCCGGTACGTACTCCTTGATAATTATTTTCTTAATATATATATATATATATATATATATATATATATGTATATATATATATATATATATATATATATATATATATATATATATATATATATTGCCTTGGACTCGGCGAGTTGATGGGCCAACTCGCCGAGTAGGAGTGGGACAAGGAACGGGATTTGGACTCTGGACTTGGCGAGTCGGTCCTCGGACTCGCCTAGTAGGCCCTGGTTGGGCAAAAACCCTAATCCGGGTGTTTTCACCCTATTTAAACACTCTATCTTGGCCTCCTTGTCCCTAACACTTCCAGAGAGCATTAGAGTGAGACCCTAGCCCCCCTTATTGATCTAGAGAGAGTTTTTGGCCTTGTGAAGGAGATTGGAGCTTAGAAGGAGAAAGAGGTGGTTGAAGAGTGCAAGGAAAGGAGTAGATCCGAACTCTACGCAGGGAGAAGCTTCCATTCGGGTAGAAAAGTCTCTACCTTGATCTTTAGATCATTAGTTGCCATTTTTGTCCCAAATTGGTGGTTTTCAAGCCCTAGATCACCAAACTCCATGTGTGGTGCTTAATGATCTGAAAGGACTTCTGATCTGGACTTATTGGATGAATTAGTAGCATAAAGTTCCTGTGGTTGAAGTGATTAAGGTCCCCATTAAGTCTATGACCTCTTGAAGAGCTTGGTTTTGGCCTTTTTAGCTTATAGGGGCATGCATGCACGTAAAGTTTGCAACTTTACATGATAAGCATGCTTAAGGGACATGGATCTATGGTTTTGAAGCGTTGCATGTCTCAGATTTAGCATATATGGGAAATGGGTCATAGGGACTCGGCGAGTCCCAAGGAGGAACTTGGCGAGTTCCATGAAGATGGCCTTAGACTCGGCGAGTTGGATGAACAACTCGGCGAGTCCTATGAAGATTGCTTGGAACTCGCCGAGTTGTTCTTCAAACGCGGCGATTCAGGTCACGAGTCAGTTCAATCATCCCAAGTCATGAATGAAGAGTGATTCAGTGAGTGGGAAGAAGATCTGATTGGGTAGGGCCGGGTTACTAGGGAAAGGACTCGGCGAGTCCCAACCATGACTCGACGAGTCCAGTCAAACGAGCATTGACTTTGACCAAGGGGTTGACCTTGGTCCAAGGGAGGGTCAGTCTTTTGACCTAATGGTATTTATGGGTGTCTAACCTATGTTTATGGTTTGTAGCCGGAGGATTTGTGATCCAGCAGTTAGACGCCCAGCAAGCAGATTTCAGCAGCTACTTTCGAGGTGAGTTACCTTCCAGTAGCGGTGGGTCTAAGGCCACAATGTCGTCCCACCAGTAGGAGATGTATGATAGATGATTGTCTTCGTGATATCATCTAGGTTTGCTACTACCTAATATGCTATATGCTAGCATGATATGTGGTATGTGATAGTAGTAGTGTTCGGTTGTTAGGACCGAAGGGTAGTCAAACACCCCAGATACGTCTGACAGTATGTGATTATATGTTTGTATGCTGGCTTGTTATGTTATGATATATGATAGTAGCAGTAGGGGTTGTATTTAGGACTGAAGGGTAGTCAGCACCCCAGAATGGCTTGACATGGGTAGTCAGCACCCCAGAATGGCTGGCTTGATGCGGGTAGGTCGGCACCCCAGAATGGCCATACCGGATAGGTTGGGCACCCCAGAAATGCCTGGAAATATGTATGATACGTGATTGTATGGTATGTGGTATGATGGGGGAACTCACTAAGCTTCGTGTTTACAGTTTTCAATTTTGGTTTCAGGTACCTCTTTTTCGAAAGGGAAAGAGCTGGCGCGGTAGCGGCCGATCACACACATGCTTCGTATTCCGCATCGCGAGATCTTCCTGGGAAATTGTACTTTGACATTATTATGTTTTTATGAAATGTTTTCCAGACATGTGATATTTTTATAAAATGTTATGATCAGTAAATGTTTTAATTCGAATGCTTGCTAAATATATGTTTTTAAAAAAATGAAATTTTTGGCTCGTTTTTTTGGGGTGTTACAAGTTGGTATCAGAGCCGTGGTTTGAGGGATTCGGACACACCTTCGGGGGTGTTCGAACTCAAATTGATGGATTAAAAGATTTTGGAAAGAGAAAATGTTTTCTAAAAGGCTAAGTAAAGGGTTTTAAGGAAGAACAAGTGTGTGATGTGCGCGACCGGCCGAGCTCAAGTAAGTATTCCCCAATGTACCCATACAAGTTTATACATGTTTATTAGTTCCTGTAGAACAGCATGCTAGAATAGGACTAAGGATCTAGGAGTGATGCCTTATATGCCTGCTTTGTGTGCCTCAGTATATGAAATTGCATGCTAGGATTGAGTAGATAGCAGTAGGATAGTCTGTTTAGGTTATGCCTGATAACATGAGCTTAGCGTTGTATGCTAGTACATCTTCCCCATTACGAGGATAGAGTTGCTTGAGATTGTTTTCCTTATGTCCAAATGCTGTTTGCTTTGTGCTATGTGGGCTTTGAAGTGATGGGAGTTAACTGTTAGGTGAATACGTTAAGGTCACATGTGATTAGGGTTGAATAATCTCAGAGTGTTTGATTTGACTCTATTGCGTAGCTCTTGTTTGAGTCCTAACCGTTGTAGAGATGAGTCCCTTACTCGAAGGATTATTCGAGCCTCATCACATGTGATTGTATTCAGGTAATAGTTAATTGACATCACCAAAAGGCCTTCAGCACCTGAGGACTGGGTTGGGTGGAGTCGAAGGTTTCCTAGGGAAAGCCTAGGATAAGAATAGCAGTGATCAGCGGTAGTGGAAGGGATCTGGTTGAGTCAAGGCGGTCTTTGGGGAAGGTACGGATAGATGTGGAAGGTAGTATGGGCCCGTACTACTGAAAGCAGAGGATCCGTACCCGAATCGAGGAAGGCTAAGATAAGACCAGGGAACCTGTAGTGGGTGTGATTCCTCCAGGGGTATCAGTATCACTAACTGTTGTTATTTCTTTTGTATTTCAGAATGGTGGTACTACGCTCGAGGCCAACAATTGGTAGTTCAGGAGAGGGATCGGGTTCAAGATCAGGTTCCGAGCCAGTAGATGAGAGGCTGCGCAAGTTCATTGCGTCTGAGATCACCAGAGGTATCCTTGAGTCGACCCCCATTATCTTCGGGTTGATCAAGGAGGGGATATTGGAGATGATGGAGGATCGCCACCAGGCATTCAGGAGCGACATGGCATCTGGCCAGTCGGGATCTCGCACGCTGTCCTTCAAGGACTTTCGGGGCAGTGGTGCGCCGGATTTTCATGGGGCGAAGGACACCATAGCTACCAGGCGATGGATTGCCGACATTGAGTCTGCACAGATGATTAGCTTCTGCCCTGAGGGGTCGAAGGTGAGGTTTGCGGCAGGGTGTTTACGTGATTGAGCTAGGGATTGGTGGGAGTCCATGAGCGACTCGTTGGGAGCCTCGGCTGTCGAGGCTATGTCATGGTTGGACTTTGCGACCAGGTTCAGGGAGGAGTTCGCACCGGCTGTCGAGCTTCAACAGCTGGCCAGAGAGTTTTTGGACATGAGACAGACGACGGAGACTGTGGCGAAGATCACCACCAAGTTCCGGGAGAGGGCATTGTTAGTGCCCCAGTATGCGGGTGATGAGGACATGAGGAGGACCTGCTACCATGACATGCTCCGAGCTGATATTCGAGAGCATGCAGTTTTTCAGCTTGCCCTACCTTGGACTCTATGATTGCTAGGGCGAGGGAGAGAGAGATAGATCTGGAGAACGTCCGGAAGAGGAAGACTGAGGAGGGACAGACAGGAGGGGCTTCGGGGAAGAAGCCCAAGGGATCAGATGGTAGGCCGAAAGGCCAGTCAGGACCGAGCCGCTGCAGGAAATGCGGTAGGCCTCATGAGGGGGCATGTAGATTGGGATCGTCGGGCTGCTATAAGTGCGGCAAGGCGGGGCATTTCAGTAGGGATTGTACTGCCCCTGCACTTGTGATACAGACGTGTGAGTTACTGTGTTTCCACTACAACCAGAGGGGCCACAAGAAAGCCAATTGCCCCCAGTTGACATCATAAGTGCCGGTTAAGGCACCAAATCCAGCTACCCTGCGGATTATAGATCGCCGTCAGGGCAAGGCGGAGGCTCCAGTGGTGAGGAGCCGGGCGTTTCAGCTGACTGCAGAAGAGGCACGCGCCGCACCCGATGTGGTGACGGGTGTTATTCTTTCCCTATACTTTATTTTTATGATGTTATGTTATTGATATGTGCTCTGTGTATATGCATTAGGATCGTTCCATGTGAACAGTATTCCGGTTCAGGTGTTGTTCGACTCGGGTGCCACCCGGTCATTTGTTTCCCTTGCACTTAGCAAGAGGTTTACTGAGTCCTCGGGCATGTTGGATTGCCCTTTAGAGGTAAAGATGGCCGATGATCGATTGGTGTGAGCATCAGCAGTGTTCAGGGATTGTGTTTTGAGGTGATTTGAGGAGCATTATCTGGTGGATTTGGTTCCCATATCGTTGCGGGGGAACAAGGTGATTATAGGCATGGATTGGTTGAGCCCTAATGGGGCGGTGATAGATTGCGCACAACAGCTAGTGTGGGTCAGGACCCCAAGTGGGGGAGAGTTGGTGATCCACGGCAAGGGGCCACAGTATGGACCTATAGTATGTTCAGAATCGAGAGCTAGGCGGTACCTTCAGCAGGGATGCGCGGGGTATGTCGCGTACGTTATGGATACCCGGGAGTTGGGTAAGGCGACAGTGAGCGAGGTTCTAGTGGTGCGAAACTACGCTGATGTGTTCCCGGAGGAGCTTCCTGGAATACCTCCGGAGGGTCAAGTAGAGTTCAGGATCGACCTAGTTCCTGGTGCGGCTCCGATAGCCAAGGCACCCTATCGGTTGGCTCCTCCCGAGATGCAGGAGTTGTCTACGCAGCTGCAGGAGCTGCTAGACAAGGGATTTGTTCGTCCGAGCAGTTCACCCTGGGGAGCCCCGATTCTGTTTGTGAGGAAGAAGGACGGGTCGCACTGGATGTGTATAGATTACCGGGAGCTGAATAAGGTAACGGTGAAGAACCGTTACCCACTCCCGAGGATTGATGACCTATTTGATCAGTTGCAGGGAGCATCTTGGTTCTCCAAGATCGATTTGCGTTTAGGCTATCATTAGATGAGGGTTAGAGAGGAGGATATACAGAAGACCGCGTTTCAGACGCGTTATGGCCATTATGAGTTCGTGGTGATGCCATTTGGGCTCACCAATGCTCCTGCCGCGTTCATGGACCTCATGAACCGCATGTGTAGACTAATGTTGTATCGGTCTATGATAGTTTTCATTGATGACATCTTGGTTTATTCCAAGACTTAGGAGGAGCATGAGGAGCATCTGAGGGAGGTTTTGGAGACCCTGAGGAGGGAGAGCTTATATGCCAAGTTCTCCAAATGTGAATTTTGGTTGCACGAGGTGCAGTTTCTTGGGCACCTCGTCAACCAGAACGAGATTTCAGTAGACCCAGCCAAGGTGGATGCCATGATGAGATGTGAGGTTCCGAAGTCTCCATCCGAGATTCGAAGTTTCATAGGATTAGCAGGCTACTATCATAGGTTCATTCAGGATTTCTCCAAGATAGCCGTACCACTGACACGATTGACTAGGAAACTCGTGGTCTTTCGATGGGGGCCTAAGCAGCAGGCAGTGTTCGAGACTCTGAGGCGGAGATTGTGAGAGGCGCCGATCTTAGCCTTGCCCGAGGGCGTGGAGGATTTTGTGGTATATTGCGATGCGTCGATCTCAGGCTTAGACACAGTGTTGATGCAGAGGGGGCATGTCATTGCTTATGCCTCGAGGCAGCTGAAGCCTCACAAGGCGAACTACCCGACACATGATTTGGAGTTGGGGGCGGTGGTCTTCGCCCTCAAGATATGGCGGCATTACCTTTACGGGGTTCGTTGTACCATTTACACGGACCACAAGAGTTTGAGGTACCTCATGGATCAGCCGAATCTGAACATGAGGCAGCGTCGATGGTTGGACGTGGTGAAGGATTATGATTGCAAGATCCTTTACCATATGGGGAAGGCCAATGTGGTGGCCGATGCGCTTAGCTACAAGGCGACGCCGATCAGGGATGTTTGCATGAGGATGACTGTGGTGACTCCCCTGTTAGAGTAGATTCGGGAGGCTCAACACAAGGCTATGAAGGAGGAGCATCGGAAGAGTGAGCGTATAGTGGGGCAAGTCACCTCCTTCGATTATGATAGACGGGGATTATTGACACTACACCGTAGGGTGTGGGTGCCGTATCACGGAGGTGTGCGCCAGATCTGGATGGAGGATGCGCACAAATCCCGATTCTCTATTCATCCAGGGGCGACGAAGATGTATCGGGATCTTCGCCTGGACTATTGGTGGCCCTGCATGAAGCGGGATGTGGCGTGGTACGTCGAGCGGTGTTTGACCTGCAGGAAGGTCAAGGCCGAGCATCAAAGACCACACGACAAGATGCAGTCGTTGGATATTCCGTTGTGGAAATGGGAAGATATTACGATGAATTTTATCACAAAGCATCCCAGGACTGCGCGAGGAGTGGATTCTATAGGGTCATCGTTGATCGATTGACCAAGAGCGCCGATTTTATTCCGATTCAGGAGAGCATCTCGGCCGAGAAGTTGGCCGATATCTATATCAGGGATATAGTGGCGCGGCACGGGGTGCCAGTATCAGTGATTTCAGACAGAGATGTGCGTTTTACTTCCAGGTTTTGGAAGAAGTTTCATGATGAGTTGTGTAACGACCGAATTTTCAAAACAATCCATTTTAATAACCTTGTTACAAAAAGGTTTCCAATACATTATTTAACAGAGTATTTTCCCAGGACCATTTCATAAAACACCAACGCGAGGAACGGTACGATCACGCCTTTGCCTTGCCACAGACTCCCGAGAACCTGAAAACATAAAAACCACAACTGTAAGCCCGAAAGCTTAGTGAGATACCCCCAAAATACCAACCACATATACGCCCTTCTAGGCCACAACCTTCTGGTCCAAAACATATCGCCTTTCGGCCCATAGCGTAATGCCTTCCGGCCCATAACACATTGCCTTCCGACCCATAACATATCGCCTTCTAGCCCATAGCGTAATGCCTTCCAGCCCAGAACACATTGCCTTCCGGCCCATAACATATCGCCTTCCGGCCCGCAACATAAAAGCATATATATATCATGACAGAACATAGGACAACCATGCATACCGGGTTACACTCCAGACCAGACAACCATGCACATAACATGTAATCATATAACAGTTCACAGTTAGCAAATCGATCAACAGATCACATAACATATCATTACCCTAACCAAGATACTAGCCTAGCCGATCACTAGCATAACATCACCCTACGACTCAGCCAACATAATAATTACGCACATACGCCTTTCCAGGCCATGACCTTCCGGTCCACATCGCATTGCCTTCCGGCCCACAATGTGTAATGCCTTCCGGCCCATAACGTAACGCCTTCCGGCCCATATCCCGTAATAGCATACAACAAACAATTAACCGGATTTCCATCCGATAAAAGGGTTGGCCTTGGTGCCTTAAACCCTATAGATATAGTGAGGATAACTCACGTCGAAACTGCCGACTGAACAGATAACCCAAGCTGCTCCGATCACTGATACGATCTCCACCACTGGACAGCCACCAATGCACTGAACTCAAAACCATAATCAACAATTAACAAAATACCCCTGGAAACCACTGGTAAACCCTTGGTTAAATACTAGGTCAAAGTCAACCCCTAACTGACCCTACTTGCCGAGTCAACCCTATGACTCGCCGAGTTCCCATACTCAAAACTTCACTCAACCCGCAACCTAACTCGCCGAGTCACCCCGAGACTCGCCGAGTCCAACAACTCTGAGTCCACTCGCACATAACTTACCGAGTCATCCCTTGACTCGCCGGTTCTCGACTCAACCAGAAGATATTTGGACTCTTCGACAACACTCGCCGAGTCCAAGAACAGACTCGCCGAGTCTAAGGCTATCTTCAATCTACTTGCCGAGTTGTTCATCCAACTCGTCGAGTTCCAGCTTATCTTCAAGCAACTCGTCGAGTCCACCCATGTGACTCGCCGAGTACCACCGGTCTGCATCCAAACAGAAGCGTTCCAGACCATGCAATTGATCCAAAACATAGATCTAGCCTCCTACAACTCATCCATCATGTAAAGTGGCAATCTTTACGTGAATCCAAAGAGATCTATGCATTTTGCACAATAGGGCTAAGGTTTGGGACAAGATAGCTTCATCCAACACTCAACACAGGGACTTTTCTGCATTCCAACTCTCCTCCATTCCAGATCTGAGGTAGAAACCTCAGATCTAACGTCTAGATTCCAATATCACCCAAGATAAGCTTCCCTCAAACCCCAAAATGAAGAGACAAGAGAACAATACCCTAAGAACGAGATATTACCTCAAAGGAACGCCCCAATCTGCAAGGAACTCGAATCCAAGCAAAGCCCCTTGCTCCACACCTTCAATTTTCCAAACTTTCTTCAACAATTACTTCTCCAAGCTCCAATCCTCTCAACAATGGTGCTTCTCCATGATTTTAGGGTTTCTGGGACTCAAGGGGGGTGATAAAGAGGCTGGGGAGGAAACATAATGCTCTTTATATAGGGCTCAACCCCGAGAATTAGGGTTTTCTCCACTCAGCACCTACTCGCCGAGTCCATCTCATTGACTCGCCGAGTCGGCTATTTAACACGCGACCAAGTCGCGACTCTACTCGCCGAGTCCATCCATGGACTCGCCGAGTCACTCTTTCCCAAATTACACTTTTAGCCCTTCCACTCAACTCTTGGTACTTCGGGATGTTACAAGTTGGGCACTCGTCTGCATTTTATCACTGCCTTTCACCCGCAGACGGATGGCCAGAGTGAGCGGACCATCTAGACACTTGAGGATATGTTGCGGGCATGCGTGCTAGATTTCGGTGGTAGTTGGGATACCTATCTTCATTTAGCTGAGTTCTCATACAACAATAACTACCACGCGAGTATCGATCGTCCTCCCTTCGAGATGTTATACGGACGGAGATGCAGGACCCCGATATGTTGGGGTGAGGTTGGCTAGAGGGTCATGGGAAGCACTGAAGTGGTGCTCTAGATGATAGAGAAGATTCAACAGGTCCGAAGCAGGCTTCAGACTGCTCAGAGTCGGCAGAAAAGTTACGACGACAAGCGTCGTTTAGACTTGGAATTTCAAGTTGGGGATATGGTTCTTCTTAAAGTGTCGCCATGGAAAGGCGTCATCCGATTTAGAAAGAGGGGTAAGTTAGGCCCAAGGTACATCGGACCATTCAGGGTTGTAGCCCGGGTGGGCAAGGTGGCGTATAGGTTGGATCTACCAGCCGAACTCAGCCAGATCCACAACACTTTCCACGTCTCTCAGTTGCAGAAGTGTTTGGTGGACGACTCAGCAGTGGTGCCTTTGGAAGATATCCAAGTCGACGACAGTCTAAATTACATCGAGTTGCCTGTGCAAATCCTCGACAGGAAGTAGAAGGATCTGAGGAACAAAAAGGTGGAACTCATGAAGGTGCAGTGGCAGCACCGGAAGGGTTCAGAGTGGACTTGGGAGCTAGTGGAAGAGATGATGGACCACTACCCTAAGTTGTTTCGGGATCGAGCAGCAGACTTCGAGGACGAAGTCTAAGATAAGTGGGGGAGATTTGTAGCAATTGATCCCCGATACGTACTCCTTGATAATTATTTTCTTAATATATATATATATATATATATATATATATATATATATATATTGCCTTGGACTCGGCGAGTTGATGGGCCAACTCGCTGAGTAGGAGTGAGCCAAGGAGTGGGATTTGGACTCTGGACACGGCGAGTAGGCCCTGGTTGGGAAAAAACCCTAATCCGGGTGTTTGCACCCTACTTAAACACTCTATCTTGGCCTCCTTGTCCCTAACACTTCCAAAGAGCATTAGAGTGAGACCCTAGCCCCCCTTATTGATCTAGAGATTGTTTTTGTCCTTGTGAAGGAGATTGGAGCTTAGAAGGAGAAAGAGGTGGTTGAAGAGTGCAAGGAAAGGAGTAGATCCGAACTCTACGCAGGGAGAAGCTTCCATTCGGGTAGAAACGTCTCTACCTTCATCTTTAGATCATTAGTTGCCATTTTTGTCCCAAATTGGTGGTTTTCAAGCCCTAGATCACCAAACTCCATGTGTGGTGCTTAATGATCCGAAAGGACTTCTGATCTGGACTTATTGGATGAATTAGTAGCATAAAGTTCCTGTGGTTGAAGTGATTAAGGTCCCCATTAAGTCTATGACCTCTTGAAGAGCTTGGTTTTGGCCTTTTTACCTTATAGGGGCATGCATGCACGTAAAGTTTGCAACTTTACGTGATAAGCATGCTTAAGGGACATGGATCTATGGTTTTGAAGCGTTGCATGTCTCAGATTTAGCCTATATGGGAAATGGGTCATAGGGACTCGGCAAGTCCCAAGGAGGAACTTGGCGAGTTCCATGAAGATGGCCTTAGACTCGGCAAGTTGGATGAACAACTCGGCGAGTCCTATGAAGATTGCCTGGAACTTGTCGAGTTGTTCTTCAAACTCGGCGAGTCGGGTCACGAGTCAGTTCAATCATCCCAAGTCATGAATGAAGAGTGATTCAGTGAGTGGGAAGAAGGTCTGGTTGGGTAGGACCGGGTTACTAGGGAAAGGACTCGGCGAGTCCCAGCCATGACTCAGCGAGTCCAGTCAAATGAGCATTGACTTTGACCAAGGGGTTGACCTTGGGCCAAGGGAGGGTCAGTCTTTTGACCTAATGGTATTTATGGGTGTCTAACCTGTGTTTATGGTTTGTAGCCGGAGGATTTGTGATCCAACAGTTAGACGCCCAACAAGCAGATTTCAACAGCTACTTTCGAGGTGAGTTACTTTCCAGTAGCGGTGTGTCTAAGGCCACAATGTCGGCCCACCAGTAGGAGATGTATGATAGATGATTGTCTTCGTGATATCATCCAGGTTTGCTACTACCTAATATGTTATATGCTAGCATGATATGTTGTATGTGATAGTAGTAGTGTTCGGTTGTTAGGATCAGAGGGTAGTCAGACACCCCAGATACGTCTGACAGTATGTGATTATATGTTTGCATGCTGGCTTGTTATGTTATGATATATGATAGTAGCAGTAGGGGGTGAAATAGTGCCTGAGGTTCGGTCGTTAGGACTGAAGGGTAGTCAGCACCCCAGAATGGCTTGACATGGCTAGTCAGCACCCCAGAAAGGCTTGACGCGGGTAGGTCGGCACCCCAGAATGGCCGTACCAGGTAGGTCGGGCACCTCAGAAATGTCTGGCAATATGTATGATACGTGATTGTATGGTATGTGGTATGATGGGGGAACTCACTAAGCTTCGTGCTTACATTTTTCAGTTTTGGTTTTAGGTACCTCTTCTTCGAAAGGGAAAGAGCTCGCGTAGTAGCGGCCCATCACATACATGCTTCATATTCCGCATCGCGAGATCTTCCTGGGAAATTGTACTATGACATTATTATGTTTTTATGAAATGTTTTCCAGACATGTGATATTTTTATAAAATGTTATGATCAGTAAACGTTTTAATTTGAATGCTTGCTAAATATATGTTTTTTAAAAAAATGAAATTTTTGGCTCGTATTTTTGGGGTGATACAGTTATAACGGCTCATATAGGGACTCAATACCAAATTTAACATTTCGAAGATTAAATCTTCGATTGTGTCAATGCAAACGACTTATTTAACGATACAAGAACCTAGATATTATTATAAAACAGAAAATATCGGGTTTTTTGTGGAAAATATTCATATAATGAACCTAAAGTACACTCATATATGTTATAACTATGAAATTCGCACATGCATTTATACTTGATTTTCATATCATTTTCAGACAATTTACAGAAAATATCGGATTTTCTGGGTTTGTTCGAAAGATACAAAGACTTTTATTCAACCATACTTATGAACTCACCAACATTATCTATGTTGACCATTTTCAAAATAACTTGTATTCTCAGGTAATCGTTAAGGAGGAAGGATTTTCAAGAATGTATGGATTTATTTTGTATAACATCACTTATCGTACTTTTAATACTTGAAATCATGTAACTTATAACAATGTACTTGATGTGAACAATGCTAGTTGTTATATGTAATGTTGGTGATGAATGTGTTATGTTTCATGTATATTCATTGTAATGATAATTCAATTGTTAGTCACATGAGCCCTCGGATGTTTCCGCCGTCTGGTTCGGGGGTGTGGTATTTTGTAATTGTTTGATTGTTGAGGCTTCGATCAATAGATCACCTTATTAGAAAAGGGCCAAAAATACAAGAAGGCTCTAGGAGTTTTCATCCAAGGCTAAGGGATAAGGAGTCCATGGGCTTGCTTACGCCCTAAGCTAAGGGATTAGGGTTTCCACCCTGAAACCCTAGTTGGCCTCAAGTATAAATAGCACCCCAAGGCAATAGAATTCAGCCACCCCTTGGAGAAACCCTACTAGAACCGAATTTTGGAGCTTGTTACCCTCCCTCCTCTCTATCATATTCATCCTCTCACTCAAGTGTGTTTGTGAGTGATTAGAGGTACTACACTTGTGGTACTTGCTTTCAAGAGCTAAGGAAATTCAAGGAACTAGTTGTTGTTACTATATAGCAACAAAAGGTATGTATTTTATTTTTATTTGTGAATTTTAAAAATTATAGATGCATGCTAGGTTTCTTTAAGTGTTCATAAAGTTGTATGTCTAATAACGAAAACATAGATCCAATTAGGGTTGCATGCACATATAGGATTGTTTGTATAAAACCCATCAATGTAATCATAAACCCTTTCTTGTGTTTTTCGAAAATTACCTAGGGTTTCTAAAGTTCTAATTTTGATGTTTTTAGTTACAGTTTCAATAGTGAAAACGTAGATTTTGTTTTAGGTTGCATGCACACTTAAGAGTTTTAAGTTTGTTCTTTTATACCTAAAACCCATGAGTGGTATCAGAGCATTTGGTTTGTTTTTCAATTGAATTTTCTATAATTGTTGAATTTGATCAAATTAGGGTTTATCAAAACAAAAACTGAAAAGGCATAAAATTTCGAAAAACTGTTAGGGTTTTTAAAACCTAACCTTCCTCCGTAAGTTTCAAAATTAGGGTTAGGGTTTTGAAACCCTAACCTTCCTCCCCACGCAATTTCGAAAATTGATATGTTATTAGGATTTTCCAAAATTTGGGAATTATCATTTTACTTGCCTAAAAAGAGATAATTATAATTAGAATAAATCATATTCCTTATATTTTTGAAAATTTAGACGGTAAGGATTAGGAATAATTATTTGATTAATTTAATTAGATAATCATTATTTGATTTAATGTATTTAACTAAAAGTTAATTAATAGATAAATATTAAATCATTTGGTTTATTTTTAAAGTTAACTTAGTTATCAAATTTCAAATTTTAATTATAAAGCTAGTATTTTGAAAAAGTTGTTAAAATACACCTTATACAATATGTAAAATTAAAAGTTTAATAATTACTATATGTATAAGACTAAGGCAGTCAAACTGCTAGTACGCCTCATTCACGAAACTAGTCTATAAGGAGGTATAAGGAAACTGCCTATAAAATTGTAGTTGAATGGGTGTCCACTCTCACCCACCGCTTCCTTGATTAGTGGAGGGTCGTTAGCCGAACGACTTTGATAGGACAATTAATTCTCACTAAAAGTATAATAATATTAAAAAGTACTAGAACATTTTTATTAAAATCCCAAAGCTAGTTACTTATGGAAAAATGTGAATTTGTATGCTAACCCATGAAATTGCACATAACACTTTATCAATCTTTAGTGGAGCGTGTGTGGTTAACCAACACACTAATTAGGACTAATAAAGAGTGGTAATGGGTATCTCATAAATTGTCATTGTTAATGGAGAGTCTGTGGTTTACCAACACATCAATTGAGCTGATAAATGACAATGAGGTTATCAAGCACATTTGCATGGTTATTCACATATTGTTTGTGATCCTCAGTATCACAGTTACAAATAGAAGAGCATAATTTAGATTAAATATGTCATTAAATAGTTTCAATGAATCTCAAAAGATCTAGGAATTTCACTAAACTTAATTTCCTTTTAAAATTTCTTTTTCTATTAGTGGAATTTGTAAATCGCCGTTTACATACCTTTATATAATTTACAATTAGATTATGGCATACCCTTTCTAAGTTGTGAATTATTTTGTTGGATCCTAGCCTTAATATTTCATTTTGGGTTGCTATATTAAGGATTATTCTTATCTAATTAAAACTACTTTCCTTTTACAGATGTGTACTCCAAATGATGCTTTTGGTTCCTCCTACTCCAATCAAAACCTCTCATTGTTAAATATCTACTCCACGGTTGCACCAATTACAATGACTGGATGCGCAACATCAAAATGGCCCTTCGTTTTGAGGATAAGGAATATATCCTTCAGAAAGAACTAATTGAGATTGATGGGGAGAAGGCTAGTCCTGAATAATTAGCCACATACAAGAGGCACTATAATTATGCAACGAAAGTTGCTTGCATCATGGTCACAACGATGACCTCGAATTTATAGAGATTCTATGACGATTATTGGTCGTATGAGATGAAGAATGACCATATGGAGAAGTACCATAAGCAAGATCGTAAAGACAAATATGACATGGTAATGTCCCTCATGGCATGCAAAATGAAAGAGGGAGATTCTGTATGTGGCCACGTATAGAGAATGCAATGTTATGTAAAGTGTCTTGTTAGCCTTAATGTGTACTTTGATGAGGAGTTGTCTATTAACATAGTCTTAAACTCCTTACCAAGTTGTTATGATTAGTTCATCTTGACCTATCATTTGAACAACATTGAGACTAGCTTGGCTTAATTACACAACCTCCTGTAGACAAGTGAAGCGGGTATGAAGGCAAAAAGTATTGCCTCTAATCCTGCTAGTGCTCCGGTTCTGGTCATTGGTCAAGGAAAGGATAAAAAGAGGAAAGGTCCTCCCAAACAAAACTGGAAGGGAAAGTCTTATGCAGGTCATCCAGTAGTAGCCCTAAAGGAAATTCCAGTTCTGGTCACCCACTCTCTTCTAACCCCAAAGAGGCTAACTACTTTTACTGTAATGACAATCGACATTGAAAAGGAAGCTGCCCAAAATATCTGCATGATATCAAAGATGGGCAATGTGAAGCCAACTAAGTATATACACTATTTTCATCTAATAACTCATCATCTTCTTGTTATTGACTCCTTGATACAGGATGTGGATTTCACATTTGTTCTGATTTGCAGGGCTAAGAAGAAGTGAGGAGGTGGAGCACGGTAGAGTAAACTTGATCATGTGAAATAGGCGAGCTTCACCTGGTACCAAGATAGGAGTTTATAGTCTAGCGCTTAGTGATGGTGTTATTTTAGATTTGATAAATTGTTGTTACTCGTCAAACATGACACGAAACATTATTTGTTTTCATGCATTGATCACACAAGGTTTTAGATATTCTTTTAATGATTTGAATGCTTCAATTTATGCTTATAAAAATTATGTTTTCTATTTTGAACCTTTACCTTGTGATGGTGTGTATGAAACTATGATGTGTATAGACAATTTAGGAAATAATGTATTTCAAATTGACTCGTATAATGGTGTAGACAAAGCAGGATTGTGGCATTATCGTCTTTGACACATAAACAAGAAATGCATTACCTAACTCCAAAAGGATGGAGTGTTGGAATCATTTGACCTAAGGTCAAATGATGCATGAGAATCTTGTCTTTTGGGTAAGATGACAAAATCACCTTTCATCGGATCTTGTGAAAGAGGTGATGGTTTGTTGGACCTCATACACACAGATGTGTGTGGACCCTTCAGATCATCCATAAGGAATGTTAATCGATTGTATGTGATTTTCACTAATGATTACAATAGATATGCTTATATCTAGTTAATCAAGCATAAGTCAGAAACCTTTGAAAAGTTCAAAGAGTTTAAACATGAAGTCGAGAATCAATTCAGAAAGAAGATAAAGATGCTTCGATTAGATAGATGCGAAGAGTATCTTATTATCGAGTTCCACGACTATCTCAAGGAATGTGGAATAGTTTAATAATTGACCCCTCCTAGGACACGATAACTTAATGGTGTATCTGAGAGGCACAATCGAACCTTGTTGGACATGGTTTTTTCCATGATGAGTCCAGCTTCTCTTCTAGTTTTGTTCTAGGGTTATGCCTTAGAGACTGCCCCATATTCTTAATCTTGTCCTAACTAAGAAGGTTCCTAAAACACCTAACGAGATGTGGAAAGGGAAGGTTCCCTTGTTAGCACATATCAAGGTTTGGGGTTGTGAAGCTTTCGTTAGACGAGTGACTCACAACACGTTGAACCTCATAGTGAGAGATGTATTTTCATCGGCTACCCATAAAAGTCCTTTAGATAATTGTTTTATAGACCTACTGAGAACGTGCTATTTGTATCACAAATATGAGTCTTTCATGAGAGAGATCATATGAGAAGAGGACATTGGGAGTACGATTGACCTTGAAGAGATTCAAGAATAAAATGATGAAGGAACCTCTGAAGATGCTAGGGTTTAACCAAAGGAAGAGATTCTAACTAGAACCAGATGAAAATTTATTACCTCTTCGTTGCTCTAGTAGAGGTAGCTTGCCACATGACTTCTATGGTTTCCATATAACTATAGTTTGTGATACGGTTATCAGTGATAGTACACTTTTAAATTTGGATGAACCTGCTAACTATAAGGAAGCAATGGTAGGCCCTGAGGCAGCTAAATAGAAAGATGCAATGGACAACGAGATCAAGTCCATGTATGGAAACCATGTTTGGAATTTGGTTGATCAACAACCTGGTCGGAAGATAGTTGGTTGCAAATGGATATTCAAGAAGAAGACCGATATGGATGGTAATGTGCACACATTCAAAGCGCGATTAGTTACGAAGGGCATTACTCAAACCCCATGGGTTGACTATGATGAGACCTTCTCAACAGTGGCTAAGATAAAATCTATTAGGATCATGCTAGCCATAGCTGCCTTTCATGATTATGAAATTTGGAAGATAGATGTCAAAATCGATTTCCTTAATAGAAAGTTAGCTTAGAATGTTTACATGAGTCAGTCCGAGGGTTTTGTTGATAGAAAGTTTCCTAATAGAGTGTGCAAGCTTGAGAAATCCATCTATGGGTTGAAACAAGCTTCTTGCACATGGATCTTTGTTTCGACGAGAATGTCAAAGATTTTGGTTTCTCTTGAAGTGAAGATGAGTCATGTGTATATGTCAAAGCTAGTGGGAGTATAATAACCTTCCTAATATTGTATGTTGATGACATACTTCTTATAGGAAATGGTTCATCTACGAAGGATCTAGGATAGGCTGCTTATATTATAGGGATAAGAATTCTAAGAGACAAGAATAAAAGACTAAATGGACTTAGTCAAAGTACATATTTGGAAAAGGTGCTAAAACATTTTAGTATGGAAAATTCCAAGAAAGGAGAACTGTCCATCCACAGTTATAGAAAACTGAGTAAGACTCAGAGTCCGAGTACCGATGCGAAGATAGCAGAAATGAGTATAATTCTTTACGCTTCTGCCATTGGATCTATCTTGTCTGTTATGACATGTACTCGCCCTGATGTGTCCTTTGCTTTGAGCATCGTCAGTCGTTATCAGGGAAATCCATGCAAAGCTCATTGGATAATAGTTAAGAATATTCTTAAGTATCTACCAATGACTAAGGACTAGGTTCTCGTACTTTGTGGTGGTGATACATTGAGAGTAACTGGGTATAGTGATGTGAACTTTCAAATAGACAGAGACAACTTGCGTTCTCAATCTGGCTGGGTGTTTACCTTTAATGGAGGAGCAGTTACTTGGAAAAGTTCCAAGCAAGAGATTGTGGCTGTTTCTACCTGTGAATCAGAGTACATAGTGGAAAGCGAAGCATCAAAGGAAGCCATATGGTTGAAAAACTTCATCTGATATCTTGGAGTTGTGCAAGCCATCAAGGAGCCCATGGAAAGTTTCTGTGATAATGAAGGAGCGGTTGCCCGGAAAAAGGAACCAATAGATCATGGAAGATCAAGACCTATCGATAAAAAATACCATTTCATTAGACATAGAGTAGAAGAAGGTCACCTCATTGTGAAGAGGGTATCACCTAAAGAGAATCCTGCAGATTCACCCACAAAGGGTGTGAGTAGGGCTAAACACATTCAACATGCAATGAGCATTGGACTGAAAGATGATATTAGTTTAAGTAGTTAGATAGCTATTTTGAAACTTGTAAAAAAGTAAATGTAATTGACTTTTAGCAATTAAATAACAGAGAATTATTTATGAGTTTCTTTACTACCTCTTGTCAATTGTTTATTCTTGTGTTTCATTTTTGCATGTTTTACTTCCCGAATAATTCGATCATTCAAACTCCACTGATGATCATACTCTTGGAAGTAAGTAGTAAATTAAGACTATCATGAATTGTATTGTATATTGTCTAAAGAGTCTTATACATAAGAATAGTATTGCTACAATGTTCATTAGTACTTAGAAATAGAGATTTAAGTAGCAGATTAACCCACGCTTAGATAATTACTTTATAAAATTTATCATGAGTAATTCAGAGATGACAATATCTTATAATCTTAAAATAGAGATATATGAGTTGTGGTTTAAACCTCAGTTGTGCATTGGTAATACATGAACACATCAATAACTTGATTTATAAAACGTATTGTTGTGCATGATTTGATGAATGAATGGTGCAAGCATATACGTCAATTTTATTTATTCCTTTTGCTCTAACGGGAAAAGCAATATCTTTGGGTCCCTCAGTAATTTGGTGTTCACTTAGAGTGACGGGCCTAACCAGGACTAAATTGATCTCTTCGATTAGAAGCTCTATGTATCACCAAAATTTTCAAGACAAAATTTTCGTTTAAAATAATCATTTTAATATTAAAACACTTGTTTAAAATCTCATACATAATTGAATTACAAGACATAGTTTCATTTTCACTTGAATAGAAAACCAGGATCCCCCAACATATAACTCTTTCTCTGGTGTGTACAATCGAGCCGGTGTCGTCCCGTGTTACTGAAAGAACCTGAAAACAACATAACACAAAACACTATAAGCACGAAGCTTAGTGAGTTCCCCAGTATACCACTTACACATATACGCCTTTCCAGGCCCTGACCTTCCGGTCCACAGCACAACGCCTTCCGGCCCATAACATAATCGCCTTCCGGCCCGTAACATATTTGCCTTCCGGCCCGATACGCATACACAGCACATAATACATTTAACTTACCACATATAGCACATATATCATATATCATATTCGACTTCCGATCACATAACATATTGCCTTCCGGCCCATATAAACATACATAGCACGCATAGCAATTATCTTACCATTTATAGCACGTATAACACATATCATGTCCGACCTTCCGGTCACACAGTCAAACCCTTCCGGGTACAGTATAGTGAGAAGACTCACCTCGTGGATACTGGAAATTAGCAACTCCTGAAATCACTTGCACTGGATCCGCCGAGCTTTAAACTCCCTGGATAATGTATTTTGTTATTAATACTTTTATCTTTCAAGACAACTGACCCTAAGAAATCACACATAGGTCAACTCTGGTCAACAGTCCACGGTCAACTCGACCGGACTCGGCGAGTACTCTAGCGACTCGGCGAGTCTAGTCGTCCTCCAATCCTCTAAGTTTTCCCTTCTACTCGTTGAGTATCCTCCTTGACCCGACGAGTTACTCCTGGAAGAATCGCGGGGCCACCCCGACTCCACTCGCCGAGTCTGATGAACAACTCGACGAGTCCCAATTATTCTTCAAGCTACTCGCCGAGTCTGCTCATCTGACTCGGCGAGTCCATGCCATACAGCCGCTCAAACTGCTTCCTAAGGTCATGACTGCTCCGACCATTCATAGGTCTGGCCTTCCTCGACTGGTCCATTACATAAGGTCTTCATTTAGGTGCTCATGCTACACCCCAAAACTTATAATTTACATGTTGACCTAAGGCATAAGGATTTCAATCCAAAACCTTCACCAATTCCCGAAATGCACAGACATGGGATATTCTGGACCTCCAAGGGTCCTAATACAGGGTTACAATCGTTTGGGGAACAAGGGTAACATTCAATCTATCCATAAAAGGGTTCCATAAACCCTAATCCTCTAAATACATCACCATAGCAGAGTATACATGAATTCTTACCTGGATAACGTGCTCTCTGTGTCCCCAATCCTCAGAATGTGACCCCCTTGCTGTTCCTTTAGCCAAGCCCTTCTCTTCTTTGCACAACAACTCCTTCAAAATCACCAATGGCCCTTAGCTTTGCTCCAGATGCACACAATCGGTTTAGGGTTCCTCCCAGAAGGCTAAAACGAACAATGACGGCCAATAAGTCCCCTTTATATGTCCCTAACCTAAATGGCTAGGGTTTTCGCTAAACAGCGCATACTCGCCGAGTCCCTATCTGACTCGTCGAGTCCAGTCGCAAACCCGCGACCAGGTCTGCGATCCTACTCGGCGAGTCTGGCTCCAACTCGCCGAGTCCCCCCTTAAAACACCCCATAAATATAATTTCAAAAATACTTGAGATTCCGGGCTGTTACAATTCTCCCCTACTAGAATCAGACTTCGCCCTCGAAGTCTTACTCTGAAAATAGTTCCGGATGCTGCTCCCGCATCACACGTTCCGACTCCCAAGTCATTTCCGATCCATTCTGGGTTGCCACTGAACCAATACCAGAGGTACCTCCTTGTTCCTCAGAACCTTTATCTTCCGATCTCTGATGGCCACTGGTCTCTCAGCACAACTCAAGCTCGCATCCACCTAAATGTTCTATAGTGGAACCACTGTTGACTCAACGGCTATACACTTCTTCAATTGCGACACATGAGAAATGTCGTGGATCTAACTCAACTCCGTTGACAGCTCCAAACGGTAGGCCACCCGTCCTACCCTCGCAATTTCACGAAAGGCCCAACATACCGGGGCCCCAACTTGCCCCTCTTCCTGGATCGAATCACCCCTTTTCCAGGAGAGACCTTCAGGAGTACGAAGTCGCCGACCTGAAACTCAAGCTCGTATCGGCGTCTGTCTGCATAACTTTTCTGTCAGCTCTAGGCGATCAATAACCTCTGTTTAACCTGCTGAATCTGCTCTGTCGACTGAAGCACGATCTCTGTACTGCCCACTACTCCCTGTAACCGAGAATTACCCACGATGCAATTCCGCTCCAAATCTCAACGATCACTCGACCCATAAGGGTTAGGAAACCATGAATTACCGGATCCCCGATCCAAAGCCCACTTTATCCATTTCGGAACGACTGAGAGACCCATTCGCACTCTCAGAGCAACTCTCACGAGTTCCCTTCTTGTATTCGCATGCACATGCTGCACTAGTCCCAACATACCTTTCTCTTCTCTTACCTAGGGAAATCCGCTTGACGACCTTGCCACTACTCCATGTATCGTACATGCTCTGGATCTGCTCGCAAGGACTCACGGGTCCATGCATTACCTCTCCTCAGCAAATGAGGGTCCGACACCACCTCCTATGCAACAGCTCAAAGGGCGGCATACCAATGCACTAATGATGGCTGTTGATACGAGACAACTCAACCAAGGATAAATACGTACCGCGGCTTCCTCCGAAATCTAATACACATGCCCGAAGCATGTCTTCAAGCGTCTGAATCGTTCACTCTCTCTAAAGTGTCCTTAGATGTCATCAGGATAAGCTCCTTTCTCATATTCCCCTTCAAGACTGAGTACCAGGTCAGCTTTTGGCTCCACACCTGAGCACCCAACGTCACCCATATCATGATCCAAGTGTCCCACTAACTTTCTCCTCGTGACCACTATCCCGGCCCAGCGACACGCAAGTCACGAAATCCTCTTTTCCTCATGCGAGAAAAATACAATCCAACCGAGGATCGTCTCAACTCAAATCTCTGATTTCTGCTCCGCATATTCCCTGCGTATCTCCCCGCATCTCCTGACAGAGACGGAGACCCCCGTCTCGCCCCAGACTCAACATCCAAGCTCTAAGGACTCAATACCAGGGCTACTCAAACCCAACTCTTCCACATCATGCACTGCTCGAAAAACATTCCAACATCGAAATTCTCTTGCCATCTAGTGAGTACTGCAACTCCACGCAGCATCACAACACCCTCTGAGTAGGGAGTACTACGGCTCGAATATCCATCATAGACTCTGGAGGCAATCAACATAACAAATGCCCATCCTTGCGAAAATCCACTCTCTCAAATAATCTCCCTGGATGCCCATACTGGAAGAGCTCCCACTAGATTCACAGATACTTGATATGCCACACGTCGGTTCAATTCAGGATTCACAAGTAACTTCGAAATAAAGATATCATACCCGGATATCTCAGAATACCCCAACAAAATATCACAAGATCCTGCCACAACCACTGATCTCCTGCCCCAAGCATCATATAGACACAATAATACATCTCCTCTGAACCCCATAATTAGATCTACATTTTTCCCACATTACAACTTCGGTGCATGTAATTTCTCGATTGGAATACGAGAAACGCTGACGCTACGAAATATACTGATAATTCTCCGAAACCCCTTTTTTTCCCGACGCTCAAAATCCAAACAAGGATACGCATACCGACCTCGGGAGTTGGCCGCCCAATCATTCTCTATCTACTTGCAACAACACCAAACACCTGTCATGGATACATTCATTCTCCTCCTCAAGTACTTCCCGCATTAACTCACCCTGACCCTTTTCCTTGATCACCGACACCTCTGGTCTCATGATTTCTTACAGCATATCTCTATACTTCACTTATAACCACTCCTGACAAATCTTTGCTTCCTTACATACTGCACCCGGTTCCCCCCCACTTAGGGTTCGAACCATCACCAATTAGCACACAACCAACCCACGACTATTTTTCACCAGCTAAATCGCACCTGCTCCAGGAGAATGCTACGCAACGCCCGATAATTCCCCCCTTAAGGAAATCAATCAATCCTCTATACTCTGAACCTCTGATTAACTCTTCAAGAACTTCCCATCACGACTGCCTCTAATCGTTCCAAATCCCATACCAATCTAACCCTAAGCATCTCAACTGCTTAATAACATCCCTGGCTCATAGACTGCACCGCAAAATCATCGTTTCTCTCACCTCAACTCATCAACCAATGTTCTAACACCGGAATTGTCCCAAGGACAGGGACCCACTCCCAACATAGACGAAAACTCCCTGCACTGCAAAACTCAACTGAACTCCCCACTACTACCACTATAACACAACCTACTATTCTCAATTAGGTGTGGTATGGTCCTCGACTACCTCAGTCCCAACTGACTGTCTGCTCCCGATAAGTCACTGCCTCGCGGCACACATGCCACCTGATACTCTTGGGAAAATCATCACCGATACGACCTGTAGGGTGTACCCCCAAACCCAAAACTGAAACATCAGGCCTCCCGTGTCTTGCACACGAACAAAAATAGCACCAACCACCTAGAAGGTGACCTCTCTTCTATCGACTGATTGCTCAACTCAGACCGAAATTTTCCTCTTCCATTAACTCCTTACCAAAATACTCTGATAGGCACTCGCCTTTCCTATCGAGGTACGCCTCTTCATACTCAATCATGGTCTGCAGGCCTAAAACCCATAGCGTCCGATCTCTACCTCATCGATCATGACCGGATAATAAAATAATCACCAGCATCATTCACTACGAACCATGGTACTCATCCCATGACATCCCTTCTCAATCTGCTCCGGTGTATGGTACCCGAACGATAATATCACTCCTCAATCTGCTCCGATGTATGGTACTCGGACCATAGCATCACTTCTCAATCTGCTCCGATGTATGGTACTCGAACCATAACATCACTCCTCAATCTGTTCCGATGTATGGTACTCGAACCATAGCATCACTTCTCAATCTGCTCCGATGTATGGTACTCAAACCATAACATCACTCCTCAATCTGCTCCTTAGAACCTTCGGAATACTCCCTGTAACAAGTATGGGTCCTCTACTTTCAGTAGTACGGGCCCATACTACCTGCCACATCTACCCATACTTTCCACACGGACCATCCCAGAGCTCCTAAGTAGCTGCTCGACCTGCTCTTTCACCAATCCTATCGCACGTGCCCGCTCTCCAGCGAAATCCTCTACTTTACCAGTGCACCCATCTGGCTAGGTTTACTCCCTAGTCTCTTCCGTCATCCTCCCACTTCTTTGCTATCAGCTGCTGAAGAGCTCCTAATGATGCCAGCCATCTACATCCTGAATATCGTCATATTCACTTGGTAGCTGACTCCCATCATCGAGAGTTCCACAAAGCACAAAGCAAGCAGCATTCGAGCATTGAAGAACACATAGGACTCCCTCCCTGTGATAACTCCAACTTCTCAGCTCATCCTCGAAAGTACCACCGAACTCTGTAACTCTACCCCTCATGGGTTCTAACTGGATACTCTCACTCATCACATACTCAAACATAACACATATGACAACGAGTCCTAGGCTAAGGCATCACAAATCAGGCCACTCTAGTCCTAACATATGAAATACCTAGCCTGTCTCTAGCATGCAATAATATCTCATAAAGTGCATCATACATATCTCATAACACAAAAATAAGGGTATTTTGGGAAATCACTGTTCGGGCTCTGGCTGATTGTACACACTGCTCTTTCTTGCTTTCTCTTTGAACTCTTATTCACTTTTAGAAAACTATTTATTTGAAAACTTTTTCTTACTTCCTCAGTTTGAGTCCAGATTTACCCGAAGGCGCATCCGAATCCCTCAAACCAAGGCTCTGATACCAATTTGTAACACCAAAATTTTCAAGACAAAATTTTCGTTTAAAATAATCATTTTAATATTAAAACACTTGTTTAAAATCTCATACATAATTGAATTACAAGACATAGTTTCATTTTCACTTGAATAGAAAACCAGGATCCCCCAACATATAACTCTTTCTCTGGTGTGTACAATCGAGCCGGTGCCGTCCCGTGTTACTGAAAGAACCTGAAAACAACATAACACACAACACTGTAAGCATGAAGCTTAGTGAGTTCCCCAGTATACCACTTACACATATACGCCTTTCCAGGCCCTGACCTTCCGGTCCACAGCACAACGCCTTCCGGCCCATAACATAATCGCCTTCCGGCCCGTAACATATTTGCCTTCCGGCCCGATACGCATACACAGCACATAATACATTTAACTTACCACATATAGCACATATATCATATATCATATTCGACTTCCGATCACATAACATATTGCCTTCCGGCCCATATAAACATACATAGCACGCATAGCAATTATCTTACCATTTATAGCACGTATAACACATATCATGTCCGACCTTCCGGTCACACAGTCAAACCCTTCCGGGTACAGTATAGTGAGAAGACTCACCTCGTGGATACTGGAAATTAGCAACTCCTGAAATCACTTGCACTTAATCCGCCGAGCTTCAAACTCCCTGGATAATGTATTCTCTTATTAATACTTTTATCTTTCAAGACAACTGACCCTAAGAAATCACACATAGGTCAACTCTGGTCAACAGTCCACGGTCAACTCGACCGGACTCGGCGAGTACTCTGGCGACTCGGCGAGTCTAGTCGTCCTCCAATCCTCTAAGTTTTCCCTTCTACTCGTCGAGTATCCTCCTTGACCCGACGAGTTACTCCTGGAAGAATCACGGGGCCACCCCGACTCCACTCGCCGAGTCTGATGAACAACTCAACGAGTCCCAGTTATTCTTCAAGCTACTCGCCGAGTCTGCTCATCTGACTCGGCGAGTCCATGCCATGCAGCCGCTCAAACTGCTTCCTAAGGTCATGACTGCTCCGACCATTCATAGGTCTGGCCTTCCTCGACTGGTCCATTACATAAGGTCTTCATTTAGGTGCTCATGCTACACCCCAAAACTTATAATTTACATGTTGACCTAAGGCATAAGGATTTCAATCCAAAACCTTCACCAATTCCCGAAATGCACAGACATGGGATATTCTGGACCTCCAAGGGTCCTAATACAGGGTTACAATCATTTGGGGAACAAGGGTAACATTCAATCTATCCATAAAAGGGTTCCATAAACCCTAATCCTCTAAATACATCACCATAGCAGAGTATACACGAATTCTTACCTGGATAATGTGCTCTCTATGTCCCCAATCCTCAGAACGTGACCCCCTTGTTGTTCCTTTAGCCAAGCCCTTCTCTTCTTTGCACAACAACTCCTTCAAAATCACCAATGTGATGGACACAATCGGTTTAGGGTTCCTCCCAGAAGGCTAAAACGAACAATGACGGCCAATAAGTCCCCCTTGCTGTTCCTCCTTGCTGTTCCTCAGAACGTGACCCCCTTAGCTTTGCTCCAGATGCACACAATCGGTTTAGGGTTCCTCCCAGAAGGCTAAAATGAACAATGACAGCCAATAAGTCCCTTTTATACGTCCTTAACCTAAACGGCTAGGGTTTTCGCTAAACAGCGCAGACTCACCGAGTCCCTATCTGACTCGTCGAGTCCAGTCGCGAACCCGCGACCAGGTCTGCGATCCTACTCGGCGAGTCTGGCTCCAACTCGCCGAGTCCCCCCTTAAAACACCCCATAAATATAATTTCAAAAATACTTGAGATTCTGGGCTGTTACACTCTATGTCATTACAAATCAGAAATCAGGAAACAAAGTGAAACATCCCAAAAATACGGTCCAAAATTTTCATTTTAAATCATTAATAAAACCATAGCTAACAATTCATCACATAAAAATCATAAATCATGTATCTCAAAATATCATAAACATCTGTCAAACATATCAGAGTAAAAACATCCCAGGCTAAACAAATGGTGTGTGCATTGCAGTCATCCTAAGCTCTTCCACTTGCTACCGGAAGTACCTGAAACCAAAATTGGAAGCTGTAGGCACGAAGCTTCGTGAGTCTCCCTAAACTACCACAAACCATACAAATATCAAATAATCATATAATAACATAACTTCGGCCTTGCCCGCTACATTGGGCGGGCATAATAACATAACATGGGCCTTGCTGCTACATATGCCCCGCCCGGAATTAAGCAAAGCTCGGTATACATATAAACATATCAACAAATACATATAACATTCACATAACATTAACATCTAAACATTCCTCGGGCCCCGCCCACCATCGGACTGAAATCCGGAAAACATACAGATATTCCTTGGGCATTGCCCGACATCAGATCGAAGTCCAGAAACATACAAACAGACACCTGCAAGAATCACGAAGACATCAAGCATAAAAAATTCCTCGGACACTGTGAGACGTCGGACCAAAATCCAAAACATATAAACCTTCATCAGGCACTGCCCGGCATTAGACCTTAGTCCGGAACATACTAACATACATAAATGGGCCATTATTGGTGCCTTCGACCCGTTCCTACAGTAGGAAAACTCACCTCGCAAAGCTAACTACTGAATGTCACGGTAAGGAATCTCTAACAACTGCTCCGACGACTCCCCGGCTATCAATATCACGATAACACTTAGTCAAAATCCAATAATACATCTTAGGGTAAAATGACCATTGTACCCCTGATCTAATTTGAACCATAACCTAAGCCCAAATCCATAACATCAACTACTCAAATTTTATATAACCTTTCTAAGCCTACTAATGGCCCAATTTTCTAAATTGGGCCCAACTCCCCAAATGGGCATTCCCTTAAGCCCAAACATATCCTTAGTTTAATATATGACTTCTGATGGACCATTAAGGCTAAATAGCCGATGAGTCCAAATATTGGCCCAACCCGAGGCCCAAAAGACACAAAGCCCAAAGCTAGAGAGTATGTTGGGAGTACTCCTTTGTATGCTAAACATACAACTTGCAAGGCTTATACGATGTGCGTACTGGCTTGTATGGCCAACGTACTACCCTGTTAAGCCGTATTCTTCAAAAATGTTTAATCCCACAAGACCTTAAGCTGAAAACCCATATCTGAGCCCACTAACATATCTTAACTTGTAAATTCGATCACATAGTGGCTTGCAACCCTCCAAATGGACCTAAAAATGAAATATGACAACTATTTTTCATGGAAGTGACTAGAACTCATGCATGGTCACAAAAGGACCTTTAAGATTGAAACTTTCCTGCTCTTGGGTCATATAGCACTAAGGGTGGCAACCCTAAGTCTAGAAATGGTTAGAAGCATAAAAATTCATTCTTGGAGTGTAAAAAGGTCCAAAACACCATTAACGTAAATCTAAGCATTCATGAGGCAGGTTGAGAGCTTTTTAACTCAAATGGATGCCAAATGGTTATGTTATCTCAGATTCAACTTATTCCTTCTCCTTCCAAGCTTCAAATCACCAAAGTAAGTTTCACAATGCCAAAACACACAAAGATGAAGTATGAAAGGGTTTCTAGGGTTTTTGAATTGAGGTGGCTGGTAACGAGGATAGAGTTTGGGACATAATGTTATATTTATATGGCTTAAACCCTAAAAATTAGGGTTTCCAGTCTGCTCACATACGTTGTGGGTACTCCTTGGTATGTTGCACGTACACACATGAGCCCCCCGAATCCAATGCTGCACTACACCCCGCGTACGCCAAGCTTACACCCAATGTATGTCTTTTGGCAGCCCAATCACAAGGACCCACTTGTTAATCCAATATCTATCTCATGGAAAAAATTACAAGAAATTAAATAAATATTTTTACCTCAATTCACGAATGTTACAATTCTCCTGCACTTGAATCAAACTTCGTCCTTGAAGTCCGCTGCATCTGGAAATTACTCTAGGTAGTGCTCACTCATCTCCTCTGCGGGCTCCCAAGTCCACTCCGAGCCATTGCAGTGTTGCCATTACACCTTCACCATCTCTACCCTCTTGTTCCTCAGTTCATTCATATTCCTATCGAGAATGGCTACCAGTCTCTTGATGTAGTTCAGTCTGTCATCAACCTGAATATCTTCTATTAGTATAATCGCGGAGTCATCCACTAAACACTTCTGTAGCTGGGAGACATGAAAAGTGTTGTGGATTTGGCTGAGCTCTTCTGGAAGATCCAAACAATATGAAACCTAGCCCACCCGAGCCACAACCCTGAACAGACCGATGTACCTGGGGCACAACTTGCCCCACTTCTGGAACTGGATGACACCATTCCAAGGTGAAACTTTCAGGTGGAACATATCTCCTACCTGAAACTCTAGGTCTGAAGGACACTTGTTGCCATAGCTTTTCTACCGACTCTAAGCAGTTTGGAGCCTACTCTAGAGCTGCTATATCTTCTCCATAGTCTTGAGTACCACCTCAGTACTCCCCATGACTCTCTGACCGAATCGCCCCAACAGATTGGGGTCCTACACTTCCTCCCATAGAGCATCTCAAAGGGAGGTCGGTCTATGCTAGCATGATAGCTGTTGTTATATGAAAATTCCGCTAATGGAAGATATGATGGGTTTTGAGCATTCTAGCACTTCCTAAGTGTACATACAACCCTAATAACCTTGGATTTATGTTTCTCTAATTATCATGCAAAGTTGAATTCCAAGGTTATATTCCTATCTAGCATACATGGGGAATAATATTTAACTTGAATGGAAGATAGAATAACTTACCTTGTTATTTCTTATGATCCTTGAAACCTTGTGAGCCTAGCACCCCAAGTGGGATACCTCAAATGCTTCACACAACACCAAATGCAAAGGAATAAACTTTGAGAGAATCTTACACTTGCAAAAATCGGCCTAGCCCTCACTTGTTCATGTGTAGCCGATTTTGGTGGAGAATATGATCCTTATATAGTGTTGACACATCTAGGGTTACACCATGTAAACCCTAATGTGTCATGACTCTTCATTTCCATGACCCATGGGTTTGTAACTCCTATGGAGCATCCATGGAGCATCCTAGGGGTGGAACCCAACTTGATAATCCATGGAGCCTCTTAGCCTACTATACAAGTATGGATGATTTACATAATCAACCCATATATTTAATTAGTTATATTTTGATCACTTAATTAATTCTAAATTAATTCTTGATCAAACTAATTAAATATTATTAATATATTAGAACTTATGATATATTAATAATCCACAAGTGTTATTTCTCTCATTTAGTCTATCCAATTGCATGGTGCCATGCAACCCAAATGGACCATGCCAGGTCGGGTCAAGTACATACTAGAAATAGTTATGGACTTAGACACCTTATCAAATAGTCTGCCACTTGGATAAGTCTAATAACTATAACTGCAAGTATGAATTCAAGAATTGATTAGCAATCATAGCTCTTTCAAGGTTTCTCGGGACTGAGAAGATGATGATACGCCATTTAAGATAAGTGATCATATAATCCTCTGTTTGAGATATCAGTCGGACAAATACATGGAACAATGTCTTACTTATTTTCCAACAGTTTGTTTCCCGATTTCCGATTTGTTTGACAAAGAACTTAATTGAACACATCAAATTAGTTCTGACATGGCCCGGTACATAGGTTAAAACAAAATCATCGAGGGCCCATATATCAACTTCTAATCCAAGAAGGAACAGATAAACTTCGAATCATATGTTTGTTCTACCACTCATTGAAGTATACACAAGAGCACGTTTTAGAACATCGAGTTACCAATGCTTTTACGTACAATCAATGCATAACCAACTCGTAAGTAACAAATCATATCTCTAGGTTTGAAAACTTATATGATATTTCCGTCTCAGGATCACTCGAGATAAATTCCATGAAGTGATTCTAGTGAGCGTGGGTTGTGTCCAATGCTCAGAACTTATGATCACTCATGATTGTTGTAGCCATGTCCAACACCTTAGACCTCTACAACCAATCATGACAGTCTTGATTCATACCTACTTATGACATATGACTGACTGTGGAGGTTCGAATAATATGATATACTAAACATAATTATTCTGGAAGTCAAAACATGCAAAAGAAATATAGTAAACGATTGAAAAGAGATAGCAACACTTTACTCATAAATAAAACACCTTTTATTCATCATCTAATATCAATTACACTTTACAAATTTCAAGGTTATCTAACTACTAAATCTAATATCATCCTTCAGCCCTATGCTCCGAGCATGCTGGAGATGCTTAACCCGAGTCAGTCCCTTCGTGAGGGTATCTGCTGGATTAACATCCGATGATACCCTCTTTTCCACGAGGAGTCCTTCTTCTATTCGATGTCTAATGAAATGGTATTTTCTGTCGATGTGTCTGGATCTCCCGTGATCCCTTGGTTCCTTGGCTAAGGCAACATCACTTTCACTATCACAGAAAATTTCCATTGGCTCCTTAATAGCTGGTACAAGTCTAAGGTCTCCAATGAAGTTCTTCAGGCATATCGCCTCCTTTGTTGCCTCGCTAGTTGCTATATACTCTGTTTCACAAGTTGAATCAGCCACTGTCTCTTGCTTGGAACTCTTTTAAGAAATTGCTCCTCCGTTTAGGGTAAAGACCCAGCCTGATTGAGAGCGGAAATTATCCCTATCATTCTGAAAGCTAGCATCACTATACCCTACAACTCTCAAGTCTTCACTCCCACCGAGGGAAAGAACCCAATCCTTAGTCCTCCGTAGGTACTTGAGGATATTCTTTACCACAGTGCAGTGTGCCTTGGCAGGTTTCCCCTGGTACCTGCTAACCATGCTCAAGGAAAAGGCTACATCAGGTCGAGTACACGTCATAGCATACATGATCGATCCTACAGCCGAATCATAAGGTATTCGACTCATTTCTGCTATCTTAGCCTCAGTACTACGGCTTTGTGTCTTACTCAATCTGGCGTTACTCTAGATGGGTAACTCTCCTTTCTTGGAATCCTGTATGTTGAATCTCTTCAACACCTTTTCCAAGTAGGTACTATGACTAAGTCCAATTAGTCGTTTACTTCGGTCTCTCAAGATCCTTATCCCTAGAATATAGGCAGCTTCTCCTAGGTCCTTCATAGAGAAACACTTCCCAAGCCAGGACTTAACTTCCTACAAAGTTGGGATGTCATTTCCTATGAGTAGTATGTCATCCACATACAACACCAAAAAGCTAACTATACTCCCACTAGCCTTGACATATACACAATATTCATCTTCACTCCTAGAAAAGCCAAACTCTTTGACTTTCTCATCAAGGCAAAGATTCCATCTGCGAGGTGCTTGCTTTAACCAATAAATGGATTTCTCAACCTTACACACTCTATTAGGGTACTCTGTATTGACAAAACCCTCTGGCTGACTCATGTAAACATCCTCAACCAACTTTCCATTAAGGAAAGCAGTTTTGACATCTATTTGCCAAATTTCATAGTCATGAAATGCAGCTATGGCTAACAGAACCCTAATAGACTTAATCTTGGCCACTGGAGAAAAGGTTTCATCATAATCAACTCCCAGAGTTTGTGAGAAACCCTTTGCAACCAGTCGTGCCATATAAGTGTATATATTACCATCCATGTCGGTCTTCTTCTTGTAGATCCAATTGAACCCTACAGTCTTACGACCTGGTACATTCTCAACCAAGTTCCAAACTTGATTGTCATACATGGATTGTTTCTCGCTGTCCATTGCCTCTTTCCACTTGGCTGACTCAGGGCCTACCATGGCTTCTGTGTAACTGTTAGGTTCATCCAGACCTATCAGTGTCTCATCATTGATAAGTGTATCACCTTCCGCAGTATTATAGAATCCATAGTAATGCTCAGGTGCATTCCTAACCCTTATGGAACGCCTCAGAGGTAAAGACTTCTCAATTGGCTCAATAGGAGTTTCCTCCTCAAGTTGAGTGCTAGGGTTTGAAGTTCCTTCACTGCTTGACTCTTGAATTTCTTCAAGGTCAACATACCTCCCACTATTTCCTTCGTTTATGAACTCTCTCTCTCTCTCTCTCTCGCTCTCTCTCTCTCTCTCTCTCTGTCTGTCTCTGTCTGTCTCTCTCTCAAGAACGCCCTCCTAGCTACAAAGACCACATTTTCACTAGGTCTGTAGAAGAGGTAACCAAAGGATTGTTGTGGGTAGCCAATGAAAATACACCTCTCGCTTCGAGGTTCGTGATTATCATGAGTCTCACATATCACGAAAGCCTCGCAACCCCAAATCTTGATGTGGTCTAGTTTGGGTACTTTACCAGTCCACATCTCATGAGGAGTTTTGGTAACTTTCTTTGTAGGGACCAGATTAAGGATATGGGCAGTAGTCTCTAAGGCATACCCCCAAAATGAGATTGGTAGCAAAGCTCGACTCATCATGGAACGAACCATGTTCAACAAGGTCCGATTACGCCTCTCAGCCATACCATTCAACTGCTGTGTCCTGGGAGGTGTCAATTGTGAGACAATCCCGCATTCCCTAAGATAGTTGAGGAACTCTGAACTAAGACACTCACCACCTCGATCGGATCAAAGCATCTTAATGTTCCTACCCAATTGATTCTCGACTTCCTGTTTAAACTCTTTAAACCTTTCGAAAGTCTCTGACTTATGCTTGATTAAGTAGACATATCCATACCTACTATAATCATCAGTAAAAGTCAAATAATAACGATTAGCATCCCTTGTGGCATGTTTAAAGGGCCCACACTCATCCGTGTGTACAAGATCCAACATACCTTCACCCCTCTCACAAGTAAGCATGATTCGCAACTATCATCTAACCTAAGGTCAAATGACTCCAAGACTCCATCCTTTTGGAGTTGGCCTATGCGTTTCTTGCTTATATGTCCAAGACGACAATGCCATAATGATGCTTTATCCAAGTTATTATCATTGATAGAGTCAATACACAAAACATTATTTCCTAAGTTATCAACCACAGATACAATTTCATACACACCATCACAAGGTAATGCTTTAAAATAAAGAACATTATTAAAGAAATCATTAATCGAACCAACTTCATTATCAAATGAAAAGGTGAAACCTTGTTTATACAATGCATGAAAGGAACTAATATTTCTTGCCATTTCTGGCGAATAACAACATTTATTCAAATCTAAATTGAACCCACTACTTTGCGATAAAGTATAAACTCCAATCTTGGTGATTGGTAAAGCTTTCATATTCCCCATGATTAAGTTTATTCTTCCTTGCTCCACATTCTCACTTCTTCTTAGTCCCTGCAAATCAGAACATATATGAATATCATAACCGGTATCAAGGACCCAAGAGTTAGAATGAGGTGAGTTATTAGATAAGATAGTGTAAATACCAGCATGGTTGGGTTTAACTTTCCCATCCTTCACATCTTGCTGGTACTTTGGGCAGTTCCACTTCCAATGTGAACTTTCATGGAAATAGAAGCATTCAGCCTCTTTTGTGTCAGAAGAAGGAGTGACGAAACCTTTCTTGGTTCCACTTAAAGAGGAGCCGTTAAGGGTCCTAGCCTTGGTACCCTTCGAAGAGCTCTTCCTCTTCTTCCCTCAACTTTTCCCGATTGCCAAAACCGGGGCGGAGTTTGGAGTAGGAGTGTTAACAACCGACTTCCCCTTAAGACCTGTTTTTGAGGTCTTGAGAAGTCCCTGAAGTTTGATGAGTGTGACCTCTTCCTTATTCATGTGATATGTCATGCGGAATTGATCATCGCACGATGGTAAGGAGTGCAAAATGATATCTACTGCAAGCTCCTCAGGGATGTTCACATTAAGCTTCAGCAACCGATCCACATACCTTTGCATTTTCTGTATGTGGCTCATGATGGACTCTCCGTCCTTCATCATGGTTGTTATCATGGAGCAGATGATTTCATACCTATCTTGTCATGCACTTTGATGGTATCTTTCCATCATATCTTGGTGCATTTCAAAAGGGTAAAAGTCGTCATAGGAATTTTGGAGTTCCGCTGTCATGGTGGCCATCATGATGCATGCTACTTTGGTAGCATCCCCTTCATGTGCCTGGAAGTCAGTGATCTCCTGAGGAGTTGCAGTGGTCTCATCAATCTCTTTAAGCTCCTTATCAAGGACATATTCTTTGTCCTCGTAGTGGCCGGTAATCATCCTGATGTTTCTGATCTATTTACTGAAGTTGGATCCATCAAAAGTGACTTTCCCACACAAGTTCATAAGTGTAAAGGAGCTATTTGGATTAGAGCCAGAAGCAACATTGTTTGAAGACATCTAAATGAAGAGGACAAGATTATTTTAGATATTAAGAGAGTCCTTAATAAAACACCCAAATGTAATATTAAGGTTAGGATCGAATCACAATATATTATAACTTAGAAGAGGTATGCCGTAATCCAAGCTATAACATATTTGAAAGGTAGGTGAATGACGATTCACCAATTTCCACCATGAAAAATGAAATATTGATATTAGGTTTTTAATTGGTTATTAGAAATTCCTAGATTATTTGAGATCCATTGAATTTTTCAATGGCATGTTTCAATCTCGAGTGTGCCCTCTAGGTTTTGTGACTGGGATACCGAGGATTACAAAACGAGGTGTGAAGTAACCATGCAAATCACTTGGTACCCTTAAAGTTTATCACTCAATCGATGTAACGGTAAACCACACACGCTCCACTGATACTATGCTAAACCTTAAGTCACCCTTTACCTACTTTGTTAAGTCCAAGTTAGTGTGCCAGTTAACCACACACGCTTCACCAACGACTTAAACAAAGTGTAAAGTGTAATTTCATGGATTAGCACCTTATTCACATTTTTCCTAAAGTAACTAAGATTGGGAATTTAATAAAACATTTAGTTACTTTATAATATTTATCATACTTTTAATGAGAATTTATAAGTCCTTATCTTACCCGTTCGGATAACGACCCTCCAGCAATCAAGAAAGCGGTGGGTGAGAGTGGACACCCAATAGGTTGCCATTTTATAGGCAAAAACCTGATAACCCCCTTATAGACCGGCTTCGTGAATGAGGCGTACTAGCGGTAAGACGACTTGATCTTATACATACACACATACACACACACATGTATATATATATATATATATATATTATTAACTTATAATATTATAAAGTATAAGGGTTGAGTTTTAACTTTTAAAATTCTAAGGGTTGGAACTAAAGTTTTAGTTAAGACTATACTTGTTCCAAAACTTGAGGGCAATTTTTGTAAACTTTCAAAATTTTTGATTTCTTGTAACTTATGAGTTAATAGAGTATTAAAAATGAAGACTCTTCATTTTTTATAACTCATGTGTTCTTTTAATGACTTTTAACAAAGTGACTTTTGGTTTTCCATAACTTGAGGACAAGTTATGGACTCCATTAAAACACATAATGATCATGAACTAATCTACCACATATGTTACAAACTATGATCATCTAATAATTATAATAACAAGAACATGAATATGAACACTTTCAAGAATCAAAAAATACACTTAAAACTTGTAATTTTGGTAATTGTCATTGTAACTGGATTAGCATAAACATTACACCATCTAAAGCATGTTTTCAAGTAACAAAACAATTTAGGGTAATGTTTCTAGTCCATTTCTAGCAAGAACAAACTCGATGAGTAGCTTGCATTTGATCATGGACTCGCCGAGTCCCCCCATAGACTCAACGAGTTCATATGAGCAGAAAGCAGAAAATCGATTTTTTCAATCAATTTGCACAAATAATCAACAAACAAGCCTAGGCTCTGATACCACTGATGGGTTTTGAGCATTCTAATACTTTATAAGTGTACGTGCAACCCTAAGAACCTTGGATCTATGTTTGTCTAATTATCATGCAAAGTTGAATTCAAGGTTATATTCCTATCTAGCATACATGGGGAACAATATTTAACTTGAATGGAAGATAGAATAACTTACCTTGTTGTTGCTTATGATCCATGAAACCTTGTGAGCCTAGCACCCTAAGTGTGATCCCTCAAATGCTTCACACAATACCAAATGCAAAGGAGTAAACTTTTAGAGAATCTTACACTTGCAAAAATCGGCCTAACCCTCACTTGTTCATGTGTAGCCAATTTTGGTGGAGAATATGATCCTTATATAGTGTTGACACATCTAGGGTTACACCATGTAAACCCTAATGTGTCATGAGTCTTCATTTCCATGACCCATGGGTTTGTAACTCCCATGGAGCATCCATGGAGCATCCTATGGGTGGAACCCAACTTGATAATCCATGGAGCCTCTTAGCCCACTATACAAGTATGGATGATTTACATAATCAACCCCTATATTTAATTAGTTATCTTTTGATCACTTAATTAATTCTTGATCAAACTAATTAAATATTATTAATATATTAGAACTTACAATATATTAATGATTCGCAAGTGTTGTTTCTATCATTTAGTCTATCCAATTGCACGGTGCCATGCAATCCAAATGGACCATGCCAGGTCGGGTCAAGTACCTACCAAAAATAGTTATGGACTTAGACACCTTATCCAACAAGATACGTATCCCAACTCCCACCAAACTCTAGTACGCATGCACGCAGCATGTCCTATAGAGTCTGAATAGTTCTCTCACTCCTCCCGTCCCTCTATGGGTGAAATGCCATACTGAAATGGTGACAAGTACCCATCTCGTCATGGAACCACTTCCAAAAGTTAGAAGTGAATCGAACATCTCAGTGTGACACAACTGACACCGATACTCCATGACGTGACACCACCTTGCGTACATAGATCTTGGTTAGCATCTCAACCGATGTCCTCTCCGCGGGATGAAATGAGTCAACCGATCCATGATGATCCATATCGAATCCACTCCATGTGTGGTCCTAGGAAGCTTTGTGATGAAATCCATAGTGATATCTTCCCATTTCCATACAAGAATATCTAACGGATGCATCTTGTGGTGAGGTTGCTGGTGTTCAGCCTTGACTTTTCGGTAAGTCAAGCACCACTTTACATACCATTCTATGCCCCGCTTCATGCAGGGCCACCAGTAATCGGGTTGAAGATCCTGGTACATCTTTGTTGCCCAAGGTGAATGGAGAACCTCGACTTGTGCGTCTCCTCCATAAGAACATGGCGTACTCCACCCTAATAAGGAACCCAAACCCTCCTATGTAGGGTTAGCAACCCACGAGTATCGTAATCAAATGAGGCCACCTTGCCTATGATCCACTTACACTTTCGGCGCTCCTCCTTCATACCCTCGACCTATGCCTCTTGGATCCATTCCAGCAAAGGAGTAACCACTGTCATCCTCAGATATATGTTTCCAATCGGTGTCGCCACAACCTTGTGGCTAAGAGCATCATCCACCATATTGGCCTTCTCTAGGTAATAAAGGATCTCACAGTCATAATCCTTCACCACATCTAACCACCAATGTTGCCTCATGTTTAGATTCGGCTTATCCATGACGTACCTCAAGCTCTTCTGGTCTGAGTAAATGGTACAACGAACCTCATAGAGGTAGTGTCACCAAATCTTGAGGGAGAAAACCATGGCCTCCATCTCCAAATTGTGTGTCGGGTAGTTCGCCTCGTGAGGCTTCAATTGCCTCGAAGCGTATAATATCATGTGACCCTTTTGAATTAGCACCACACCCTCCTGTAACGTCATAATTGGTGTCTTGCACAACCGCTTTCTGAGAGTCTCGAAGGCTGCCTGCTGCTTAGGCCCCCAGTGGAATGTCACCGACTTCTTACTCATTCGGGTCAAGGGAGCAAAAATCTTGGAGAAATCCTAGATGAATCTCCAATAATAACCTGCCAGACTAAGAAAACTCCGAGTCTCATTAGGAGACCTCAGAACCTCCCACTGCATCATGACCTGTATCTTGGCCGGATTGACCAGAATATCCTTCTAGTTGACAAGGTGTCGTAGAAACTGCACCTCACGCAACCAGAACTCACACTTGGATAACTTTTTGAAAAGTCTCTCCCTCCTCAGCATCTCCAACATCTCCCTCAGATGCACCTCATGGTGCTCCTGAGTCTTGGAGTAAACTAAGATGACATCGATGAATACTATCATAGACCAGTCCAACATCGTTCTGCACACACGGTTCATGAGGTCCATGAATGCGACATGGGCATTGGTGAGCCCAAACGACATCACCACGAACTCAGAGTGACCATAGCGAGTCCGAAAGGCTATCTTCAGCACATCATCATCCTTGAATCGCATCTGGTGATAACCCGATCGCAGTTCAATCTTGGAGAACCAAGATGCACCCTGAAGCTGGTCAAATAATTGTAAATCCTCGGGAGGGGATAATGGTTCTTCACGATTACCTTATTCAGCTCCCGATAATCTATACACATCTGATGTGACCCATACTTCTTCGTCACGAACAGGCTCGGGGCCCCCCATGGAGAACTGCTCGGCCTGATAAATCCCTTGGCTAACAGCTCCTGCATCTGTGTAGACAACTCTTGCATCCCAGGAGGAGCCAACCGATATGGGGCCATGGCTATCGGAGCCGTACCAAGAACCAGGTCAATCCTGAACTCTACCTACCACTCCGGAGGTATCCCAGACATGTCCTCCGGGAATACGTCTAGGTACTCCCTCACAATCGGCACATCATCCACTATCACCTTACCCTTATCCCGGGTATCCATGACGTAGGCGACGTAACCTACAAAACCCTGTTGTAGCTAGCGTCTCGCCCTCGCTGCTGAGCACAAAGTCCGTCCATGTTGCGGCCTCTCACCCTGATTCACTAAACCTCCCCCACTTGGGGTCTAAAATTATATAAGCTGCTACTCGCAGTCGATCACTGCCCCATTGTGGCTCAACCAGTCCATCCCTACGATAACGTTATTCGCTCGCAGGGGAATGGGGACTAAATCCACAGAAAAATTCTCATCAAGCGACTGCAGTGTACATTCCCGGTGAACCCTCACAACCCGAATGATCCTATCATCCACTATCTCTACATCAAGTGGGCAATCCAGCTCCCCTAGAGCTCCTACAAAATGCTTGCTGAGTGCAAGCGACACAAAAGATTGGGTAGCCTGTGAGTCAAATAATACCAGAGTAGATATATTATTCACAAGGAACGATCCTATAAATCATACATAAACATAAGCTAAATAAATCGATATGATAAAGAGATAAGGAGAAGAAACATACCCATCACCACATCAGGAGCATCACGTGCCTCCTCTGTTGTCATCTGAAAGGTCCTGCTCTTCACCACAGGCGCCTCTGCCCAAGGTTGTCGGCCATCGGTAATCCTCAATGTAGCAGAAGTGGGTGCCGCCACCTGTCCTACTGCTGCTAAACTCGGGCACTGCTACCGCTTATGTCTCCTCTGATTGCACCAGAAGCAAATTAGATCTGATACTATAGTGATGGTGGTGGTAGCATTACAATCCCTGCTGACATGACCTGTTTGGCCATACTTAAAGCAACCTGAACTACCTGCTGTACATATCCCTCATGCAACTTGTTGCACTTTCCACAGTGTCTGCGGCCCTGCTGGCTCCTCGATTGGTTATCTGATACTTTGGACTTCTTCCCCACACTCCCTGTCTGAACCCCCTCTGGTTTCCTCTCCGTCTCCATCTCCAAATCCAGGTCCCTTTCCTGAGCCCTCAGAATTATTTCCTCCAGCATCTTACAGTTGGATCAACTCACAGACTGGCGGATATCATGGTATCAGGTCTTTTTCATCTCCTCGTCTTCCATGTACTATAGAACAAGAAGGTCCCTCTCCCTAAACATCGCGGTGATCTTAGCACCGTCTCAGTGGTCTGCTAGAGATCCTGGAACTCCCTAGCAAGCTGCTGCACCTCAATCACTGGTTCAAACTCGGCTCTAAACCTAGCCCAAAAGTCACTCCAAGTCATCACATCAAGAGCTACATTATCTATAATTGCATGTCCAACGTCCTCCTACCGATCACGTGCCATATCCTTCAGAAGGCAGGAAGCAAGTTGGACCTTGTCCCCCTCGGGACAACGGCTGGTGCAAAAGGCGTTGGCGACATCAGCCAATCACCTGCTGCTAGCAATAGTGTCCAGAGCCCCATGATAGTCTAGAGCTTAACAAGCTCGGAACTCCCTAAAGGTCATCGTGCGCGCCCCTAACAAGGCTGCCATCTCGGTGGGAAAGCACTCATTCTCTCGTCAATAATCTCCACGATACTCTCCTTGATCGTAACGAATATCACAGGAGTTTGGTCCAATATATTGTCCATGATTTCAGATGAAATTAACTCTCTCATCTGATTATCGAGATGTCCGGCTCCAGAGCCCAAGCCTGATCCCTCACTGGCACCTGAACTGCCGACTGGTCTAGTTCGTAGCATCACCATACTGAAAAACACACCATAACAAACATCAAAATACTAATCATAACTCGAGGGATCACAAACTACAAGTTTCCTGGATTCATTTCAGCGTTCCTTGGTTCAAGTATGGATCCTCTGCTTTTAGTAGTATGGGCCCATATTACCTTCCACATCTATCCATAGCTTCCCTAAGAACTGTCTTGACTCCACCAAGTCCCTTTCACTACTAATGCTTCACGCGCTAATCTTATCCTAGGCTTGCCCTATGGTAATATCCAACCCACTCTCTACCATCATCTGCATAATAAATCCCTGCTATCCCCCCCTAAGTAGCTCGCGAATACCATTACATATCACTTAGACCAGATAATTCTTCGAATGAAAGGTCCTACCCTACAACGGTTAACCTCAAACAAGAGCTGCGAAATAAGGCTAAACCTAACCTTCTAAAATAATTTAGTCCTCACTAATATGTAACTTAGCATATTCGTTTACTAGTTCGTAAAAGATAACTAGAACTCCTAAAAGCACAAAGAAAGAAACATTAAAGCATCGAGTAAGCATGTCCTAATCAGGCCATCATATCTCTGACTAACTAGCATGCAATTCATAAATCTCATACACATATATCAGGCATATAAGGCATCCTACTAGATCCTTATCCCTGATCTAGCAAGTAGTTCTCATAAGCATATCATAAAAACCATGTATGGGTAATTTGGGAGAACTTACATGAGCTCGGCTGATTGCAGGCACCATACCCTTTTCTCTTTTCAAAATCATTTTTATTAAAATGGTTTATTTTGAAAATATTTATACCAAATCCTCAGTTTGAGTTCAAATAGACCCGAGAGTGTGCCCGAATCCCTCAAACCAAGGCTCTGATACCAACTTGAAACATCCCAAAAATACGATCCAACAATTTTGTTTTAAATCATTAATAAAACCATAGCTAACAACTCATCACATAAAAATCATAAATCATGTATGTCAAAATATCATAAACATTTGTCAAACATATCAGAGTAAAAAACATACCAGGCTAAACAAATGGTGTGTACACCACAGTCATCCCGAGCTCTTCCCCTTGCTACCGGAAGCACTTGAAACCAAAACTAAAAACTGTAAGCATGAAGCTTCATGAGTCTCCACAAACTACCATATACCATACACATAATCACATAATCACATAATAACATAACATGGGCATTTCTCGCTACATCATCACGAAGGCATCAAGCATACACACATTCCTTGGGCACTGCCTGACATCGTACCTAGGGAACATATAAACCTACATCGGGCACTGCTCGTCATCGTTCCTTAGTCCGAAACATACTAACATACATAAATGGGCCAGTATTGGTGCCTTCGACCCGTTCCTACAGGAGGAAAACACACCTCGCAAAGCTGACTGCTGAATCTTACGGTAAGGAATCTCTAACAACTGCTCCCACGACTCCCCGAATTCAACGACCCAAATTTTATATAACCTTTCTAAGCCCACTAGTGGCCCACTTATGGCCCAATTTTCCAAATTGGGCCCAACTCCGCAAATAGGCCTTCCCTTAAGCCCAAACATATACTTAGTCTAATATCTGACTTCTAATGGACCATTAAGGCCAAACAGCTGATGAGTCCAAAGATTGGCCCAATCCGAGGCCCAAAAGACGCAAAGCCCAGAGCCAAAGAGTGTGCTGGTAGTACCCCTTTGTACTCTAAGCGTACAACTTGCATGGCTTGTACGTTGTGCATACTGGCTTGTATGCCCAACGTACTACCCTGTTAAGCCATATTCTTCAAAAATGCTTAATCCCGTAAGACCTTAAGATGAAAACCCAAATCTGAGCCCACTAACATGTCTTAACTCATAAAGTCGATCACTTCGTGGCTTACAACCCACCAAATGTACCCAAACTTGAAATATGACAATTATTTTTCATGGAAGTGACTAGAACTCATGCATGGTCACAAAAGGACCTTTAAGATTGAAAATTTCCTGCTCTTGGGACTCATATAGCACTGATGGTGGCAACCCTAAGTCTAGAACTGATTAGAAGCATAAAAATCCATTCTTGGAGTCTAAAAAGGTCCAAAACACCATTAACATAAATCTAAGCATTCATGAGGCAAGTTGAGAGCTTTTTACCTCAAATGGATGCCAAATGGTGATGTTATCTCAGATTCAACTTCTTCCTTTTCCTTCCAAGCTTCAAATCACCAAAGTAAGCTTCACAAGGCCAAAACACACAAAGATGAAGTATGAAAGGATTTCTAGGGTTTTTGAATCGAGGTGGCTAGTAAGGAGGCTAGAGTTTGGGACATAATGTTGTATTTATATAGATTAAACGCTAAAAATTAGGGTTTTGAGTCTGCTCGTGTACGTTGCGCGTACTCCTTGGTATGTGACACGTATGCACATGAGCCCTCCGAATCCAATGCTGCACTATGCCCCGCGTACGCCAAGCTTACGCCCATCGTACGTCTTCGGGCAGCCTAACCACAACGGCCCACTTACCAATCCACTACCTGTCTCATGGCTAACAAATAAATTACAAGATATTAAATAATTATTATTACCTCAAGTCATAGGTGTTACAGAAAGTGTTAGACAATGAGATTGATTTTGTTCCATGCCTCATGTCTAGATGATATTGCAGAACGAAAGATTATATAATCACTTATCTTAGGACACGTAAGTGACTGGTTCAATGTTCGACAACGACTACTACAACAACTTTTGGGAGCTAGAATTTGCTGATCAAGTCATAAGTTGTATTGGTAGTTATAGTTACAGACTTATCCAAGTGGGAGACTGTATAAACATGAATCGATACTAACACAGTCCTATTTGGTTGCCCTCAAACCTAGCAATTAGACATGATGGTTTTTGGAGAGAGAGGTTGATTTATTATCTGACTAATAACTTGAAATAAATAATTTATTAATATATTATGAGAATAAAATATTAATTAGAAATAGTAATATTTAATTAATAATTGATTAGAAATTAATTGGAATTATTTTTGAGATTAATGGAATTAACTAAAAGTGAAGGGTCTAAAGTGAAATTATTCAACAGTTAAACAAAAGACTCTAGAACCTTTCACCGGGAGGGTGGACGGTTTCTAGGGGATAATCTAGGGTTTCTGGATTATCCCATGTGTATAAATATAGAGTTGAATAATTACAAATTTGAAATATTATTATTATATTCATATTAGGATTATCCAGGACTTCGTTATACCACTATATAAAGGACCCTTGCCCTTTATATTTCGGCCACTCATACTCTTAGAGTGTAGTGATCCTATCTATGATGACAAATACAGAATATGAAATGATTTAGTGAATCATGCAAGAATCAAAAACACGAAGAACACAAGGATGTAAATAATCTCGTTTTAATCTCTTATTAGTCTAGAAAGTATTAGAAAGTGGTTTATGCAATATTTCTGTCACTAGACTAATATATCACAAGTTCTTACATTAAATGAGTGTCACACATTCCTATTTATATGAAAGCTCATTACACACAAATAAAAGGGTAAGCACACATGACATCCAAGAATGACTTTGCACCTAACATTCTCCCCCTGAAAGTTAGGATTGGATGTCCTGGCTTCAGTAGTCGATGAGCTCGCACGACCAAGACCAACTCCCCCTCGATGTAATACCAGTCTTCAAATCCGCAAATGAATACCCGAGAAGCTTCGAATACCATTTCTTCATTCTCCCCTTTTTTATAATCAACAAGTGATTATAAAACCCACTAAGGTTGATAAGTGCCCAAGGAACAAACTTCACAAATCTCCCCCTCGATGTGTGACAAAAATGAAACCGAAAAAAACTTGCATGAAAAAAAAAATCACAAAAAAAAAATCATGAAGAATTTTCAATTTTTGTGAAAACTTTTGACTTTTAGGTGAGAGTTGCTAGAATTTCGAAAATTTTGGTAAAAATTACCAATATCATAATTTTGCGTGAACCCATTGCGCCAAAAATAGCTTCCAATGCAAAAATTACCCCACATGTGAAACTGGGCATAAAGTGTCAATTCACATAAAATGTAGGGACTCAAAACATAAGATTTTCCATTTCTCAGCCAAACTGGGTAAATTCTGCCAACTCTTTGAAACTCCAGGGATTCGAAATTAAAATCCTACATTCTTCACAAAATTTTTCCCTATTTCGGATGTCGATGACGTTTGCCACTTCTTAGAAAGTTCAGGGATTCAAATCGACTCAATTTGTTTCTTCTTCATTTTCACTTCGAATTCCAGTATCGTTACAACACCTTCAACCAAAGAAAATTGATACCCATTTTGAACATTTGAAATCAAACCTTCCCAGTCGAGACTATATACCTCAAATCTTGATGCTTGACTCTCGATTATGAGATCGATTCCATAATTTAGACCCTCAACCTTGATCTCAGATCTTCATACTGTCGATATAACCAATCAATCTTGACTTGACCCGATAACCATCGATGTTAGCCAAATGCAGTTGAGTGTCGAGTATTTGAGAATGTAACCTAAACTTTCGATCCTCGACATCACCACTCATCAGCAAATTCGACCTCAAAGATCAACAATCGACATCCCAAATCATTCGACTCCATACATTGATCATTGTTCCAAGAACTCATTCCATTTTCATCTCTTCATTCTTAAAACTTTCGTTCGACTCAGCCCATCTGCTTGTCATTTTAGTCTCGAATCATTCGATTCACAGTCATCAATTTCACCATAAAGAAACCTGTTCAACCTCGATCTTCTCATGTTAAAATCGTCATTCATAGCCGATAATGATCCTTATCACCAAACAGTCACACGTTGAATTTCACATATACATATTGAAATCGTATCCAACATTTAAATTAATTTCCCAAATTCATGCTTATTTGACCCAAAAGCGAACTCAAATGATAAATGTATTTAACTTTGATTCCAAATATTCGACTCTAATACTTCATAGTAGTTGAAATCACAAAATACAACTCGAACAACATCAATAGACATGTTTGATTTTCAAACATCTCCAATGAACATAGGATACAAACGAAGTTGAAATTGAGTATTGAGCAAGCACAACCAGATGAGAAGAAAAAAAAAATATACAAAAGTCAAAATTGTAAATCGTTTTCAACCAACTCATTGATTCAAATATGAACAATATTTGATCTAATTAGCTTTGGTGAAGACAAATTGCAATGTACTAGTGGATCAGTAAGCAATTTGAATATATCTCAAAGGTGTGAAATTGAGAACTCATTTCCGCAACACGAATTGGGCTAAATACTACTGTATGAACAGTAGCAATCGAATTGTTAGATGTGGGCTCAAACACATATTAATGGATAGTAAACAATAATAATTGGATTTTAGCTTCAAAGTATGAATCAATGAACAAAAGAATTGATTGTCTGATTTTGAATTTGGTACTTGATCTTTTAAAAAAATTATTGGATCAGTAATGGGGTTTGAAACAAAATAGATCCAACGAATCAAACGATCAAAAATGAAAAAAAATTATTGGATCACTAATGGGGTTTGAATTCAAGAACAACTTCTGTAACACCGTAAAATTTAAAACAAATTTTCACATTTTTAAACACATTTTATCAAACGCCATTAAAACAAAATGTCATTGTGTTAATACATTGGTTCACAAATTAGTTCCCAAGATCAACTACATAAAATCCATGCGTGTGTACGAGTCATGTCGGCGCCTTCCTGCGATCATCACTGGTACCTGAAACACATAACCCATAACACTGTAAGCGTAAAGCTTAGTGAGTTCCCCAAAATACCATACATAACACTGCTAGCCACTCGAGGCTATAACTCTGTGGGCCCGTGGACCCTAACTCTATGGACCCTCTGGTCCTAACTCTGTGAACCTTTCGGTTCTAACTCTGGTATACTCTGATATACACATGATATAAAACACATAGAAACAATGCAGTATAACACATCTCATAATAGCATATGATAACTTTGGCGCATAACTCTAATTACCACTCTAGGTAAAGTATAGTGAGAAGACTCACCTCAGATGTCCCGGTAAATCACTGACTCGGTAGAAATACGATCTAGCCTCTGCCGTAAACACATGAAGTAATACTCTCATAAATATAACTCTCAGAACTAGACTCTATTCTCTCTAAGCACCCTCAAAAGGGTAAAAGACCATTTTACCCCTCCTTTGGCTCAAAGGCCCTCATTGCTGACCAAAACCTAAAAGTCAACCAAAGTTAACGGTCAAACTTTGACCTGACTCGGCGAGTGCACTTGGGCAACTCGGCGAGTCCACCTGTGTCTACTTAACTCTTTTAGTCCCATATAACACGTCAAGTCCCTTTCTTTACTCGATGACTCCCCAGGTCAGAATCGCGGGGCTACCCCAACTCAACTCGCCGAGTCTCAAGAACAACTCGGCGAGTACATGCCATGCACAAACTCCATTGACCTTCTGAGGTCAGATCTGTTCCTCTAATTCATAGATCTGTCCTTTCCAAGCATAATAATCACGTAAAGTCCAGACCTTGACACTCATATATCGTCTAGATGGTATCATTTGGTGATTTAGCCCTAAACATGGCATCCTAAGCTCATAACTCTCAAGATAACTCATAGAGCTCCAAGGGTTAAGGTCTCTGGACCTCTTTGAGTCCAGATCCAAGGTATAAACTCAATAAGGGACCAATTGCTCCACATTACCATCCTCAAAAGAGGTTAGAAAACCCTAACTCTAAGGATCAATTCCAAAACTAAAGAAGGTCCGAATAATACCTCAACTTGAAGTTTCTAAACTCTAAAACCACTAGAATCACACCTCCTTCAGCCTCCTCTTGCTCTTGATGACCTTCTTCTTGCTAAACCAAAGATAAAAAGATCAAATATGGCTTCTCCTTCTTCCCAACGATCTATCTCACTTAGGGTGCTCTCAAGGGACTGGTAGCCGCAATGGAAGGCTACGAGTGCCCTTAAATAGGCTCCAACCCCAGAGGATTAGGGTTTCATTAAACAGCGTGGACTCGCCGAGTCCAACGCGAACCCGAAAGATAAGCTGCGATCCTACTTGATGAGTCTAAGTATCAACTCGGCGAGTTCCTTCATAAATTCAAAAAATAAATTACTAGTATAAAATACATGGGATTCCGGATGTTATAAGTCTCCCCCACTAGAATCAGACTTCGCCCTCGAAGTCTCATTCTGCAAACAACTCTGGATGCTGCTCACGCATCTTGCGCTCCGACTCCCAAGTCAGCTCTGACCCTTTCCTATGCTGCCACTGCACCTGCACCAGAGGCACTTCCTTGTTCCTCATAACCTTGACTTTCCAATCCCTAATTGCCACCGGTCTTTCAACATAGTTCAGGCCTACATCCACCTGAATATCCTCTAACAGTACCACTTCCGACTCGTCGGCTATACACTTTCTCAACTGCGACATGTGAAAAGTGTTGTGAATCTACCCCAACTCCGCAGGTAGCTCCAAACGGTAGGCTACCCTACCTACCCTCTCGATTACCCTTAAAGGTCCAATATATTGAGGCCCTAACTTGCCCCTCTTCCTGAATCGGATCACTCCTTTCCAAGGAGAGACCTTCAAGAGTACGAAGTCACCGACCTGAAACTCGAGCTCGGACCGACGCCTGTCCGCATAACTCTTTTGACGGCTTTGATCGGTTAACAACCTCTGCCTGACCTGCTGTATCTGCTCAGTCGTCTGAAACACGATCTCTGTACTTCCCGTTACACATTGTCCCACCTCTCCCCAGCAAATGGGGGTCCGACACCTCCTCCCATACAACAACTCAAAGGGTGGCATACCAATGCTCGAATGATGACTGTTGTTGTAGGAAAACTCTACCAAGGGCAAATATGTGTCCCAACTCCCGCCAAAATCCAATACACATGCTCGGAGCATATCCTCGAGTGTCTGAATTGTCCGCTCGCTTTGCCCATCAGTCTGTGGGTGATATGCAGTAGTAAAATGCAACCGCGTACCCAACTCCTCATGAAATTTCTTCTAGAAACTGGAAGTGACACGCACATCTTGATCCGAGACAATTGAGATCGGGACTCCATGCTACGAGACTACCTCTCTCACATACAACTCTGCCAGCTTCTCTGCAGAAGAGCTCACGCTAATGGCAAGGAAGGGAACGCTCTTCGTCAACCGGTCTATAATCACCCAAATTGCATCGACACCCCTCGCAGTCCTTGGCAATTTGGTGATAAAGTCCATAGCAATTTGTTCCCACTTTGACTCGTGAACCTCTAACGGCTGCAATTTACCATGCGGCCTCTGGTGCTCGGCCTTAACTCGGCGACAGGTTAGGCACCTCTCAACGAACCATGCAACATCCCTCTTCATACAGGGCCACCAATACTTCTTATTTAGGTCCAGATACATCTTAGTGTCCCCGGGATCGATCGAGAACTTCGATCGATGTGCCTCTTCCATCAAAATGGTACGTGTCCCGCCCACAAACGGTACCCAAATCTGACCCTGAAATGTCATAACTCCCCAGCTATCAGTAACGAACTCCGATACCTGTCCGATAACTCGCTCCCTCTTTTGGTTCTCTGGTCTCGCAACCTCGGCCTGAGCCCCTTGAATGGTGTCCAAGACTGGAGTCATCACTGTCAATCTCATACAAAAGTCTCACATTGGGACACTCTCCGTCCTATGACTCAGGGCATCAGCCACCACGTTAGCCTTACCCGGGTGGTACAGGATCTCACAATCATAATCTTTTACTACATCCAACCATCTCCTCTACCGCATGTTCCGGCTGGACTGATCCATCAAGTACTTCAGGCTCTTATGATCCGTGTAGATGGTACACCGGACCCCATACAGGTAGTGACGCCAGATGTTAAGGGCGAACACCACTGCCCCCAACTCTAAATCGTGGGTGGGATACTTTACCTCATGAGGCTTCAGCTGCCTCCCTGCATATGCTATCACGTGCCCCCTCTGCATAAGCACCGCTCCCAACCCTGATATCGACGCATCACAATATACCACGAAGTCCTCCATACCCTCCGGAAGGGCTAACACCGGGGCTTCGCCTAACTACTGACGAGGTGTCTCAAAGGAGGCCTGCTGCTCTAGGCCCCATGAGAAAGCAACTCCCTTCCGAGTCAACTTGGTGAGTGGCACGGCGATCTTGGAGAAATCCCTGATAAATCTCCGATAATAGCCTGCCATTCCTAGGAAACTCCTGATCTCTGTAGGTGAGCTCGGCACCTCCTAACTCATCACCGCCTCAATCTTGGCTGGATCGACCAGTATCCCTTTCTGGTTAACAAGATGCCCCAGGAACTGGACCTCTCGTAACCAAAAATCACACTTGGAGAATTTGGCGTAAAGCCTCTCTGATCTCAAAACTCCGAGGATCTCTCTCTGATGTTCCTCATGTTGTTCCTTGGATCTCGAATACACCAATATGTCTTCAATAAACATGATCACTGAGCGATCCAACATCGGCCTACATACTCTATTCATGAGGTCCATGAACACCGCCGATGCGTTGGTGAGCCCGAAAGGCATCACCACGAACTCGTAATGCCCGTAACGAGTCCTGAACGCTGTCTTTTGGATGTCCTCATCTCGCACCCTCACCTGATGATAACCTGATCTCAAATCAATCTTGGAGAACCAAGATGCTCCCTGCAACTGATCGAACAAATCATTGATCCTCGGCAATGGGTAACGGTTCTTGACCGTCAGCTTGTTCAATTCCCTGTAATCAATGCACATTCGATGTGAGCCATCCTTTTTCTTAACAAAAAGGATAGGCCCTCCCCATGGCGAACTGCTCAGCCGAATAAATCCCTTCCCCAACAGCTCCTGAAGCTGCGAGGATAACTCCTACATCTCTGGAGGCGCAAGGCGATAAGGTGCCTTGGCGATAGGTGCAGCTCCCGGAACCAAGTCGATGCTGAACTCAACCTGCCTTTCTGGAGGCACACCTGGTAACTCTTCCGAAAATACATCCGAGAACTCACGCACTATAGGAACCTCATCAACTGACCTCGTTCTCTCTGAATCAACCCTCGTATCCATCACATATGCTACAAACCCGTTACAACCCTGCTGTAGACTCTGTCTCGCTCTGGCGGGTGAACAAAATGCCGACCAGAACGCGTACCCTCGTTGTACACGGTAAGAACTCCTCCACTAGGATCTCGTATAGTCACCAGCTGTCTCTCGCAGTTGATAACCACTCCAACCTTACTCAACCAGTCCATGCCCACGATGACACAAACATCTCCCATCGCAATAGGAACTAGATCAATCGAGAACTTAACACCGAAAATCTCGAGTACACATCCTCGAATCACCTCGGTGGCATACACCGCTCTCTCATCAGCTATGGAAACTCTCAGAGGTCGATTCATCACCTTCCGAGTAATACTGATGTGCTGACTAAAAGCCAAAGATACAAAAGACCGACTCGCACCCGAGTCAAATAACACCAAGGCAGGTACAAAATTCACAAGAAAAGTACCTACGTATATCATAATATAAGCACAATATCTCAACATAAAAGTAAATATATGAAAGAATACATACTAGCCACAACATCGGGCGCTGCGCGGACCTCCTCCGCGGTCAACTCGAAGGCTCTCCCTCGCACCTTCGGTACCTCGACCTTCATTGGCCGGCTCTCAATAGCTCTAATAGCAGCAGGGGTAGATCCCTGAGGTGCTCCCTAGGTAGTCCCTCGCAACTGTGGACACTCTGCCTTGCGGTGTCCGGTCTGGTTACAGTGAAAGCATACTGCAAACCCCTTGGGGAAATCTATGGCCATATGCCCCTCCTTGCCACATTTGTAGCAGAACCCCGCTCTGCACACCCCAAGGTGGCTCTTGCCGCACTTGCCACAAGTGCGGCCCTTCTGACTCCCAGATCGTGAATCAACGGCCTTGGCCCGCTTGGCTGCCGGTTGAGACTGTGTCGGCCGTTGATCCCCCGTCTGAGACTCAGCCTCCTCCCTAGCCTGGGTCTCCAACTCTATCTCCCTCTTCCGGGCATTTGCTTGAAGCTCATCAAATTTCCAATATGACGAGTTCGCCATGAACTCCCGTATATCCTTCCTCAAATTACTCAGGTAGCGGTTCATATGTGCCTGCTCGGAGGACACATGCTCTGGGCAGAACATCGCCCGCTCATGGAACTTCCTCGTAATCACCGTAACAGAATCAGTACCCTGCTTGAGGGTCAAAAAATCCTGGGCCAAACGTTCCCTTTCCACCTGGGGAACGTACTCATCTCGGAACATAGCAGTGAACCTCTCCCAAGTCACTGCAGCAAGCTCAGTAGGCGAACAATGCGCTGTCACAAACTTCCACCAGTCCTTCGCTCCCAAGCGAAGCTGGTTCAGCGCGAACCGAACCCTCAAATGCTCAGGAGATGAGCAAGTAAAGAAACATCCCTCCTTGTATGATATCCACCTCATCGCTACAATTGGATCCTGGGTCCCATCAAACTCCGGTGGTTTTGTGTTGCTGAACTCCCGGAACAGCAACGCATCACCACCTTGCGGTCTAGCCGCAGCTACAGCTGCAGTGGCCGCAACAACAGCAGCCTCAGAAAGGGCAGCGTATCTCTCATCGAACGTCTCTATCAAGGTGGTCTTAATAGACCCGAACATTTCTGGAATCTCATCGCGGATGGCAGCAGCCACCTTATCATGAATCATCTAGCGGAGCTCCTCGTTGCTCACACCCTTCCACTGGTCCCTGGTTGGTGACGTGTCCCTACCATGACGCCTCTTTGAAATACAACATATGATACCAGAAATTTACTCGGATATACACTCACTCGATATCCCAACCCTACTTGATCTCTGGTGCCCTAAGGATTTTTACTTGGGTTGCGTACTGACCCGGTGCCTTCGATAGTACGGGCCCAATACTACCGACCACAACGACTCAGCATTCACACCAAGTCCTCCTCCCAGAGCCCCAAATCCCAAGTACGCTATTCTCTCTAATCATGTGCTACTCACTAGCAAATCTCTCATAAGCTCCTTGTTACTATCTCAACACTCTCAAGCATCAGTAATAGCAAAATCCCTATACTAAGGCATCCTATATCAGGCCACTCTAGTCCTATTAAGAATACCTAGTCTTACTCTAGCATGCATAATATAATTCGTATAATATAACATTTCATTTACAACTTATTGTAAGGGTATTTTGGGAAATCACCGTTCAGGCGCTGGCTGATCGTACATACGGTGTTGCTCTGTCTGTTTCAAAATTCTTTTTACTCCTTTTAAAAAATTTTACTTTATTATCAAATTTTCTTCCTCAGTTCCTCAGTTTGAGTTCAGATACGGCCGATGATACGTGTATGGGCTTGATTTGGTAAGTAGGGTAGTGTTTAGGTAAATTAAAAGAGAATAGTAACCACAAATGATATGTCAATGGAAAGAAATGGATAGATTAGTAACAACTCAAGACCTATTAAGTTGTATACTGGTGAAAACAATCCAAGACCTATTAGATTGAGTTCGTATCAAGTCAAGAACACGTCCTAACAAGATAATTTGTGAATTATAACAATAATTCCAATTGAAAAAAAGCTTTTTTCTTAAAAATTCGTCTATTACTTTCCCATGCATAAACTTGGCTTTATATGAAGCCTTTATTACAAACTTGGTGGTTACAAGCCAACCAACCAATTATTCATTAAAACTAGTAAATGAAAATTAAGGAAACTCTTGAAATAACACAAAAAAACGTCCAAGACACTTGAGGATGAAGAAAAAACCGTCTATGCTTCATTAAGGAGCCATAAGAAGCATTAATGAGCCATCAGAAGCATTAAAGTGTAACCTTAATCCACCAAAGAGTGATAAAAACGGCTAGGAGGCTTTATGAAGCAAAAAGTAACATTTGTAGCACTTATGAATCCTTAAAAATGTTGCCCCAGCCTTCATGCAACCCTAATTGAATTTGTGGGTTACCATGCATAACCCAACCATTGAGCCCAAGCCACCTTCTAGCCCACTAAATCACTAATCCATCACCTTTTGGGCTTTCATAATCCATGCATGGATCATCCCCTCCCCCTTTGAAAGGAATTGACCTCAATTCATCAAGGTCATCATAATCAAGATAAGGTGAAAGATCTCCCACATTAAAGGTAGCATGCATTCCATGGTCTCCTCCCAAATCCACCTTGTAACCATTATCATTTTCAGAATTTGTCACTTCCACACATGTATCAGCCGAAGATGTATCCAAAACCCTCAAACCAAGGCTCTGATACCAAATTGTAACACCGTAAAATTTAAAACAAATTTTCACATTTTAAACACATTTTATCAAACACAGTTAAAACAAAATGTCATTGTGTTAATACATTGGTTCACAAAATAGTTCCCAAGATCAACTACATAAAATCCATGCGTGTGTACGAGTCATGCCGGCGCCTTCCTGCGATCATCACTGGTACCTGAAACACATAACACATACCACTGTAAGCGTAAAGCTTAGTGAGTTCCCCAAAATACCATACATAACACTGCTAGCCACTTGAGGCTATAACTCTGTGGGCCCGTGTGCCCTAACTATGTGGACCCTCTGGTCCTAACTCTGTGAACCTTTCGGTTCTAACTCTGGTATACTCTAATATACACATGATATAAAACACACAAAAACAATGCAGTATAACACATCTCATAATAGCATATGATAACTTCGGCACATAACTCTAATTACCACTCTAAGTAAAGTATAGTGAGAAGACTCACCTCAAATGTCCCGGTAAATCACTGACTCAGTAGAAATACGATCTAGCCTCCGCCTAAACACATAAAGTAATACTCTCATAAATATAACTCTCATAATTAGACTTTATTCTCTCTAAGCGCCCTCAAAAAGGTAAAAGGCCATTTTACCCCTCCTTTGGCTCAAAGGCCCTCATTGCTGACCAAAACCTAAAAGTCAACCAAAGTCAACGGTTAAACTTTGACCCGACTCAGCGAGTGCACTTAGGCAAATCGGCGAGTCCACATGTGTCTACTTAACTCTTTTAGTCCCATATAACACGTCGAGTCCCTTTCTTTACTCGACGAGTCCCCAGGTCAGAATCGCGGGGCTACCCCGATTCAACTCGCCGAGTCTCAAGAACAACTCGGCGAGTACATGCCATGCACAAACTCCATTGATCTTCTAAGGTCAGATCTGTTCCTCTAATTCATAGATCTATCCTTTCCAAGGATAATAATCACGTAAAGTCCAGACCTTGACACTCATATATCATCTAGATGGTATCATTTGGTGATTTAGCCCTAAACATGGCATCCTAAGCTCATAACTCTCAAGATAACTCATAAAGCTCCAAGGGTTAAGGTCTCTAGACCTCTTTGAGTCCAAATCCAAGGCATAAACTCAATAAGGGACCAATTGCTCCACATAACCATCCTTAAAAGAGGTTAGAAAACCCTAACTCTAACAATCAATACCAAAACTGAAGAAGGTCCGAATAATACCTCAAGTTGAAGTTTCTGAACTCTGAAACCACTAGAATCACACCTCCTTCAGCCTCCTCTTGCTCTTGATTACCTTCTTCTTGCTAAACCAAAGATAAAAAGATGAAATATGGCTTCTCCTTCTTCCTAACGATCTATCTCACTTATTGTGCTCTCAAGGGACTGATAGCCGCAATGGAAGGCTAAGAGTGCCCTTAAATAGGCTCCAACCCTGCAGGATTAGGGTTTCATTAAACAGCGTGGACTCGCCAAGTCCACTCATGGACTCGCCGAGTCCAACGCGAACCTGGAAGATAAGCCGCGATCCTACTCAATGAGTCTAAGCATCAACTCGCCGAGTTCCTTCACAAATTGCAAAAATAAATTACTAGTATAAAATTCCTGGGATTCCGGATGTTACAACTTCATTCTTTAAAACTTCAACTTTGCATGTTTGAATCAAATCTTTTGTAGTTTGATATTTGTGAATTTCTTGGATTGATGGCTTTCGATAAGGAATCATTCCATCAAACAAACCACAAGAACACAAAATATCATCAGTTTGAACTCCAATTAAGCAAAAAAATTTCATCTTCATGAGAATCAACTTGAATCTTCTTATCTTGAACTTCAATAACATCAATAACATCACATTGAATTCCATAGTCTTGCGAACTTCAACAAACTTAAGAGCATGAAGATCACTTGGGTCTTTAATAAGAGAAACATATTCCTTGTTGAATAATTCTCTTTCTTTTCCTTCCTTTTGATTTTCACACCAAGATAACATAATCATGGTGATTTCAAGCAAACATCCAATATTTAAAAGTGGTTGAAATATCAATCTTCCATGATCATTTTTCAATCCTCCATAAGAAACCAAAGTTTCCCATGTACTCAACATGCCTTTCAACAGTAATCCATAGAATTGATTTCCATTGACTTTGTATTTGACATTTTTAATGATCACGATCCAAGAATCATAACACAAGTACACCATCTTTGATCAACTGATAAGAACATGGATTTTTCTAGAGAGAGAAAGTGATTTTGAATGGGTTTCTAGAGTGATAAAGCGAAAATCACTTGAATTCTAGTAAAGAAAATCGAATTATGAATCAAATAAATGAACAATTTGATTTCTAGAATCCAAAAACTCTCCAAAACACGAAGATCAAATCACAATGAAGAATCACCATGTCACACCCCAAAACCGAGAACGGCGGAAACGTTCTGGGGCGGAGCACATCATGTAATGTATCACAACAATGTAAAGTAGTAAACAAGCAACAACATCATCCATTTCATTAATAGTATAATTTTAATTACAAGTTTGTTCTTTCATAATATACAACAATAAAATGAATAATCAGTGAATAAGACGAGTTTGGACTGCTCCGTCTTCACCAAAAACCTGGTCATCGTACCTATCTATTTGCGACCTGAGATTACAAGTTATTTTGAAAGCGAGTATCAGCAAAAAAGCTGGTGAATTCATAAGTATTAATGTGTTTTTGATTTGTAAAACTTGTAATGAAAGACTTGATATTGTTCTGAAAGAAAGTTCGTATAAGTGTGGAAATGTTTCTAAGTAATGGAAACCGTTTGGTAAACCCTAGAAATCCCTATGATTCCTATTAATATAGATGAAATCTTCTGCCAAGACCTAGTTGTTTTGAAAGTAGTCTTCTACCAAGACCTAGTTGTTTTGAAAGTATTCTTCTACCAAGACCTGACTATTTTGAAAGTAGTCTTCTACCAAGACCCGACTGTTTTGAAAGCAGCCTTTTACTAAGACCCGACTGTTCGACAATTATTATTAACATAAGAAATTGTATCCTTTGGTACTAGGATACTCAAATACAGTTCACCTCATTGGTTATGTGGATGAGTCACAACATAATGGTAATAATATAACTAACTTACGTATTATCCCTTTATACTAGGATAACTAACAGTGTTAACTTTAGACATCCATAGATGTACATTTACCTCTATTGCTAACAGGTGGGTGTAGGAATAGTTAGTCCCTTAAAGTATACCTGTAATGGTATCAACCGAAGACATCCGTGGATGTGCATTTACCTCTGTAGCTAACAGAGATTCTAGGAATGGTTAATCCCGTAAAGTATCCTTTGGTACTAGGATATAAAGTCCAATCTATCTCGTCGATGATGTGATTGTATCACAAGGTAAAGATAGAAAGGAGAGAACTATATAACAGTATCTAGACATATAATATGTAATAGCAATTTGCCATATAATATCTATGTAAAAGTATTCATGTGTAAGTATTCATGTAAAAGTATTCATGTAAAAGTATTCATGTAAACGTACTCATGTAAGCGTATCTATGTAAGAGTATTCATGTATATGTATTCATGTAAAAGTATTCATGTAAACGTACACATGTAAGAGTATCTATGTAAGAGTATTCATGTATAAGTATTCATGTAAAAGTATTCATGTAAATGCACTCATGTAAGTGTATCTATGTAAGAGTATCCCTATATATATATATATATATATATATATATATATATATATATATATATATATATATATATATATCCATGTAAGAGGAATCTCTGTAAAAGTATCCCTTCATATAACTTGTAGTCTAGACTCATGATTGAACTGACTCTGGTGTAATTTCTTGTAATAGGGATAATGTTTTGTATCCCCTAAACTATTCCGATAATAGTTTACTAGAATGTAATTGATGAGTATCCAAGTAGGTTTATACACCCTTGCTACCCAAGAGCGTCAGAACAGAATTAACTGATGGAACATTTATGACTATATATGTACACATGATATATAACTAATATTTAAACGACCTTCGGACGGGTACCCGATATCCCACCAGACCACATCCAAATCGAGGAAAAGGAAATAGGGTGGATAGCCTTCCTAAGTATTTTAAACATTTCTTATATAACTATACATATAGAGGCATGCAATTTATAATATAACAACATAAAAGAAGTTTTCTACAACCTTTGAAAAGTTTAATAATAAGAAACGATGACCGGATGTCAGTCTATAAAACGATTGAAAGTATTTTGTTTGATAAGACAGTTTAAGTATACGGAAAACCACTGTTTGAAAACACCTTTGTAACTGAGTTTGAAAGGAAGCTTACAGTGTGTAAGTCAGTTTGATAAAGAGCTTTAATCATGTAAAAACGTTTAAGAAAGTCATTTGAAGTAATATGTTTAGTAAAACTGCTAAACCTGTAGTAAATCCATTTGTATACTAGTTATAAATCCCATATGATTGATTTATTAACAACAAGTATCGCAAAAGATTGATGTTTTTCGTGCCAAAATAATCGTATGTTTGTAGTACCAAAGATGGACACATATACATACCGTATAAGCAAAGTGTTAGATTTATACATATATATATATATATATATATATATATATATATATATATATATATATATATATATATATATATATATATATATATAAAACAACACTTTTCATCTCAAAAGTTATGATGTTATCGTAATATATTTTTTATATGAAAGTTTCCCTTTAATAATTTTAAATCACATATTATTCCTTTGATAAAAAGCGTATAGTCAAAGTTTATATAACACACGATAATAATCGAGTGTTTTACTTGTATTCCCCCCTTAATAGCATGTAAAAGTACTCATAAAACATTTAAAAGTGTGAATTATAGGGGTATGAACTCACTTGGTTGATTGAAGAAAGCGTGATGAAAACCGAGCAGAACTTCTACTCGAGTGAGCGGATCTCTCGAGATTCTCGGGAATCTTGGGAATCTCGGGGGCGTAAAACTTCCTTCCGAGCTTGGATATGAAAACCGGGAATTTGGGATGGCTCCGAGGGTTGAAACACAGAGCTTCGGCGCGAGAAGGGAAGGAAATTAGCAAGAATGGCCGGCATCCTCGCACCCTTTATATAGGGGCTGAAAGCCTCGCGTACGCTGGGCGTACGCTTGTATGCGCGGCGTACGCGACATCATGGATGACCGCATCCTCGGTCAAAGCATTGGAGCGACGTGGATGAACCGGAGACTAGCATCCAAGTACGCTAGGTGTACGAGGGTACGTTGGGCGTAACCTAGATTGGTCTGATGACTCCTCCTTCGGATAATATCAGATTTTAATTAAATTAAATATTTTAATTACTAATAAACTTCAAAAATTCATATCTTCTTCATACGAACTCCGTTTTCGACGTTCTTTATATCCACGCGTAGGTGAGACTACGATCTACAACTTTCGTTTAGACTCCGTCGGCTAGTTTTGATTTTATTTTTAATATTATATTTTTAATAGGTCGGCATAGGAAAAGTCCGTTAAAATTTCGTAATTCCTTCATCCGCTGTCTGTTTTCGCCAGACTTTTTTCCGTTTAAATACCATTGATGAGATCTTTGATTCTCGTTTAGGTCATGTTGGCAAAAATCCGCTCGATCTCGATTTCGAGTTTTTAGCTGTCTACTGCTATGTCTGAAACTTCGAAAAATCATAACTTCCTCATATGAAGTCAGATTTGGGCATTCCTTTTAGGTATGCTTACGGTTTTGGGATATCTAAAACTTTCATTTTGATACCTAAGGATAAAAATTATTGTATTGAAACTTCGTGTTTTACGTCTATCAATGTTGCCGATTTTCACTGCGAATCTTAGATTGGTCATAACTTTTTCGTTATAACTCGGATTTTAGTGTTCTTTATGTGCACAAAAACCTTGATACGATTCCTACCACTTTATTTAACCCAAATAAGATTTTTAGGAAAGTTAAATTTTTACCTATATTTGACTGGTGTTACATTTCATTCTCTCGAAATATCGGGTTGTCACATCATCCCCCCGTTAGAGGGAATTTCGTCCTGAAATTAGGGTTTAAGCAGAATTGATATTACGCTACGGATAGAAGTTTTATTTGATCCTTGAGTTCCTAAGTGAATTAAGATCCTCGCATGGCCTTCTAGTGAACCTTTCACTATCGGGGAACGGCTTTGTTTCTTTCGTTTGCCTTACTGGTGTGATAACTCTTCTTGGTCGAATGTATGTTGGATGTTTTGTGGACTGTGAAATTAGTACACCTTGTAGCCTACAAGTAGTGTCTCCAGATCTTCAGAGCAATTATCACTGCTCTTGATTCAAGATCATGTGTTGTATAGTTAACTTCCTGTGTCTTAAGTTGTCTTGAGGTATAGGCAGTGACCTTTCCTCTTGCATAAGAACACAACCAATTCGTACTGATTATGAAGTCAAAACCTTGATTATATATCACCCCTATGTATACATTCATCAGTGACAGATCAACCGTATGGATCTTTGGATTTGAACTTGACGTACTGTACAACTGGTACTTAGGGGATTTCTTTGGAAAGGAAAAGAACTATGAGGTACTCCATTCATGAGTACTTGGTGTTCAGATATGACGGCTTCGCTGGAAAGGCGATTTCAAAGAAAGAGATGTACGTATGAAGCTGTTTTTGTGAGTATCAAATTGAATCAAATCGTATGATAATCTCGGAATCATAAGGAAACTTAAAGACATTAGATTTGAACATAAGATGTTTACAGACAAAACACAACCGTGCAACCATCAACAGAGTTACAATACTTTAGACTACTACAAGACTATTGCTGCATATAAGGTATACTACAAAAGGCAAGTATACGCAGCACGAGCATCCCTATACTGACGGGATCCCGCAAAAGATAAGAATCTGGTTGCACTAGTTTTGGATGGTTTATAAGTCTGTTACAACGAAACGCCTAAATTACATTAACGTGGGTTCGGAGTAGGTTCTCCTGCAGCTGTGATCCTGAGAATCCTACCGTCTGCGCCAGAGTTCTTTGTTATAGGGCAATCCTTCTTGAGGTGCCCTATCTCCCCGCATTGGTGGCATAACTGGCTAGTACTAGCCTTGGTGGAGGGAGTGAGGTGTTTAGCCAATGTTATGTGGACACGAGTTCCTTCCTCATTATACCACCTTGGAAATTGCTTCCTAAAGCGTTCTGCAGGAGTTGCCACGTGTTGCTGTGGCATGGCAAGTCTTTGGGATCTCTTGCGCTCCTTTAGGGCTTGACGATATCGTCTCTTCCTTTCGGTCTTACGGCTTCGCAAGTCTATGACTTTTGCCATTTGTTGGTTTCACGGTTTGGTACTACCATCGGAACTCTCGACTCCTTTTTCAGTCTTGCTTGTGTTGCCTGAGTTGATGTACGTAAGGAAAGTTGTTACAGCAGTTGCTACTGCAACTTGTAATGTAGCAGCGTTGATATGGAGGATAGGGGTTTCGTTGGTCGACTGGTTGTTTCCAGATGATGACATGATTCTGTAACACGAAAGATAAAGATTTTGTGAGTGATTCTGGTTGACTCTAGATGTACTTCGATTGTTCAAGTAAAGAGTAAGACTATGTTCTCGAAAGTTTGACCTACATCCTTATGATGCAGTCCTAGTACGGATTGGAAGTATGTTCATGATAGTTTGACCTACATCCCTATGATGCAGTCCTAGTTCAGAGTAGAAGTATGTTTGTAGAATGGTCTTTAAACGTTTTTCATTAAAGTCGAGGTATTATAGGTTGGTGGATAATATGATCCAACCTTTAAAAGAGGCTTGAAAATGGTTTTGGAGTTAAATTACCATAGTCCAATAACTTGACTAAATGGAGTTTCAGATAGACTCCCACGGTAGTAAAATGAAGGTATTTGAACAAAGAGTAACACGGAAGTTAGCCGAATTTCGATATCATTGATGTTTAAGATGTAATAGGTTTGGGGAAATTGACCTTGATGTAGGTCATACATCATATTCGGAGTAGAAAAGTCTTTGACAGCATAAAGACTTAACTAAAAGTACTTATAGTACAAGGTAGTCACATAAAAAGTACTACACAGAACATAGACAGGAACACGGTTCTTTAAAACAAAGAAGGAAGTAAGGTATCTCCTACTGGCAACGGTCACCCCTATGGTGAACCCTTAGTTCAGTTAGTTGACATTTCATATCAAGCAGGTATCTCACATACACCCTATGGCGTACTTGGAGCTCTATGACTTTGGCTCGGGTTTCAGCTAGTGCTTGCAGCAGGGTCTCATGGTTTCTCTCAGATCTCTCATTGGTGATCAAGGTGATTGGTGCGAATGGTATGCATTCTTGTATTGGCATTAACCTCTTCGATACGTTGAAAATTCATCCTGCCCTGAATTTCGTTTCGGGCAACTCTACGGATTATGATTTGTAGAACTCTATCTGCTGAGATTCCTTCACTTGAGTGGTAGAAGCTTCGGTATCCATTAAACGGAATAGGTTGATCTTGCTATTCGCTCCATGTTTCCAAGCATTCTACCCAAGGAGGCATCGGGCCATGAAGAGTTGGACGAGGGTTAGGGTTTGAATTGGGAGCTACTGGGGGTAGGTTCTCATCCTCGAGTTCGGAGTTATCATCATCCGAAAGGTCTTCAGCATGGTGATCATTCAAAACGGAGTGGATGATCATTCTCTGGTTCTTCTCTGAACCATCCAGCACTGCCTTTGTTCGGAGAGTAGTAGTTGTCGTGGGGATGGAGTCCAGGCATGTTGTCTACACGAGAATTTGGGTAAAGAAATAACTATTAGACGAACTATCTAGATAATTATTAGATAATCTTCATTAGTTACATCATTATTTTTAAAGTGCATACTAGTTATATGTAATCAAAATAGGATAGGCTTTCGAATAAGTGAACTCAACTCCAAATTCACAAGGAACCGGGGTAAAGCAGAATTTCACAGATTCTAAGTCTATGACATCCTAGTTACATATAACCTTAGTATATCCACTTAGCAACTATCAACTTAGTACTGAAGATCCTTTTTAGTTCTCACGTAAGTAATTATATTAACACAAAATACGCCTATAGTATTTTAGACTTAGGTTCTGTTATAATGTTCTCATTGTGGTAGTGTTTGGTAAGTTTTTAGACTTGTTGCCACATCACAACCATTCTTGGGCATATGCTAATCACTCCTCGGACCAGCATAGTTGATCAGGCTATGCCATTCCCATGACTGACCATACATCCCCAAGCTTACTTGTGATATTCAACAATCATAATACTTTTATCCTTGTCATTGTGACACTGATTTTAGTATTAATGCAGACACGTATACTTAATTAAATATTTTATTATTTAAAAGTATAAACTCTTGGTCAGAATATTTGTAATCCCATTGTAGTTATAGTTAGTATATCTTTTATGGGTTGATATACTTAATTCGCTATAAACAATGCTCTGATACCAATCTGTCACACCCCAAAACCGAGAACGGCGGAAACATTCTGGGGCGGAGGACATCATGTAATGTATCACAACAATGTAAAGTAGTAAACAAGCAACAACATCATCCATTTCATTAATAGTATAATTTTAATTACAAGTGTGTTCTCTCATAATATACAACAATAAAATGAATAATCAGAGAATAAGACGAGTTTGGACTGCTCCGTCTTCACCAAAAACCTGGTCGTTGTACCTGTCCATTTGCAACCTGAGAATACAAGTTATTTTGAAAGCGAGTATCAGCCAAAAAGCTGGTGAATTCATAAGTATTAATGTGTTTTTTATTTGTAAAACTTGTAATGAAAGACTTGATATTGTTCTGAAAGAAAGTTCGTATAAGTGTGGAAATGTTTGTAAGTAATCGAAACCGTTTGGTAAACCCTAGAAATCCCTATGATTCCTATTAGTATAGATGAAATCTTCTACCAAGACCTAGTTGTTTTGAAAGTAGTCTTCTACCAAGACCTAGTTGTTTTGAAAGTCATCTTCTACCAAGACCCGACTGTTTTGAAAGTAGTCTTCTACAAAGACCCGACTGTTTTGAAAGTAGTCTTCTACCAAGACCCGACTATTTTGAAAGTAGCCTTCTACTAAGACCCGACTGTTCGACAATTATTATTAATATAAGAAATTGTATCCTTTGGTACTAGGATACTCAAATACAATTCACCTCATTGGTTATGTGGATGAGTCACAAGATAATGGTAATAATATAACTAACTTACGTATTATCCCTTTATATTACGATAACTAACAGTGTTAACTTTAGACATCCGTAGATGTACATTTACCTCTGTTGCTAACAGTTGGGTGTAGGAATAGTTAGTCCCTTAAAGTATACCTGTAATGGTATCAACCGAAGACATCCGTGGATGTGCATTTACCTCTATAGCTAACAGAGATTCTAGGAATGGTTAATCCCGTAAAGTATCCTTTGGTACTAGGATATAAAGTCCAATCTATCTCGTCGATGATGTGATTGTATCACAAGGTAAAGATAGAAAGGAGAACTATATAACAGTATCTAGACATATAATATGTAATAGTAATTTGCCATAAAATATCTATGTAAAAGTATTCATGTGTAAGTATTCATGTAAAAGTATTCATGTAAACGTACTCATGTAAGCATATCTATGTAAGAGTATTCATGTATAAGTATTCATGTAAAAGTATTCATGTAAAAGTATTCATGTAAACGTACTCATGTAAGCGTATCTATGTAAGAGTATTCATGTATAAGTATTCATGTAAAATTATTCATGTAAAAGTATTCATGTAAACACACTCATGTAAGCGTATCTATGTAAGAGTATCCCTATAAATATATCCATGTAAGAGGAATCTCTGTAAGAGTATCCCTTCATATAACATGTAGTCTAGACTCATAAATGAACTGACTCTGGTGTAATTTCTTGTAATAGGGATAATGTTTTGTATCCCCTAAACTATTCCTAAAATAGTTTACTAGAATGTAATTGATGAGTGTCCAAGTAGGTTTATACACCCTTGCTACCCAAGAGCGTTAGAACAGAATTAACTGATGGAACATTTATGACTATATATGTACACATGATATATAACTAATATTTAAACGACCTTCGGACGGGTACCCGATATCCCACCAGACCACATCCAAATCGAGGAAAAGAAAATAGGGTGGATAGCTGATGTGCACAAAAGTACCCATTAATTTTAATATTTATAACCTAACAAACTTAGACTAACTATGCACTTATAGGCAGTTTACGTAGTCAGATTACAGTATAGCTTAGGTAAGTCGGGTGTCGATCACAGGGAACGGTGGATTAATTTAATATATTTGATTATAGGTTACAGGTCACACGAAAAGAATAAAAGAAATAATTTAATAAATCTCAAACTAATAATTAATTAACCATTCTCGATAAACTAACAGAAAAGCAAATCTCTTCAGATACTTTGGTTTAGACAAATTACACTTTAAAAACATAGACAATTGCATACAAAAATTCATTTATTCATGTTCACCGATTCCTAAAATGATTAGATTCGCGTTCACTATAACTAATCCTTTAGCAAACAAGTCAATTCAAACAGTGATCAATTGGTTAAACTAACATGCTTCCTAGTGTTCAGTTCGTATCAAGCAAGACTTCTAAATATAGTTAACCAATTAAACATTCAATTAACCTTTTGTTGATGGTCATCAAACAAGGCTCACACATTAACTTACTTATTCCCATGTTAATCCTAGTTTCACATTCGTTATTTCTAGACTTATAATCTCGATGGTCATCAAAATCATAAGAGAAAAGCAATCAAGCATATGTTCATACAACTCAATTCACTTAACGATTAACAGCAAATAATCATCATTAATACATAAGGATCTTTTAACAAGCTTAGCAAGATAAATTAAACACAAACAAACTATTTAATATATCAATTAGTCTAATAATCAAAGCTTCATTCAATCATAAACACAAAGTAAAAGGTTTTTACACCCAAATCAGAAACTAAATACAGAAAAGTACCACAATGGAATGCTAAACATGGTCACGTTAGCAATCCATATGATTACTGACATGTATCCGCTCTCCAATCCTTCCGATCTCCGCACCTGTTAGCTTAACGGCCTTCCGGCCGCCTTCTAGACCCTCAAAACGGCTTAACAGAAGTTAATTGTCGACTAAATTAGGTTAGAAGTCGAATCCTCCCTCCTGGTTAGCTGAAAATCGATATTTATATTCTTCGTAGCCGACCTAAGTATGTTGGGCGTACTTAGGTTTACACGGCGCGTACTCAAGATTTACTCGCGATCAAGTCTATCCGATGCAAGTCTGTATGCGGGGCATAATCCTCTAATTCAGCAATTTAATTCCTTTAAGCTTTGAAGTCCGGTTTCCGCTTCAGTCTTTTCTTTTGTGCTTTATCGACAACGAATAGCTGCAAAACATAATTCAAAGCATTATGAGTACTTTTTAGTTCTAAAATAGAATAAATAAGGAAAAAATATTAAGATAAAGTGCATAAATATATATATAAAAATACACATATCAAAAGCCTTCCTAAGTCTTTTAAACATTTCTTATATAACTATACATATAGAGGCATGCAATTTATAATATAAAAGCATAAAAGAAGTTTTCTAAAACCTTTGAAAAGTTTAATAATAAGAAACGATGACCGGATGTCATTTTATAAAACGATTGAAAGTATTTTGTTTGATAAGACAGTTTAAGTATACTGAAAACCACTGTTTGAAAACACCTTTGTAACCGAGTTTGAAAGGAAGCTTACAGTGTGTAAGTTAGTTTGATAAAGAGCTTTAATCATATAAAAACGTTTAAGAAAGTCATTTGAAGTAATATGTTTAGTAAAACTGCTAAACCTGTAGTAAATCCATTTGTATACTAGTTATAAATCCCATATGATTGATTTATTAACAGCAAGTATCGCAAAAGATTGATGTTTTTCGTGCCAAAATAATCGTATGTTTGTAGTACCAAAGATGGACACATATACATACCGTATAAGCAAAGTGTTTGATTTATATATATAACAACACTTTTCATCTCAAAAGTTATGATGTTATCGTAATATATTTTTCATATGAAAGTTTCCCTTTAATAGTTTTAAATCACATATGATTCCTTTGATAAAAAGCGTATAGTGAAAGTTTAAATAACACACGATAATAATCGAGTGTTTTACTTGTATTCCCCCCCCCCCCCCCCCCTTAATAACATGTAAAAGTACTCATAAAACATTTAAAAGTGTGAATTATAGGGTATGAACTCACTTGATTGATTGAAGAAAGTGTGATGAAAACCGAGCAGAACTTCTACTCGAGTGAGCGGATCTCTCGAGATTCTCGGGAATCCTGGGAAATCTCGGGGGCGTAAAACTTCCTTCCGAGCTTGGATATGAAAACCGGGACTTTGCGATGGCTCCGAGGGTTGAAACGCAGAGCTTAGGCGTGAGAAGGGAAGGAAATTAGCAAGAATGGCCGGCATCCTCGCACCCTTTATATAGGGGCTGAAAGCCTCGCGTACATTGGGCGTACGCTCGTACGCGGGGCGTACGCGACATCATGGATGACCGCATCCTCGGTCAAAGAATTGGAGCGACATGGACGAACCGGAGACTAGCATCCAAGTACGCTGGGCATACGAGGGTACGTTGGGCGTAACCTAGATTGCTCCGATGCCTCCTCCTTCGGATAATATCGGATTTTAATTAAATTAAATATTTTAATTACTAATAAACTTCAAAAAATCACATCTTCTTCATACGAACTCCGTTTTTGATGTTCTTTATATCCATGCGTAGGTGAGACTATGATCTACAACTTTCGTTTAGACTCCGTCGGCTAGTTTTGAATTTATTTTTAATATTATATTTTTAATAGGTCGGGACAGGAAAAGTCCGTTAAAATTTCATAATTCCTTCATCCATTGTCTGTTTTTGCCAGACTTTTTACCGTTGAAATACCATTGATGAGATCTTCGATTCTCGTTTAGGTCATGTTGGCAAAAATCCGCTCGATCTCGATTTCGAGTTTTTAGCTGTCTACTGGTATGTCTAAAACTTCGAAAAATCATAACTTCCTCATATGAAGTCAGATTGGAGCATTTTTTTTAGGTGTGCTTATGGTTTTAGGATATCTAAAACTTTCATTTAGATACCTAAGGCTAAAAATTATTGTATTAAAACTTCGCGTTTTACGTCTATCAATGTTGCCAATTTTCGCTGCGAATCTTAGATTGATCATAACTTCTTCGTTATAACTCGGATTTTAGTGTTCTTTATGTGCACGAAAACCTTGATACGATTCCTACCACTTTATTTAACCCAAATAAGATTTTAGGAAAGTTAAATTTTTACCTATATTTGACTGGTGTTACTTTTCATTGTCTCGAAATATCGGGATGTTACACACCAAATCAGAAACATCATCATGGATCAACTCTTGAGAGATTCAAGAACACCTACTCTGATACCAATTGTAGTTACATCGTTTTATTTGCAATTAAGCTGAGATTTCCAAAAAATTTCCCTCCCTTCACTTCAAAATCTCCTTCTTGCTAGCTTGGGTGTGAACCACTAAAGACACGACATTTGTGGTGCTTGCTTCCAAAGGTTCTACAAGTCGAGGATAATTGTTATTTACTATAATAACAATAAGATATGTAATCCTACACCCTTTCTTGTGTTTTTAGAAAATTACCTAGGGTTTCTAGGGTTCTTATTTTGATGTTCTTCATTATAGGTTCAATAGTGAAAACATAGATTTTTGTTTTAGGTTGCACGCACACTTAGAGTTTTAAGTATTTTTTGTTATGCCTAAAACCCATCATGGAGTCCACTTGCTACTAAGCATATCGATATTTCTATATGGTTGTTTCTTCATAAGCACGTAGAATTTGCCGAGCACAACTTCCCAAACCCAAGTCTTCACATATAGTGTCCACCATCACCAGGATGTACTCCTCCTATGGTGTCCACCATAGTGAAACTTCTTGTCATCTTGTTGGACTGCCTTCCTCTTTCCTTTTCCCTTTTCCTTTCCTTTTCTGTCTGCCTCCCGCTTGTGTTTCGGGAACAACTTATGGTGTCGGTTGTGTGGTTGTTTGTTGGATGGAAGAAAAAGCACTGAAAAGGTTTTGTTGAAGATTTGGGTTTTGTTGCATGTAAGGGGATGTAGGAAATTGCATTGGGGTGAGTTTGGATTAAAAAACTTCCCTTGAAGTGGTATTTGTGGTGAGTTTGAGTTGAGTAGGTTCATATAACTCTCATATTGTGCGAACCCTATCAGGATGGATGTTTTTGTATTTGGAGGTGGGGTGTTTGGATTTTGCTTCATATTTAGTTGAAAGGAAAAGTGGTTTTTTTAGATGAAAGAAATATGAAGAAGAGAGAATATTTTTGTGTATAAAAATGATGTATATATATGTATTTATATGTAAAATAAAAAAAAAGTATTTTTTTTACCTGACGACCATTTACCAACTATCATATTTTTGACCGTTTACTGCATTACGTTTCATTATATTCGCAATGGAGGGAAATGAAAATGAAGATAATGGAAAAAATGAAATAGGGGTGGTGTTTTGTCATGGTCATGACGTTTTTTGTAATGCCACACCATAATTAGAATTAATTTTGAAAATAAAAAAAAAACAAAAAAGAAAAAACAAATTGAGGTCAATCAATCACAACTCACATTCTCTCATTTTCTTTCCTCTCTCTTCTTGCTAGCCGGCTAGCGAGGCTAGCTTAGTGTCTCTCCCTTAACACATGCTAAGGGGTGGTGTTTAGTGAGCTTAGTACTCCTTGGTGAGGCTTGCTTATCACCCCACTCCTGATAGCCTTAGTAACATTGTATCCTTAACTTTTAGTATTAAATGGATTTTAGGATTGATTATCTGAACAAATTAATTAATTAGATTATTGTTATGCATCCATTCTAGCCATTTTAGTCGTTCATTGTTTGTTTATATTTTAGATAAGGGTAAAAAAGGAACTCAACGTAGTGATGCGTATCTTTGATAGTGGAGGAGTATTTTGAATATTTTATGCTTAAGTTATATTCAAGATTAGCTTATAAGTTGCTTGGAAAATTAAAAGGAGATCGTTTTTTATGAAATCTGGTCTTGTACTTTGGGAGAAATTAGGCCACGAACAGGGGGCGGAACACGGGTACTAGAACTAAGGGGGCGAAAGATAACAATAAGTTTTGTCTAGCAAAAAAAAGCTTAATTTTTAGGTTTTTTAGGCATCAAATACACTCTAAACTAAGTCGTGGAAAAAAATCAAAACTATAAAATACCTAAGTGTACATGCACCCTAGCATCTATGGCTTTATACTAATTACATATACCCTATGAAAATGAAAATACAAAGAAGAAAAACATACTTCTTATGTATCCATTGATCTCCATGCTTGAGATCTCGTTCTCCACAAAGTTAGTTGGATTAGAGTACCCAAACTAGAATCCCTCTAATGGTATCACACCCAATGACATGAAAAGAGTGAAATAAAAATAATTAGGAGAAAGGTCAATTTCACAAACCTGAGGGTTAGAAATCATCCCTATGGGAGAAGGAAGAAGAGTTAGTGAAACTTCAAGCCAAGGTACAAAGAAAAATGAAATCCTTAAGGCCCTATTTATAGCCTTAGATCCATTCCTAGGTTTTGTACTCCTTCCCATGTGGTATGGAATACCTAAAACGAAATTCAGTCCTTTTCCCATGTGGGATGTAGTGATTTTCATCCAACCCAAATTCCATAAGGGTTCTAGAACATTCCTGATTAACCAACTATCAGTTAATGAATATTCAACCCTTTAATCAATTAAACTATTAATTAATTCCCAAAATATTTTTACAATTAGTTTCTAATTGGTTATTAGCCATAATAATTAATAAACCAATTTCTATTTTATTTATTCTACTCAATTTGAGTCTTAAGGGCAACCTAAAAGGACCATGTTATTATTAGAAATATTACCAATACTTAATGACCTTGGACTCTCTTTCCAACAGTCTCTCACTTGGACAAGTGATCAACTATATGAGGACCAATACTTCTCCAATAATCAGCAGGGAGTTAGCCGTCCAATGCAACTACCGAACTCTTGATCTAATCAAGATTCATCCCTTAGATAAGTGATCAATGATCCCTTCATTCTAGATATTTGTATGAACTCGAGACATGGATAATGTTCAATCGCATAGTTCAAGATTATATTTCTTAATAAAGATTTTTGACGACTGCATCTGATTACTAAATTAAACACATCAATTCCAGTCAGGTCTCAACCAAGAACTTTAGATGTCAGCACCAAATCATCGATGGACCCATTAATATCGCTTCTCCTATTAAGGCAGAAGGAACAAATAAGCTTTGACTTCATAGTTTTTGTCTATTTCATCATGTCTTACATGGACATCCCCTTTATAACTACCAGTTACGGATATTGTTGAAGTAGACCAATGCATAACCAAATCACAGAGAAAAACCCCACATGTATCTAGGTTTGAAGAATAGAAGATGTTATCATCTTAGAATTACTCACGACTATATCCATGAAGTAATCTCTAAGAGTGGGTTGGTGCAATACTAAAATCTCTATTAAATACTCATGAGTGTTATCACAATCTCTAATCTATGCCCAATCACTATGGTGAATCCACCAGTACTCATGACAATCTTGAATCACTTCTTACTTCCAAGAGTATGACCAACTGTGAATGTTTGGGTAAATTAATACTAGGGAAGTGAGTTCCAAACATGCAAAAGTAGAACATAGTGATAAGTTAATTAAAATGATTGATTTCCATTATATATTAAGATCTCCACTTAATAAGCTTTAAATCAAATTAATACTTATATTACTTAAGTTCTCAAGTTTAAAACAAACTAAACTAAAAGTTTATAAGCCTGTTCATTTGCAAATCTAATGCCACTTGCCTTTGTTTGACTGTTAGACTAAGTCAGTGACATTGGCGTAGGGAATGGATTGACGAGATTATCTTCCGATATGACTTATTGACCATGATGTCTTCACATTTGACTAACTATCAAATGTGTTGGAGCTTACTGAGTATGTATTGTATGATATTGTGTGAAACTTTAAAAGGACCCACAGTTTCAACAAAGATGACACTAATTAATCTTTAACAATCACATTGTCTTCTTTGCAATTTAACCCACAGTTTTTTTGAATCCACTATGTTGTATTATTTGGTACTCTTCCAAGCTAATATATCCCCATTCATTAAAAGCAAGAATTCCAACTGCGAATGGAATCATCTTTATCAATGTGGAAATCAGCATCAGTGTAACCCTTACATTGATTTCTTCCATACTAACAAGATCTTTCATCTGTCCTCCTAGGACACTTAGTTCTTGATCTTGATTCACTGATTCTTGCCAAATTGATTTGATCCAACTTGTCATGCTCAAGGCATACGAGTCATCAGATCTGGTACATGTTATGGCATATATGATTGATCCCATAGTAGAAGCATGTAGGACACAACTCATAACCTCTAGATCAATAGTATAACTAGGAAATTAGCATCGCTCAATGTCATGCCATGTCTTATTAAGCAAAAACTCCTTTTGACTTCTACATATCGAGTTTCCTTAAGATTCCATCTACTCTTGCTTAATCCAACAAATCACATTGATTTATCTCCATAGATCATTATTATGTACGTGTTCCCATGTATATCACAACAAAACAATTCCTATGCCAAGCGAAGCTTTTACACTTAGAACATAGTTTTCTATGAATTGTACATTATCTATATATAATACAAGGGTGACTACAATGCATCCACTAGCATTGACATATATATATATATATATATATATATATATATATATGTGTGTGTGTGTGTGTGTGTGTGTGTGTTTGTGTGTGTGTGTGGCTTATCTATGTTCACGAAATTCAAACTCCTTGAACTTTATCATTGAAACAAAGATTCCAATTACTCTTACTAGCTTTGACATATGTATGTCTCATCTTTATTTCTCAAAATTCAAACTCCTTGAACTTTCTCATTGAAACAAGGATTACAATTACAAGATGCTTATTTCACTCAATAAGGAACTTTTAAGCTTACACATCCTTCACAACCTATCTTGGTGTGATTTTGTGTTTGTTCCTATCCATGCTTATCTCTTCTTGAAGATCCATTTATACCTAATGGTTAAGGCCAAGTGCTTGATCTACCAAGTTTCAAAATACATGGACTGAATCTCGCTTTCCATGTCCACCTTTCATGTTGTAGCCTTTAAGGCCTTCCATAGCTTCCGATAGTTGGTATACTTTGATTGCTCCATATTAGTAACTCATTTACCTCAGTAATATAAACTCTTATATAACTAAGCGTATGTCATCCTCTATCATATCTACAAGAACAAGGTGGAAAAATGTCAGTTTCCTCAATAGCTCTTTCAATCTTGAATTGAATTCTAGGTCAAACTTTAGGTTCTTCCTTAGTTGACTCTCAAATCTTATCAAGATCAATGTGACTCCCACTAGCCCTTTTGGAAATCAGCTCCCTCTCTTGAAGGACCGCCTTTCGAGCAACATACACTTTTTTCTCAGAAAGTTTGTTAAACAAATACCCAAAATGCTTGATGGGTTCTCTAATGAGGTAACACATCTCTGTTCTAAGTCCTAGACTGTCAAGCGCTTCACGAACAGCATAAGCCTCATAATCGTATACTTTCATATGTGGTAGCAAGGAGTGAATCCCACTTCGCATATCATAGAGTGTTTCATGAACATTCAAAGCTGGTACAAGACCAAAGGACTTCTCGTAACACTATTCAAGGTACAATCCATGAACTGTTAATAAACATATTGCAACTCATCTAGTACAAAATTAATGAATAATTTGTCTCTCTATCCAACTAAGACTCTTTGTGGTAGCGATTTAGGTGGAGATAGCTCGTAAAACTCTTTCAAAATTCCTTGGATGATTAATAAAGTTTTGGACTAAGATGCTCACTATGAATGTCTCATCCTATTGCCCAATTGATTCTTAACTTCTCTTTATGAGAGCTCTAAGCACCTAAAAGGTTCCGGATTCACGCTCATATGAAGTTGGTCTTACCATGTATCATGGTTAATCTAAATAGTCCATTAGTGCAAAGCAATTCCGATAGATATTCACATCACCCAATGATGTATTCATCATTTATCTTGATAAACAAGATTTACATTTAGTAGGAGACTCGACGTCAAATGATATCCTAAATCCGATCCAACTGGATACTTGGTAATGCATTTCTCGTTTATGTATGGAGGAAAAAAAATTGAACATTGGGAATTATGATCAATGCATATGCAAAAAACATTTCACCCCCTTAAAAGTGGTTATTTCGTTACAACATTATTCTTGTAGGAATATAAAGGAAACTTAGTTTTTCAATTTAGACTACTAATTATTACAACCGTTTAGAAATACTTTGGGTCAATTCACATATAGTAATTAAATCATAAAGGTTACACTCATGTATCAAGAAAACATTTTGTGCAGAATTGGGCAATAATGCTCTATCAAATATTTAAAACAACTTAAACAACCCTAGAAGTCATTGAGTAAGAAGCATAGAATCAATTTCACATTTGTTCATGCATCATATGATTCATGCTCCAACCCCATGAAATCCATTTTGCATGTTTCTTTATTTCTTACTTAATGGACTTAAGAAAACATGACTACATATATAAGTTTTCCTTTTTCACTTAATGCATAAACAATCACTTAATATAGAAATTCATGTAACGAAAGTTCCACCTATCAAGTCCTACTTCTACATATTTTTCCTTCCATTTTTAGGAGAAATTTTCAAGCATCATCTATCCATGTAGCACTGTATGGACTACTTGCCATCATCTAGTTGTATTTTCAAGATTGTTTCCAAAATTAGAATCCCCTTTTGACTTTTGCACTCAAACAATCTATTTCTAGGATGCAAATTAACATAGATCTAAACAACTTCAGAAGAAATAACTACTATGTTAGAATTTCATAAAACTATAAACATTAAAAAGTTACTGGAGTTCAATTCTATGCAAAATTTCAACTTCCAAATAAGTAGTTTGACTTCTAAAGTCATAACAACAAGAGCATACTTACCATAGAGTTGATTATACATTACTTTGGTAGCACCAATAGCAGTGATGCATTCAATAAGAGCTGAAATAGTTCCCTGAGCTTTCATCAAAATTAGATCAGCTCCAAGCGATTTCAAAGACTATCCTAAATGGATCAATGATTGCTTCAACCACCATCTTGAAACCCGACCCGGGTAAAATTGCTGTTCTTCTTTCGGACACCATATGAACACAGGAAAAACAGAGCCATCTCTTGCTGCGTCAGCCAGAGCTAGATTATCTTCGATCCTTATATTCCTTCGAAACCAAATAATCGTTTTCTCATTGTAACTGCTACCCATCTTTTTTCCCCTTTAAATTCGCTTTCAATTTAAATAAAATCACATGATTTTGAAGGCTCAAACGTAATCTTGATCTTTAAATTCAGTCAGGGTGAATGAATTTTAAATGATTGGAGAGGAACCCAAATGAGAAAAGGGAATTTGGGTAGCCTTTTAGTGGAGTTTTCTTTGAGGAAACTACGAGAAGAAGGATGATGATGGAGCATTCATTGGTTTCACATGGCATGAGGTGTGTTTGAGCAAATGGGTAGTATAGTCCTTTCAGTGAAGATATTTGGAGCCTTTTAAAAATCAGAAATAATTCTACAGAAAGAGTCACGTTGATCTAGAGAAGGTAGGTATAAAGTGATCTTGTTTCTCACCGGAAGGGAAAAATTGGGGCCACCACAAATGCTAAACATCCTATAATATCCTCTATCTTGCTTTTTGAAAGTTTAAAAAAATGTATAAATTTACAATAACAAATATGATGAATTGACTGTGTTTTGAATGTAACAAGATTTGAATAAGAAATTGTGAAATTTCAAAGAAAATCATTATATTATTATAAAATTTTGATTTTGATACCGAAATATTATTATTTTCTTTTCAATCATCTTATTATATTTACAATTTTATTGTAATATTAGCCAAATGACGGATTAGTTATGTTGGTAACCATTTTTTCTGAATTTCAATAAAATCACTAAGTTTACCAACTTTTGATTTTGACACCTAGTTTCAAATTACAAAAAGTCAATATATTACCACAAATTTTCAATTTTTGACACTGATTTTTTTTTTCTAAATTATGTCATTACATTTACAATTTTGTTGCAATGTCAGCCAATTAACCGATTCAGAAGATGTTATTTATTGTGGTTTACACCTCGATTTGTACAATAAATAAATGAAAGTCGGTCTGATGGTTCAAACTCATTTACAAGTCAGTGAAAAATGCATAGTCACCATTTCACGAAATGTTATCGTGGTTTAGAAGTTTGATTAGTAAAACAAGTAAATGATGACACCTACAAGGTCAATCTAAGACCCTTACACACTTTATTTGTACAAAAAATAAATGAATACCTTTACAAGGTCGATTTATTTGTGCAACAAATAAATAAAGACTCCTATAAATAAAGATTCTTACAAACTCGCTTCTAAACCAATTGACTGGTTACCATCAATATAGCAGGATAACAAATACATGACATAACAAATAAATGACATGGCAGCGAAAAGGGTGTACTCATCCATTTAGGCGACACTTTTTATTATAATGTTTATTGTTTAATTCTCATTAGAGTATTTCTTCACAAATGGAATTTGAAGGTCAATCTATTGGTTCAAACTCACGTAAAAGTTAGTGAAAAGGGTGTTATTATGGTTTAGAAGCTTTATTTGTACAATAAGTAAATTAAGACCCCTACAAGGTCGTTCCAAGAGATGATTAGTAATTTTGAACCACTAAATTGACCTTATAGGGGTCTTTATTTACTTATTGTCCATATTGAGCTTCTAAACCATAATAACATCTCCTGAAAGGGTGACTATGCCCTTTTCAATGACTTGTAGGTGAGTTTGAACCATTAAATCTACCTTCATTTATTTGGTGTATAATCTAGCTTTTAAACCACAATAACATCTTCTGAATCGGAAAATTGGTTGACATTGTAACAAAATTGTAAATGTAATGACATAATTGACAACAAAAACCCGGTGTCAAAATTGAACATTTATGGTACTAAAGTGATGTTCTTTCAATTTGTAATTCGGTGTTGAAATCGAAATTTTGGTAAACTTTGTGACTTTATTGTAACTACAGAAAAATGGTTACCGGGAAAATAGTGAGAACCGGTCATTTGGTTGATACTGCAACAAAATTGTAAATATAGTGACATAATTGAGAAAAAAATAACTCGGTGTCAAAAACGGAATTTTATTGTAATATATTGACTATTTCTTTTAAAAAAATTCCTTTCTTAGTTTTATTATATTTGCGGATAATTTATGACGTCATGATCTTACGGATGTTGGATTAGGTGTCTAAACCTATAACTAAAATTGATATATACTTGAATTGATGGTAACACAGTCATTTTGGGTTGCCCTCAAACCTAGCAATTATAAAAGATGATTTTAAAGAGAGATTAATTTATTATGTGAAAAATAAATTAAATAAATGGTTTATTAATGTGTTAAGAAAATAATATATTAATTATAAATCATATTATTTAATTAATAATTAATTGGAATTAGTTTTGTGATTAATTGTATTAACTAAAAGTACAGAGACTGTTTTGTTATTTATTAATAATTGAGAAAGGAAGGCTCTAGAACCTATTGGAGGAGGTTGACGGAAATCTCTTGGGAATTCCTAGGAGATTTTGTCCAAGGACCCTTGGATAAGGGATTATGGGTTTCTTGGGTGTGATTCCATTAGAGGCACGACACTTGTGCTGTTTCCTTCCAAAATATCAACAAAAAAAATTTCTAGTTGTTTGCTACAACAACTAAAAGGTATGTAATCTTAAAACCCTTTTAATGTTAATTTTGAAAATTACCTAGGGTTTCCAGGTTTCTTTTTGATGTTTTTAGCTATAGGTTCCATAGAGAAAACATAGATCCTATTTAGGTTGCATGCAAGCTTTAGCATTTTGTTTCACCTAAATCATATTAGTGATATTAGAGCATTTTCTATTGAATAATTATAATAGACTAATAGATCAAATTAGGGTTTATTGAAATTCAACCCTAATAGGCTAAAATATTGACTTGGGCTAGGGTTTTGGAAACCCTAGCCTCCGCCCCTTAATTTTTGATTTTTGGGGTTAGGGTTTTGAAACCCTAGCCTTCCTCCCCAAGCTTTTGAAATAGGAAAGGGATTTAGGTTTTCCATATTTGATTATTGTTAGTTTATTTGATTAAAAGGAATAATTATAAAATTGGAATCCTTAATTGATTTAATTTATTTAAATTACTAATAATGAAATAATTTATTTTAAATTTAATTAATTGAATATTATTTTTTGAAATTTAAAATATAAACCCTAGTATTTTGAAAATTTTTAAATACACCTTATACTATCTGTAAAATTAAAAGCTTGATTATTACTATATGTATAATACTAAAGTTAGTTAAATCGCTAGTACGCCTCATTCACAAAGTCATACTATAAGGAGGGTTTAAGGAAGCAGCCTACAAAATGACCGCCATTGGGTATACACTCTTACTCACCAGTCTATTGTATGGTGGATTATCGTTAGCCGAACGGATTTGATAGGACACTAATTCTCATTAAAAGTATAATGCTATTAAAAGTACTAGAACCTTTTAAATCCTAAATCTAGTTAATTTAGGAAAATTTGAAAAGTATGCTAATCTATGAAAATGCACATCATGCTTTATATGTCGTTACTGGAGCGTGTGTGGTTAAGCGACACACTAACAGGGATTATAAAGAGATATGACAAACATCTTGAAAATTATCATTGTTGATGGAGCATGTGTGCTTAACTGACACATCAATGTGAGATGGTAAATGGCATTAAGGTTGTCAAGCGGGTTTGCATGGTTATTCACATATTGTTTGTGATCCTTGGCTTCCTAATCACAAAAGTAAGAGCATAATCCGAGATTCAACATGTCATTGATAAGTATCAATGAATCTCAAAAGATCAAGGAGTTTAATAAGATTGAAATTGGTAAAAGCCCTACTTATCTAAAATAGAATCAAATTTGACTACGACATCTCTCTTCAAAGTTCAAATCGAAAATATGGATCCTAGCCTTAATTTAAAAATTATGGGTAAAAAATTAATGATTAAAATCAACTAACTTGAAATCTCTTTTCTCCCATTATAGATGTCAAGACAAGACAATAATTGTCTTCCTCATTCTTTTGGAAATGGTTTTCCTTTTCCTTCTGAAGATAATTTTCCACTTTCTAATCAAGGTGAAAATGTTTTCTCTTCTTCGGTAAATGGTGGAACAGGACATCATGCTTCTTCAAATCATCCAACTCCTCTTCCAGTGACTCTCCAAATGTCACATTTTCCTCGAGTTGAAATATACGAAGCTACTCAAGCTCAATTGGCATATTTACATCAAGATGGAAACTATGTGTGTGCGCATATTCTAGAAATGAAATCGTACATTGACAAGTTTGATAGAATGGGTGTCATTTTTCCAAGGGAACAAGCCATTGATTTGGTTCTTCTTTCGCTTCTAAAGTCATATGAACAATTGATTGAGAACTTTCATATAATGAACATTGATGTGACCCTAATTGATCTGACCCAAAAATTGGTTGTTGCTTAATCATAAATGGTTAAGAGCACATCTAAAGCAGAATTGTTTATTGGATCTAATTCCAAAATTTCCATGGACATTGACAATAGTGAAGATGGTGGTCCAAAAAATATTTCTCTTCCCAATGGAAAGAGGGTCGGCCAAGGTCAAATAGTTTGATCATATGGTAAAGAGAAAGGCTAGTTCTGGAATAATCAAAGATTTCATATGTTTTTATTGCTAGTAAAATGGACATTCATTGTGAAGCTGCCCAAAGTACCTGAAAGATCTTAGAGATAGCGAAGTCAAGTTATATGACTCTACTTCATGTACATCCATTATCTAATTCCATTGTTTTAACAAGTTCTGATTCATAGACTCTTAATACATGATGTGATAATTTGTGGATTAGGTGTCTAAGCCCATAACTATTTTGGCATGTACTTGATCCGATTATGAGCATGGTCGTTTTGGGTTTCCTTCACCATAGTAATTGTTAGGATGAATTAAGGAGAAAGAGGATTAATTATGATCTATTAATATATTATAAGATTAATATATTAAAGGAGAAATCATATTGTTTAATTAATATTAGTCAAGAATTAATTAAGAATTAGTTTTGTGACTAAAAGTGATTAATTAAATAAAGGGGACTGATATTGCAATCATATGATAGTTGCAATTGGGTTGTGGATTCCTAATGGAAAGGGGATTAGGCGAAATCTATGGGAAGCCCATATGATTTTCGTCCAAAGGCTTTCTAGCGGGATTCCATGGGTTGCCTAAGGCCTAAGCAGAAAATTAGGGTTTCACTAGAAATCCTAGCAGCCCTCACAAGTGTATAAAGACCCTTAAGGCTCCCAATAACGTAGCCTAAACTTCTAAGAGAACCCTAGCAGCCCTCACAAGTGTATAAAGACCCTACCTTCAAATGTTCCGCAATTTGGATTACGACACCCTCTTCCAAATTGTTGAATAGTGTGTTGGGTCCTAGCCTTAATATCTCATTTGGGTGTTTTATTAAGGACTCAATCAACTAACTTGAATTTTTCCCGTTTTGTAGATGTCAAAGTCAAACAACTATGGTATTCCTAAATCCGTTGGAAAAAGTTTTCCGCTTGAAGATGATGATCCATGATTGGATTGTGGAAATGGAAATTATTCTTCACTTCCTCCACCTCGTTCAATAATTCTCCGTGACCCACGTGTTCGAAGACTTGAAAAGTTCAAGGTTACTCAAGCCCTATTGGCGAAAAGACACGAAGATGAAAAGTCGGTATGCGCTCATGTCTTGGATATGAAGTTGCATATTGATAGATTGGGAATTTTGGGTGTCCATGTCTCGGACAAGTTGGCTATTGACTTGGTTCCTTACTCACTTCTCGAATCATATGGTAAGTTCATTAGAGAGTACTATATGATGGAACACGACGTGACCCTCATTGATTTGACTTATTTGCTTATTGTTGCTGAATCAGAAATGATTTGGCACACTGGTCGAGCAAATTTGTATGGTAAATCAATATACCAACCATCTATGGGAAATGGCCACATCGGAAGTCCAGAAAAGTTTTCTCCTCGCAAGAGAAAGCTTGAGTCTGAGATAGTCCCGTGTACCATTCCAGAAGAATCCATATATTTCTACTACCAACAGAGGGCGCATTGGTTATGAAGTTGCCCTGACTACCTGAGAGATCTAAGATATGGGAGAGTCAAGATGTATGACTCTGCTTCAGGTAAAATCCACTATCCAACTCTATTAAGTTCCTATTTGTAGATTCTTAATATTGTTGGATAAGGTGTCTAAGTCCATAACTATTTCTGGTGGATACTTGACCCGACCCGGTATGGTCCATTTGGGTTGCATGGCACCATGCAATTGGATAAACTAAATGAGAGAAATAACACATATGGTTTATTAATATATTATAAGTTCTAATATATTAATAATATTATTTAATTAGTTTTGATCAAGAATTAATTTAGAATTAATTAAGTGATCAAGAGAATAACTAATTAAATATATGGGTAGATTATATGAATCTTCCATATCTTATATAGTGGGCTAATAGGCTCCATGGATTATCAAGTTGGGTTCCACCCATAAGGTGCTCCATGGAATTAACCCATGGATTGAGAAATGAAGCGTCATGTTACATTAGGGTTTTACCTAATGCAACACACTATATAAGGACCATGTCTCTCCCCAAAATCGGACACACAAGAGAAACAAGAGGGCTTGGCCGATTTTGAGTGTGTTAGAGTATTCTCTCAAGTTTATACTTTGCATTTGGTGTTGTGTGAAGCATTTGAGGCATCACACTTGAGGTGCTAGGCTCACAAGGTTTCAAGGAATACTTTCAACAACAAGGTATGTAATTCTATCTATTATTTAATTTAGAATTGTTCCCCATGTATGCTAGATAGGATCATAGCCTTGGAAATCAACTTTGCATCATAATTAGACAAACATAGATCCAAGGTTATTAGGGTTGCATGTACACTTAGGAAGTGTTAGAATGCTCATAACCCATCAAATACATGATGTGATAAGATTACATGTTGATGTTTTGTAGGATTGAAGAAAAGAAAGGAAGCTTAAAAGAAGAAGTGAGCTGAGTCTGATCGCGAAGAAATGGATTTCGATCGCATGATTCGATGATCGGATTTTTGAGCTGCTGCTTAGAGTTATGATAGATTGCTTAGGAATATGTAATAGCTTAATTTTCATTCAAATTTGCATTGTAAGGACAAGTTTTACGCTCCTTTTATAAATAAAATAAAATTTGAGTTTTGTCTTATTTATATCTCCTTGCAATGTCATTTGTGAAAATTGATGCTTTGTGTGTTTCTATTATAAGAAATATTATGTGGATGTGATTCTTAGTTATGTTATTTATGGTAGTGTCGTAATTTTCTAAGTAAGGAAAGATTCCCATCACCCAAGTTTCAATTGGACAGAAGCCTCGAATCATATGATTTGATTCATGTGATGTATGGAAATATTGGTACCTAGAAAATTAAGATTAATTCCTTATTCACATAAGTATGTGAGTCAAGTGAAAGACTAGGAGATCTGGTATGCAATGTTGTGTACTGGTCAAGTCCACCACAAATAACAACAATATTATTCATTATGATTTACTAGAAGTCAATTAAATGTGGTTATGCTTACAAGATTAAGTGTAATCCAGAATCACTAAAAGATTTCGATGAATGGTAGAACGAATAAGAAGAATCAATTAGGTAGAAAGATAAAAGTTTCTCTAATCTTAAAAGATGGGAGAGTACTTTAGTTTCATGTTTTAAGATTGTCTCATTGATTTTGAAACCATATCACAATTGATCCTCTAAGGACACCTTAATGCACTAGTGTGACTAAGAAGAGGAATAGGAAATTGTTAAAATGGTTAAATCAAATGGTGAATCATACTTTGTTACAAAATCAAGTCTTAGAGTCATACTTCAAGATTGTGACTTGAGTGACACATCTTAAGAAGATTTTAACACACTCATCAAATGTGGAGTAATGTTTTTCTTACTCTTGCAGGTTTAAAATTTGTAAGTTGTGATGTCTTGGATAAGACAAAGACCAACTAAGACCAATTGTGTGTAGTTTTCTCTTGATAAGAAACCAAACTAACTCTTGAATATTATTTTTTCAAGAAATGTTTTTTGACAAGAGAATATTATATGTCAAGAGGCCAGTAGGAGTCTAAATGATCTTGATAATTTTCAAGAACTAATCAAGAGTAAACCTATTATTAAACACTCGCACATGACTTGAGGGTTGTAACCTACCGTGTTGACATATTCTTGTTTATGTGCCATTCAAGTTTGGTCAACTATGCATGTGAGTTCTATGAGTTCTCAATTGATTGCATAGAGGCAAGACACCCTAATCAATGGAAAGTACAATGATAGATAGGGGTGAGCTGCTCAATAACTTGGAAGCAATGGTGGGACCCTTGATGACAAGAACTTAAGAATGAACAAGTTTTGTCCATAAGGGTTTGGATTTGTCACAAACATTATCTTATGATTATGGTTTTGAAAAATTCACATGGATAGGAACACATACACCATAAAATCTAAGTGTCATAATGTTTCTCTCCTTCGTATGCATTCACTAGGATGATTTTAAGGAGATAGCGATTGTGTAAATTGCATTTTCAAATTCGACTATGATTACGGCATCCCTCTTTATAGTTCGAATTGTGAGATTTGGCAATTAGTTTAAACATTTAAAAGTTATTTCTATAAGTGCTGAAATTGTTTAGACACACATATGAGCCATCTAGGAAAGGTGTATGAGTTTGAGAAGGTTAGATAAAGGCTTATCAAAGCATATCGTATTAGAAATATGAACTTTGGAAGTCAATAAGTATTTCTTTCTAGAAGTCCAACTAGTTTTTGAATACATGTCAAAGCTAGTGGGAGCATAAATGTTATACTGGTATGGATGTAATCATTAGGTTACTGGGAGCATGATTATTATTTTAAGTGTTACAAGTTAGCAAAATTATTTATATATAAAAAAAAACAAAAGTTTCACTTTGCTAAGTTACAAGGGTTGGAAAGTTGTTTTTCTATAATTAAGGGAGAGAATATTATACTTCATTTCAAAATCTAAAAGCTTGGATCGAGAAATTTTATTTTGATTTATTCAAAGGACATATATGAATGTTATGTTGAAAACGTTTAACATAAGGGAATTCTATATATGGCAATCTTATAGCAAGAAACTGGCAAAGTATCATGTTTTTCATTATGAATCGTATCCCATACGCTTCAGGTATAGGATCAATTGCATATGATGTAATATTCAAACGTTCTAAATTTTCTAAATGGCTAGGCTATTAAGTGGGAAAAAGGACAAGAACCGGATTTCAATAAAATAATTAAACACCTCTCAAGGACGATCTAAGGCTTGCCAATGATTGGTTGCTTGTGGACAGTTGGAAGTATAGTAATGGATGGACCATATTGACATTATTATGAATAGATAAGACTCTATTTAGAATGAGTTGTCGTATGGAAAATATGGAAATGTTTCCATATTGGGAGTTGGATATCAAGAATCTATGTCTAGATTAGAAACTTTTATGCAAAAAGGATGTTCAAAGGAATGTACTTAGAATGTGAGACTTCATGTCTATGGAATTGTCTTGTAATATATCCAACAGAGCACTTTGTAATTTCATTGGCAAAGTCTTTGTGACTTTGGTACTGTGACATTACAAAGGGTCATTGCATAAAATGTTAAAATTAACCATATTCTAATAGTGCGGAGAATTTGGTATTCTTACACTAATGATAAGGATTATGAGTTGTGAATTGAGCATCATTGGAAATGTTTTCAATTGATCTATTTCACAAAGTAAGGACCATAGGTAAACATAGTTTGCATTATTGGAGCATGGGACAACTATTGTTATAATTCAAGTAATAAGTTGATTACCTGAAACATTGTACAATGAATAATGTGTAATCAATATGGTGACTAAATAAAAGGAGTTTTATTTATACTCAAAAGTTTGGGGCCATATTGAATTCGATTATTCTTGTGTTTCACTTTACATGTTTTGACTTCCAGAAGAACTAGGTTATTCAAGCCATCCATAGTCGATCATACGTTGGAAGTAGGTATGAAAGAATATTTTCATGAATCCGTCTGTAGATTGTCTAAAGTGTTTAGACATATCACAAGTTTGATGTAAAGTTCATCAGTGCTCCTATAAGATTAGAGTATCGGATTAAACCCACGCTCACTTGGATCGCTTCATGGATTTGATCACGAGTGATTGGTGAGACGATAATATCTTATATTCTTGAAACCAAGACATGTGAGTTGTATTCTGCAAGTCGGTTACACATTGATAATATGTAAACACACCAGTAACTTGGTGTTATAAAACATATTGTTGTGTGTGATTTGATGAGTAGGTACAAGCGAGCGTTTGAGTCGAAGTTTATCCATTCCTTTTACCTAAAGTGGGATAAAAGCAATAAATGTGGGCCCATCAATGATTTATATTCATGTCTCAGTTCATACGATAAGCGCTTGGCCAAGCGGAGACTAAGTTGATGTGTTCAACTATAATCTGTTGTCAGTCGTCATAAATCGGAAATCGGGAAACAACACATGAACAGAGAGTATGATTTATATTCATGTCTCAGTTCATACGCTATCTAGAATGGAGGAATATATGATCCCTAATCTAAAGGACGCGTTACTGATAAGATCATAGTTGACAGCGGTTTTTGAAAGCTAGAATTGCTGATCAGGTTCTGAAGTCATATGCAAAATAGTTATTAGACTTATCCAAGTGGGAGACTGTTGGATTGGGTGTCTAAGCCCATAAATATTTTGGTATGCACTTGATCCAATTATGAGCATGGTCCTTTTGGGTTGCCTTCACCATAGTAACTGATCGGATGACTTAAGGAGAAACAGGATTAATTAAGATTTATTAATATATTATAAGATTAATATATTAAAGGAGAAATCATATTTTTTAATTAATATTAGTCAAGAATTAAGTAAGAATTAGTTTTGTGACTAAAAGTTATTAATTAAATAAAGGGGACTAATATTGCAATTATATGATAGTTGCAATTGGGCTATGGATTCCTAATGGAAAGGGGATTGGATGAAATCTATGGGACGCCCTTATGATTTTTGTCCAAGGGCTTTCCAGATGGACTCCATGGGTTGCTTAAGGCTTAAGCAGAGAATTAGGGTTTCGCCAGAAACCCAAGAAGCCCTCACAATTATATAAAGACCCCTAAGGCTCCCAAAAACGTGGCCTACACTTCAAGAGAACCCTAGATGTTTTTGGGTGCCTTCTCCTCCTTCTCCTAAGCCATCTTATTGCTCATGGTGTTTGTGACTCCATTAGAGGTGCAACATTTGAGGCACTAAGCTTTCAAGAGTCAAAAGCCATCTTATTGCTCATGGTGTTTGTGACTCCATTAGAGGTGAAACATTTGAGGCACTAAGCTTTCAAGAGTCAAGATCAAGGAGATTTGTGATTGTTATTTCTACATAACAATCAATGTAAGATCTAAACCCTACTTCATATGTTAATTCAATTATTGTATGCTAGATCTAGGGTTTATGAGCTTTGGATGATTATTGTATGTTCATTAGACAAACTAGATTCAAAGATTTAGGGTTTGCATGCACACCATAGGATTGATGTTTTACTGAAAACCCATCAATAATCACATTTTGATGTTATTGCAGGATCAAAGAGAAAAAAGGAATCTTAAGCAGAGTGAGCCAAATATGATCGTGAGAGATAGAATTCGATCACATAGTTAGATGATCAGAATTTCGATCTGCTACTTAGTAGTTAGGATAATTTAATAGATTGCTAATACTCTCAGGAGATATCTAGAAACATAGTTTTCATTTTATACATTGTAAGGACAAGTTCCAATTTTTCGTTTTCAATAAAAGTGAAATTTTGGTTTACCTGGTTGCCTTATTTTATACATTTCCTTGCAATGACATTTTTTAAAGTGTTTGTTACATTTCTAATATTAGCAATACTAATTGTGGATTTGATTCTTATGATGTCACTTCTGGTATTGTCATAATTGACCAAGTGAAAAGAAATCTCATCATAAATTGGACATATTGCTGGTGTTGTACAAGTTGCATTGTATCTTGTTTATTGGAAAATTATGACTAATTCATTGATCACATATTTATGTGATTCAAGTGAATGATTAATGGATCTATTACATATTGATATGGACTATTCATTTCCATCAAAAAGTACGATAACTCTATTCGTCATGATTTACTAGTGTTTCAGTAAATACGGTTGTGTTTATAAGATTAAGCATAATTCTGATAATTTGAAAAGATTGAAAGAGTAGCAGAACAAATAAAAAGAGTCTATTAGGCAGAAAGATAAAAATTTCTCCAATCTAAAAGGAAATGAGAGTACTTTGGTAAAATGTGTTATGATCATCTTAGTAATTTTGAAATCGTATCACAACTGACTCCTCAAGTAACATCTTAGTATACTTTGTTCCAATCGAGTTTTAGAGTCATACTCTAATAACCAAAAATGCTATTTTTCAACTCGTTTATAACGAAGAAGGTTGAAAACACCTTGAAATATGTGGCGTAAAGATGTTTTCTTTATTTAGCACATATAGAATTTAAGTTATGATTTTTTCGTTAATCGAGAAACAAAGGATAAACTGAGACCTATTCTATGAAGTGTTTTCTTGTTGAGAATCCACACGAACTTTTGAATATTTGTTTTAGCTTGTCTAGAAATGTTCCTTGAGAGAAAACTCATATGACAAAAATCCAGTGAGAGTCTTATTGATCTTGAGAGTTTCAAGATTCAAACAACAATAAACCTTTTAGTTATCACTAGCACATGAACTGAGGTTAATAACCTATCATGTTTGGTTGACGCATTCATATGTTTGTGCACCTTCCTTTTAATGCCCGGTTCCTGGTACATACCTTAAATATGAAATTTTGCATTTTTACTCTGGGACTTGGTGAGTTGGAGGCCCCAACTCGTCGAGTCGAGGCGAAACGTGGATGCGGGTGTAGGGACCTACTCGACGAGTCGGATGCCCTGACTCGATGTGTAGGCCTGTCTAGACGAAACCCTAATTTTAAGGGTTTGCACCCTATTTAAACACCTTAACTGGCTTCCTTTACAACCTCCAGCACCCTCAGACCATCCTCATGAAACCCTAATCAAATTTGAGTGATTTTTGAGCTCCTTGTGCCATATTGTGTGTGTTAGAAGTTTGAGAAGACAGATGAGACTTGGGAGATCAAGAGAAGGCTAGTAGATCCAGAAGTTTTCGCACATTTCTAACTTGTTTATGGTATAAAGCTTCAACGTTGACCATTTATCTATTAGATCTCTAGTTAGGGCAAGTATCTGCCTTTTCTAAGCTTTAGTAGAGCCATTTTTGGTATTTGTGGTTCTAAAGGGGGTATGAATTCGGATTTGGAACCATTAAGGGTTCCCATTGCATAAATGTGCCAAATTTATGACCATGGGAGTCCCATGCACCTTGTGGACCTTATGGGTCTTTTGAGATTGAAGGTCGATGCATGGACGTAAAGTTTGTGACTTTACGTGTAATATGGACTATAGGAGGTTAGATCTATGTTCTGGATTCATTAAGTTAGAATGAAATCGATTGAATAATTTTGAACATGGAGGGACTCGACGAGTCGCTCATACGACTCGACGAGTTGGCTCACAGTTTCCCTCAAACCTCTTCTGATAATGAACAATGTATTTAGTTGGAAGAAGACTCAGCCGGTTGGGTTCATTATGGACCTGAAGATCATGGAACTCGGCGAGTTCAAGAACAAAACTCGGCTAGTTCAAGACTAAGCCCCAACTGCATGAAGAAGAAGTCGACGAGTTCATGGAGAACTTGGCGAGTCCAGGACTAGATGTGCCATCTTGCATGATGCAGGACTTGACAAGCTCAAGAATGAACTCGACGAGTCAGTTGTAGAAGGTCCCGACTTTGTTTGAAGGAGAACTCGGTGAGCTCTTGAAAGTCTCAGTGAGTAGGGTCGAAGTTTTTAGCATTGTAAGGATTTTGGAAGTCGGCGAGTTGGTGGGTCAACTCGACGAGTTGAGTTAACCAGATGTTGACTTTGACCCAGAATTGACTTTGACCAAGGTTTTGACCTTGACTTTGACTTTGACTTGAGTTGAATCTCGAAAGGGGTTAAGAGTATAAAATGGTAATTAAGGAAGATTATTATGTGTAGGAATTGAGAGGAGCTGATCCTGGCAACGAGGACAGTTTTGACACTTCACGACACTGATGTGAGTTACCTTCCAGTAGAAGTGGGTCTAAGGAACCAAGGTCGGCCCACTCGTAGGAGTTATAGTAGGAATAATTGTCTTCATTATAGTTATCTTGTATGTGCTATCTGTTATGATTATGTGCTAGCATGATATGATGTTATGTGATAGTAGGTAGTAGGGGAATAGTCTCTATGTTACGGTCGTAAGGGCCGAAGGGTAGGTCGGGCACCCTAGATATGTCTGACAATATGTTTATGCTATGTTATTATGTGGTAGTAGTAGGGGTGAGATAGTACCCATAGCTGGTTGAGCCAAACCGGAGGGTAGTTCGGAACCCCAGAATTGCCAGACAGGGTAGGTCGGCACCCCAAAATTGCCAAACAGGGTTGGTTGGCACCCCAGAATTGCCTAACAGGGTCGGTCGGGCACCCCAGAATTGACCGACAAAATTTTTGTTATGTGGTATGTGGTATTATAGGGGAACTCACTAAGCTTTATGCTTACAATTTTCAGTTTTGTTTTCAGATACCTCTTCATCGAAGGGGAAGGAGCCGACACAATAGCAGCGTATTACACACAGAGGATTTCCGCACTATGATATTCTTGGGAATGTACTCTAATATTATTACTATTTTGATTATATGGTTTTGAGACATGTGATTTTAGTTTGATGAAATGTTATGACTTGATGATGTTTTCTTATAAACGTTTTCCATATTGTTATATCAAAATGAAATTTTTGGTCTTGAAAATTGAGATGTTATATTCCAGTTGAGTTGGCAATGCTTATGAGTTTTATGTTTTTCATTTAACTGTAAAAGCAAATCATGTTGGTTAGAGTACATTGATCAATATTAGTTAGCTACTAACAAACTCGGATGCACTGGTAGGCCCGTGTGCTACCAGAGGGCAAGAAATTTAGAATAAGTGAAGCTCAGTCCATGAAAGGAAAGCTAAATTTGAATTTGGTTTGGTCATAAACCTTGTCTTATGATTGTAGGTTGGAAATGATAGATTCACATGGATGAGAATTAATGCACCATAAAATATAGGTGGCAATGTTTCCGCTCTAATTCATGAGAATGATTATTAGGAAACACTTCCATTAGTAGATTTTAAAGGATCTTAAAAAGACCAATATGGATATTGGCTATATTAATTACATTCTCAAATTCATAATATGATTGTGACATCCTTCTTTATATTTCGAATTGTGAGGAATGGAAAGGAATTGTTTGAACTTTCATGAATTATAGCTATGAGTTATGAAAGGGTATGAACAAACACATATGCCATCCAATGAAGGTGTATAAGCTTACGAAGTCTAGTTGGAGGCTTATCAGAGTATTGCGTAAAAAAATTCTATACTTCTATAAGAAAGTCAAGAGTATTGATTTATAGAAGTCCATTGGATTTTTGGGTACATGTCAAAGATAATGGGAGCATAATTGTTATGCTAGTATTGTTTGTTGACAATATTGTTCATAGGGAACAAAGTTGTCAATTTGCAAACCATAAAGTTTGGGAATTGTTTTCGCTATGACAGAATTAAGGGAGAGAGCACTTATATTTTGTTTCGAAGCTAAAGGTTTAGATTACATAATGTTAGAAATATGTGAATATCATGTTGTAATGGGTGAACATAGGAAATTCCATCTATGAAACTGTTATAGCAGGAGATTGAACGTATATCAGATATAATGAACCGATTCCCATATACTTCAGATATAGGATCGATTACATTTTCTATAATATTCACTTATTTTTATTTTTCCAAATTCCTTGAGCATTGAAGGAAAATGATTGGAATTTTTTGTGTGACCAAATTTGTTAAATAACTTTCAAGAACACTCTGAGGTTTACTGAAGATTGATTAGAAGTATGGTATTAATTTGGATGGACCATAGTGACATGATTCTAGATAAGAATGATTCTTGATTAGAATTGATGGTCATATGGGAATATAGAAATGCTTCCATAATGGGAGTTAATTATTACATCTACATGTGAGTTGGAAAAGTGTTCAAGGAGTGTACCTTGAACTTGAACCTTCATTGTCATGGAATTGTTTCTAGTAACAAAGTTCCAATGGGACATTTTGTAATATCGTTGGCTCATTTTATGTGAAGCCTCGACATCACAGAAGGTCAATGCATGTAAGGTTGGAATTCCAATACATTTTAGACAGTGACAAGAATTTGGAATTGTGAAACGAGCATCTTTGGAATAGTGTCTAGCCGATCTGTTCACAAAGGAAGGATAATAAAGAGACACAGTATGCATGTTTGTAGCATGGCATGACTAATGTTATTTAATTCAAAATGGTTAGTTGATTACTCGAAACATTACACAATGAATAAAGTCTTAATTATCATGATGATTAAATAATAATAGTTGACCATAGTTAATTAGTTTATTATTGTGTTTCACTTTACGTGTTTAACTTCATGAGTAATTCAATTATTCGAAATTCCACAGTCGCTCGTACTTTTGGAAGTAAGTAGTGAATTAAGACTGTCATGAATTGAATTGTATATTATCTATGGAGATTAGACATTGCAATAAGATTGCTACAATGTTCATGAGTGCTTACAATAGGGAGATTTGAGTATTGGATAAACCCACGCTCAGAGAATTACTTCATGGAATTTATCACGAGTAATTCTGAAACAATAATATCTTATGATCTTGAAATGGAGATATATGAGTTCTAGTTTACAATTCAATTGTGCATCGATAATACGTAAACATATCACTAACTTGATGTTATAAAATATATATTAGTACATGATCTGATGAGTAAGTGGTGCAAACGTATGAGCCAATTTATTAGTTCCTTTTGCCCTAACTAGAAAAACAATGTCTTTGGGCCGCTCTGTGGTTTGGTATTGACTTGTAGTGCTGGGCCCAACAAGAATAAATTAATGTGTTTAATTAGAAGTTCTATGTCATTACAAATCAAAAATATGGAAACAAAGTCTTAGGCAATGAGATTGATTATATTCCATGTTTCATATCCTAATGCTATGTTGCAAAATGGAGGATTATTTGATCACGTATCTTAGGATACGTAACTAACTGACCGAGTTAGATTTCGACAATAGCTTTTAGAAGCTACAATTTGTTGATCGATTCAGAAGTTATATTGGAAATTATAGTTGTAGACTTATCCAAGTGGGAGACTATTGGGTTATGTGTCTAAGCCTATAAATAAAATTGGTATCTACTTGAATTAATAGTAGCACAGTCTTTTTGGGTTGCCCTCAAACCTACCAGTTGTACAGGATGATTTAGAGAGAGAGAGAGAGAGAGAGATTAATTTATTTTAGGAATAATAAATTAAATAAATAGTTTATTAATATGTTATGAAAATAATATACTAATTAGAAATCATATTATTTAATTAATATTTAACCAAAAGTTAATTGGAAATAATTTTGGGATTAATTAAAAGTATAGGAACTATTTTGTTATTTATTAATATTTGAGAAAGGAAAGCTCCAGAACCGCTTGGAGGAGGTGCATGAAAATATCTTGGGAATCACTAGGAGATTTCGTCTGAGGCCCCTTGGATAAGGGGTTATGGGCTGCTTGGACACCAAACAAAGGACCAGGGGATTTCCCTTTAACCCTAGCTTTGGCACCAAGTTTCATCAACTATATAAGGAGTCCCTAGCCCTTATTTTTGTCCCATGCTTCCATCTACAAGACTTGGATGAAAATTCCTTCTCCCCTCTTCTCTTTGTTAGTTATCCTCTTGCTAGTTTGGGTGTGATTCCATTAGAAGCACAACACTTGTGGTGCTTGCTTCCAAGAGATCAATAAAAAGGAATTCTAGTTTTTTGCTATAACAACTAAAAGATATGTAATCCTCAAACCATTTTAATGTTAATTTCAAAAATACCCTAGGATTTTTCTTTTTGATTTTCTTAGTTATAGGTTCAATGGAGAAAACATAGAACCTATTTAGTTTGCATGTAAACTTAAAGTTTTTTTTGTTCACCTAAATCCCATCTACATGTACCGTCATCTACCTTTAGTTTGTTAGTTTTGTATTACAACAAAGAGATTTAATAACAAATAATATAATAAAATTAAATGTATAAAATACTATCTCAATTACTTATAATACATCAAAAAATTATGATAAATTAGTAATGAATTCATATGGTTTATACTCCATTCTAGAGATACATAAATGAATACAAATCATTTAGTCTATATAACGCTTAAAACTTTGGGCTAAACATTTAAGGTATAATAGATAATGACTATAATATAAATCCTTGATTAAGATTATCATTAGTCATGCGCATTGCAGAATACGTATTATAAAGCCATTTTTAGTAATTTATCTTTAAGCGACAAAATGTCAATATTGATAGAAGATTTTACAGAACAAATAATCTTGATGAAAAATGTATGAAATGTGATATGAATCCCGTACACATAAAGCAAAGTTAGATCAAACTTCGTATGCATAAGTTATGGATTTTCGAAGTTTCTCATTCAGACAGTGTATCACAAATAGTAACTTGGAGATAGATTAGTTATTAGCCTAAGTAATCTAAATGAAAGTCGTAGGAATCACGAAAGAGAACATATGCATATAAAGAATGCCCAAATATGACTTTTGTGTAAGGAAGTTATGATTTTCCTAAGTTTCAGCGCAGCAGTGTGCAACCATGATATCAAATTTTAGAAAGGTTAATTCTTAAGAAAAACAATCTAAACCAGAGTTGAAGATCTCGTTCATAACTATTCATCAGTATAAAGATAATCGAGAATAGATATCATATGAGAGAGTTATTAATTTTTAACGGACTTTAATAGTCTAAGCATGTTAAAATATAACTCTATAAATAAAGTCAAAATTAGCCGATAGAATCTAAGTAAAAGTTGTAAATCTCATTAATAGCTATGAATGGATATAAAACCTGTAAAAAAATGGAGCTCAAAACGAGTTATGATTTTTATAGTAAGCATGAAAATTCGCTTGCAACCACGCACCCAGACAGAGGGCATGACATACACTGACATACCACATAGAATGCGACATGTGGTACCTATGAATGATCAACATGTTACCTTGGCTGATAACATGCGTGATGCACATGGGACATATGTGCAATGCACATTAAAAAATTGGCTATATATAGTTGCGATTTCTTTCATTTTCTTCACACCTCTCCTTCATATTATCTCTGAATCTCTTTCTAGTTTTTTCTCCTTTTAATCCGGAGTTCCTGATCCCTTCGATGAAGCCTTGTTGTGTCAAATAGCTGGTGAATTGAAGCTCCCATATAAGAGTTATGCCCATATAATCCCCTATTTTTACTAGATTAATCTATAAGTTACGCTACACTTATTTTATCTTATTGTAACTTTTAATTATAGTCGGAGTCGTTATTACGAACCTACAATTAATATTTATCAACGATTACAAGTCATTGTACTGATTTATCTACTTACGAGAGTGATGTCTAGGCCGGATATAGTGATGTTTTTAAAGTGCAATTTCCAAACAGTATACTATGTATACTAAATTGACCCTACCTCTGATATGATCCAACCTGGTTATTCCTTACTTGATATTTCTTGATGTAGACATTGAGATTATTGAGGAATCTAGACTATCATCAAATAGTCGCCAAGATTATGAAACTAGACTAATATTTAGTGCTTTATACGTCTAGGTTTCTTTGGAAGTGCGAAGTGAAGCGCTTCCGAAATCGTCAGTCACCAAGTTTATCAGGTGAGTGGATAGTCCATTTCATGAACATAAATTTAATGCATGTATATATTGAATGTATTAAATATATGTGAACTATATGATTATTGCCTGGAATACGTGGTAGGAATATATATATATATATATATATATATATATATATATATATATATATATATATATATATATATATATATATATAGCCAGATATGGTTTTATATATGTTATAGTATATAGATAACGTGATTACATGATAATAAATAATCAAAGTATGATTAGTAAGAAAGATAAAGGAAATGTTAATACCTAATACTCTATGCTAATACTAGGATAGGATTGCCATAATAGAGATGGTATTTCGAGAAAAGTTCATAAGCCCGACAGTCTTGCCTATTAGGGAAGTAAGACTTATAAATGATTCTCAGTTCAATTAAGTTTGATAATGGGTAATCTAATTTGGAGAATATGTGTAAGTGTAACATCCCAAAAACGAAGTCTGAAAATTTTGTTTAATTTTATAATAAAAACCATAGTCGATAAACCTCATATAAAAATCATAAGCAATGTATCTCAAAATATTATAACAAATATCAAGTATATCAGAGTATAAACAACCTAGGCTGAACAAATGGTGTGTGCACTGCAATCTTCCCGAGCTTCTCTTTTGAAAACTGAGTACCTGAAACCAAAACTGAAAACTGTAAGCACGAAGCTTAGTTAGTCTCCCCAAACTACCACATACAATACCATAACATATAAAGCACACACTGGGCCATGCCCACTGCATCGGACCGAAGTCCAGAAACTGCATCGGACCAAAGTCCGGAACTAACCAGGGCCTTGCCCTCTGCATCAAACCGATGTCCGGAAACTGCATTGGACTGAAGTCCGGAAACTAACCGGGGCCTTGCCCTCTGCATCGGACCAAAGTCTGAAAATTGCATCGGACCGAAGTCTGAAAATTGCATCCGACCGAAATCCGGAACTAACTGCATCGGATCGAAGTCCGGAATTGACTGCATCAGACCAAAGTCCGGAACTAACTGAACATAACATAGCATAAACATATTAACTAGCATGAACACATATACTGCATACTACGTCGGAAGAGGGTCTAGAACACATAACACAAAACATGCTTGAATCACAAAGAAATCAAGAAATCTAACTACTGCATCGGACCGAGGTCCGGAACTATTGCTAACTAAACGGGCCGGCATTGTGGCCGTAGACCCGTTCCTACTGGAAGGAAACTCTCCTGTACAGCTGAACTCTGTTGATAATCCTCTGGCTCCTAATTGACTATTCTCGAAAGCACTGCTCTCCTAGCTCACCAAGGTACCAACACCAAATAATAGAACTTAGCCTAAATTGTCCTCCAGAGGTCAACTAAGTCAACTCTGGTCAAAGTCTTGGTCAAAGTCAACCTTCCAGTTGACTGGACTCGCCGAGTTGTTCTACCAACTCGCCGAGTCCATGCTCCTCAAACCCAAAAAAAACCCCGACTCCACTTGTTGAGTCTAGCGAGAACTCGACGATTTCTCCTTCATTTAACACTTCGGGACTATCTTCAACCGACTCGCCGAGTTGTTCTACATCTCGCTGAGTTCATCTTCATCAGCTAAGAAGATTGCCTTGGAATCACCGAGTTCCTCCTTAAACTCATCGAGTACCATGATCTTCATGTCCATCACGGACACAGACTGGATGAGTCCTTTTCTAACCCCACTCAATGATCCGACTCATAAACGGAAGGGTTTGGGTTTTGCGACACGACTCACCGAGTCCATAAACTGACTCGTCGAGCCCTCCTTGTGACAACTCTATTCTGTCTCTTTCAGTCTATTCCAACACTTCCAACTCATAGATCTGGACTCCTTATGCTAGCATTGCACGTAAAGTTACTAACTTTATGTGCATGCAAGGGGTTATAAGGCTAGAACACCAAATCCAAGATATAGTGGAGGTCTAAGCCATGTAAGAAAACCATAGCTGAGAAAAGCTTCTTCCTCAGAGCTCCTAAGGCTCAAGATGCTCCGATCTAGTCTCTATTCATCCTCAAAGTATCAATACTAGGGTTGGCCTTAGGAATGGTCCTAAAAGTCTCATAAAAGGGACATGAAGAGATCTAAGAAACCATAGATTAAGGTAAGAGCTTGATTATCAAAAAGTAGTGAGTAAGAGGGACTCCTTCTAGATCTACAATCACTCCTTAGCTCTTCCAACTCCTTCTTCTTCTTCTTCTTCTTCTAGACTTCAAATCACTCAAGAACACACAATAATAACTCACACTTTCCTGGAGGACACTAAGGTTTCGCTCTTGATAGTGGGGTTGTAAATGAAGCCCTAGAAATGGGAATGAGATGCTTAAATAGGGTGTCAAGTCCCGAAATTAAGGTTTCCCAACCCAGACCAGACTCGCCGAGTCGGTCACTTAATCCGTGACACGGGTCACGCTCCGACTCGTCGAGTTCCTCCTTGGACTCGACGAGTTGACTTGGGGCTTTTCTTTCATTTCCTGGTCTTCCTGATTCTGGGTGTTACAACTCTCACTTAAACTAGACTTCTCCCTCAAAGTCCGTTACATCCAACTGTTCTGCAATATGCTTACAACACTGATGCCGGAAGAGTCTAACTCCCGTTGGCCACTTCCATTGATCTTTCACCAGATCATTCATACTAAAACTAATCATCGCAGATAACAATCCTCAAGTGCACTCTAATTCTCAACAATCTTGAGAACACATCTTACCCTACTGTCCATCCATCTGGTACTCCCCGAGTACTTATGATGAACATCCTAGGTGCTCACCCTCTTTTCCTTGCACATTTTCTAGCTTAAACAAGGCAACTCCCCATAACTAACCATCTCCCTACCACTGCAAAGAACATACCTTTCACGCTATCCATTACTCTAGCCATTTAAATTGGATTCCATCCTCGAAATCATTCCTTACCATTCCTTACATACTAACTACTCAGATCAGCAGAATTCACATATCCACTTATCCCTACGTTCCACTTACACTTGGCCATAACTCGGATAATCGTCCTATGAGTAACTTATTAGTGACTTGTCACTACCCAGGCTATCCATGAAAATCCAAAATACCATTACCGACGGAGACCCAACACTGTCTGAAACACTGATCTACCTGGAAACACTGAACTGCCTGGAACACTGATTGCCTGAAATAATTAGCTGCTTGAACACTGATTGCCAGAAACACTAAACTACCTGAAAACTGGATTGACAGAACAATGAACTGCCTGAATAGTATGCTGCTACATGGCTGCTTTTCCAACATCTCTCGAGACCTTCCTAGTCTCAATTCATTCGTCAGCCATCTGAAATATCACGTTCCAACCTGACTGCGGAGCCAAAGGACTCCCTATTTTAGTCGTTTCACACGACCTCCGAACAAAAACCCTCTCTAGAACTAGTTGCCACTAGTTATCATGTCACTGAGACTCTAACAACCTCCTGATCCAACTGATCAGGTCCGTGGGTCGAATCCTGATGTTACCAAACCATGTCTAAGCGTGACTGCTATATGACCAATTGTAGCCTTATGTCATAAATGACCTTAAGCCGTCCACTACTTCCTTGATCTCATAGTTGTAGTGGCGCTTCTACAGTCTCATCTCTGGCTTAACCAGATCTAACCCGAAATGGTGGGTTCTAGACCTTCTCACGTCCTAACCACGGACTCGTGCTGTCTACTAACCTAGTGAATGCTACGGCTACACCTACAGAATTACAACACTCTAATACTATCTGACTGCTAGTGAATGCTACGGCTACACCCGCAAACTTACAACACTCTAACACTATCTGATTGCTAGTGAATGCTATGGCTACACCCGCAGACTTACAACACTCTAACACTATCTGACTACTAGTGAATGCTATGGCTACACCCGCAGACTTACAACACTCTTACACGATATGACTGCTAGTGAATGCTACGGCTACACCCACAGACTTACAACACTCTAACACTATCCTCAAATCATATAGCTGTCTGGGCTGTCTCCCTTTCTGACAAGGATGCGAAACGTATCCCAGTTTCAAAACTAATCCTACCTTAAAAACCTCGGATGATTCTCCCCAACTTTGATTCAACTAACGTCTTACAACACACATTACTGGAAGGATTCTCAATCCTTCTTACCATTCTATGCGCAATCTGCTGAAAACGATGCTTACCATTGCTAGTGTGCCAATACTAACAAGTCCAAAATGTCATACCACTTCCACAGATCCGAATACATCTCTAGTAATAACCCGCTAGAACGAGGAAGCTTCGAATCCCAATTGGAGACCTCGGAAACTCCCATTACATCACAGCTTCTATCTTAGTCGGAAGAACTAGAATACCCTTCTAATTGAATAGGTACCCAAGCAATTTCACCTTGCATAACCAGAATTCACATTTGGAGTACTTTGCAAAAAGTCGCTCCCTCCTCACAGTCTCTAGCACCTCTCTCAGGTGTTCCCCGTGCTGGAATATAACCCACCTATACCCGAACAACGCCTTCCTAAAGGTAGTGAGATGCTATCGAGTCTCACACATACTTGCTACCGCTACTGCATTTCAAGTAACCTGTTCTACATGTGATGTCCTCCAACTATCTTTCCAAAATCCAAGATATGCCGATAGCATATCACTCAATCACAAGCAGGCCAAAAAATTCCGAAGTATCATTATCATTATCGATGCAGAACCTTAACAATAGAATTATTACAAAAGGGAGAATTCAAACGACATACCTGCGATCTAGTACGGCTTGATCTTGACTGCCTGTGGAACAATGGGTACCTGAACCTGGACTCTCTCCTCCACCAAAACAGGACAACAAGACTTGAAATGACCAGGATGGTGGCAATCAAAACATATCTGATTCTTCTTACAATCTCGATACACATGTCCACTTTCCTCGCACTTGAAACACCTGAACTTGTGACAAGCAAACCCATGAGTTCCTCCACACTTACCACACACCTCAAGGTCTTCCTGATTTCCAAAACCCAAGTCAGCTGAATATGAATATTCACTTATTCCCAACTGTCCTGAAATAAGTGCTCGCTTCCTTTTAACGTGCTGCCCATCCAAACCAATCTCTTTCTCCCAAGCTACCCCGATTACCTCATTAATCGATTGAGTAGTCACTAACTGACCCTGAAGCTTAGCTGCTAGCCCAATATTGTCGGGTAGTTCTTTGTATATTGCTCGCGACTCCACTGTAGACAACTGAAAAGCCCTGCTTCCCACCGCAAGTGCCACTACCCGGCCCTAATGGCTGTCGGTGATCCTTAAGGCGGCAGGGACAGGTGCCATCACCTGTCCTGCTGGAAAACTAGGACACTGAGCCTTCTTGTGGCACCTCTGACTGCAATGAAAACAAATCAAATCTGATCGCTGAGTGGTGGTAGCAGTACAATCCCTGCTGAAATGACCAGTCTGGCTGCACTTGAAGCAGCTAGAATCTGCTCCACGACCACTCCTGCACGCACCCTCATGCATCCTGCCACACTTGCCACAACAACTGCAGCCCCGAAAATCCCTCGATCTCCTATCTGGTCCCTTGGGCCTCTTACATGAACCCGTGACTGACTGATCCTCATCTGGCTTCCTCTTCCTCTCGATCTCCATATCGATCTCTCTCCCCTGGCATGAGCAATCATATCCTTCAGTGTCTTGCAGTTGGACCTGCTCACAAACTTCCGGATGTCACTCCTCAGCATCTCATGATATCGGGCCTTCTTCATTTCCTCGTCTGCCACATACTGTAAAACCAAGAGAGCCCTCTCCCTGAACTTGGATGTGATATCCACCACCGTCTTACTAATCTGCTGAAGATCCTGGAACTCTCGTGCCAACTGCTGCAACTCAATAGATGGTGCAAACTCAGCCTTGAACCTAGCTGAGAAATCACTCCATGCCATCGCATCCAACGCGGCATCAACCCCCATGGCATGATTAACCTCCTCCCACCAATCCTGCGCTCTGTCCTTCAAAAGACAGGATGCGAGTCTGACCGTGTTCCCCTCGAGACACTGTGTAACATCCCGAAATATCAAGAGTAGAGTTGAAGGGCTAAAAGTGTAATTTTGAAGGGCGACTCGGCGAGTCGATGGATGGACTCGGCGAGTAGGATCGCGACTTTGGTCGCGTGTCAAGTGGCCTACTCAGCAAGTCCAAAGATGGACTCGGCGAGTAGGTGCTGGGTGAAGAAAACCCTAAATCCGGGGAATGAGCCCTATATAAAGAACATTATGTTTCCTCCCCAGCCTCTTTGATCCCCCTTGAGCCCCAAAAACCCTAATTTCGTGGAGGAACACCATTGTTGAGCAAATTGGAGCTTGGAGAAGTGCTTGTTGAAGAAATCTTGAAGAAGAAGAGGCTTGGATCAAAGGGTTTTGCTTGGATTCGAGTTTCATTGCTGTTGGGGGATTCTTTGGAGGTAATATCTTGTTCTTGGGTTGTGTTCTTCTAGATTCTCATTTTGGGGTTGTGTGGGAAGCTTAGATATGTGACATCTTGAGTTTGAAGGATAGATCTGAGGTTGCTACCTCAGATCTGGAGTGGAGAAGGTCCTAAGAGCATTAAAGTCCCTGTTCTTGTGTTGTTAATGGAGCTATCATGTCCCAAACCCTAGTTCTAAAGTGAATAAGGCCTAGATCTCTTTGGATTCACGTAAAGTTTGCCACTTTACGTGATGGATGGATTGTAGGAGGTTAGATCTATGTTTTGGATCAATTGCATGGCCAGGAGTGCTTCTGTATAGATTCAGACCGGTGGTACTCGGTGAGTCACATGGGTGACCTCGACGAGTTGCTTGACGATGAGCTGGAACTCAACGAGTTGGATGAACAACTCGTCGAGTCTGTTCTTGGACTCGGCGAGTCTTGTCGAAGAGTCCCAATATTTTCTGGTTGAGTCGAGAATCAGTGAGTCAATGGATGACTCAGTTAGTTGGATAGGACAGAACTCGGAATCAGTGAACTCGGCGAGTCAGTAGGCCGACTCGGCGAGTAGGGTCAACATGGAAGGTTGACTTTGGCCAGGATTTTGACTTTGATCGGAATTGAGTTAGTTGACTTTTAAAGGTCTATTAGGCTAAGTGTCGCTTTGTTATTGGTAGCTCGGAGAGTAGAGGAGCAGCGTTTTAGACGGTGGTTGGTTAGCAGTCCAAGGGTTACCAGTAGGATTCAGCAGTTTAGGTGAGTTTCCTTTCGGTAGGAACGGGTCTAAGGCCACAATGTCGGCCCGTTCAGTTAGCAGTAGTTTCCGGAATTCGGTCCGATGCAGTAGTTAGTATGTTTGATGCCTTTGTGGCTCAGACAGGATTATGTGTTATGTGTTCCAGGCTACGACCCGATGCAGTATGCAGTATATGTGTTCATGCTAATTGATATGTTATGCCATGCTATGTAGAGTCAGTTTCCGGACTTCGGTCCGATGCAGGGGGAAAGGCCCCAGTTAGTCCGGACTTCGGTCCGATGCAGGGGACAAGGTCCCAGTCAGTTAGTCCGGACTTCGATCCGATGCAGGGGACAAGGTCCCAATCAGTTAGTCCGGACTTCGGTCCGATGCAGGGGACAAGGTCCCAGTCAGTTTCCGGACTTCGGTCCGATGCAGGGGGCAAGGCCCCAGTTAGTCCGGACTTCAGTCTGATGCAGGGGGCAAGGCCCTAGTTAGTCCGGACCTCGGTCCGATGCAGTGGGCAAGGCCCAGTATGTGCTTTATATGTTATTGTATGGTATGTGGTAGTTTGGGGGAGCTCACTAAGCTTCGTGCTTACAGTTTCAGTTTTTGGTTTCAGGTACTCAATTTTCAAAGGAGGAGCTCGGGAAGATTGCAGTGCACACACCATAGTCAGCTAGCATGGGATGTTTTACTCTGATAATAAGTTTGTATTTCGAATTAATGCTACGAAATTATGTTATGATTTATGATACGGTTTTTATGAATATGGTTTTAATAATGTTTTAAAAGAAAATTTTAGTCGTGATTTTTGGGATGTTTCAAGTTGGTATCAGAGCCTTGGTTTGAGGGATTCGAATACACTTCGAATGTGTCTGAACTCAAATTAAGGAAATGGTAAAAGATTTTCAATAGAAAGACATTTCGAAAGAAATTTTTTTGGAAAGAAAGTTTTTGGAAAAAGCAAAAAGAAATTTTAGAAAGAAAATAACTTTAAAGAGAGAAATTGGTGTGGTGCATGCACTCAGCCGAGCTCAAGTAAGTACTCACAAATTACCCATGCAAGTTTATGTGATAACTATCAGTTTCAGTTTCAGTTTCAGTTCCAGTATCAGTTTCAGTTTTAGTAGAACAGCAAGCTAGTATAGGACTAAGGATCTAGGAGGATGCCTTATGTGCCTACTTTATGTGTTTCAGCTTTACAAGATTTGTATGCTAGTATTGAGTAGACAGTAGTAGGATAGCCTATTTAAGTTATGCCTGATAGTATGAGCTTAGCATTGTATGCTAGTACAGTATCTCGTTAGGAGAATAGATTTGCTTGAGTAGTTTCCTGTATCTGAATGTTGCTTGCTTTGTGCTTTGTGGGACTCTGAGTGATGGGAGTTAGCCATTAGGTGAATACGTCACATCACATGTGATCAGGGTTGAATAATCTCAGAGTGTTGGATTTGGCCCTATTGCGCAGCTCTTGTTTGAGTCTAACCGTTGTAGGGACGGGTCTTTTACTCGAAGGATTATCTGAGCCTCATTACGTGTGATGGTATTCAGATGATGACTAATTAGTATTACAAGGAGGCCTTCAGCAGATGAGGACTGGTTTGAATGGAGTCAGAGGTTTCCCTAGGGCAAGCCTAGGATGAGAGTGGCAGAGATCAATAGTAGTAGAGTGACTTGGTGGAGTTGAGGTAACTCTTGAGGAAAGTACGGATAGATGTGAAAGGTAGTATGGGCCCGTACTACTGAAAGCAGAGGATCCATACTCGATTTAAGAGGGGCCGAGACAAAACCAAGGAACTAGTAGAGTGTGTGAGAGATCCCTCAGCAGCGGTGTGTATATTGATCAGCAGTGTGTTATATTTTTTTCACCATGGTGACTTTGCGCGAGATACCAGTTAACAGTTCAGGTACCAGGGAGGGATCTGGCTCGGGCTCTGGAGCCGGGTAGCTTGACGATCAGATGAAGGAGTTCATTTCCGCAGAGATTATGCGCATCATTATCGATCAGACTCCAGTGATTTTCGGTTCAGTTAAAGAGGCCATTATGGAACTTATGGGCAGTCATCTTGAGGCCTTTAGGGCCGAGGTGGTTTCAGGGCAGATTGGGGCTCGTCTAGAGCCCGATTTTTATGAGGTTCAGGGAGATCCCATTTCCAGCTTTCGCCATCAAGGGACAAGAATGATTCGGGCACCCTGTCTTCAAGAGAGACCTCTGCATGATTGGATAGTTGAGGAGGTTTTGCAAGCCATTCGCGAGGGGTTTCCCGGCATGGTCGCGAGGATTATTGATAGGTTGACTATGAAGCTCCATGATCAGATAGCAGTTGTTCGGATGATGGATGGGGTCGATAGGGTAGCTCAGGAACGAGAGACGGGTAGGGAGTCGGGAAGGAAGAGGAAAACAGATGGGTCACAGGTAGCCATAGGTTCGGGCAAGAGGCCCAAAGGGTCAGATCGGAGATCGAGGTACTATCAGAGCCGCAGTCGATGCAGGAAGTGTGGTAGGTCGCACTTGGGTGCGTGCAGGAGTGGTAGTGGTGGTGTTTTGGGATGCTTCAGGTGCGGCCGAATGGATCATTTCAGCAGGTATTGTACTACTACCATCACCCAGGGACTTGACCCGATATGTTTCCATTGCGGTCAGAGAGGCTACAAGAAGGCCCACTGTCCAGGTGTGTATGCAGCAGAGCAGGTGATAGCTCCAGCATCTATGTCTTCGAGTACCACCAGCGGTTCCCGAGGCCGGTCAAGGGCGCCCATGGCTCGAAGCAAATTGTACTGATTGATTGCAGCTAGGGTTGGAGCAGCGACGGGTGTTGGAGGTATGTATCTTTGCCTTCCTGTCAATTTCTATTCCTGATATTATTGTTATGTTGTAGCAGCGATATTTATAAGCGTATGTATTGGGGTATTCTAATACCTGTTTGTGACCAAGCTATATGCCATTTGCATACCTTGGATTTTGGTTATTAGATAAGGGTTGGGTTTTATCGAAGAAAGTTACTTAGGGTGCAGTATTGTAGCATGCCTTGGAGGGACTCGGTATGTCTCGCTAGTTCGAAGTTGTATAAGTATTAGAAATTGAATGGTTAGATCCCTAGCTATGGTAATCGTGGGATTCCTCAGCAGATTAATTATGAATGGTAGAAACGATTAGGAATTCTATTCATTGAGCAGCAAGGTGTGAGCAGGATTGAAGCGGGGGAGAATTCTCTGAGTATGCGAGGGCAAGAGCACGTTGACTCGGAATGAGTACACAATCTTTGAAAAGAATGGATAGTAGCATAGCAATGGGTGGATCAAGGAGTTCATAATTAGGAGTTTGGGGGATCTTTCCAATAGTTAGTTCATGTAATCGATATGGTTAGTAGCTGATTGGGAATCCAGGTTGGAGGACCGCCGATAGGACTCTATTGAGTCGGGCGAAGGATCTTGAAAAAGGTTAGCAGGAGATGTTCCGTATTAGTAGTCGAGGGTAGAGACAGCATATAGGGTTGTGTGGATTCAGGAGTTGGAAGTTTGGAAACTTCCCCAATGTTAGTTTCATGTTATGGATAAGTAGACAGTTGGTTTGGGGACCAAGTCGAAGAATTCCTTAACGGACGTTAATTTAATCAAGGATATAAGATGTCGAGGTTGATGTAGCATCCGATGATTGAGGTCTGATGTTGAGAAGTCAGGATGAGGAATTGCTAGCAGAACTAGGGATAGTCAGGAAGTCCTCAGAATAGTGATTGGTAAGCAGTCAGATAGTGGTAGTAGTGTTGTAAGTCTGCGGGGGTAGCCGTAGCGTACACTAGCAGTCAGATGGTAGTAGTAGTGTTGTAAGTCTGCGGGGGTAGTCGTAGCGTACACTAGCACTCAGATAGTAGTAGAGTGATGTAAGCCTGCGGAGGTAGACGTAGTGTTCACTAGCAGCCAGGCAGTATTAGGGAGTTGTAGGTCTACGGGTGTGGCCGTAGCATTCGCCAGGTTAATAGACAGCATGAGTGCGTTATCTGGATGCAAAAAGGGGGAAAGAAGTAGTACCCACCAGTTCATGTACAGCAACGAGCATTTAGAAGTCCATGGGTTAGATTTCGAATTTTCCAGAGTTTAGTCATGGGTGAGCTAGCCATGCGATAGATGGATTGTCAACACAGTCATGAGATCAGGGAAGCAGTGAGCCATTGGGATTCATGTATGTTAAGGGCTACCATTAGCCTGAGAGCCATTATTATAGTCTTGGATTTGTTGACGATTGGAACCGGTCGGTTGGATCGGGAGGTCGTTAGGACCACAATAACAGGATGATTAGTGGAAGCTATTTCTAAAGAAAGGTTTCGTTCCAAACAGTTTAGTGTTTCAGACAAGATCAGTGTTGCAAGCAGTTCAGTGTTTCAGGCAGTTCAATGTTCCAGGCAGTTCAGTGTTCAGATGTTTGTAGTATTTTTGAGCAGTATTAATTTTGTGTCGGACTGCAAGTTTAGCCTTATTATTTGGACCTGGGTGGTCTCAGTTCATCCGGAAGCCAGATTTGAAATAGCAGAATTTTCAGTCTGTAGCAGTGCGAGTATGCAGGTATGGAGTTTTAGATTCCCAGTTTGTTTCGGTGAAGGAATTGTGTAGCAGTGGTTCATCCTGAGGGATATTTTGAGGGTCGTCAGTTTGGTGGATTTTCCTAACCCAAGGGTGCTAGAGCTAGTTCAGCATGTGCATGCGATTGTAGGAAGAGAACTCATGGGAGTTTCTCTGAAGAGTGTGTCTTTCTGTCAGCATGGAATGGATAGAGTTGGACTCGGATCGGAAATCGGGTGGTGTATAGTTATTTATAGCTCATATGGGTCGAGTAATGGTTGTGATTTGGAGCAGTGTTGCATCATGAGTGGTACTCAATTGTTGTGTGTGGTTATCAGAGGGTAAAGTCGGTGCCCGGTTTGAGACGGTGGTCAGGACACCGAGAGCAAAGAGAAAGTGAGTTCGAGTTTTGATGGGTATGCCTTGAGAGATCTGGTCCGGTTAAGGCCGGGTGGCGTGTTGTGGGGATATTTTTGGAGATTAGTTGCCGTAGGCTTCGAGGATGAAGCCTAATTTAAGTGGGGGAGAATTGTAACATCCCGAAACACATAACACATTGCCGTTCAAACGGTGGTTGGTTACCAGTCCAAGGGTTACCAGCAAGATTCAGCAGTTCAGGTGAGTTTCCTTTAAGTAGGAATGGGTCTAAGGCCACAATGTTAGCCCATTCAGTTAGCAGTAGTTTCCGGACTTCGGTCCGATGCAGTAGTTAGTATGTTTGATGCCTTCGTGGCTCAGACAGGATTATGTGTTATGTGTTATGTGTTATGTGTTCCGGGCTACGGCCCGATGCAGTATGCAGTATATGTGTTCATGCTAATTGATATGTTATGCCATGCTATGTACAGTCAGTTTTCGGACTTCGGTCCGATGCAGGGGGCAAGGCCCCAGTTAGTCCGGACTTCGGTCCGATGCAGGGGACAAGGTCCCAGTCAGTTAGTCCGGACTTCGATCCGATGCAGGGGACAAGGTCCCAGTCAGTTAGTCCGGACTTCGGTCCGATGCAGGGGATAAGGTCCCAGTCAGTTTCCGGACTTCGATCCGATGCAGGGGGCAAGGCCCTAGTTAGTCCGGACTTCGGTCCGATGCAGGGGGCAAGGCCCCAGTTAGTCCGTACCTCATTCTGATGCAGTGGGCAAGCCCCAGTATGTGCTTTATATGTTATTGTAGGGTATGTGGTAGTTTGGGGGATCTCACTAGGCTTCGTGCTTACAGTTTCAGCTTTTGGTTTCAGGTACTCAGTTTTCAAAGGAGGAGCTCGGGAAGATTGCAGTGCACACACCATAGTCAGCTAGCCTGGGATGTTTTACTCTGATAATAAGTTTGTATTTCGAATTAATGCTACGAAATTATGTTATGATTTATGATACGGTTTTTATGAATATGGTTTTAGTAATGTTTTAAAAGAAAATTTTAGTTGTGATTTTTGGGATGTTTCACACTGGCTCATACGGAAAGCGTTGGCGACATCGGCTAACCACCTACTGCTGGCAATGGGATCCCCAGCCCCATGATAATCTCGTGCTCCACAAGCTCTGAACTCTCGAAATGTCAAGGTACGCACCCCAACCAAATCCATCATCTTCGCGCAGAAAGCTCCTAGCTTCTCATCCTGAAGCTCCAGTATACCCTCCTTGACCATACCAAAGATCTCAGGTGTCTGATCTAGAATACTGCATGTAAACTCAGTTGAAATAAACTCCCTCATCCACCCCTCGAGCTGCTCGGTCCCTGAACCCGAGAGTGATCCCTCTCCGGTGCCTGATCCGCCTACTAGCCTTTCACGCAGCGTCACCATGCTCAAAGCATATCACAATACCCATGCTGAGGGATTACACATACACACTACAAGTTCCCTAGCTTTGTCTTGGCCCCTCTTGAATCGAGTACAGATCCTTTGCTTTCAGTATTACGGGCCCATACTACCTTCCACATCTATTCATACTTTCTTCAAGAACTGCCTTTACTCTACCAATTCCCTTCTACTACTACTGATCTCTGCTACTCTCATCCTAGGCTTGCCCTAGGGAAAATCTCTAACTCCACCCAAACCAATCCTCAGCTGTTGAAGGCCTCCTTGTAATGCCAATTAGCTATTACCTGAATACCATCACATGTGATGAGGCTCAGATAATCCTTCGAGTAAAAGACTCATCCCTACAACGGTTAGACTCAGACGAGAGCTATGCAATAGGGCCAAATCCAACACTCTGAGATTATTCAACCTTGATCACATGTGACGTGACGTATTCACCTGATGGCTAACTCCCATCACTCAGAGTCCTACAAAGCACAAAGCAAGCAAAATTCAGACACAGGAAACTACTCAAGCAAATCTATTCTCATAACGAGAAATTGTACTACCATACAATGTTAAGCTCATATTATCAGGCATAACCTAAACATGCTATCCTACTACTGTCTACTCAATACTAGCATGCAATTCTCATAAAGCTAAAACACATATAGCAGGCACATAACGCATCCTCCTAGATTCTTAGTTCTATTCTACCATGTTGTCCAACTGAAACTGAAACTGAAAATCATAACATAAACTTGTATGGGTAATTTGGAAATACATACTTGAGCTCGGCTGATTACATTCACCACACCCTTTTCTCTATTCAAAATTCTTTTCGCTTTTCCTAAAACTCTTTTCTTTATACTTTTTCTAAAATTTGTTTCTTTTCTCAAAATCCTTTTGTAAACATGGTTTTTATCTTGAAAACATTATACCACTTCCTTAGTTTGAGTTCAGACACACCCGAAAGTGTGCCCGAATCCCTCAAACCAAGAATCTGATACCAACTTGTAACATCCCAAAAACACAGTCTAAAAATTTCATTTAATTTAATAATAAAAACCATAGTCGATAAACCTCATACAAAAATCATAAGCAATGTATCTCAAAATATTATAATAACTGTCAAGTATATCAGAGTATAAACATCCCGGGCAGAACAAATGGTGTGTGCACTGCAATCTTCCCGAGCTCCTCTTTTGAAAATTGAGTACCTGAAACCAAAACTGAAAACTATAAGCACGAAGTTAGTGAGTCTCCCCAAACCACCACATACCATACAATAACATATAAAGCACATATTGGGCCTTGCCCACTGCATCGGAACGAAGTCCAGAAACTGCATCGGACTGAAGTCTGGAACTAACCAGGGCCTTGCCCTATGCATCGGACCGATGTCCAGAAACTGCATCGGACCGAAGTCTGCAAACTAACCAGGGCCTTGCCCTCTACATCGGACCGAAGTCCGAAAACTGCATTGGACCGAAGTCTGGAACTAACTGCATCAGATCGAAGTCCGGAATTGACTGCATCAGACCAAAGTTCGGAACTAACTGAACATAACATAGCATAAACATACCAACTAGCATGAACACATATATTGCATACTGCATCGGAACAGGGTCTGGAACACATAACACAAAACATGCTTGAATCACAAAGACATCAAGCAATCTAGCTACTGCATCGGACCGAGGTCCGGAACTACTTCTAACTAAACGGGCCGGCATTGTGGCCGTAGACCCATTCCTACTAGAAGGAAACTCACTTGTACTGCTGAACTATGCTGATAATCCTCTGGCTCCTAATCGACTATTCTCTGAAGCGCTACTCTCCTAGCTCACCGATTTACCAACACCAAATAATAGAACTTAGCCTAAACTGTCCTCCAAAGGTCAACTAAGTCAACTCTGGTCAAAGTCCTGATCAAAGTCAACCTTCCAATTGACTGGACTCGCCGATTTTTTATACCAACTCGCTGAGTCCATGCTCCTCAAATCCCAAACAACCCCGACTCCACTTGTTGAGTCTAGCAAGAACTCGACGAGTTCTCCTTCATCTAACACTTCAGGGTTATCTTCAACCAACTCGTAGAGTTGTTCTACAGCTCACCGAGTTCATCTTCATCAGCTAAAAAGATTGCCTTGGACTCACTGAGTTCCTCCTTGAACTCGTTGAGTACCATGATCTTCATGTCCATCACGGACACAAACTGGATGAGTCCTTTTCTAACCCCACTCATTGATCCGACACATAAACGGAAGGGTTTGGGTTTTGCAACCCAACTCGCCAAGTCCATGAACTGACTCGTTGAGTCCTCCTTGTGACAACTCTATTCCGTCTCTTTCCATCTATTCCAACACTTCAAACTCATAGATTTGGACTCCTTATGCTAGCATTGCACGTAAAGTTGCTAACTTTATGTGCATGCAAGGGGTTATAAGGCTACAACACCAAATCCAAGCTATAGTGGAGGTCTAAGCCATGAAATAAAACCATAGCTAAGAAAATCTTCTTCCACAAAGCTCCTAAGGCTCAAGATGCTCTGATCTAGTCTCTATTCATCCTCAAAGTATCAATACTCTGGTTGGCCTTGGGAATGGTCCCAAAAGCCTCATAAAAGGGATATAAAGAGATCTAAGAAACCATAGATCAAGGTAAGAGCTTTATTACTAGAAATTGATGAGGAAGAGGGACTCCTTCTGGATCTACAATCACTCCTTAGCTCTTCCAACTCCCTCTTCTTCTTCTAGACTTCAAATCACTCAAGAGCTCACAGTAATAGCTCATAATTTCCTGGAGGACACTAGGGTTTCGCTCTGGACAGTGGGGGCTGTAAATGAAGCCCTTTTAGGTGTCGATGTACGGTAACTCTGTATCAGATTATATATCAGTATTCCGTCTCAGGATGATCAAAAATGGTGGGTTTTTATTAGGCAACTGTTAATAGTATGTTTGGTCATCCCCTGGAATATGATGACAACACTTGACCATTCTCGGTGGTCTGGTTAATTAAATTGCTAGTGTAGGTTCATAACCTACAAATCTAGATGAAAGTTAATATCCTATTCATCAAAATACTCTAACGGTTCATGTGCTATTATGACTTACACCGGCCAAGGAAGCCCCTAGTTGTGTACTAAAACCCTTTAGGTGGTTCATCAGGTAAGATAAAACTTCTTATAATCGTGCACTAGGATCAGTGATGATCAATTAGGATGGGTAGAGGGTTCTATATATATATATATATATATATATATATATATATATATATATATATATATATATATATATAAACCTTATCTACATTATTTGGTAATTGTTGGTTTTTGCAGGTCTGATAATTAAGGAATATTATCATGAAAATATTGTTGGATTGAAATCCTTATGTATCTCACCAGGTTTCCCAACCTGGCGTACTCAGTTTATATGCATTATAGGTATCAACACTTAAGCTATTGGAACTTGATTAGGAGACTGAGTGATTAAGAGATAGTCTGCAATAGAGTTCAGGACCATTAGATCTTTATGTTGTAACTTATGCTTCTGTATCAATTATGAAATTTTTAGGATTTTATTGAACTTAAACATTCAATTGTACTAAAAATGTTTCAAATGTACCAGGAATTACCGCACCAATGATAATATAATTTTAACTGTGTAAGGAAAGTTTTAATATGTTCTGAAAACTAAGAAAACTATAGGATGTTAAAGTCTTAGAGGTTACTAATTGATGATTCAGTGGTGTTTGTAGTGCTTTGAAATGAATTATCTTTAATAATAAAAAACCAAGGACTGATTTGTTTCATGGTATCGTTAAATATCTCTTTTTGTAATAGGAGTAGAAAAATAGAACTTAACGTGATTGAGTGGCAGCAAAACCCAATCTCACTTCTTCTTTGATATGATTGTTATCTCTCTATGTTAGCTCATTGCTAGCATGTTTATATGAAAATGTAGTCATTCAAAAATTAAATGAAGGATTTAAACTTACTGATTAGTTATAGTTTTGACATTTACCATAAACATATAATAAAACTAACGTAAAAATAACAATTTATGCATTCTTTCTTGTTTCATCTATCAGTCTTGAAAACATTAACTTGGAATCACATAGCTACATGTACGTAAGCCATACTTCTAGGAGGTTAGCTAACCTCTGAGTCCCTATAAAGTTGTCCCATAAGGTTTGCTTACAAGATGTATTTTTATTCCATACCTTGGACATTGGGTATTGAAATGGTCATACATAACAAGTATAAACCTTTCATGATAATTCGATAATATGTCGTAAAACGTGCATTTGAAGTATCATTTAAGAAAACAAAACAAAGTAACATATTTATAAATTCTTTTTTAAGAATAAAACACATATATTGCTTGTATTTTATCCCATTAAGTCACATAACATACCCACTTTGGTTTAAGCTTATTTTGAAACCTTTAAAATTCTTCTTGGTATATCAAGTTACAACAAAGCCTTTAAGAGTATTTCTGACTTGTAGGATGGAAAAAAACGTCAAACTTCACATGCAATTTATAGGTAAATTATATGTAATTTATGCTTGGTCTATAGTCTTATAAAATGGTACTTTCACATGAAAATTACACCTCATATACGCCTCTTACCTTATCATTACAAAAGTTTACAGCTTATCTACTTATTTTAGCTTATCTCTTGAACCTCACACCTTATGTAGTTTTATTAACCTATCTGTAACGACGTGAATTTTCAAAACAATTTTTCATTTTTAAAACATACGTTCATTCACTAGATAATATCAAAACATAATGTATCCAATATTATCATAACAATATAAATCCCAGAATCTCAAAACATGAACTCCATGAGTGTGTACAGATCACATCGGTGCCTTCCCGCGATCCTAGCTAGAACCTGAAACACATAACACATAACACAATAAGCATAAATGCTTAGTGAGTTCCCCAAAATACCATATACAACACATACACCTTTCCAGTCCATAACTCTATGGGACCTTCCGGTCCAAGTGTCTCAGTGGACTTCCATCCCAAATCCCGGTACACTTTCCAGTCCTATCCTTATCGACCTTCCGGTCCGTAACCTCCTAGCCTTTCAGTCCATGCCATCTTGACCTTCCGGTCCTTATCATACATAACGTACATATCACATAACAACATATAGCACATACATCTCATAGCATATAAGACCTTCCGATCACACATAGGTACCCTTCTAGGTACAGTATAGTGAGAAGACTCACCTCGGGTAACTCGGTAAATCTCGGACTCGGTAATACTGGTCTAGCCTCCGCCTAATCACATGGAACAATTTCTCTAGTCAATATAACTCTCAAGGCTAGACTAATCCCTCTCTAGGTTCTCCCAGTGTTTTAAGAACATTTTACCCCTCTTATGGCTCAAAGATCCAATCATTGACTAAACCCTAAAAGTCAACAAAAGTCAACCCTCCGGGTTATGCTGTGCGTACCAAATCTGTACGCTAAGTGTACTCGGTGATGCCACAGAAACGAGGAACACGACCCCTTACGTTGTGCGTACTAGGATTACACCCCATGTAAATCCCAGTTTCATGCTCCTTTGATTTTTGGGTCTTAATCGGTTAAGACAAATACTCATACTGCAGATCTGAATTTCTTAAGGTCACCTAATCCATAAAGTTGAAGCCTTTAAGCCTTTGCATGGCTGTAAAGGTCCTTAATCACTCTAACACCTTTCTTCTTTCCTCATAAAGTCTAGATCTTATGCATGGATCACTTTTCACGTTCAAGATTTTATTTTTATGAACCCACAACTCATAATACTCTGGAATAGAGTAGATCTAAGCTAACGGAGACCTTTTGCTCATAAAGTCTCCACCTTGGGACCAAAAACCCTAAAAATTGATCCATGAAGTACAAATCAACAACAATAAGGAAAGCTCTGAGCTTTTTACCTCCAAATGAAACTTCTTCTTCTGTAGAACATTACTTTATGGACTACTCTTGACAACTTGAAAAAGAATAAGGACTAAATGATTGTACCTGAATTTTAGGATGTTACAATTCTCCCCTACTAGAACCAGACTTCGACCTCGAAGTCTCATACCTCAAATAACCCTGGATGCTGCTTCCGCATCTCCGACTCTGGCTCCCAAGTCAACTCGGACCTTCTTCGATGTTGCCACTAGAATTGAACCAGGGGCACCTCCTTGTTCCTAAGAACCTTGATCTTTCGATCCATAATCGCGATTGGCCTCTCGGCATAATTCAAGCTCGCATCCACCTGAATGTCCTCTAGTGGCACCACCGCCGTCTCATCGGTGCTACACTTCCTTAGTTGGGACATGTAGAAGGTATCATGAATCTGGCTCAACTCTGCGGGTAGCTCTAAACGATAAGCTACTCTACCCACCCTTGCAGTCACCTTGAATGGACCAATGTACCGAGCCCTAACTTGCCCATCTTCCTGAATCGGATCACTCCTTTCTAAGGAGATACTTTCAGGAGCACAAAATCTCCTACCTGGAACTCGATCTCGGACTGTCGCCTAACTGCATAACTCTTCTAGCGACTCTGAGCGGTCAACAATCTCTATTTGACCCACTGTATCTGCTCAGTCGTCTGAAGCACTATCTCGGTGTTACCCATCACTCGCTGCCCTACCTCTCCCCAGCAAATAGGAGTCCGACACCTTTTCCCATACAACTACTCGAATGGTGGCTGTTGTTATAAGAGAACTCAGCCAATGGCAAATACATGTCCTAACTTCCTCTAAAATCCAACACACATGCTCGAAGCATATCCTTGAGCGTCTGAATCGTCCACTCACTATGTCTGTCAGTCTGTGGGTGGTAAGCGGTGCTGAAACACAGTCTCGTACCCAACTCCTCATGGAACTTCTTCTAGAATCTGGAAGTGAAATGTACATCTCGATCTGACACAATCGAGATCAGTACTCCATGCCATGATAGCACCTCCATCACATACAACTCTACCAGCCTCTCCACAGAAGAGCTCTCACTAAAAGCAAGGAAGTGAGCACTCTTCATGAATCGTTCGATGATCACCAAAATAGCATCCATACCCCTCGCGGTCCTCGGCAATTTGGTGATGAAATCCATAGAAATTTGTTCCCACTTCCACTAGGGAACCTCAAGTGGCTGCAACTTGCCATGCGGTCATTGGTGCTTGGCCTTAACCCTGCGACATGTCAAGCACCTCTCAACAAACCACGCTACATCTCTTTTCATACAGGGCCACCAATACTCTCTCTTCAGGTCCAGATACATCTTAGTGGCCCCGGGATGGATCGAAAACCTTGACTTATGCACCTCCTCCATCAAGATGGTATGTGCTCCACCTCCAAACGGCACCCAAATCCGACCCTGAATGGTTAAAAGCCCCTGAATATCGGTAACGAACTCAGGTATCTACCCGATCACCCGCTCTCTCTTACGGTTCTCCGGTAATGTGGCCTCTGTCTGGGCCTCTCGAATGGTGTCCAACAATGGAGTCATGATCTCAGCGCATCAGCATACAAATATCTCGAATTGGGGCACTCTCTACCCTATGGCTTAGCGCATCAGCTACAACATTAGCTTTGCCCGGGTGGTACATGATCTCACAATCGTAATCCTTTACCACATCCAGCCATCTCCTCTGGTGCATGTTTAGCTTGGGCTGATCCATCAAGTACTTCAAACTCTTGTGGTTCGTGTATATCGTACACCGAACTCCATACAAAGAGTGACGCTAGATCTTGAGGGCAAACACCACTGCCCCCAGCTCCAGATCGTGGGTGGGATACCTCATTTCATGAGGCTTCAACTGCCTCGAAGCATATGCTATTATGTGCCCTCTCTGCATGAGTACTGCACCCAAACCCGATATCGATGCGTCACAATAAACCATAAAATCTTCCATCCCTTCCGAAAGGGCTAACATCAGGGCTTCGCATAATCTCTGGCGAAGTGTCTCAAACGAGGTCTGCTGCTCTGGACCCCACGAAAAAGCAACACCCTTCCGGGTCAACCTGGTGAGAGGCACGGTGATCTTGGACAATTCCTTGATAAATCTCTGATAGTAGCTGGCCAATCCTAGAAAACTCCTGATCTCGATGGGTGATCTCGGCACCTCCTACCTCATAACCGCCTCAATTTTAGCCGGGTCGACCAATATCCCTTTCTGGTTAACGAGGTGTCCCAAGAACTGCACCTCTCGTAACAAAAAATCACACTTGGAGAATTTGGCGAAAAGCCTCTCCGACCTCAATACCCCGTGAATCTCTCTTAGGTGCTCCTCGTGATGCTCTCTAGATATCGATTATACCAGAGTATCGTCGAAGAACACGATTACCGATCGATCCAGCATCGGCCTGCACACCCTGTTCATGAGATTCATGAACGCTGCCGGTGCATTGGTGAGCTCAAAAGGCATCACCACGAACTCGTAATGCCTATAACGAGTTCTGAACGCTTTCTTTTGGATATCTTCATCCCTCACTCTCATCTGATGATATCCAGACCTCAAGTCTATCTTGGAGAACCAAGATGCTCCCTGCAACTGATCGAACAGATCGTCGATACTCGGTAATGGATAACGGTTCTTGAATGTTAACTTGTTCAATTCCTGGTAATCAATGCATATCCGGTGTGAACCATCCTTTTTCTTGACAAAAAGCATCGGCGCTCCCCATGGTGAGCTACTCGGTCTAATAAATCCCTTCCCCAGCAGCTCTTGAAGCTGCGAGGATAGCTCCTGCATTTCTGGCGGCACAAGGCAATAAGGCGCCTTGGCGATAGGCGCTGCCACCAGAACCAAATCGATGTGTAACTCCACCTGCCTCTCGGGAAGCACACCCGACAAATCCTCTGGAAAGACATTCGGGAACTCGTGCACTATCGGGACATCATCAATCAAACTTGGCCTCCCAACGGCTACTCGCGTATCCCTCACATAGGCAACAAACTCGGTGTTTCCCTGCTATAAACTCTGTCTCGCTCTAGCATCCGAACAAAATGCTGACCCACATCGGGTACCCTCGACGTACACTATAAGTACTCCCCCACTAGGGTCTCATATCGTCACCAATTGTCGCTCGCAGTCTATAACAGCCCCAAATCGGCTCAACCAATCCGTGCCCACTATGACATACACGTCCCCCATCGCAATCGGGACCAGATCTATTGGAAACTCAACACCGAAAATCTCGAGTACACATCCTCGAATCACATCCGTAACATACACCGCTCGCTCATCAGCTGTAGAAACTCGTACAGGTGGACTTAACGCCTCTCGTCGGATGCTGATGTGTTGACTAAACGCTAAAGAAACAAATTACCGACTCGCACCCGAGTCAAATAACACCAAAGAAGGTACATAATTCACAAGAAAAGTACCTACGCATATCATAAAATAAGCACCAGATCATTACACAGCATAAATAAATGAAAGAATATGTACCAGCCATGACATTTGTCACACCCCAAAACCAAGAACGGTGGAAACGTTCTGGGGTGGAGGACGTCATGTGAAGTATCATAACAGTGTAAAGTAGTAAACAAGCAACAACATCATCCATTGCACTAAATGGTAAGGTTTTAATACATGTGTGTTCTTTCATAATGTACAACAATAAAAATGAAAAATCAAAATATGACGAGTCTTGACTGTTCTCCGTCTTCTCAAGGACTGGACATCGTACCTGTCTAACTGGTGACCTGAGAATACAAGTTATTTTGAAAGCGAGTATCAGCCTAAAGCTGGTGAATTCATAAGTATTTAAGTGTCATTGTCTTGTTTGGAAAACTGTCATGATTGTCTGGCAAATCTTTAAATGTAACAATTGATATAAGTTTGAAAATCCTAGAAAATCCCTTATTTCCTACAAGTATGAAATGTAGTCTTCTACCAAGACCCGAATGTTCTGTAAGTAAAATGATAGTTTTTCCTTTCTATTGACTAGTACTAGAGTACTTACTCTAACTCCTCGTTTATGTGAAGGTATCACAACATAAATTAAACAGGAAAAAGTATATGATAGTCTTCTACTAAGCCAGAATGTTCTGTAAGTAAAATGATAGTTTTTCCTTTCTATTGACTAGTACTAGAGTACTTAGTCTAACTCCTCGTTTATGTGAAAGTATCACAAAAGAAAGTAAACAGGAAAAAGTATAACCATGTAAGTATTATCCCTGGGTTACTAGGACTAACACGACATCGCCGAAGCGAAAGGGCAGAACCTAATGAACATCCGAAGATTGTCCAATTAACCTCTGTAGCGAACAGTGGTTCCAGGAATGGTTAGTCCCGTAACTGACTTTACATCGCTGTAAGCGAAATAAATAACCTAATGAACATCCGAAGATTGTCCAATTAACCTCTATAGCGAACAGTAGGTTCCAGGAATGGTTAGTCCCATAACTCTCTCCTAATATAAGTAATAACAACCTAATGAACATCCGAAGATTGTCCAATTAACCTCTGTAGCGAACAGTAGGTTCCAGGAATGGTTAGTCCCGTAACTGACTCAACATCGTTGTAAGCGAAATAGATAACCTAATGAACATCCGAAGATTGTCCAATTAACCACTGTAGCGAACAGTAGATTCCAGGAATGGTTAGTCCCGTAACTGACTCCCGTTGAACTGGGATGGGCTGGATGATTTACTGAAAGTACTAATAAATCATCCTTACTAATCGAGTTTCAAGTATTCATGTAAGTATACACAGGTCGATGTATCTACGTAAAGGTATTCATGTAATGTGTTCATGTAAGTGTTTTCATGTATCATGTAAGCATATGTAAAGGTACTCATGTATCAGTTAATGTACTAGTAAAGACTCATGAATGAACTGACTCTTGTGTGATTACTTGTAATAGGAATAATGTTTGATATCTTCTAACTATCCCTATGATAGTTAACTGAAAGGTAATTGGCTGTTCAAGTTGTCAAGTTTTGAGCAATCTAACACTTCCTAAGTGTGCATGCAACCCTAATAAACCTTGGATCTATGTTTTTCTAATACATGCAAAATAATAATAATTTTCCAAGGTTCATAACCTATCTAACATGGCATGGGGTACTTTTGAACATAAAAGAATTAGATGAGATTACATACCTTTTGATGAGTTTGATTCCTTGGAGTTTGAGAGCCAAGCACCAATAGTGTGAATGCCTCAAATGGAAATCACAAATCACCACAAACACTTGGAAAACTTTGAGAGAGTGTGTACACACATATAAATTCGGCCACACACAAACACACACACTAGTGGCTACTTCATGCAACATAAGCATGCTTATATAGTGTGCATGGTTAGGGTGAAATCCTAATAACCCATGACCTTTCCTTTTCCAAGGATCCATGGGTTAAAAGCTCCATGGATCATCCATGTACTTCCATATAAGCCTAGCCCATTAACTAATGAGTGTTAGCCCACACCATATAAAACAATAGCCCACAATTTAATTAGTCTTCCTTTTAATCTCTAAATTAATTCATAATTAATTTAAGACTAAGACTAATTAAATAACTTCATATTAATATATTATAACTTACAATATATTAATAAACATATGTGTATAACTCTCATAAAATTATCCATAAATAGTTCGAGTGAAGTGCAACCCAAATGGACCATGTCGGGTCGGGTCAAGTATATACCAAATAAGTTATGGACTTAGACACCTTATCCAACAGACTCCCTCTTGGATAAGTCTAATAACTTTATTTACCTATATTACTTCAGGAACCAACCAGCAATCGTAGCTCTCGAAAACTCTGTTGAACTATGAAGCGCCATTTTGAGATAAGTGATCATATAATCCTCTGTTCTCATGATATCAGCTGGACAAACACATGGAACTATGTCTTGCTTATTGTCTGGCAGTTGTTTCTCGATTTCTGATTTGTTTGACAAAGAACTCAACTGAACACATCAATTTAGTTCTTACCGGGCCCGGTACATGGGTCAACACAAAATCATCAAGTGGCCCAGATATCGCTTCTATTTCTAGAAGGAACAGATAAACTTCGACTCATATGCTTGTTCCACTACTTGTTGAATTGTACACAAAGGCACGTTTTATAACATCAAGTTACTGATGCGTTTACGTGCAATCAATGCACAACCAACTCATAGGTAACAACTCATATCTCTAGGTTTGAAGACTTATATGATATTATCGTCTCACGATCACTCGAGATAAATTCATGAAGTGATACAAGTGAGCGTGGGTTTATTCCAATACTCATAAATTATGAGTACTCATGAACATTGTAGCAACCATTGCCATGTCTAAAAACTTTTAGCCATCTACAAACCTAATTCATGGCAATCTTGATTCATACCTACTTCCGACGTATGACCGATTGTGGAGGTTTGAATAAATTAATTATTCTAGAAGTCAAAACATGCAAAGCTGAAACAATTGTAAATAATTGACAATGATAGCAACACCTTACTCATAAATAAATCACAGTTTTATTCATCATCAAATTTCAATTACATTTTACAAGTTTCATAGAATCTATCTAATCTATAAAACTAATATCGTTCCTCAGCCCGATGCGCCTCGCATGCTGAAAATGCTTAGCCCTCGTCAGTCCCTTTGTAAGGGGATCCACAGGGTTCTCATATGACGATATCCTCTTTGCCACGAGGAGTCCTTCTTCTATCTTGTGTCTTATGAAGTGATATTTTCTGTCAATGTGTCGGGATCTCCCATGATCTCTCAGTTCTTTAGCTAAAGCAACCGCACTATTGCTGTCACAGAAAATTTCCATAGGCTCCTTAATAGCTGGCACAACTCCAAGGTCTCCGATGAAGTTCTTCACCCATATCGCCTCCTTCGCTGCTTCACTCGCTGCTATATACTCTGATTCACAAGTCGAATCAGCCACCGTCTCCAGCTTGGAACTCTTCCAAGAGATTGCCCCTCTGTTTAAGGTAAAGACCCAGTCCGACTGAGAGTGAAAGTTATCCCTATCAGTTTGAAAACTAGCATCACTATACCCTAATACTCTCAAGTCATCACTCCCACCAAGGGTAAGGATCCAATCCTTAGTCCTCCGCAGGTACTTGAGAATGTTCTTTACCGCAGTCCAATGAGCCTTGCCAGGGTTCCCCTGATACCTGCTGACCATGCTCAAAGCAAAGGCCACATCAGGGCGGGTACAAGTCATAGCATACATGATCGAGCCAACAGCGGAAGCATACGGTAATTGGCTCATCTCAGCTATCTCTGCCTCTGTACTCAGACTCTGAGTCTTACTCAGCTTGGTATTGCTTTGGATCGGTAAATCTCCTTTCTTGGAATTCTGCATGTTGAACCTTTTCAACACCTTATCCAAGTAGGTACTCTGACTAAGTCCAATTAGTCTTTTACTCCTTTCTCTTAATATCCTTATCCCTAGGATATAGGCAGCTTCCCCTAGGTCCTTCATAGTAAAGCACTTCCCAAGCCAGGACTTAACCTCCTCCAAGGTTGGGATGTCATTTCCTATAAGTAGTATGTCATCCACATACAGTACCAAGAAGCTAACTATACTCCCACTAGCTCTGACATACACGCAAGACTCATCTTCACTTATCGAGAAGCCAAACTCTTTGACCTTCTCATCGAAACAAAGATTCCAGCTACGAGATGCTTGTTTTAATCCATAAATGGATTTCTCAAGCTTGCATACTCTATTAGGGTACTCTGCACAGACAAAACCCTCTGGCTGATTCATGTACACACCCTCAGCCAACTTTCCATTAAGAAAAGTGGTTTTGACATCCATTTGCCATATTTGATAATCATGAAATGCATCAATGGCTAGCATAACCCTAATAGACTTAATCTTTGCTACCAGCGAGAAGGTTTCATCATAATCAATACCCTGAGTCTGAGTAAAACCCTTCGCAACTAGTCGAGCCTTATAAGTATGCACTTTTCCTTCCATGTCGGTCTTCTTCTTGAAGATCCATTTGCACCCGACTGTTTTACGCCCAGGTGCATTGTCAACCAAGTTCCAAACTTGATTGTCATACATGGACTGTATCTCGCTGTCCATAGCCTCCTTCGACTTAGCAGACTCCGGGCCTACGATGGCTTCCTTAACACTGCTAGGTTCATCCAAATTTACCAGTGTACTATCGCTAATAAATGTATCACCTTCCGTATTAATATGAAAGCCATAATAAAACGCAGGTGTGTTCCTAACCCGTGTGGAACGCCTTGGAGGTACAGACTCGTCAGCTGGCTCAACAGGAGTTTCCTCCTCAGGTTGATTGCTAGTGTTTGAGGTTCCTTCATCAATTGATTCTTGGATTTCTTCAGGATCAATTTGCCTCCCACTGTCTCCTTGGCTTATAAATTCTCTCTCACGAAAGACCCCTCTTCTTGCTACAAAGACCACATTCTCACTGGGTCTGTAGAAAAGGTAACCGAAGGATTTCTGTAGGTAGCCGATGAAAATACACCTTTCACTTCGGGGTTCGAGCTTATCATGAGTTTCACGCCTCACGAAAGCTTCGCAACCCCAAATTTTGATGTGGTCCAAATTGGGAACCTTCCCAGTCCACATCTCATGAGGTGTTTTGGTAACCTTCTTTGTAGGGACTAGATTAAGGATATGGGCGGCAGTCTCTAAGTCATACCCCCAAAAAGAGATTGGTAGCGAAGCTCGACTCATCATAGAGAGAACCATGTCTAACAAGGTTCGATTACGCCTTTCAGCTACACCATTTAGCTGTGGTGTCCTGGGAGGAGTCAATTGTGAGACAATCCCACACTCCTTAAGATAGTCAAGGAACTCGGTACTAAGATACTCACCACCTCGATCGGATCGAAGCATCTTAATGTTCCTGCCCAATTGATTTTCTACTTCCTGTTTGAATTCCTTAAACCTTTCAAAGGTTTCTGACTTATGTTTGATTAAGTAGACATACCCATATCTACTAAAATCATCAATAAAAGTCACATAATACCGATTAGCATCCCTTGTGGCGGTTTTGAATGGTCCACATACATCAGTATGTATTAGGTCCAACAAACCCTCACCCCTTTCACAAGTTCCAGTGAAGGGTGATTTTTTCATCTTTCCAAGTAGACAAGACTCACAACTATCATCCGATTTAAGGTCGAATGACTCCAAGACTCCACTCTTTTAGAGTTGGCCTATGCGTTTCTTGTTTACATGTCCAAGACGACAATGCCACAATGATGCTTTATCTAGGCTAGTAGAAGAATCAATATACAACACATTATTTCCTAAGTTGTCTACAATCGACACAGTTTCATACACACCATCACAAGGTAATGATTTAAAATAAAACATGTTATTAAAGAAAGCATTAATACCACCACCTTCATTATCAAATGAAAAGGTAAAACCTTGTTTGTACAAAGCATGAAAGGAAATAATATTCCTCGCCATTTTAGACAAGTACACACATTTATTCAAATCTAATTTTAACCTATTATTCAGCAACAAAGTATAAACTCCAATCTTGGAAACAGGTGAAGCCTTCCTATTCCCCATGATCAGGTTTATTTTCCCGTGCTCCACATCCTCACTTCTTCTTAGGCCCTGCAAATCAGAACATATGTGAATACCACATCCTGTATCAAGCACCCAAGACTTAGAATATGGTGAGTTATTAGACAATATTGTGTAAATACCTGCGTGGGTGGGTTTCACTTTCCCATCCTTCAGATCATGCAAGTATTTAGGGCAGTTTCGCTTCCAGTGCCCCTTGTCCTGGCAATAGTAGCAATCAGCATCCTTGGGAATGGCAGAAGGAGTGACAGAACCACTCTTGGTCCTTGATGAGGAGCCATCAAGATACTTTCCCTTGGTACCCTTCGAAGGGTGCTTCCTCTTTTTCCCTTTGCCTTGCCCGATAGCCAAAACAGGGGTAGATGTTGGAGTAGGAGTAGTTGAGGCAACAACCGCCTTGCCCTTAAGACCGGTCTCAGCGGTCTTCAAAAGTCCTTGAAGTTTGCTAAGGGTAACTTCCTCCTTGTTCATATGATATGTCATACGAAAATGGTCATAACAAGAAGGTAAGGAGTGCAAAATGATGTCAATTGCCAACTCCTCAGGGAAGTTCACATTTAGCTTCAGCAAACGGTCCACATACCTTTGCATCTTTTGCATGTGGGCCGTGACGGATTCACCGTCCTTCATGCGGGTTGTTATTATGGAGGAGATTATTTCATACCGCTCCTGACGAGCACTCTGATGGTACCTTTCCATCAGGTCTTGGTGCATCTCAAAAGGGTAGAAGTCCTCATAGGACTTTTGGAGCTCGGTTGTCATCATGGCCATCATGATGCATGCCACCTTAGTAGCATCTCTCTCATGTGTCCTGAATTCAGCGATCTCCTCAGGAGTAGCAGTGGACTCATCAAGCTCTTTTAACTCCTTATCGAGGACATATTCCTTGTCCACATAACGAGTTACCATCCTGATGTTCCTGATCCAATCCATGAAGTTGGAACCATCAAAGATGACTCTCCCACAGAGATTCATGAGAGAGAAAGAACCAGTTGGGTTAGAGCCCAAAGCATTAGTGTTGGAAGACATCTGAAAGAAGAAAGCAAGTTTAGATTAGATATATAGAATCCTTAATAAGACACCTAAATGTAATATTAAGGCTAGGATCCAATCACAATATATTATACTTAGAAGAGGGATGCCGTAATCTAAGTAATAATATATTTGAAAGGTAGGTGAATGGCGATTCACCAATTTCCACCATGAAAAATCAAATGAATTATTAGGTTTTAATTGGATTTAAAATTCCTAGATTCTTTTGAGATTCATTGAACTTTTCAATGGGATGTTTCAATCTCGATTGTGCCCTTCAAGTTTTGTGACTGGGATGCCGAGGATCACAAAACAAGGTGTGAATAATCATGCTAATTCACTTGGTACCCTTAATATTATCACCTAATCAATGTGCCGGTTAACCACACACACTCCATTGATCTATGAAAAACATTAAGTCACCCTTCGTGATCCTTACTAGTCCAAGTTAGTGTGCCGATTAACCACACACGCTCCACCAACAACTTGGTATGGTACAAAGTGTGAATTCCATGGACTAGCACCATGTTCACATTTTTCCTAAAGTAACTAAGATTGGTAATTAAATAAAAGATTTAATTACTTTGTAATATTCATCATACTTAATGAGAATTTATAAGTCCTTGTCTTACCCGTTCGGCTAACGACCCTCCACCAGTCAAGCAAGCGGTGGGTGAGAGTGGACACCCATTAAGTTGCCATTTTATAGGAAACAACCTTATACCCACCTTATAGACCAGCTTCGTGAATGAGGCCTACTAACGGTAAACGACTTGTTCTTATATATATATATATATATATATATATATATATATATATATATATATATATATATATAATAATTAACCATTAATGTTATAAATAGTATAAGTGTTGAATTTTAACTTTTAAAACTCTAAGTGTTGGAATTAAAGTTTATTAAAGTGTGTGAAACCTTTCCAAATTCCAAAACTTAAGGGCAAGTTTTGTAACTCTTCAAAACTTTTCATTTCATAACTTATGAATTAAAGGTTCATAAAATGAAGACTCTTCATTTTATGTAACTTATGTGTTTTTAATGTGTGTTAAAGAAAAGTTAACTTTGGATATCCATAACTTGAGGACAAATTATGGACTCCATTAAAACACATAAATGATCAAGAATTAATCCTAAATAATTCAGCAAATAATTCCTATCATCTTCTAAATTCATAAGAACATGAACATAAAAATTTCAAGAAAACATGAAAACATTAAGACATGAAATTTTGATATGAGCCATTGTAAATGGATTAGAACAACCATTACACCAACTAAAATACGTTTTAAAACATCAAAACAGTTTAGGGTAAAGTTTCTAGTCCATTTCCAGCAGCAAAAGTCGAAAATCTGCCTTCTGAACCTTCTACTCGCCGAGTGCACGAACCTACTCGGCGAGTAGGATGAATTTTGCCTTGGACTCGGCGAGTCCATCATGCAGACAGCAAAAATTTCGACTTTTTTCACTATTTTGCATCAAGTATCAAACAAGCAAGCCTAGGCTCTGATACCACTGTTGGGTTTTGAGCAATCTAACACTTCCTAAGTGTGCATCCAACCCTAATAAACCTTGGATCTATGTTTGTCTAATACATGCAAAATAATAATAATTTTCCAAGGTTCATAACCTATCTAACATGGCATGGGGTACTTTTGAACATAAAACAATTAGATGAGATTACATACCTTTTGATGAGTTTGATTCCTTGGAGTTTGAGAGCCAAGCACCAATAGTGTGAATGCCTCAAATGGAAATCACAAATCACCACAAACACTTGGAAAACTTTGAGAGAGTGTATACAAACTTATAAATTCGGCCACACACAAACACACACACTAGTGGCTACTTCATGCAACATAAGCATGCTTATATAGTGTGCATGGTTAAGGTGAAACCCTAATAACCCATGACCTTTCCTTTTCCAAGGATCCATGGGTTAAAAGCTCCATGGATCATCCATGGACTTCCATATAAGCCTAGCCTATTAACTAATGAGTGTTAGCCCACACCATATAAAACAATAGCCCACAATTTAATTAGTCTTCCTTCTAATCTCTAAATTAATTCATAATTAATTTAAGACTAAGACTAATTAAATAACTTCATATTAATATATTATAACTTATAATATATTAATAAACATATGTGTATAACTCTCATAAAATTATCCATAAATAGTTCGGGTGAAGTGCAACCCAAATGGACCATGCCAGGTCGGGTCAACTATATACCAAATAAGTTATGGACTTAGACACCTTATCCATCACAAGTAGGTTTATACACCCTTGCTACACAAGAGTGTGGGAAACTAAATGAAGGATGGAAACTATAATCTCTAATATATATATATATATATATATATATATATATATATATATATATATATATATATATATATATATATATATATATATATGAACATATGCGTATAAGTATAGTTTGATTCAAGAAGGTAAAAATGGTTTTGTACGACATTTAAGAGTTTTGAACAATAATTAACAATGACTTGATGTCATTTTAATAAGCATTTCAAAAGTAATACATTTGATAACAAAGTATTTTTAAGATAGAAAACCATTTCATGCATCACATTTTGTAGTATGTGAAATCTGTTGAATGAAAACACAGTTATAAAATACATATAAATGATTTAATAACATGTTATTTTCTACTTGTATCCCCCCCCCCATTAAAGCGTTTAAAATCATTTAAAACATTGATTAGGTGTATGAACTCACCTATTGTGAGTGGTTCTAGCGGGTACGCGTGTATAGATGAGAAGTTCCACGGATGAAGTCCCGAGACACAATAAGTCCTAAGTGACATATTGATGGGTTTTGGTCATAAGACATCCTATGTGCTCATACAAACCCCAATGCTTGGATCTAGGTTTCTCTATTGTACATGCTTTGAATCCAAGACTATAAACCCTAATTCTAGTATATGAAATCGATATTAACATATGAATGGGTTTAAGAACATACCTTGATTGTTATATAGCAATAACAATCCTAATTCCACCTTGAATTGACTTTGGAATGCTTAGAGTCACAAGTGTCCCTCCTCTAATGGCTTACAAACACCAAGCGCAAATGGAGAAGGTATAAAGAGAGAGGAGAGAGGTTAGAATTTGTCCTTAGGACTCCTTGGGAACAAGTACACGAATTCTAAGGCCTTAGGGTCTTTATATAGGTGTAGAGATAGGGTTTCAGTCATTATCCTTATCTAGTTGCTTATCCACAAAGCAACCCTAAGATAAGCCTTGAAAACCCTTATCCTTTATCCTTTGGACAATTTCAAGGATCCTTATCTCCTTGAATTCGTTCAACCCGTATTTAGGATAACCATTACCATATTTTGTAACTATCACATAATTACAATTCAGCCCCTCTAGTTTAATTAATTACACTTGATCACAAAATTAATTCCTAATTAATTATTGACCAATATTAATTAAGCAAATATGATTTCTCCTTTAATATATTATTCTTATAACATATTAATAAATCATAATAACCTCTCTCTCTTTATTTATTTCTCCGATCAAGTTGCTTTGGTGAAGGCAACCCAAAAGGACCATGCACCATCGGGTCAAGTACATACCAAAATAGTTATCGACTTAGACACTAATCCAACAGTCTCCCACTTGGATAATTCTAATAACTAATCTGCGTATGACTTCAGATCCTGATCTGCAATCGTAGCTTTCCAAATCCGCTGTCAACTCTGATCCTATCAGATACGCGTGTCCTTAGATAAGGGATCACATATTCCTCCATTCTAGATATCGTATGAGATATGATTTCAAATCATTCTCTTTGTACTACTTCTCGATTTTCGATTTATGATGACAGACTAATTGAACAAATCAAATTAGCCCTAGCCCAGCCGAGCATTTACGTTTGTCATCACTAAACCATCGAGGGGCCCAAAGATATCGCTTTTATCCTTCTTTAGATAAAAGGAACGGATAAACTTTGATACAATGCTTGCTTGCACTCACTAACAAAATCACACACAACAATATGTTTTATAACACCAAGTTACTAATGCGTTTTCATATTATCAATGTGCAACCGATTCGCAAGATACAACTCACACATCTCAGTTTCAAGAATATAAGATGTTATCGTCTCACTAATCACTCGTGATACAATTCATGGAATGATCCAAGTGAGCGTGGGTTTAATCCAATGCTCAAATCATATTCATAAGCACTCATGAACGTTGCAGCAAACATTTTCTTATGTCTAATACTCTTCTAGACAATCCACACCCCAATTCACGACAGTCTTCATTCATATCTACTTCCAACATATGAATGACTGTGGCCCGTTCGAATAATTCGATTATTCTTAATAAACTCAATTATTCTGGAAGTCAAAACATGCAAATGTGAAACACAAGAATAATACTAATCCCATATGGCTCAAACCTTTGAGTATAAATAAAACGCCTTTTATTTACACCATATTGATTACACATTATTTGTCGTTTCGGGTAATCAACTTCTTACTTGAATTATTACACTTGTCCCATGCACCTAGCATGCACACAATGTTTACCTATAGTTCTTACTTTTGTGAAATAGACAAATGGCAAACATTTCCAATCATTCTCATTTCACAACTCCAAATCCATTTTCATAAGTGAAAGAATATCAAATTCTTGCTACTTGTAGAATATGCTAGATTCTAACATCCTATGCAATGATTCTTTTGTAATGTCACTGCACCAAAGTCACAAAGACTATTGTCAATGATATTACAAAGTCCTCTATCGGAGATTGTTACAAAACAATTCCTTATATATGATGTATCTCACTCAAAGTACATTCCTTTGAACATCCTTTTGCATAAAAGTTTCTAATCTAGACATAGATTTTCAATATTTACTTCCTAATATGAACACGCTTTCATATTTTCCTCATGACAACTCATTCTTAATAAAATATTTTCTATTTGTAATGATGTCAATATGGTCCATCCAATATGGAAACATTTCCATATTTTCCAATACTATACTTCCAACTACTCACAAGCGACCAATCCTCGTCGAACTTTGGATTGTCCTTTGATAGTTGTTTAATTATTTTAGTCAAAAACCAATTCTAGTCCCTTTTCCCTCTAAATGCGCTAAACATTTGGAAAATTTTAGAATGGTCAAACATTAAAGCATTTGCAATCGATCCTATACCCGAAGCGTATGGGACACGACGCATAATGTTTTATTTGCTATGTTCTCAAAATTCGAATTGTGAAGAGGAATGCCGTAATCATAATCGAAATTTTAAGAACACACTATGTACCTTTGACTAAATTTATCAACATTTCTCAACCTAATCCTTTAGATTTGAAATGAAGCATAATATTCTCTCCCTTAATTATAGCAAAACAACTTTACAACCCTTACGACTTTGCAAGGTATAACTCTTGTTTTTCTATAATTAATATTGCCAACTTGCAATACTTTCTATAATAATCATACAATCATAACTTTTATGTTCCCACTATCATGATGATTACTATAAAACATAACACTTATGCTCCCACTAGCTTCGACATGTATTCATAAACATCTTAACTTTCAGAGAGACAATACCTATTGAATTTCTTAAGTCCATGTTTCTAATACTTAGTGCTTTGATAATCTTTTATCAAGGCTTCTTGAACTTATACACCTTTGCCTTTAGATAGTTCATATGTGTGTCTCAACAATTAAGACTAATTGCCAAAGCTCACAATTCAAATTATGGAAAGGGATACCGTAACCATGATCGAATTCGAGAATGCAATTTTACAATCACTATCTTTTTAAAATCTTTCTTAGTGAAAGCATTTCCTCACAATCATTTTCATGAAGGAGGAAATCTTATGACACTTAGATTTTAAACGGTGTATGTGTTTCTATCCATGTGAATTTTTTAAAACCATAGTTTACAACAAATTCAAATTCATATGGACCGAACTTTCTTAATCTTGATTTTTTGCCTTATGGTAGCACAGCTGCCCACCACGTCTTCCAAGTAGTTAACCATCTCACCTTTTTCCTATCAATGTACCTTTCATTGATCAAGTTGCCTTGCCTTTTATGCATTCAAAATGAGAACTCAAAGAACTCACATGCATAATTAACTTAATTGGAATAGCACAGAAACAAAATAATGTCAACACGATAGGTTGTAAAACTCAACTCGTGTGCTAGTGATGATCGATAAGGTTTATTTGATTTGTTCTTGAAACCTTTCAAGACCATTAAGACTCCCACTTACTCCTTGACATATAAGATTCTTTTGTCAATAAACATTTCTTGATAAACAAATTTCCAAGAGTTAGTGTAGCTTGTATCAAAACACTTCATAAATTGGTCCAAGTTGGCCTTTGTCTTATTCAAGACATCACAACTTTCCACATTTTATGAATGTTATAAACCTTTAATACTTTTCACTCATTGCCACAATCTTAACTTTAAGACTTGTTATTGGAACAAAGTGTGACAGACTTCTTGATTTAACCATTTCTTCAATCCTTGATTCCTCTTCTTAAACATACAATTGTACTAAGACTTACTTAGAGGATCAATTGAGACATAGTTCTTAATCATTAAGACCCATTATAAAGCATAAAAGCTACTCTCCCTTCTTCTTAGAATGGAGAAACTTTTATCTTTCTACCTACTTGATTCTTCTTGTTCGTTCTACTATTGATCTAAACCCTTTAATCAATTCAGAATCACACTTAATCTTGTAAGTGTAATCATATTTACTAAGCCTTTAGTAAATCATGACGAATATCTTTGTTACTCTTATGGTGAACTTGATCAACACACAACTTTGTGTATTCGATCTCCTAGTCCTTCACTTGACACTTTGTCAACGAATTTGTCTAATTTCCAAATATGAAGTTTCTCATTCATCATGCAACCAAGTTGCATGATTCCAAATTTCAGTCCAATTGAAACTTTGGGTGATGAGAAACTCTCCCTATTTGGTAAATTCTCGATATCCCATAAATAACATAACTAAGAATCATATCCATTCGTTGTAGAAATATGCAAACATCAATTTTCATAACGATTTCATTGCAAGGAAGTAAACAAATAAATAAATAAGTCAAACAAAATTTATTTTATTTATAAAAGCAGCGGAAAAACATTTGTCCTTACAATGCAAAATCTATTTGAAAAACTATGTAAAAGGAAAATTTTCTAACAACTCTATCATAACTATCTAAGCTCAAAATCCAATCTTCAAGTCCATGCGATCGAGATCCATCTCTTGTGATTAGATTCATCTTGCTCTCTTATCAAGCTTCCTTTCTTTTCACCGATCCTGCAAAACATTCAAATGCAATCTTATCACATCATGTATTTGAATCAATGAATAGGAACTTAACGAAGTTAGATAGTGGATTTTACCTGAAGCGTGGTCATACTTTTGACTCTCCCATCTCTTAGATCTCTTAGGTAAATAGGGTAACTTCGTCTCCAATGCCCCTTCTCTTGGCAATAAAAGCAAATTGACACTTTTGGAACAACACATGGAACTACTTCAGACATCGCCTTTCTCTTGTGATCAAACTTTTCGATCATTGCATGTCTTTCATTGCCATTGTCTATATCCATAGAGGTCTTGAAGGCAGATTCACCAATCAACTTTGCTTTTCTATTGCGCCAAACCATTGTTGATTCAGTAGCAATAAGCATATAGGTGAGATCTATAAGGGTCACGTCATGGTTTATCATATAGTACTCTCTTGCGAACTCACTATATGAGTTAGAAAATGAATGAAGAACCCAATCAACAGCCATTTCCTCACAGACAACGGATCCCAACATTCTTAACCTAGCAATGTGTGACTTCATCCCTAGGAAGTGTTCACACACCGACTTTCCTTCTTTATGTTCACTTGCCAAAAGGGCTTGAGTGATCTTGAACTTTTCAAACCTTTGAATTTTTGGGTTAGGGAGAATAATTGGAGGAGGAGGAGGAAGTGAAGCATGATTTCTTGTTCCTTGATCGAATCGTGGAATATCATCTTCATGTGGAATGCTTGTTCCACGGGATTTGGGAAGACCATAGTTGTCGAACTTTGACATCTACAAAACGGGAGAAAAACGAATTCAAGTTAGTTGATAGATTGAGTCCTTAGTAAATCACCCAAATGAAATACTAAGGCTAGGATCCAACACAATATTCTACAACTCGGGAGAGGGATGTCGTAACCCTAATTGCAGAATATTTGAAGGTAAGTGAATGACGATTCACTAATTTCCACCATGAAAAACGAAAAAGAAATTTAAGTTTTAAATCTATGAAACTCCTAGATCCTTTGAGATTCATTGAACTTTCAATGGCATGTTTAAATCTCAATATGCCCCACTTGTTTGTGACTGCGATGCCGAGGATCACAAAACGGGTGTGAATAACCATGCAAACTTACATGGTGCCCTCACATGTTACAATCACCCATTCGAAGTGCCGGTAAACCACACACGCTCCACCGAACTATGACAAACATTGAGTCACCCTTTGCAACCTTTGCTTAGAACCATTTAGTGTGCCGGTAAACCACACATGCTCCACTAACGTCTTCGCAAGGGCACAAAGTGTAATTTCATGGAATTGCATCAATTCACTTTTGCCTAAGTAACTAAGATTGGGAATTACAAAAACATTTAGTTACTTTGTATTTCATTATACTTATAATGGAAGGTTTCGTCCTATCCTACCCGTTCGGCTAACAACCCTCCACTAGTCAAGAGTGCGGTGGGTAAGAGTGGATACCCATTCAATCGCCATTTTATAGGTAATTTCCTTAAACACCCCTTATAGACCAGCTTCGTGAATGAGGCCTACTAACGGTAAGACTGACTTTTACTCATACATATATATAATGTTAGACTTTTAATGTTATATAATATAGGGTGCATTTCATACTTTTAAAATACTATGTGGTCAAATTTAATAATTATACCTTTAATTCAATTAAATTGCAAACCAAAACTTTTATGGATTTATTAAATCTCTTTTAATTATACACCTTAATTAATTAATAAAACCATAAGGGTGTGATTTGAACTTTTCAAAACAATACTAGGGTTTTAGAATTGAACACTTCTAATTAAACCTTTTTAATCAACTTTTAAATTCCAAAACTTGAGGGCAAGTTTTGAAACATTTCAAAACAATTTACTTTTAATCTATCTTAAAATTTCGAATTTATGACATTTAAATTAAAATTTTAAATATAAAAACTCTTGATTTAATAATTATCTTGAATTAGACTATTAATTTAATTATTAAATCATAAGGGATTATCTAAAAAATAAAGGATAATTACCAATTAAACAATTAAGATATCCTAATCCCTTAAATATCTCTATAGATTTCGAAAATCATGGGATAGGATAATTCATAATCTTTAATTACCATATATAACCATTAAAGGATAATTACAAGATATCGGATAATCCAAATCCCTAAAAATTAGGATCTTATCTTGGGGAGGAGGCAAATTTCGAAAATCAAGGATTATAACAAACCCTAGATTTCGAAATTTAAGGGTTTAGGGAAAGGATTTGAAGATCTTATTCAAACTCTTGCAAATTAGGGTTTGCAAACCCTAATCTCGAAAAACCCTAGCCTCTTAGGGTTTATTGGCAATAAACCCTAATATATCAAGTTCATACAATTGAAACCAATCCAATGGCTCTGATACCACTGATGGGTTTTGGTCATAAGACGTCCTATGTGCTCATACAAACCCTAATGCTTGGATCTAGGTTTCTCTATTGTACATGCTTTGAATCCAAGACTATAAACCCTAATTCTAGTATATGAAATCGATATTAACATATGAATGGGTTTAAGAACATACCTTGATTGTTATATAGCAATAACAATCCTAATTCCACCTTGAATTGACTTTGGAATGCTTAGAGTCACAAGTGTCACTCCTCTAATGGCTTACAAACACCAAGAGCAAATGGAGAAGGTATAAAGAGAGAGGAGAGAGGTTAGAATTCATCCTTAGGACTCCTTGGGAACAAGTACACGAATTCTAAGGCCTTAGGGTCTTTATATAGGTGTAGAGATAAGGTTTCAGTCATTATCCTTATCTAGTTGCTTATCCACAAAGCAACCGTAAGATAAGCCTTGAAAACCCTTATCCTTTATCCTTTGGACGATTTCAAGGATCCTTATCTCCTTGAATTCGTTCAACCCATATTTAGGATAACCATTACCATATTTTGTAACTATCACATAATTACAATTCAGCCCCTCTAGTTTAATTAATTACACTTGATCACAAAATTAATTCCTAATTAATTATTGACCAATATTAATTAAGCAAATATGATTTCTCCTTTAATATATTATTCTTATAACATATTAATAAATCATAATAACCTCTGTCTCTCTTTATTTATTTCTCCAATCAAGTTGCTTTGGTGAAGGCAACCCAAAAGGACCATGCACCATCGGGTCAAGTACATACCAAAATAGTTATGGACTTAGACACTAATCCAACACATATAAGGACACATATTGACATGAATATAGTGTTTATAACATCTATATTAAAGGAAACACCTTGCGGGACTAGGTAACACCTTGACCAAGTGTTGGAATCACATGTGATTCAACATAGGAAGGTATAAAGGCACACATATGAGTTTACTACCATGAGTTCACAGCCCAAGGGAGTTTACGGCCGTAAACTCATGGTCACTCATGGGTTTGTGTAAGTATGAAAGCTAGGGAATGATTTAGGGACATTAGCCTTAGCCTGGGATGAGAAAGACCACTTCTTTTGGCACTTTTGGGGTGTTCACGGCCCAAATGAGTTTACAACCGTAAACTCATGTCCAAATATGTTTATGAGGGTCTTAAAGGTCATAAGGAAGCATTCTAAATATATGCCTAAGCCTTAGGAAGTGTTTGTGGCACCAAAACACCCCTAACTTGAGTTTTCGGCCCATAGACCATTTGGTCATGTGTTTGCGGCCGTAAACACTTGTGGGTGTTGGTATTTTGGTTGTTTTGGATCTTAGACACATCAAGGTAAAAAGCTATGCTAGTCTCTTGGCTTAAGGGTGGCATTTAGGGCATTTTGACACCTTAAAATGGAGTTCATGGCCCAAGAACTTCCTTGGCCGTGAACTCACTTTCAACCCTTGATTCTATTTGTGTTGGATGTTTAAACATGTCATGGGTAGTATCAAGGTTCATTTCCAAGGCTTAGAGGGACATTAGGACACTTTTGGCTCTTAAAATGGAGTTTACTCTCCAAGATGTTCTTGGGGAGTAAACTCACAGATCTTGCTGCTCTGTCGTGATTTCGATGTTATTAAGCGCAATCTAAGCTATATAATACAACTAGATTGAAGTACTCACGATTTGGGATAAAAACCTGAAGATCTGTGAGAGAGAATTTGGCTTTTCTCTAATTGGAAATGTAACTAATGAATTATTTGGATCAGATCTCTATATATAGTCCTGAGATTTTTGGGTAGAAAATATTTTATTCTCGGAATGAACTCTAATATCTTAGAGTATCGGAATAACAATGTTGCACAAAACCCTAGTGCATCCACTCTCCTGATATCTCCTTACGTGTAAATCGTGAAAAACTCAAACTTATACCCAAAGTTTGGAATTTTGCTGAAATTGTTCTAACTTCTATTGGCTTGACATGGTTTGTTCAGAATGGAAATTTCGGGTTGTCACATCATCCCCCTGTTAAAGAGAATTTCATCCTGAAATTAGAATTTAGATAAGGAAGTAGGTGTAAATGATCGAGTCGTGAGGTGGAATCTTCCTAATTGATTTGTTCTAGCGCTCCTATGTGAAATCGGTTTGTCGGTTGGCATCCCAACGATCCTTCACTAAATGGTGATGGCGTTGCTTTGTCCGCTTGACCTCTCAGTTGAGGGTCACTACGGTTCAAATACGAAGTCAAGGATCTCGTAAATCTCTATCTCGTCGAGAGGGCTTACAAAAGTCCTAACGGAAAGATATTGTTTCAAGTTCGAGACGCGAAGGGGAAAATGTATGTTATTGAGTTTGCGGAGTAGGTCTGATTTGTGAGATGCAAGACCGATTCTGGTAAGAATCTCGGAGGTCCCAACTACATTGGATTTAGCTTTCCACGCTTTAAGAAGCGTATTAAGTCGTTCCCGTAGTGAGGCTTCCTAAAGAATTTGGTCTCTCACTTGGAATTCCAAAGGTTCTTTCTCTCGCTTACTTCCCCGTCAAGGGCCATCCCTTGCTAGGTCAAAGTCGAAAGGGTTCCTGAAGTTTTCAAGGAGTTCCGAATGGACTATGATAGTAGGTCTGTAAGACCTAGAATTTGGCGAGTTTTCCATCGGTGACTACGGTGCCGACAAATTCCCAACGATTTTGGATAATTTGACAGAGTACTCAAGAATTTCCACAACACTAATAGTGTGTCTCAGAAAATTTGTCTCCAAATTCCAAAACTCCTGCTCTGAGAACTTTGCGAAAAGTATCTCCGAGGGTAATGTTTCTATGGGTTCTTTCTCACTATGAGGGTAGATGAATAAGTCATTACATGGAGAAATGACGAACTTATCCTAGTAAGAAGGCGTACTCTACTCATTTAGCTCATGAATACTATGGGCATATTGGTCCTATCTGAGGGTATCACTACGGACTCAAAGTGTCCGTATCGAGTTTGGAGGGTAGTCTTTAGGCCATCCTTCCCTAACACTCGAACTGGTGATATTCAGATCTCAGGTCCATTTCTGAAAGTAACACTTTCCCTGTGGTTGCTCAATCAGCTCGTCTATGCGAGGCAGAGACAATGATTTCTAAAGGAAATCTTAATGAAGTCTCCGGTCGTCGAGGTACATAAGATGCACTTTGTCGACTTCTGATAATAATAAGACCGGAGCTCTCAAGGGTGAGAAGCATGGTCTTCTAATTCTATTGTTGAGTAGTTCGTTGTGTTGTTCGGGCTGTTCTTCTATCTTCCGTATGTGTTTAGACTGAAGGCGATCTGGTTATAAGAGTCATACTGGGTTCTAATTTTGTTCCTATGCCAATGAAATTACTCGTACCCGTGGACAGTCTCCGTCCTGAAGTTCATATTAGAATTCATACGTGATTCAATGATCACAATTTCGTGTATACGAGTCGTATATAATTAAGACTGAAAAGATAGTCGAATAACTGATTCTTCCTTAATCTCACATCCCATCGAGGGAAAAGAAGTTAAAGTGGAATCATCAATTCTAAACGTATAGAACATTGATTATATATCACTCTCATGTATACATTCTCCTGTGATAGATCAACCGTATGAATCCTGGAATTGAACTTGACGTACTGCACGAGTAATACTGTGGGGATTCCTCTGGAAAGGAAAAGAACTATAAGGTACTACTTGTATGAGTACTTCGGTGTTCTGATATGACAGCTTCGCTAAAAGGCGATTTCTGAGAAAGAGTATGTACTTATGAAGCTGGTATTGCGAGGATCGAATTTACTCGAGTCATATGATAAAGTCGAAAACATATGGAAACTAAAGACATTAGATTTGAACATAAGGCGTTACAAACCAAAACACAACAGTTCAACCATTAACATAGTTACTGTACTTAGGATTTACTACAAGACTATTGCTGCGAACAAGGTATACTACAAAAGACACGTATACGCAGCACGAGCATCCCTAAACGGATGGGATCGCGCAAAAGATAAGACTCTGGTTACACTAGTGTTGGGATGGTTCATAAGTCTGTTTCAATGAAACGCCTAAATTACATTAACGTGGGTCCGGAGTAGACTCTCCTGCGGCGGTGGTTGGTAGTAGACTTTCGTCTGTGCTAGCAATTTCTGCCTCTGGGCAGTTCCTTTTGTAGTGACCTACTTTGCCACAACCGTAACAAGTCTGGTTCACACTGGTGTTTGGCACTTGGGCAGGCTGAGCTGTTGGAGTCTTGCAGTAACGGGTTGTATGCCCCTTCCTATTGCAGTGTGAGCACTACATCTCCCTACAAGGTCTATGGTGGTGAAAACTGCATTTAATGCATTTTGGGAGATTTCCAGCATAAAGTTTAGTTGGTTTAGGGACAATTGGGATGCCCGAAGGGATGGTAGTTGGAGGTGCTGAAGTCGTAGCTATGAAGGTCGTTATCGGTGGTTGTTTCTTATTCGCCCCTCGAAGTGATTTGTCCTGCCTTTTGGCCCAAAACTTCCGTTTGTTACTCTTGGCCTCGGCACTCGAGGTATCGTGGTAGTTTGTTGCTCGTTGAGGTACTGGATTGTCACTTGGATTGGCATTGTTGTTAACAGTCCCGCTAACATTCACGTTGTTAGCGTGAAGGTGGTTTAGAATAGCTGACACGGCAGCCGAGACTGCAGCTTGAAAGGTAGCTGCATCAATCTGAAGAGTTGGTGGTTGGTTGATGGGTTGTTCGTTTTTCTTCGGCGACATGATTCTGTTATACGGAAAGAAAATGAATTTGTAAGCGGGAATGGTTGAACCTAGACGTAGTTCGATTGCTCATGTAAAGAATAGAAGTATGTTCTCTAAGGTTCGACCTACATCCCTATGATGCAGTCCTATTACGGAATGGAAGTATGTTCACGAAGGTTCGACCTACATCCCTATGATGCAGTCCTAGCAAAGATCGGAAGTAAGTTCATACAATGGTCTCAAGATGTTTGTCGTTCTAGCCGAGGTATCGTTGGTTGGTGAATAACATGATTCAACCATTACAAGAGACTTGGAGATGTCTCCAGAGTTAAATTAATATAGTCCAATGACTTGAATAGAGCATGTTTCAAATAGACTCTAATGAAAGTATGATAAGAGTATTCGAATAAATAACGACACATAAGTTAGCCGACTGTCAATATCTTTGATATTCATGACGTACAAGTTCGGGAAAATGGCCTTGTAAAAAGGTCTTACATCATATACAGAGAAGATAGTTCCTAACAATATAAAGACCTAACTAAAGTACTTACGGTACAAGATAGTTTCATAGAAAATGCCACATCGGGCATAGACAGGAACACGATTCCTTTCTAACAAGGAATATAAAGTAAAGTATCTACTACTAGCGACGGTCATCCCTCTGGTGAATTCTCAGTTCGGCTAGTTGGCGTTCCACATCAAGTAGGTGTCTTTCGTACACTCTCTGGCATACTCGAAGTTCCATGACTTCGGCTAGTGATTCAGCCTATGCTTGCAGTAGGGTTTCATGGTTTCTCTCAGACCTCTCACGAGCATGTTCAAGGAGACTGGTGTGAAGCATATGCATTCCTCCATTTGTATCAACTTCTGCGATACGTTGTAGAGCTTTCCTGCCCTGAATTTCGTTTCGGGCAACTCTTCGAATTAGAATTGGCATGATTCTGTCTGCTGAGCCCCCGTTGCTCAGGTCATAGAAGCTTCGGTCACCATTAAATGGCATGGGATGATCTTTTCCTTGGCTCCATGTTTCCAAACATTCCACCCACTCAGGCGTCGGGCCATGAAAAGCCGGACGAGGGTTAGGAATTGGAAAGGGAGCTACCTGGGGTAGGTCCTCAACCTCGGGTTCGGAGATGGCATCGTCTGAAAGGTCTTTAGCATGGTGATCATTCAGAGGGATTGCAGGATCATTATCTGGTTCTTCTCCAAACATGTTGTCGTGGGGATGGAATCCAGCCATGTTATCTACGCGAGAATTTGGGGTAAGAAAATAATTATTAGACGAACTATCTAGATAATTATTTAGGAAATCTTCATTAGTTCCATCGCTATTTGTAAAGTGCATACCAGTTATATGTAATCAACATAGGATAGGCCTTCGAATAAGTGACCTCAACTCCAAATTCACATGGAATAGGGGTAAAGCAAAAATTTCACCGATTCTAAGTCTATAACATCCTAGTTACATATAACCTTAGCGTATCCATTTAGCAATTATCAACTTAGGAATGAAGATTCCATTTTAGTTCTCAAGTATAAAGTACTTATAGTAACACAAAACACCCCTATGGTATTTTAGACTTAGGTTTTGTTATAATGTTCTCATTGTGGTAATGTTGGTAAGTTTTTAGACTTGTTTCCATATCACAACCATTCTTGGGAATACGTTAATCACTCCTTGGAACAGCATAGTCGATCAGGCTATGCCACTCCCAAAACTAACCATACATCCCCGAGCTTACCTATGATATTCAACAATCTCAATACTTTTGTTCTTGTCATTGTGACACGGATTTTAGTATGAATGCAGGCATGTATACTTTGTTAAATGTTTTATTATTTAAAAGTATAAACTCTTAGACAGAGTGTTTTAATCCCAATGTGTTTATAGTTAGTATATCTTTTATGGGTTGATATACTTAATTCACTATAAACAATGCTCTGATACCAATCTGTCACACCCCAAAACCAAGAAGGGCGGAAACGTTCCGGGGTGGAGGACGTCATGTGAAGTATCATAACAGTGTAAAGTAGTAAACAAGCAACAACATCATCCATTACATTAAATGGTAAAGTTTTAATACATGTGTGTTCTTTCATAATGTACAACAATAAAAATGAAAAATCAAAATATGACGAGTCTTGACTGTGCTCCGTCTTCTCAAGGCCTGGACATCGTACCTGTCTAACTGGTGACCTGAGAATACAAGTTATTTTAAAAGTGAGTATCAGCCTAAAGCTGGTGAATTCATAAGTATTTAAGTGTCATTGTCTTGTTTGGAAAACTGTCATGATTGTCTGGAAAATCTTTAAATGTAACAATTGATATAAGTTTGAAAATCCTAGAAAATCCATTATTTCCTACAAGTATGAAATGTAGTCTTCTACCAAGACCCGAATGTTCTGTAAGTAAAATGATAGTTTTTCCTTTCTATTGACTAGTACTAGAGTACTCAGTCTAACTCCTCGTTTATGTGAAAGTATCACAAAATAAAGTAAATAGGAAAAAGTATATGATAGTCTTCTACGAAGCCCAAAATGTTCTGTAAGTAAAATGATAGTTTTTCCTTTCTATTGACTAGTACTAGAGTACTTAGTCAAACTCCTCGTCTATGTGAAAGTATCACAAAATAAAGTAAACAGGAAAAAGTATAGCCATGTAAGTATTATCCCTGGGTTACCAGGACTAACACGACATCGCCGAAGCGAAAGGGTATAACCTAATGAACATCCGAAGATTGTCCAATTAACCTATGTAGCGAACAGTGGTTCTAGGAATGGTTAGTCCCGTAACTGACTTTACATCACTGTAAGCGAAATAAATAACCTAATGAACATCTGAAGATTGTCCAATTAACCTCTGTAGCGAACAGTAGGTTCCAGGAATGATTAGTCCCGTAACTGTCTCCTAAGCAACTCAAGGAGATTCCGGTGGTTCAAAACTATCCCGAAGTATTTCCGGAGGAATTGCCCGGTCTACCCCCTTATAGACAGGTCGAATTTCGGATAGACTTAGTTCCCGGAGCGGCACCGGTAGCAAAAGCACCATATCGCCTTGCACCATCCGAGATGCAAGAACTATCCGGACAACTTCAAGAACTTCTAGACAAAGGGTTTATTCGACCAAGTTCTTCACCTTGGGGAGCCCCAGTGTTATTCGTCAAAAAGAAAGATGGTTCGTTCCGAATGTGCATTGATTACAGAGAATTGAACAAGTTGACAATCAAGAATCGATATCCCCTCCCTAGAATAGATGACTTGTTCGATCAGTTGCAGGGCGCTTCCTACTTCTCAAAAATCGACCTTCGGTCAGGGTATCATCAGCTAAGAATTCACGAAGAGGACATTCACAAGACAGCGTTTAAAACCCGTTATGGACATTATGAATTCTTAGTCATGCCTTTTGGACTAACGAACGCACCCGCTGTATTCATGGATTTGATGAATAGGGTCTGTAGACCATACCTAGACAGGTTTATAATTGTCTTTATCGATGACATACTTGTTTACTCGCGGACCAAAGAAGATCACAATAGACATCTAAAGCTAGTGTTGGAGCTGTTGAAGGAACAAAAATTGTATGCCAAGTTCACTAAGTGTGAATTTTGGATTCGGGAAGTACATTTTCTTGGTCATGTGATCGGTGAAAGAGGAATCCATGTAGATCCAGCTAAGATAGAGGCAATCAAGAAATGGGAGGCCCCCAAAACCCCGACAGAAATACGACAATTCCTAGGATTAGCTGGGTACTACAGACGCTTCATTGAGAATTTCTCTAGGATTGCTCAACCATTAACATCTTTGACCCAAAAGGATAGAAAATTTCTCTGGGAAGAGAAACACGAAGAGGCGTTTCAAATCCTGAAAAACAAGCTGTGCAATGCACCAATTCTGGCTTTACCAGAAGGATCAGAGAACTTTGTGGTGTATTGTGATGCGTCTCATCAAGGATTAGGATGTGTGCTAATGCAAAAAGATAGGGTCATTGCATATGCTTCCAGACAACTCAAACCGCACGAGAAGAATTATACCACCCATGATCTAGAACTAGGAGCAATAGTTTTCGCCCTTAAGATATGGAGGCATTATTTGTACGGAACCAAATGCACCATTTATACCGATCACAAAAGCCTTCAGCATATCCTGGATCAGAAAATGTTAAACATGCGGCAGAGAAGATGGGTAGAGTTGTTTAGTGATTATGATTGTGAGATACGATACCACCCAGGAAAGGCTAACGTAGTAGCCGACGCTCTTAGTAGGAAAGTAAGAGTGAAACCTTCCCGTGTGAGAGCTTTGGGAATGGTAATTCAGACAAGCTTGAAATCTCAAATCATTAATGCCCAGGAGAAAGCGTTATGCAAGGAAAATCTTCCAGGCGAAACTTTACATGGTTTGGAAGAAAGATTTGAAACCAAACCTGATGGAGTTCGTTATTTTAAAGACAGGGTCTGGATTCCAAGGGTTAACAACCTGAGAGACATGGTATTAGAAGAGTCTCATCGATCTAAATACTCCATCCACCCTGGAGCAGATAAGATGTACAAGGATCTTAAAGAGTACTATTGGTGGCCTGGAATGAAAAAGGATATTGCCTTGTACGTCGGGAAGTGTTTGACATGCTCAATAGTCAAAGCTGAACATCAGAAACCTTCCGGGTTGTTGCAACAACCTGAAATTCCCCAATGGAAATGGGAGCAAATATCTATGGATTTCGTTACCAAACTCCCTAGAACTGCTAGAGGTCACGACTCAATTTGGGTCATAGTGGATCGACTGACGAAATCCGCTCACTTTCTCCCTATTCGAGAAGATTTCAAGATGGAAAAATTGGCCCAAATCTACATCGACAAAATTGTTTCTCTGCATGGTGTACCCCTATCTATCATTTCTGATAGAGATAGTCGTTTTACATCTCGATTTTGGTGGATGTTACAGAGGGCACTAGGAACCAAGATAGGTTTGAGCACAGCTTACCACCCTCAGACAGATGGGCAAACAGAGAGAACAATACAAACATTGGAAGACATGCTACGAGCGTGTGTCATTGAGTTCAAAGGAAATTGGGATACTCATTTGCCCCTAATTGAGTTTTCCTACAATAACAGTTACCACACGAGTATCCAATGTGCTCCATATGAAGCATTGTATGGACGCAAGTGTCGTTCGCCCTTATGCTGGACAGAAATCGGTGACAGACAGTTGACTAGAGTCGAACTTATCCAGGAAACATCTGACAAGATTACTATCATCAAAGATAAGCTTAAAGCTGCTAGAGATCGTCAGAAAAGTTATGCGGATAATCGTCGAAAACCATTAGAATTCCAAGTAGGAGACAAGGTACTTTTAAAAGTGTCGCCTTGGAAAGGGCTTGTGCGTTTTGGTAAGAAAGGAAAACTAAGCCCGAGATATGTTGGACCCTTTGAAATCCTTGAAAGGATTGGTCCGGTAGCGTATAAACTCCAATTGCCCCAAGAGTTAAGCGCCATTCACGACACATTCCACGTCTCCAACCTTAAGAAATGTCTAGCCGACGAAACATTAATAGTACCCCTGGAGGAAATTAAGATCAATGATAAGCTGAGCTTCGTTGAGGAACCGATAGAAATCCTTGACAGGGAGGTAAAACAACTTAAGCGGAGTAAGATCCCGATTGTGAAAGTTCGATGGAACTCAAAACGCGGGCCGGAGTACACCTGGGAGCGCGAGGATTACATAAAGGAAAAGTATCCGCAACTATTCCCATGCGATGACAAGCGATGATATAGAATGAATTTCGGGACGAAATTCTTTTTAAGTGGGGGATACTGTGACAACTGTCAATTCAGGTCATTCTTGGACTCATGCATCTTTATAATAACCATTCATGCACAACATGCCATGACCTAGTAGTATAAATTAGGTCAAAAATCTTGCATAAACTAGGATCCAACTAAGGTCTAGGACTAATATACTTGATACTTACAATTCTAGTAAGTTGCTTAGCTACAATAGGAAATGCCAATACTATAATTAGAATAAGCTTCAAACTTTGTTATAATTGAAATAGGGTATAAAACTCTAAAAATAAATTAAAACACTCTAATTATACTTCAACATGTTGTTGAATATCAATCAATGTTCCAAAAACTCTAAACAGCCAAAAATCCAAATTTATAAATCTTAAAGCTTAAAAACTTTATAAAATTTGGCTATAAACTTTCTAATATCAAATTTTATTAATCAAATTATGGATTATACCAATGAAATAGAAATATAAATTACAAGTATTAATCATAATTTATTAGTTAAAAACAAGATTTTTAAATAAATCAAAAATTGCTTAAAGAATCACTTTTATAAAAATTAGATTTTTATAAAAATTAAGGAGGGATTTTTTATAAAAATTTGAATTTAGGAGAGAGGAGGCTTTAATGCCTCAAAAATCTGGCCATCTCCCCTCTCCCCATGCACTCTCTTCCCAAAACTCATGATTAAACTCAAACCCACACTCCACCTCTTCTCTCTTCACTCTTCTCACTTCACTCTCTTCACACACTTCACCCTCTTCCTCTCTCTCTCTAAACTCACGAAATTTCTCTCATTTCTCTGCCAAATTTCAAGACTTTGAAGACCTTGAAGTGTTCTTACTTCTCTCAAGATCATAACCAAGGTAAACAACATCATCTTCTTCCATAGTTTGATGATTCTACTTCTTTTTCTTCTTAGTTTTCTCTTCTTTTAGGATTCTATGCCTTTCCATGGCTAGAAATCTTTATTCTCCCCTTGTGGTTTGTAGATTCTCACCATAACACAATGCATGTGTTTGAAATGGTGAAAATCCGGGATCAAACCCATGCAAGGAGTGAAAAAGATGCACATATGATCATGTGACATCAAAACATAATATTTCATGTTCTTCTCCATTTCTTGTGTGTTCATGCATGAACGAAAGCATTAAACCATTTCTAGTACATCTTGGATGCTCATTCATTCCATGCATGTGTTAGAAATCGGGCCTTACCAAGGACATGCATGATGTTCTTATTGAAATACCCTAAAAATGCACACAAGCAAACATGCAATCTGCCAGATTATTTTGTTCGACTTTGAACAGTCATAACTCAGTCATTTTTTAACCAAATCATGATATTCTTTTTGTATTGGTTAGTTCCACGAGTTAACTTTCAAACCCAACTGGTCTTACTGTAAAATATTAAATATCCGATTTTTGGCAGATTTTACAAAAAGGTTGCGCATACAGCTCTTTTTCTGTGATCACTATTTTTATCTTGCTTAAACAATGGTCTTAAACCCAACCATAAATCTTAGGAAAAATACCTTAGAAACTTAACATATCTAGTGAGTTATGGTTGAAATTTCGTGGCTTAAAACCTCACTGAATGGGCTACAAAAATTCATGAACCTCAGCCACATCTACACTTCATGCATTATTGCATGCAACTTTTCTTAAATTGTTTGGAATCATTACCCTCATTTCTCTTCTGAATACATTCTTAACATTTTTACTTTTGAAAGCCCTTGCATGCATGAGATAATCTGGAAAATTTCAAGAGCTTTTGTTATTTATTTGATTTATTAGAATTATTGCTAAAACCAAGGGCATAAATCATATAAAATACTTCCAGAGGTCAATAAATCCTAAATAAATTCATGGATGATACTTATGGGGAATAATGACCCCTCACCAAATTTCAGCAATTTTTGTTACTGTTTCATATGATTTCTAATTTTCTTTTATTTAGGACATGATAAATTACAAAACCACTTTTTAGGATGTGAAAATTTTATCTAACAATTTTCGCATACCTTACTTGTGATGGGTGACTCAAGAAAATAATTTCAAGATTTTTCATCATGTCTAGCTATTTTTCCCAATTTTTGGTAATTATAATGGCTTAAAAATGGGAAAAATAGTTCTGATTATCCAAAATTCATGAAAATTTGCCAGGATATCATATTATATAGTAGGAGGTTACATAAAAATTTTGAATATTTTTCTCCACTGTAAACTATTTTTCCCTTATTTTCTAAAGTTAATTGCACTAAAATTCACTTAAATATACATAAATACCCAAAACCAGTTTATACATTATGAAAACCACTTTTGATATTTTTCCCAAGATATTTATACTGTAAATGATGTTACAAAAATTTATGGTAATTTATTTTAACTGTTTAATAATATTTCTTTAATTAATGACTATTTAAAGAAATAAAACAAGGAAAAATACAAATAACCACTGAAAAATATATTTTATATTTTTCCCAGCCTATTTATGTATAATAACAATTAAATAAAAAGTTTGGGTAATTTTGGAAACTGTTTACTATTTATTTCAATTTTTATTGAAATAAATGCTCAAAAATTATAAAATATAATTAAACAGCTTGGAAATCCATTTTTATAATTTTCCCAGCTTAGTGTTGTGTATTAACAGTTAAATAAAAAGTTTGAGAATTTTTATCCCTCGAATACTATTTTTCGTGAATTTATGTTGTTATTGAGACTTAAAATTTGGAAAATTAACCTTCCAAGGTTGTAATTAATCGCACGACTTGTAAAATTTCAATACATCAGAAAAAGTGTAACAAAATGATATAAATCCAATACTAAAACATAAATTGGCATTTCCCTATATGTAGAGTTTAGTATATTAGCATTAGATATCGACATGGAAACTCACTAGTGCGTGTGTTTGGTGTCGTAGGATCCCGGTAGTAAGACGTTGGTGCATCCCGAAGTACCGCTTGTGTCTACACAAAACATCGTGAGTATTCACGCACTCCCCTATTTTCGTTTTTTATGTTTTGGGGTGGAAAAGCATGTCCAGAAAAACTATTGTTTGCATGTTGTACTTAAATTGAATTGTATCAAACATGATTGCTATTGTATTGCTATGTTTCTTTATGTATGTCTATGCAACACGGAACATGAGAACTTATCGTACAAAGGCCCTTCCCTTATCTCTAACCATTAACTCTTTGAGCCAATGGTCGTTATGGATAGCGCTATTAGGAATTGACAACTCCTCACTCGCCCGAATCGCTGGAGTGCATGATACCATATTCATCTATGGAACGATAAGCATAGATCTCGATAGGGCTTCAGTCATAGGTTTGGTTGAGACTCATTGTTTGCTCATACACATACAAACTCGTTTCTCGTTATAGCAATAAACTTGTATTCATTAATAGCAATCAACTTGTTTATCATTGAAGCAATGTACTTGTATTTACGAAAAGCCTTATTGTACGCTCGATTTTATAAACTTGTGATACTCACCAACTATTTTCATAGTTGACGCTCGTTTTACATGCTTTTTCAGGAAATAATTAGTAAGTGGATGTAAAGATTCATCATCATAGAGCATGCTGCATCGTGTTGAAGCTATTATGAAGCTATATTTTGAACAATGTTATTTTGAAAAACTTGTATTTTGTTCTTTTGAAGCTATGGGTTGTAAACTTTTAAATACTGCTATGGTGATGTATCTTTATCTTTTGCAATGAAACCGTTATCGCTATCATACCTTGCGTTTCCGCTTTAGCGGGGTGTGACAGAAGTGGTATCAGAGCTAAAGTTATAGAGAACATCGGTTTTTCTTTAAGAAAACACAACCTATAACTAAAACTTACAAAGAAATTCCTTTTACATCAAACATATTACAAGTATAATTAGGTTGGGAGTTGTATTATTGGACCTTGATTAAACATAGCCTGATCACCTATGTTTAATTAAGAAAAGATTTATACAAAGCTTGAGCTAATTATAATGGGAATATGTTCAACAAAAATATTTGAGAAAACCTTATTTAAAAATTTCAAAAGGTTAATTTTGGTGTGTGTAAGCATTGCATATTATAGGCATGCATTGTCATTTATTTCATATCTCATTGAAACTATGTCACAGTCCACTATGTCAAGATCGTCATCTTCCCGCGCTACCGCCTCAGCCGATGAATCCGGCTACGTCACTGTTATCCCTCGACGTAATCCCCCCGCCTCGATAGAAGAAGACCCATCAGAGGATACGGAAGATACTGGGAACTCGGTGGAGATCAGCAATGACAACGCCCCGAGTCAACGACGCGAGGCATCACCGACATCGGTGTTGCCACAGCCACCGCTCTATGGACTTCGCATTCGGAGGACAGCGAGGAAGAGTGTCCCCATTCCAGGAAGGATACCCGCCAGCACAGCAGGACATGGCACGGCAGGACCTAGCGGGGTAGGACCCAGCGATGCAGGACCAAGAGCATCCTCACCTCAGCAAGTCATAGGGATACCTGTCCGACAGCCAGGTATGACCCCGGAGGAGTCCCGGAGATTGCAGTCGATAGCAGCAGGCCTACGTCACAGTCTCGCTGCGATAGCTGGGCATCGAGAAGTTTTGGATGAAGTCTTGGCAGGAATGGAAATCTTGTATCAGCATTCGATGGAGACTGCTGACACTGCTAGTGCTGCTAGACGAGAGGCAGGTCATGCGATGACAGCATATTATATGTTTGGTTGGCTATTATTGATTGTGATGTGATAAGGATGGGAGCATCGATAATGGAAAGCTCTAGTAGCAAGAGGAAGCCAGCAGATCAGGGAGAGAAGAAGTATGGAGGCAAGTCAGGGAGGAAGCAGAAAGTCTCAAGAAACTTTATGGTAAGAGCCCAGGAGCAAGAACCAGTGAAAACTCAAGGACAAGAAGTGCAGGAGCGAAAGCAGTACTCAGGGTCGCTTCCGAAGTGCAATAAGTGTAACTTCCATCACAAGGGAGCTTGCCCGGTGTGCCAAAACTGTAAGCAAACAGGCCATTACTCGAAGTATTGTAAGGTGAATAAGGAGGGAAAAAGGACATGTTACGAGTGCGGGAGTATTGATCATCTCCGTAGAGCATGTCCTAAACTGAACAATGGACCTGGTAACCATGGACAAGGCCAAGCCAGGCAAAACTTTCAAGGAAATCAAGTTAGACAACCAAGAGGTGTAGCCTTTGTGATTGGTGCAGAAGAAGCTCGTCAGAACCCTGAAGTGATAACAGGTACGTTCCTCCTGAGCAACCACTTTGCATCAGTAATATTCGATGCGGGAGCAGATAGGAGTTTTGTTTCTTTAGCATTTAGACCGTTAATTGGCTTGAAATCGGTAAAGATGAGGATTGCATATGCTATTGAACTTGCTGATGGGTATGAAATTAGGGCTAGTGATATAATTCCTGGTTGTACTCTGAATTTAGCTGATAAACTCTTTAGCATTGACCTAATTCCTATAGAGCTAGGTAGTTTTGATGTGATAGTAGGGATGGATTGGTTATCCAAAAATAGAGCAGACATTGGTTGTTATGAGAAAGTCATCAGAGTGCCTCTCCCTAATGGAGAAACCCTTATCATACACGGTGAGAAGCCAGGAAGAAGTTTAAACATAGTATCAAGCGTGAAGGTTCACAAGTACCTGAAGAAGAATTGTATTGCATGCATGGCCCATGTGCTAGAAAGAGAACCTGAAGCTAAGCAACTCAAGGAGATTCCGGTGGTTCAAAACTATCCCGAAGTATTTCCGGAGGAATTGCCCGGTCTACCCCCTTATAGACAGGTCGAATTTCGGATAGACTTAGTTCCCGGAGCGGCACCGGTAGCAAAAGCACCATATCGCCTTGCACCATCCGAGATGCAAGAACTATCCGGACAACTTCAAGAACTTCTAGACAAAGGGTTTATTCGACCAAGTTCTTCACCTTGGGGAGCCCCAGTGTTATTCGTCAAAAAGAAAGATGGTTCGTTCCGAATGTGCATTGATTACAGAGAATTGAACAAGTTGACAATCAAGAATCGATATCCCCTCCCTAGAATAGATGACTTGTTCGATCAGTTACAGGGCGCTTCCTACTTCTCAAAAATCGACCTTCGGTCAGGGTATCATCAGCTAAGAATTCACGAAGAGGACATTCACAAGACAGCGTTTAAAACCCGTTATGGACATTATGAATTCTTAGTCATGCCTTTTGGACTAACGAACGCACCCGCTGTATTCATGGATTTGATGAATAGGGTCTGTAGACCATACCTAGACAGGTTTATAATTGTCTTTATCGATGACATACTTGTTTACTCGCGGACCAAAGAAGATCACAATAGACATCTAAAGCTAGTGTTGGAGCTGTTGAAGGAACAAAAATTGTATGCCAAGTTCACTAAGTGTGAATTTTGGATTCGGGAAGTACATTTTCTTGGTCATGTGATCGGTGAAAGAGGAATCCATGTAGATCCAGCTAAGATAGAGGCAATCAAGAAATGGGAGGCCCCCAAAACCCCGACAGAAATACGACAATTCCTAGGATTAGCTGGGTACTACAGACGCTTCATTGAGAATTTCTCTAGGATTGCTCAACCATTAACATCTTTGACCCAAAAGGATAGAAAATTTCTCTGGGAAGAGAAACACGAAGAGGCGTTTCAAATCCTGAAAAACAAGCTGTGCAATGCACCAATTCTGGCTTTACCAGAAGGATCAGAGAACTTTGTGGTGTATTGTGATGCGTCTCATCAAGGATTAGGATGTGTGCTAATGCAAAAAGATAGGGTCATTGCATATGCTTCCAGACAACTCAAACCGCACGAGAAGAATTATACCACCCATGATCTAGAACTAGGAGCAATAGTTTTCGCCCTTAAGATATGGAGGCATTATTTGTACGGAACCAAATGCACCATTTATACCGATCACAAAAGCCTTCAGCATATCCTGGATCAGAAAATGTTAAACATGCGGCAGAGAAGATGGGTAGAGTTGTTTAGTGATTATGATTGTGAGATACGATACCACCCAGGAAAGGCTAACGTAGTAGCCGACGCTCTTAGTAGGAAAGTAAGAGTGAAACCTTCCCGTGTGAGAGCTTTGGGAATGGTAATTCAGACAAGCTTGAAATCTCAAATCATTAATGCCCAGGAGAAAGCGTTATGCAAGGAAAATCTTCCAGGCGAAACTTTACATGGTTTGGAAGAAAGATTTGAAACCAAACCTGATGGAGTTCGTTATTTTAAAGACAGGGTCTGGATTCCAAGGGTTAACAACCTGAGAGACATGGTATTAGAAGAGTCTCATCGATCTAAATACTCCATCCACCCTGGAGCAGATAAGATGTACAAGGATCTTAAAGAGTACTATTGGTGGCCTGGAATGAAAAAGGATATTGCCTTGTACGTCGGGAAGTGTTTGACATGCTCAATAGTCAAAGCTGAACATCAGAAACCTTCCGGGTTGTTGCAACAACCTGAAATTCCCCAATGGAAATGGGAGCAAATATCTATGGATTTCGTTACCAAACTCCCTAGAACTGCTAGAGGTCACGACTCAATTTGGGTCATAGTGGATCGACTGACGAAATCCGCTCACTTTCTCCCTATTCGAGAAGATTTCAAGATGGAAAAATTGGCCCAAATCTACATCGACAAAATTGTTTCTCTGCATGGTGTACCCCTATCTATCATTTCTGATAGAGATAGTCGTTTTACATCTCGATTTTGGTGGATGTTACAGAGGGCACTAGGAACCAAGATAGATTTGAGCACAGCTTACCACCCTCAGACAGATGGGCAAACAGAGAGAACAATACAAACATTGGAAGACATGCTACGAGCGTGTGTCATTGAGTTCAAAGGAAATTGGGATACTCATTTGCCCCTAATTGAGTTTTCCTACAATAACAGTTACCACACGAGTATCCAATGTGCTCCATATGAAGCATTGTATGGACGCAAGTGTCGTTCGCCCTTATGCTGGACAGAAATCGGTGACAGACAGTTGACTAGAGTCGAACTTATCCAGGAAACATCTGACAAGATTACTATCATCAAAGATAAGCTTAAAGCTGCTAGAGATCGTCAGAAAAGTTATGCGGATAATCGTCGAAAACCATTAGAATTCCAAGTAGGAGACAAGGTACTTTTAAAAGTGTCGCCTTGGAAAGGGCTTGTGCGTTTTGGTAAGAAAGGAAAACTAAGCCCGAGATATGTTGGACCCTTTGAAATCCTTGAAAGGATTGGTCCGGTAGCGTATAAACTCCAATTGCCCCAAGAGTTAAGCGCCATTCACGACACATTCCACGTCTCCAACCTTAAGAAATGTCTAGCCGACGAAACATTAATAGTACCCCTGGAGGAAATTAAGATCAATGATAAGCTGAGCTTCGTTGAGGAACCGATAGAAATCCTTGACAGGGAGGTAAAACAACTTAAGCGGAGTAAGATCCCGATTGTGAAAGTTCGATGGAACTCAAAACGCGGGCCGGAGTACACCTGGGAGCGCGAGGATTACATAAAGGAAAAGTATCCGCAACTATTCCCATGCGATGACAAGCGATGATATAGAATGAATTTCGGGACGAAATTCTTTTTAAGTGGGGGATACTGTGACAACTGTCAATTCAGGTCATTCTTGGACTCATGCATCTTTATAATAACCATTCATGCACAACATGCCATGACCTAGTAGTATAAATTAGGTCAAAAATCTTGCATAAACTAGGATCCAACTAAGGTCTAGGACTAATATACTTGATACTTACAATTCTAGTAAGTTGCTTAGCTACAATAGGAAATGCCAATACTATAATTAGAATAAGCTTCAAACTTTGTTATAATTGAAATAGGGTATAAAACTCTAAAAATAAATTAAAACACTCTAATTATACTTCAACATGTTGTTGAATATCAATCAATGTTCCAAAAACTCTAAACAGCCAAAAATCCAAATTTATAAATCTTAAAGCTTAAAAACTTTATAAAATTTGGCTATAAACTTTCTAATATCAAATTTTATTAATCAAATTATGGATTATACCAATGAAATAGAAATATAAATTACAAGTATTAATCATAATTTATTAGTTAAAAACAAGATTTTTAAATAAATCAAAAATTGCTTAAAGAATCACTTTTATAAAAATTAGATTTTTATAAAAATTAAGGAGGGATTTTTTATAAAAATTTGAATTTAGGAGAGAGGAGGCTTTAATGCCTCAAAAATCTGGCCATCTCCCCTCTCCCCATGCACTCTCTTCCCAAAACTCATGATTAAACTCAAACCCACACTCCACCTCTTCTCTCTTCACTCTTCTCACTTCACTCTCTTCACACACTTCACCCTCTTCCTCTCTCTCTCTAAACTCACGAAATTTCTCTCATTTCTCTGCCAAATTTCAAGACTTTGAAGACCTTGAAGTGTTCTTACTTCTCTCAAGATCATAACCAAGGTAAACAACATCATCTTCTTCCATAGTTTGATGATTCTACTTCTTTTTCTTCTTAGTTTTCTCTTCTTTTAGGATTCTATGCCTTTCCATGGCTAGAAATCTTTATTCTCCCCTTGTGGTTTGTAGATTCTCACCATAACACAATGCATGTGTTTGAAATGGTGAAAATCCGGGATCAAACCCATGCAAGGAGTGAAAAAGATGCACATATGATCATGTGACATCAAAACATAATATTTCATGTTCTTCTCCATTTCTTGTGTGTTCATGCATGAACGAAAGCATTAAACCATTTCTAGTACATCTTGGATGCTCATTCATTCCATGCATGTGTTAGAAATCGGGCCTTACCAAGGACATGCATGATGTTCTTATTGAAATACCCTAAAAATGCACACAAGCAAACATGCAATCTGCCAGATTATTTTGTTCGACTTTGAACAGTCATAACTCAGTCATTTTTTAACCAAATCATGATATTCTTTTTGTATTGGTTAGTTCCACGAGTTAACTTTCAAACCCAACTGGTCTTACTGTAAAATATTAAATATCCGATTTTTGGCAGATTTTACAAAAAGGTTGCGCATACAGCTCTTTTTCTGTGATCACTATTTTTATCTTGCTTAAACAATGGTCTTAAACCCAACCATAAATCTTAGGAAAAATACCTTAGAAACTTAACATATCTAGTGAGTTATGGTTGAAATTTCGTGGCTTAAAACCTCACTGAATGGGCTACAAAAATTCATGAACCTCAGCCACATCTACACTTCATGCATTATTGCATGCAACTTTTCTTAAATTGTTTGGAATCATTACCCTCATTTCTCTTCTGAATACATTCTTAACATTTTTACTTTTGAAAGCCCTTGCATGCATGAGATAATCTGGAAAATTTCAAGAGCTTTTGTTATTTATTTGATTTATTAGAATTATTGCTAAAACCAAGGGCATAAATCATATAAAATACTTCCAGAGGTCAATAAATCCTAAATAAATTCATGGATGATACTTATGGGGAATAATGACCCCTCACCAAATTTCAGCAATTTTTGTTACTGTTTCATATGATTTCTAATTTTCTTTTATTTAGGACATGATAAATTACAAAACCACTTTTTAGGATGTGAAAATTTTATCTAACAATTTTCGCATACCTTACTTGTGATGGGTGACTCAAGAAAATAATTTCAAGATTTTTCATCATGTCTAGCTATTTTTCCCAATTTTTGGTAATTATAATGGCTTAAAAATGGGAAAAATAGTTCTGATTATCCAAAATTCATGAAAATTTGCCAGGATATCATATTATATAGTAGGAGGTTACATAAAAATTTTGAATATTTTTCTCCACTGTAAACTATTTTTCCCTTATTTTCTAAAGTTAATTGCACTAAAATTCACTTAAATATACATAAATACCCAAAACCAGTTTATACATTATGAAAACCACTTTTGATATTTTTCCCAAGATATTTATACTGTAAATGATGTTACAAAAATTTATGGTAATTTATTTTAACTGTTTAATAATATTTCTTTAATTAATGACTATTTAAAGAAATAAAACAAGGAAAAATACAAATAACCACTGAAAAATATATTTTATATTTTTCCCAGCCTATTTATGTATAATAACAATTAAATAAAAAGTTTGGGTAATTTTGGAAACTGTTTACTATTTATTTCAATTTTTATTGAAATAAATGCTCAAAAATTATAAAATATAATTAAACAGCTTGGAAATCCATTTTTATAATTTTCCCAGCTTAGTGTTGTGTATTAACAGTTAAATAAAAAGTTTGAGAATTTTTATCCCTCGAATACTATTTTTCGTGAATTTATGTTGTTATTGAGACTTAAAATTTGGAAAATTAACCTTCCAAGGTTGTAATTAATCGCACGACTTGTAAAATTTCAATACATCAGAAAAAGTGTAACAAAATGATATAAATCCAATACTAAAACATAAATTGGCATTTCCCTATATGTAGAGTTTAGTATATTAGCATTAGATATCGACATGGAAACTCACTAGTGCGTGTGTTTGGTGTCGTAGGATCCCGGTAGTAAGACGTTGGTGCATCCCGAAGTACCGCTTGTGTCTACACAAAACATCGTGAGTATTCACGCACTCCCCTATTTTCGTTTTTTATGTTTTGGGGTGGAAAAGCATGTCCAGAAAAACTATTGTTTGCATGTTGTACTTAAATTGAATTGTATCAAACATGATTGCTATTGTATTGCTATGTTTCTTTATGTATGTCTATGCAACACGGAACATGAGAACTTATCGTACAAAGGCCCTTCCCTTATCTCTAACCATTAACTCTTTGAGCCAATGGTCGTTATGGATAGCGCTATTAGGAATTGACAACTCCTCACTCGCCCGAATCGCTGGAGTGCATGATACCATATTCATCTATGGAACGATAAGCATAGATCTCGATAGGGCTTCAGTCATAGGTTTGGTTGAGACTCATTGTTTGCTCATACACATACAAACTCGTTTCTCGTTATAGCAATAAACTTGTATTCATTAATAGCAATCAACTTGTTTATCATTGAAGCAATGTACTTGTATTTACGAAAAGCCTTATTGTACGCTCGATTTTATAAACTTGTGATACTCACCAACTATTTTCATAGTTGACGCTCGTTTTACATGCTTTTTCAGGAAATAATTAGTAAGTGGATGTAAAGATTCATCATCATAGAGCATGCTGCATCGTGTTGAAGCTATTATGAAGCTATATTTTGAACAATGTTATTTTGAAAAACTTGTATTTTGTTCTTTTGAAGCTATGGGTTGTAAACTTTTAAATACTGCTATGGTGATGTATCTTTATCTTTTGCAATGAAACCGTTATCGCTGTCATACCTTGCGTTTCCGCTTTAGCGGGGTGTGACATACGTAAAGGTATTCATGTAATGTGTTCATGTAAGCGTTTTCATGTATCATGTAAGCATGTGTAAAGGTACTCATCTATCAGGTAATGTACTAGTAAAGACTCATGAATGAACTGACTCCTGTGTGATTCCTTGGAATAGGAATAATGTTTGATATCTTCTAACTATCCCTACGATAGTTAACTGAAAGGTAATTGGTTGTTCAGGTAGGTTTATACACCCTTGCTACACAAGAGTGTGGGAAACTAAATGAACGATGGAAACTATAATCTCTAACATATATATATATATATATATATATATATATATATATATATATATATATATATATTATATATATATATATATATATATATATATATATATTTGAACATATGCGTATAAGTATAGTTTGATTCAAGAAGGTAAAAATGGTTTTGTACGACATTTAAGAGTTTTGAACAATAATTAACAATGACTTGATGTCATTTTAATAAGCATTTCAAAAGTAATACATTTGATAACAAAGTATTTTTAGGATAGAAAACCATTTCATGCATCACATTTTGTAGTATGTGAAATCTGTTCAATGAAAACACAGTTATAAAATAACATGTTGTTTTCTACTTGTATCCCCCCCCCCCCCCATTAAAGCATGTAAAATCATTTAAAACATTTATTAGGGGTATGAACTCACCTGTTGTGAGTGGTTCTAGCGGGTACACGTGTATGGATGAGAACTTCCACGGATGAAGTCCCGAGACACAATAAGTCCTAAGTGACATATAAGGACACATATTGACATGAATATAGTGTTTATAACATCTATATTAAAGGAAACACCTTCCGGGACTAGGTAACACCTTGACCAAGTGTTGGAATCACATGTGATTCAACATAGGAAGGTATAAAGGCACACATATGAGTTTACTACCATGAGTTCACAGCCCAAGGGAGTTTACGGCCGTAAACTCATGGTCACTCATGGGTTTGTGTAAGTATGAAAGCTAGGGAATGATTTAGGGACATTAGCCTTAGCTTGGGATGAGAAAGACCACTTCTTTTGGCACTTTTGGGGTGTTCACGGCCCAAATGAGTTTACAACCGTAAACTCATGTCCAAATATGTTTATGAGGGTCTTAAAGGTCATAAGGAAGCATTCTAAATATATGCCTAAGCCTTAGGAAGTGTTTGTGGCACCAAAGCACCCCTAACTTGAGTTTTCGGCCCATAGACCATATGGTCATGTGTTTGCGGCCGTAAACACTTGTGGGTGTTGGTATTTTGGTTGTTTTGGGTCTTAGACACATCAAGGTAAAAAGCTATTCTAGTCTCTTGGCTTAAGGGTGGCATTTAGGGCATTTTGACACCCTAAAATGGAGTTCACGGCCCAAGAACTTCCTTGGCCGTGAACTCACTTTCAACCCTTGATTCTATTTGTTTTGGATGTTTAAACATGCCATGGGTAGTCTCAAGGTTCATTTCCAAGGCTTTGAGAGACATTGGGACACTTTTGGTTCTTAAAATGGAGTTTACTCTCCAAGGTGTTCTTGGGGAGTAAACTCACAGATCTTGCTGTTCTGTCGTAATTTTGATGTTATTAAGTGCAATCTAAGCTATATAATACAACTAGATTGAAGTACTCACGATTTGGGATAAAAACCCAAAGATCCGTGAGAAAGAATTTGGCTTTTCTCTAATTGGAAATGTAACTAATGAATTATTTGGATCAGATTTCTATATATAGTCCTGAGATTTTTGGGTAGAAAATATTTTATTCCCAGAATGAACTCTAATATCTTAGCGTATCGGAATAACAGTGTTGCAGAAAACCCTAGTGCATCCACTCTCCTGATATCTCCTTACGTGTAAATCGTGAAAAACTCAAACTTATACCCAAAGTTTGGAATTTTGCTGAAACTGTTCTAACTTCTATTGGCTTGATATGAATTTCGGGTTGTCACAACATTGGGCGTTGCGCGGACCTCCTCCGTTGTCAACTGGAAAGCTCTCCTGCGAGCTTTCGGTGCCTCGGCCTTCACTGGTCGTCCCTCAGTAACTCGCACAGACCCCTACATTGATCCCTGCAGGAGTTGTGGACACTCGGCCTTTCGATGCCCCGTCTGGTTGCAATGAAAGCAAACCATGAATCCCTTGGGGCAATCCTTGGCTATATTCCCCTCCTTGCCACATTTTTAGCAAGCACCCGATCGACAAACTCCATCATGTACCTTGCCACACTTCCCGCAAGTGCGGCCCTTCTGGCCTCCAGATCTCGAATCGGCGGGCTTTACCCGCTTGGCTGCCAGCTGAGGCTGTTCTAGCCGCCGATCCTTCTCCTGAGACTCGGACTCCTCCCTAGCTTGAGTCTCCAACTCAATCTCCCTCTTCCGGGCATTTGCCTGGAGCTCAACAAGTGTTTGGTAAGTCGAGTTCGCTACGAACTGCCGAATATCCCTCCTCAATATGGCCAAATAACAAATCATGCATGCCTGCTCGGTAGACACCTACTCATGATAGAACATTGCCCTCTCATGAAATTTCTTGGTAACCGCAGTAACAGAATTAGTACCCTACTTGAGGGTGAAAAACTCTTGGGCCAATCTTTCCCTCTCCACTGGGGGAACATACTCATCTTTGAACATGGTGGTGAACCTCTCCTAGGTCACCTCTGAAAGCTCTATAAGAGTGAAGTTCGTTGCCATGAAGTTCCACCAGTCCTTCGCTCCCAAGCGAAGCTGGTTCAGCGCGAATCGTACTCTCAGATGCTCCGAACATGAACACATGTAGAAGCATCCCTTGATATCAGAAATCAATCTCATCGCAGTGATCGGATCCTACGCCCCATCAAACTCCGGTGGCTTCGTGTTATTGAACTCCCGAAACAACAAGGAGTCACCTCCCTGAGGTCTAGTAGCAGCCACAACTGCGGTAACTGCAGCATCCATAGCCTCAGTAACCGCTGCGTACTGCTCATCAAAAGTCTCAATCAATGTGGTCTTGATAGACCCAAACATCTCCGAAATCTCGGCTCGAATTGCCGCTGCCACCTCATCGTGAATCATCTGACGAAGCTCCTCGTTACTCCCGCCGCTCATCTCAGGTCTATGGTGTGTCCCAACCATGATGTCTCTGAAACAAAACATAAAAATATCAGAGACTCGCTCGAGCATACTCACGCTCGATAACTCAATCTTACTTGTTCCATAGTATCCAAAGGATTCTTACTTGGACCGCGCACTGATCCGGTGTCTTCACTAGTACGGGCCCTATACTACCGTCCACACCGCATCAGTATTCACCCCAAGTCCTCCTCCTTGGATCCCAGATCACAAGTACTCTATATCTCGCTAGCACAAGCTACCCTTCTGTAGGCCTCTCATGAGCTCCTCACTGCTACCTACTCACTCTCAAGCATCTTATAGCATCAGAAATCTTCCTAGGCTAAGGCATCATAAATCAGGCCACTCTAGTCCTAATATGAATACCTAGCCTACTTTAGCATAACATATCATTACATATCTCATAACACATAATGTAAGGGTATTTTGGGAAATCACTGTTTGGGCGTTGCCTGATCGTACACACTGCTTCTTTCTTCTTGTCTCAAATTCTTTTACTTCTTTAGAAAAATTGTTTATTTTATGAAAAACTTTCTCAAATCCTCAGTTTGAGTTCAAATACACCCGGAGATGCACCCGAATCCCTCAAACCAAGGCTCTGATACCAACTTGTAACGACGTGAATTTTCAAAACAATTTTTCCTTTTTAAAACATACGTTCATTCACAAGATAATATCAAAACATAATGTATCCAATGTTATCATAACAATAAAAATCCCATAATCTCAAAACATGAACTCCATGAGTGTGTACAGATCACGTCGGCACCTTCCTACGATCCTCACTAGAACCTGAAACACATAACACATAACACGGTAAGCATAAATGCTTAGTGAGTTCCCCAAAATACCTTATACAACACATACGCCTTTCCAGGCCATAACTCTGTGGGACCTTCCGGTCCAAGTGTCTTAGGGGACTTTCGTCCCAAATCCCGGTAGACCTTCCGGTCCTACCCTTATCAACCTTCCGATCCGCAACCTCCTGACCTTTCAGCCCATGCCATCTTGACCTTCCGGTCCTTATCATACATAACGTACATAACACATACATATCACATAACAACATATAGCACATACATCTCATATCATATAAGACCTTCCGGTCACACATAGGTACCCTTCCAGGTACAATATAGTGACAAGACTCACCCCGGGTAACTCGGTAAATCTCAGAATCGGTAATACTGGTCTAGCCTCCACCTAATCACATGGAACAATTTCTCTAGTAAATATAACTCTCAAGGCTAGACTAATCCCTCTCTAGGTTCTCCCAGAAGGTTAAAATTGCATTTTACCCCTCTTATGACTCAAAGATCCAATCATTGACTAAATCCTAAAAGTCAACAAAATTCAACCCTCCGAGTTACGTTGCACGTACCAAATCTGTACGTTGGGCGTACCCGGTGACACCACAGAAACGGGGAACACGACCCCTAACACTGCACATACTGGGATTACGCCCCGCGTAAATCCCAGATTCATGCTCCTTTGATTTTTGGGTCTTAATCGGTTAAGACAAATACTCATACTTTAGATCTGACTTTCCTAAGGTCACTTAATCCATAACGTCGAAGCCTTTAAGCCTTTGCATGGCTGTAAAGGTCCTTAATCACTCTAACATCTTTCCTCTTTCATAAAGTCTAAATCTCATGCATGGATCACTTTTCACGTTCAAGATTTGATTTTTATGAACCCACAACTCATAATACTCTGGAATAAAGTAGATCTAAGCTGATGGAGACCTTTTGCTCATAAAGTCTCCACCTTGGGACCAAAAACCCTAAAAATTGGTCCATGAAGCACAAATCAAAAATAAGAAGGAAAGCTCTAAGCTTTTTACCTCTAAATGAAGCTTCTTCTTCTGTAGAACTCAGATCCAAGCTTGCATTCCAACAACTAGCCTCCAAAAGAGCCTCCTCTTCTTCTCCTCTAACACACAAAGGCACTTTTAGCTCAAAAACCCTCACACACCAGCTTGGAACGAAAATATCACTCTCTTAGGTTTTCTCTCTGAGGAATGGTGGCTGGAGATATGACCAACACATTACTTTTATAGTCCACAAGCCACAATGAAGGTTTGCATCTGGGCCCGCTACACCCAGCATAACCCTTGGTATGCCCAGCGTACCTAGGCGAGTCTGCGTCCAACTTAAGCGCATGAGTATGCGCAGCGTACTCCTCAGTATCCCAGCGTACTCATCGGCTATAACATTACTTTAGGGACTATTCTTGACAACTTGAAAAAGAATAATGACTAAATGATTGTACTTGAATTTCGGGATGTTACACTATTACTATAAAAGATTACACCCCATACATGTTTCTCACATTTTTCATCTATCATCTTAACTTCATCACAAAATTTTGGACAACCCTTGCTTTTAGTTGTAGAACTCACATATATCTACAACTCACATATATCTTGTTTAATTATGACCTTTACACTTGCTTTTCCATATTATGTGTAGGTGATATTTTATATCTTATATATATATATATATATATATATATATATATATATATATACCATTATATAAACCATATATAAATGTTGGCACTTAAGATTTTAAGACTTTGTCTTAAAAAACAAGGAGCATCAATATTAGCCATTGAATTTAGTTTGGATGGCTTAGATCACTTAAATGGTAATCCATGTGATTTAAAATCACCCAATCAAAATTAAAGGAGAAAATGTACTGTTTTTGAAGCTCAATGTACAAAAGATTAAGCACACAAAAACAAATTAAATGATTCTTATACTCTTACTCACGTAGATTGACACAAGGATTGACAACATGTATACCTAAGAGTCGTTGATATGAAGCAATAATCCAATGGTCATGTTGGTAGGTACAACACCACAAATACACTCAAACTTAATCACTTTACTACTATTCTTGACACGTTGCCTTCCGCCTTTAGCCACCCAAGTCCGACACCAACATTTTTGAAGATTTTTACACCTTCAACCACTTCACCTAAATGGCGTGACCAGTTCCCTCGTCACCATCCAACATCACAACCAACCCCTGTCTCCATATCTACCACTGTCGCACGATCTTGACCATCAACCTCCTCCTTAAACGCCACCTTCATCTTAAGTCGCCTTCATCCCTACTCAACCACTCAACACAACTATTGCAACAAAGCAAAAGACGAGATCTGGAAACCCTATATCTAAAACCGTGACAACCACGACCCTTTCTAACATCCGCTGCCAAGTCTCACTAGTTGTCAATCAAAAACCATATATCTTGATGTAACGCCCCATTTCTGGTTTGTAATTCAAATAAGTATTTTCTTTTCTAAAGGGGTACTCGATGAGTCTGTAGCCCGACTCATTGAGTAGAGGTGGGACAATCACGCGTTTTGAGCTGGCTACTCTACGAGTCCATACGCTGGACTCGGCGAGTCTGCCTGTCTGGATGGAGCCCTAATTTTAAGGGTTTGCACCCTATTTAAACACACTTATGTGCCCCTAACCTCGCATCTATCACTCTCAGAACATTTCCCCTGTAAACCCTAGCCCCATTGTTGAGTTTGAGTGTGTTTGTGATAGCTTGGAAGCTTTGGGAAGGAAAGAAGGTCCATTGGAGGGAAGGAAGATCCAGGAGTTAACTTACATCTGTTCTTCATTCAGGTAATGAAGTTATGACCTTGTGCATTCCTCCAGTATAACCTCCTTTATGCTTGTCATGCCTTCTTTGGAGCCTTTTATGATTAAAAACTTGAGTTATGGACTCTCCTTGGATGAAAACTTCAGATCTGGACTCTTATTGCATTCTAGAAGTATAAAGTTTCAGTTAAGGTCGTGATTGAAGTCCCTCTTGAGCTTGGAACCCCATTAAGAGCTTAGGGTTGGCATTTGAAGCCTTTAAAGCCATGCATGCCCGTAAAGTTTGCAACTTTACGTGATAAGCATGCCCTAGAAGCATGGATCTGTGACTTAGAACCGCTGCATGGCTCAAATCAGGACTGTATGGAAAAGGGACTGAATGGACTCGACGAGTCATATGAAGATAGCCTTGGACTCGACGAGTTGAATGAGAAACTCGGTGAGTCCGATGAAGATTGCCTTAGACTCGACGGGTTGTTCTACAACTCGGCCAGTCGGATGAGTTTTCCCGAGAAAAGTAGTGTTTGAGTGAAATGACTTCATTCCTTCGTAGTTACACGTAAAGTCAGCAACTTTACGTGTTCAGATGGTCCCAAGGGTTCAGATCTACGAGTTAGAGGCCCTGGAATGGATTAGAATTCGATTGCATGGAATCTACGTTCGGACTCGGCGAGTTATTCTTCAGACTCGACGAGTCGAGTCGCGAGTCCCTGTTTTCCCTTCGAGTTGTGAGTTCAAAGTGAATCAGTGAGTGGGAAAGTGGCAAGGTGAGTTAAATTCAGAGTTAGTAAAGGAGAGACTCGGTGAGTCTGCGCCCTGAATCGGCGAGTCCGGTCAACTGGAAGTTGACTTTAACCAGGGGTAATATAGTCATTTGACCCCAAGAGCATTTACCAGTAACTAATCTAGTGTTTCTGGAAATTATAGTCGGACAGTTCCGGAGCGGCGGTCAGCCACTTTTAGAGTTAGCATCACAACATCCATCACTACGAGGTGAGTTTTCCTTCTAGTAGGAATGGGTCTATGGCCACAAGTCAGTTCCGGACTTTGGTCCGATGTAGTAGTTCAGTGTGCTTGATTTCTTTGTGATTCAAGCATGTCTTTGTGTTATGTGTTCCGAACTTCTGTCCGATGCAGTGTGCAATATATGTATTTATGCTAGTTGATATGTTTATGCTATGCTATGTTATGCTTAGTCAGTTTCCGGAGTTCGGTCCGATGCAGGAGACAAGGTTCCAGTCAGTTTCGGATTTCGATCCGATGCAGTTTGTTCCGGACTTTGGAGCCTTTTATGATTAAAAACTTGAGTTATGGACTCTCCTTGGATGAAAACTTCAGATCTGGACTCTTATTGCATTCTAGAAGTATAAAGTTTCAGTTAAGGTCGTGATTGAAGTCCCTCTTGAGCTTGGAACCCCATTAAGAGCTTAGGGTTGGCATTTGAAGCCTTTAAAGCCATGCATGCCCGTAAAGTTTGCAACTTTACGTGATAAGCATGCCCTAGAAGCATGGATCTGTGACTTAGAACCGCTGCATGGCTCAAATCAGGACTGTATGGAAAAGGGACTGAATGGACTCGACGAGTCATATGAAGATAGCCTTGGACTCGACGAGTTGAATGAGAAACTCGGTGAGTCCGATGAAGATTGCCTTAGACTCGACGGGTTGTTCTACAACTCGGCCAGTCGGATGAGTTTTCCCGAGAAAAGTAGTGTTTGAGTGAAATGACTTCATTCCTTCGTAGTTACACGTAAAGTCAGCAACTTTACGTGTTCAGATGGTCCCAAGGGTTCAGATCTACGAGTTAGAGGCCCTGGAATGGATTAGAATTCGATTGCATGGAATCTACGTTCGGACTCGGCGAGTTATTCTTCAGACTCGACGAGTCGAGTCGCGAGTCCCTGTTTTCCCTTCGAGTTGTGAGTTCAAAGTGAATCAGTGAGTGGGAAAGTGGCAAGGTGAGTTAAATTCAGAGTTAGTAAAGGAGAGACTCGGTGAGTCTGCGCCCTGAATCGGCGAGTCCGGTCAACTGGAAGTTGACTTTAACCAGGGGTAATATAGTCATTTGACCCCAAGAGCATTTACCAGTAACTAATCTAGTGTTTCTGGAAATTATAGTCGGACAGTTCCGGAGCGGCGGGCAGCCACTTTTTGAGTTAGCATCACAACATCCATCACTACGAGGTGAGTTTTCCTTCTAGTAGGAACGGGTCTATGGCCACAAGTCAGTTCCGGACTTTGGTCCGATGTAGTAGTTCAGTGTGCTTGATTTCTTTGTGATTCAAGCATGTCTGTGTGTTATGTGTTCCGAACTTCTGTCCGATGCAGTGTGTAATATATGTGTTTATGCTAGTTGATATGTTTATGCTATGCTATGTTATGCTTAGTCAGTTTCCGGAGTTCGGTCCGATGCAGGAGACAAGGTTCCAATCAGTTTCGGATTTCGATCCGATGCAGTTAGTTCCGGACTTCGGTTCGATACAGGGGAAAAAGTCCCTGTCAGTTCTGGACTTCAATCTGATGCAGAGGGCAAGGCCCTGGTTAGTTCTGGACTTCGGTCCGATGCAGTTTTCGGACTTCGGTTCGATGCAGTGAGCAAGGCCTAATATGTTTTTATATGATTGTATGGTATGTGGTAGTCTGGGGGGGCTCACTAAGCTTTGTGCTTACAGTTTCAGTTTTGATTTTAGGTACTTCCGCAAGCAAAGGGAAGGGCTCGGGATGATGGCATTGCACACACCACAGCTTCAGCTTTTGTCTTGGGAGTTTATTTCATATACTATGATATATTGTTATAGTTCTTTTGTTATGACATCTTTATTATAACTTTTTGGGATTTATGACGTACGATTTTATGATATATTATAGATCGTTGATAACCTTAGTATTATTTAAACGAAAAAATTTTGAGTCGTATTTTGGGTTGTTACATTTGATTTGTTTCTAATTTTTATTATTTGTTTTTTGGTTTATGTGTATGTATTTACGTGTTCGATTATATGTTTTTGCGTTTAATTGTTTATGAGAATCTTACAATGGTTTCTTGAATGGATCTTGGGGAAAACCCTTTCTGATTGTTCGTAGAACTTGCATGTTCTGCATCATAATATATGGTTTGCTTTTTCTTGATAAACATATTAAAATTCTCGAGGCTTAAATAGGATTTTAAATTTTTTAACAAAGATGTATTGTTTGTGTTTAATATGTTTGTTAGATTCTATTTTGTTTTTTAAAAAACCAAAAATATTATTAATTGTATAATCAAAACATGATTTATTGTATGATCATGTTCAAAGTGAATTAAAGAAATAAATTATATTATGGTTATTATGTATTAATCTCTTATGACGATACGTAGAATGAAGATAATAAAATAGAAGGTAAATAGTTTTTATAGATGGGGAAGTAAAATTTCAAGTAATGTGTTGCGAGTAATTGTCAATTAATGAAAATTCAGTTTTGTTTTTTATTTTTTTCAAAATAAAATTTCACAACTTAAATGTTTTAAAAGTTCTGACAATCATTATTTACAATAATTATTAAACCTAGCAATCAAACACGGTTGATCTTAAATTGAAAACTTATTTTCTTCGTTCCATTAACAAAATATGGTATGTAAAATTAAAAAGTAGTTTAAGCAACTAACAAAATTAAGTGCATCATCTCTTTCAAAAAAAAATTAAGTCCATTATTACATAAAACAAACACTTCAATAGAGATGATTTATTAAACATCAATATAATATATGCTGATAGCAATTATATTAATAATCGATAAAAAAAAACAATATATTATTTGCATTGATTGTCTAATTAATTAATAAAAAAACAAAATTCTAAGTTGAATGATGGCATCATAAGAAAAGTATCATGGAGAGAATTTTTCATATACTCAAAAAAGATATTGAAAATATAAATAGAACATCACATTGCTTCACCTTCACCCTTACCATTTAAATGTAAATGTAGGTGAAATGGGATGTAGTCTTAAAGAAAAAAAAAATGAGAAACCTAAAAAGCCAAGATATACAATGAATCATGTTTCGTATTTTATTGATTGAATACAACTAGATGGGAATCATGCGTGCCCATTGGTGCTGAATCATTTTATTTTTTAATTTATGTCAGTTTTTTATTATCTAAATCCACACCCTAAAAAATTTTCATTCAAATCCTCGCGAATGTTTTTATAACTTTCTATGAGGTTTTAAATAAAGAGAACATAAGAGTAAAGATTGCCCATAACCAATTTGCAAGTAGTAATATCAAATGATCGCAACTTTAGTTTCCATAGAAACAACCAAGAAATGAGAGTTTTGATGAGTAAAGAATGTGTACTTACCATAATTGAAAACAAACTATTCATGACACTTGTGAATAAAAGGGCAAAATTGTTATTTCATAAAAATGACAAAATGGGAAGACTAATATAAGATCATATTTATAAATTATACCAATGAACAAATGACATAACGAAGGATGCGGGCTTTGGTTTTTTCTTGTAGGATCCAAATAACAGCAAGAAAGATAATAAATCCTGTGGGAAAATGTAATTTTTAAAATTATTTACTTTTTTTGGTAAATAAATATAAAAAAGTCATAAAAATCTGAAGTCAAAGAATACAGATCAATGCAAAGTCGATATATTCAAATTACAAAATTTTAAAACTTAAATAATTGTTGAAAATAATAAAATTCGAATAAAATAAAGCAATAAGCAAGTCCCCAAAGAACTGTACGCTGCACCAGATCATAAAGCATAAGATACCAGTGGGCAAAGGGTATTTCAATCATTTTCATAAATGAGAGAATGCCTACCGGGATACGTTTTTTTCATATATATATATATATATATATATATATATATATATATATATATATATATATATATATGTATATATATATATATATATATGTATATATGTATATATATATATATATATATATATATATATATATATATATATATATATATATATATGTATATATATACCTGCTTGTTGGGCTTTTGTTCAAGCCAAATTACAGTCGTATTCTATTCGGGATGAAATCACCTCCATCAGCAGTAACAACTCCATAGTAGCAATAGTATGGCCCTACCTGCTGCTGCCGTGACGAGTAAATGCAAACTAAAAATGTTGCAAAAAGTAAGAAAACGCAACTAAGAATATACATATGCAAGTTCTCATCTTTCATGAAAATTTAATAACAATGTATAATTAAGAATAACATAAGCAAATTCGATATACCGATGGCTTGAAATGTTCTCCAAATCTTCTAAGCTCCGGTTACATCAACTTCGACAAATCTTCTCATTCACATGTTCTTTTTCATTTTCTTCAAATTGGCTCCTGTTTTTTGCAAATTCATCAAGAATAACACTGTAACAAACAATAATCATAATGTTAATAACTATAACCAAAAAGAAATCAAGATTGATTTATTTTGAGTAGTTTTCTTTCTACCTATCAACACCTTTACAGAGTAAAAGATGGTTCCCGAATTCCTCATGATCAATAACAGACATTCTTTTACTTGCACTGTTGAACTCAAGAACATTTAAAAGCTCATATATCCTGCAAATAAACAATATAAAGATTATTGATTTACAATTTTTTAGAATTTTTTCAAGATTTGATACCAAAATTTAAAAAAGGGTAAAAAGGAAGAAATAAAAATATTAGCTATCGACTTTTTTCTTGGATATAGGATCCAACTCGATAAAAAAAACTGTTGTTTGTGTCTTTTTATAAAATTGGAATCCAAGTTCTCTTGCAGATATTTCATCAGTGGATTTAGCTTCATAAGTAATGATCCCTGTTTCTCAACCATCAAATTTTCAGAGGATTTCCAGTCTTTGTACTTTATCATTTTCTTTGTTTACACAACTAACTGTGTGTGAATAGTTAATGTACAAAAAGAAAATTAAAATAAACAAAAGGTAAATCAGGTCAATGGTGCATGAAGTGCAATGAAGTAAGTTAAAACAGAAGCCCGGGAGATGCAAATATTGTCTTAAAAAGGAACGAAAGCAGAAAAATTTAAAAAAACAAATACAAAATAATTAATAAAAACACCTCTTGCTTCACTGATATCTGTTGAAAACGGTAGATAAAAGTAGTAGATGGTAGAAACAATTCTTTGAATCCTACAAAAAAAACATATGAAAGCACAAAGTTTAAGCCATATTTATTTACATCATAAAAAGAGGAAGAAAATGAACCGAAAGAAAGAGGGTTAGGGTTCAATACACATAGCCGATTGACCAATTGGAAAAGAATCTGACCACCATCCATTGACCAGATTGATATACCTCAACTTTCTCAATGACACCATGTTCTTCAAAAACCTTCTGGAGTTCATCATTGTTTGTTGTGCGAGGGATGTTACCAACATATAGTTGTCTGGCAGCTTTTGACGACGGGTCGACAGTGACCACTGCCACGACTGTTTCCTCAGTATCTGATTTGGGCACCATTCGAATAATCTTTCACCTCCATCTCAACCACCGCCAAATCGCTCCGGTCCTTCTTCAACTCCCATTATTTTATCGATACTTCCACCCTCCATATCTTTATCTGCAACACCCACGGGGCACATAAATCGAAATCAAGGATAAGCCTTACCCAAATTTTAAGGCGACATGAATAAAAAAATATAAGCTTTTAAAACAAAAGCATATGTGGCGAAAGTAGGAAAGGAAGGAAAAAAAAGGATAGAAATGAGAAATGCAAAAGTTTCCTGAAATCAAAGATGAGCCTTACTCAAATTTTAAGGCGGCATGAATAAAAAATATAAGTTTTTAAAACAAAAGCATATGTGGCAAAAGTAGGAAAGGAAGAGGAAAAAAAAACACAAATGAGAAATGCAAAAGTTTCCTATTCACCACCATTTTAGCAATTAATAGTATATATAATTACGAAACTACATAGATAAACATGGAAAATTAAGATTTATTTATATTTTTTTAGTATAATAATGTTAAAATTCATAAAATGAACCAAAAGTTATATAATTTTATAAGTTTATATAAAAAAATTTAATTGTTTAGTTTTAAAATAATAATAATAATAACTCTCATATAAAATTTATATTAACGAATAGAGGTTACAATAAGATTATCACAAGTACGATAATGATATTTTAATATAAAGTTATTAATTGAATGATGGTATGACTAAAGATAATTAATTACCTTGGCTTGGAAAAATATTTTAAGTCTATTTGAGCAATAATTTTAAAATTGAAGTATTTGAAAATTTAAAATTTTAAAATTTTAAATTTAGTATAATATTTTAAGAATGAAATTTAAAAATTTTAAAAATTTAAAATTTCAAATTTTGGTGTAGTATTTGAAAACTAAAAAAAATTAAGATTTTAAAATATTTCCAGCCTATGACCGCCAATGGCCGTCAAACCCGATTTCGATCAATTTCCGCCAAACACCATAACTGTAATCGGTTCAAGGCTGCCAAATGATTAATCGCCGAATAATTGGCCGTGAAGGCCGATTTTTACAACACTGGAAAAAACTAATCGTTACCGCTGAAAGAAAGTTACCTTACAAAATGGTATTATTTGATGTTGGCCGAAAGGAAACTGATCGTCGCCAGAACCTAATCATCGAAATAAAACTAATGGCCGCCCGCTACATTGCATGGGTACCCTACTAGTATATATATATATATATATATATATATATATATATATATATATATATATATATATATATATATATATATATAGGGCTAGGTTCATGTGAGACGGTCTAATTTTGTGAGACCGTGAGACGCATTTTTTTATTTTTCTTATTTTTTAAAAAATTTTTTTTGTTAATTCAGGTTTCGAAAATAATATTGAAAAAAAGAATTTTTTGATTTTTCCATTTATTTTGCATTTTAAAATTATTTTTAGAATATGTACAGTGTAATATTCTATTTAGAATATTTCACATATTTTTAAAAAAAATAGGATTTTTTTTTATGTTTTTTAGTTAATTCAAGTTCCGAAAATAATATTTAAAAAAAGAATTTTTTTATTTTTCCATTTATTTTGCATTTTAAAATTATTTTTTAGAATATGTCACTGTAATATTGTATTTAGAAGATTTCACGTATTTTTCAAAAAAAAAAAAAAAAAAAAACGAGATTTTTTTTAATTTTTTTTAAAGTTTTTTTTAGTTAATTCAAGTTCCGAAAATAATATTTAAAAAAGAATTTTTGGATTTTTCCATTTATTTTACATTTTAAAATTATTTTTAGATTTGGTCTCACGGTCTCACAAAATTAGAATGGTCTCAAATAAACCTTTATATATATATATATATATATATATATATATATATATATATATATATATATATATATATATATATATATATATATATATATATATATATATATATATATATATATATATATCAAGTGTGTTTATAATAATTTTTTATACAAATTAAGATGAAAATCGTGTCTAGTAAAAGCAGATAAATGGAGTCAATTCATAGATTGTTCGAAAGGATTTCTCAAAGATATATCGAGTTGAAAAAAAAAAATAGTTTTCCCTATTTTATACAATGTGTAAGGTGGCTTTTGCTTGGAGGGTACGATAAAAGCACATATCCACAATGCGATTTTCACCTTCATGCGACGTGGTTTAAGTTGGCCAAAGTTTTTTTTTCTATAAATAAGATTTTTTGATTTTACCTGATAACATGCCGTTGTTATTAAAATGTTTAAAATCAATTAATTTGAATTAAAATTAAGAAAAGGGTATCAAGGTAATTAATCATTCCCTTATTTTAAACAACTCCTAAAATCTCTCTCTCTCTCTCTCTCTCTCTCTCTCTCTCTCTCTCTCTCTCTCTCTCTCTCTCTCTCTCTCTCTCTCTCTCTCTGTGTATATACCTAAACCTCCGATTTTATCATTCACTCCATTATTTTCCACTTGTGTCGCCGCCATCCACGAACCAGTTTCACAGTCAGAGAATGAAAAAGCATCGCCTCTGCCTTCGCCACCATGATCGCCGATGATAGCCACCATCTCGCACGATAAAACCCTGATTACGCTTCTATATCCAACCATCTTTATAATCCAATGTCTCCTCCATTCGTGAGTACCAGACCTTTCAACATCATAGGGTTATCGGTTGTTAGACCTCCTCTGTCGAAAGCAAGTGAATGAAATTGACGAGGAAGGATAGTTGGGTATCGCCTCCAGCAAAGCAACAATCCGACTGAAACCTACACAGCAACCTCAAGTCTCTGGTGGCCACAATGGCTTTAGTAATCGTTGACAAAACTGACACAGCAACCTTAAGTCTGCGACGATCTGTGATTTTTTGAGTTATCTGGTGATTTTTTTGATCTCATGAGCCGTGTCTAGAGAAGAGGGTATGCTCTATTGATTGAGTTTTCTTGTTACTGCCAATTTGTTCATACTTTCTGATAAACCAATTATCTACCTTCCCATATGCTTTAATCAGTCAATTTCATCATATTTTTAATCAATTTTGAGAATGGCGGACGGGTCATCATCAGTTGTGTTCTTTATAATCACTCATGATTATAAACATGGTTGTACCTATGATTAAAAAATGCTAAGTTTATCTCCAAAAATCGTAGTGTTGGTTTTGTTTTCTGTAAATTTTGAAACTATGTAAGTATCAAATTTGGTGTAATTATCACAGCTTAAAACAATTAAGAACTCAATGGGAATTAGCTTCAATTTTGTGTTCATTCTCCGATTAGGATCTTGTATGAAGATGAAACTTGGAAGACCTCTTTGAAATCAATCTATCATGTTTGGCTGCTTGTTTACATATGTAGTTGCAATTGGTGTCATGAGCAGTTCTTCTTGCTAATCTGATAACTGTTGGAACCGATGTACTTTTCTTTTACACTCAGTAACTTGTTACAAGTCACAAACCCTTTATATTTCATAGTTAATAGTTAATACACAATGCATTGGTTATATGAATATCTTCCATTTGCAGTTAATCATCAATGAATCTATCAATAAGTATTTAGTTGTAATCTTATATGAATACAATGTCACATGTCTCATTTGCAGTTATTCATCAATGAATACTCCATGAGGCTGGTTCAAGAGGAGCAAGGAAAGCAGCTACGGCAATGCAGGGAACGGAGAATAAGAAATGATTGTAATTATAGTACTAGTTTCCGTATCAAAAAAATATATATTGTAACTTATTCATTTACTATTATAATTATATTGTTATAAGAATAGAATGTGTTTTATTTATTTATATATGAGTATCATTTTAGTTGATTTTATAATCTTTTTTCGGATTTTATTCATTTATGATTTTACAAGTGTATTCATAAATACATATGAGTTAATTCATTTATAATTTACAATTTTATTTAAAAAAAAATGAAGATATCTTCATTTTATGAAGATATTTAAAAAAATGAGGTAAACCGATAAATTATTCATTCTCTTGATATTTGATTGATAAAAATGAAACATGAAAATGAAAAATGAAATGAAAAAAAAAACGTTTTTTAAGATAGAAATTAAATCATGATTTTATTAATTATTGGTTCATTAAAAGAATAGGATCTAAAAAATGAGATATTTTGGGTAATTGTCATCATAATCACTAAAATTTAGGAAATCATTATTTAATTAGATGGTAAAATTCCATTTATGCCCTCTAAAAATGGTTGGTCTACAACTGTTATCGCGTTCTCAATCTTTTAGGTGTTTTCATTTGATCCTCTCCATATATATATATATATATATATATATATATATATATATATATATATATATATATATATATATATATATATATATATATATATATATATATATATATATATATATAGGTTTAGGTTCTATGGAAAACAAAAAACACTAAAAATCATAAAAATACATAAAAAAAAATACTTAGAGATCACAAGACTTTTTTTTAAAATTTTTTTATAAAAAATCGCAGCTTTTTATAAAAATTCGCTGAAAAAATAAAAATAATATATATATATATATTTGTAAAAACAAAAAGTTTTTTTTCAAATTTTTTTCAGCGATTTTTTCTTAAAAAATGTCAAAAAAAAGTTTTGTGATCTCTAGGTATTTTTTTTATGCATTTTTAGGGTTTTTTTGTTTTCCAAATAACCTTTCCATATATATATATATATATATATATATATATATATATATATATATATATATATATATATATATATATATATATATATATATATATATATATATATATATATATGACGAAAACTCCGAATCAGATACGACCACTCCAGAATGCTACGTTTCGGGGGTGATCATCACCACCTGCACCTGAAATCTCGGAACATTTGGTTATTTTACCAAAAAAAAATATTAGTTATTTTTGTTAAATCGTTTATAAGGGTTAGTCAATATCCTTCTTTCTCATAGTTGAAGGTGGAAATGTTTAAAATTTGAAAAGATATAATTGAAGCATAATTAAGCAACGATTCAAGTATTGATATTTTGATGTATTAATTGGTGCGTTTAAAATACATTATCATGTTATGTTCTATTTGTATGAGTCTATTTGTGTTTGTCATGTTACTGAGCTTTAACCGAAACTTCATTAAATAATGATAAATTGATAAATTCATCCAACTATGTTAAGTTTTTTTCTAAAACTCGACAAAATACAAGCAAATTTCACAAACAGCTATAAATTTTCCAAATGCAAAATGGCCTTTTGCCCCACGATTTTACTTTTATTTTTTTTCTATCTTTTTTTATTTTCATCCTAATATATCATTTTTACAAAATAGAAATCCTTTTTGCTGTAAAAACAAAAATAAAAATCTTTTTTGCTGTGTATTAAAAATAATTATTTTTATAAAATATGAATAATTTTGCAGTAGTAATAACATTTCACAGTAGACCTTTTTTTGAAATATTTCGTAATGAACAGTTCTATTCCGCAGTAATTTTTTTGACAAGACGACAATATTTTCGGTATTTCATGAAGAGGCGTGAGAATTGGATGCTTGTTTATAAATTTATTAATTTTTGCTACATTTTAAAGAAAAATTAACAATGTTGGTTGGATTTACTATTTTCTTCATGACCAATGAAGGTGGAGTATGTGACTATCATTTGAATAAGTCCAAGAGAAAACTGCAAAAATGGTCTATGTGGTATGTCGAAAATTATCATTTTGGTAAAAAAAGTTTGGACTAGTATAGGTGGTCAAAAATTTTGATTTTGTTGTTAGTTTTTTCCAAAAATTTTAATCTTTTTATTATGGCACTTCGTCTCTCTCTCTCTCTCTCTCTCTCTCTCTCTCTCTCTCTCTCTCTCTCTCTCTCTCTCTCTCTCTCTCTCCACTGCCCTCTCCATCTCCGGTAGCTGGCGAGGAGATGACATTCTGACATAATGGCTCTGGACATAGCGGAGGCTTGCTCAAACCAAACCACTCTTGGTGCCACCATTTTTTTTCTTGTCGGATATGGAAAAATGAAGCTAGGGTCGTCGTTCAACATAGCGGGGCTTGGGTTGCCGGTGAAGATTTTGGAGTTAGGGTTTTCTGCGGAAGATGGCGACCCTAAATCGTTGGTCTGGAAACTCTAACTCGTCGGATCTGAAAAACCTAACTCGTCACCGACCTTCATCTTGTCTAGAAATTCTCTGCCAAATAGACTGGGTTTCCCTAATTCGCCAAATCATTGGTCTGCGTCGGAGTTCAGGTGTGAAAGAGAAAGATGGAGAGAAACGAAGGCGGAGAAAGACGAGACTCATCGGAGAAAGACGAGGCTCGTCGAAGGGAGGGAGGGAGAGAGAGAGAGAGAGAGAGAGAGGAGGAGGAGGAGGAAATTTAACCCATATCTATAGCTCATTAGAATCGTTGTGTTAGTGTGGCCGGGGAAAGAGAGATACATTGTTAATATCATCGTTGGCGGAGAGATTATTTCATGGTCTTTATTCGTTACTGTTGGAGATGGAGAACTTTGAGGGGTGGCTATTATGAACAACAATGAAACATAGACATGGAAACTAGAAGAGAGAGAGAGAGAGAGAGAGAGAGAGAGAGAGAGAGAGAGAGAGAGAGAGAGAGAGTATTTTCTTTTTATTTTCTATTTCTGTAATAAATTTTGAAAAAAAATTACGAAAGGAAAAATTATCATTTTAAAAAATTCAAAACAAATTTGACCAAAATCGGAACAGAATCAAAATTTTGGGCTATTGGTGCTAGTCCAAATATTTTTTAGACAAAACTGCAAAATTTGTCATTGTGGTTTGCAAAAAACTTTGAATAGAGTCCAAAAAGATTTCAACATGCATAGAAGGTCCAAAATCAAGAATTTTCTTTGGTTTTGGTCCTTGAAAATTTGAAAGAACTATTTTGCCCTTATTATTTATTTTTCACATTTTCTTTATTTGTTTTAATTGTTTTATTAAAAAAAAGAAAGCAAAAGAAAAAAAGAAGGCAAGTCCACCCCACCCGATTTCTCTCTCTCTCTCTCTCTCTCTCTCTCTCTCTTTCTCTCTCTCTCACTCTCTCTCATCAGGTTGTCTTCTTCAACCTTGGTTCACTTCCTTCCAATTTGTCTGATCAATCTCATAGTCTCATTTTGGAGGTTAGTTTCATCTTTAATTCGGAACAAGAACTGAAATTTACTACCATTACATAAAATATTTTCTTCTGAAGTTTCAAAAATTTTCATCTGGGTCGATTGAAAAGTAGTTGCAACTCAAAAAAACAAAACCCACCCTCCCCTGTTTGAATCTTAAATTTACAAGCCCTAAATTTACAATATCCATGGCAGTCAAGCCCAAACTGTGTTGGAATTCTTCTCTGGATTCGACGAGGCGTGGTGGTAAAGACGATATGATTGTTGGTGCTTGAACTGCCCGGGTCGACGGTGATAAGAACATGACTCTCAAAAAAAACTTTACAAATTTACAATTTTAACACTAACCTTCTATGAGAACCCGGACCCATCCTAGACGAGCCCGATACCCTATGATCGGAAGCTGCTTCGAACACCGATAACCATCTATTAACAGCCGATTTCTTTTGTATTGACCCTATCGGACTTGGACAAGGGATATGGTTACAACTGGGGCTCTAAATCAGAGATGGAATCACTGATTTCATCTTAGCCGATCTCAGAGAAGAAACTCGAGGTGAAGAAACACTAGGGGAAGAAGCGTAAGGTGAACAGATTGAAAATTCTTCACGAAGTGAAGTATTTGTGATGTCGTGTCTCTGATTTGTGGAAGATGCAGCAAGATGGGTTGAAGATGAAGGGTGGGGAAGACGATATGAATAGAAAAGGTCATGTGTGTATGTATATGAGAGAGAGAGAGAGAGAGAGAGAGAGAGAGAGAGATGAGGTGGGGGTGGACCCGTCCTATTTTTCTTTTCTTTTGCTTTCTTTTTAATAATAAAACAATTAAAACAAATAAAGAAAACGTTAAAAATAAATAATAAGGGCAAAATAATCCTTTTAAATTTTCAAGGACCAAAACCAAAGAAATTTTTTTGATTTTGGAGTTCAATGTAAGCTGAAAACTTTTTGGATCTCATCCAAAGTTTTTTGCAAACCACAAGGATTAATTTTACAGTTTTGTTTATTTTTTAACTAAAGTGATGGTTTTCAACATACTACAGTGATCATTTTTACAGTTTTGTCTAAGTTTAAACATGTAAAAGTGAAAAGTTTTGTTATATTAGAGGTCAAAGGATGGAACCCCAAGTCTACACTCTAGAATCTATAACGAGTAGGGGAGGAAGATGTTTTATGTTTTAAAACTTAAATGAGAAAAGTGAATAATGTTAGTATAAACCATAAGTATAAAGTTTATTTTAGATAAAAATACATAAATGGTATTCATGGCTTGGCGAAATAGATGCAGATAGTACAACTTCAATAGAATTGATAAACTTGGTCTTTGTATTTTGTTGATACTATATACATGGCCGTTCTATTAGACGGCATCAAAAAATCTCGTTATGTTTCTGAAAAACGACATTTCTACTCTTTCCTTTTTCTTCTTCTTCATATTTTTTTTTGTATTTTTATTACTACTATCCTAGACTCAACGAAAATTTTATGTAAAGTACTACAACTATTAATCTAATCATTGTTATTTTCACATCTTTGAGGCGACATTAGAAACCTAATCCATGCTTGAACCTTCCTTGAAAACCCAAGCACCATCATTCCCCTTCTTCTTTTCCTCCATCCCTGGAATTCTCCATCTTCGTTTGCTTGATTAGAAGCTGCAAATTACGGTACCATAGCTCGCAACTTCACCTAAATGTCCATATCATAAATGTTTGTCCAGTGCGTTGGATATTGTAAAAAAAGTGTTGGTAACAGCGAGAAGAAACATTCATCGTCGCCATTACAAGGTTTTACCCTTGAGACCATGTTGATTCCAATTTCCAAACTCGTGAGCATTTTGGAACAATTTCTGAAGGTTCAAATGAAATAATTGGTGATGAATACGATAACTTTTCCATCTCTGTTATAGATACAAACAAGCATACACACCTGCCGAAAACGTAGATAAGACGACTTCTCTAGCTTCCTTTACAAATATAACTTGGGATTTTATACGATTTCTATCCTTTGATGCGACGTGCCATACGATAGAAGTTCAAAGTATGCAGGAAAACATATAATCATCATCTAGGAATTTTATAAGATTTTTTTCTGGGATTGTAAATTGGTTTATAAAACGATTTTTTTTTGAGTTTGTACAGGATTTAAATAAGGTACTTTGGCTTCGACGCGCGGTGTGGCCGTCTCGAAAATATCCAAGGGGGTTTGTAAAGCCTAATGCTGAGATAACCAGGTAAGGCACACCATTTCGTGAGTTTTTGTGTAACGGCGATTATATATTTTTTTATTTTTTTAGGAACGACTAACACACACGTCTAAGACGAGTTTGTAAAGTTTGGCGTCCAAATATTTGAACTTATATGCAAGCTGTATAGATTAAATGTGAAAACATTGTTTTTTTTGTTAATATATGACTTATTTATATAATTAGATGATAGTGTGTGTGTATATATATATATATATATATATACATATAAAATTAAAATTTTGTCTCCTTGGAAAACGATACGGCCTCACCATGTCTCGCAAGGCTTCAGGTTTGACCATACTACTAAGTCATATCTTACGTTATTTTAGAACCATGAGTTTGTATGATGGTTTACAGAAAAAGTTGTACTTAAGGCTTTCTACGTATGATGGTTTCTAGCAATTGTTATTTACGTATTGATATGATGTTTTGTTGAATGAACATGATGAAGATGTAGATGACCTGGAGTTTTGTATTCTTCTATGTGTGTTATGAGCAAAGTTTTGAAATGTGTGTCATGATGCGTCCCAGGGTGTGTCATGGTGTGAGGCATGAAAAAGTTCAAAGCGGGTTTCTTAAGCATGACCTCCAAATAATACGTCATGACGTGCCTTCTCACATTATGGCGCGATTTTTTTATCAAGACGTGTTTTTTTTTAATTTTAATTTTTGCTTTTGCTTTTTTTTATCGGGCGTTAAACAATTGGATTTTTTTTGTAAACTTTTTTATATTAAATGATAATATACCGGTTCAAAAAACATGATATATTTGATATAATTATATAATTCCATGATTTATGATTTTTAATGTATATAAAATTGTAACATCTTAAAAACGTCATGACCCGTCAAAGCTCGTCATGACTTAGGCTTGACTTTGCTGCGATACCTACACCTCATGTTATTTAGAACATTGCATTATATATATATTGAAATGTGAAAACATTGGGTTTTTTTCTTAATATATGGCTTATCTATATAATCAAATGATAGTAGAAGTGTGTGTGTGTGTATATATATATATATATATATATATATATATATATATATATATATATATATATATATATATATATATATATATATATATATATATATATATATATAGATAGATAGGTTTGAGATCGGTTGAGAACTCATAGTTTTCCGAAAACTCGAGAACTAAAAATTGAGCGTTGAATCAAAAGTAATTCATTAAGGATATGATTGTCATCTTACCAATCTCATTTAATATTTTTTTTTATTATTTAATATATTAATATAAATATCTAAAAATTTTGCATCATAAATCAAATTTTCAGATTTTTTTTTTAAATATAGTAGTTTTTGTTTTTTCTAAATACATATTTTTTAATTTTTTTTATAGAAAACATGAATTTTTGAAAAAAAAATTGAAAAAAATATTTTTTAAAAAACTGCAATGTTTTTTAAAAACACTGTAATTAAAAAAAAAGATTGCATTTTTAAAGAAAGAAACTATTTTTTTAAAAAAAGAGAACTGCATTTTTTTCAAAAAAAAAAAACTACATTTTTTTCTAAAAAACTGTATTTTTAAATAAAAAAACTGCAATTTTTTCAAAAAAGAAAAACTATAAGTTTTTTAAGGAAAGTTACATTTTTTTCAAAAAAAAATTGCATTTAAAAAAAATAAACTGCATTTAAAAAAAAAGTAAATTGTTATGTGCATGTATATATATATATATATATATATATATATATATATATATATATATATATATATATATATATATATATTCAAATGCATATATGTATAATTTTTATATTATAACATTCATATGTAAATCACAAAAATTTTTATTTTTATTAATTAATATATAAACATAATAGTACAAGTATTTTATTCGATACAAAATAAAATATAAAAAAGAAAAAATGTTATAAATTTCAAATCGTTTTCATGTCTTCGTGTCAATATTTCCTTATTTTCTTCAATTAATCGTTTTTGACCTCTTCAATATTCACCACAATTCTTCCAAATCTACATGAAAATTAAAAATAAAAAATTATTGATGCAAAAACACTCACAAAAATACATATGTGATTTTCATGTGATTAACATATGAATCACATTTACATATGACATCATATGTGAATGTGATTCACATATGAATCGCATGTGATTCACATATGAATCACATGTAAATCACATGTGATTCACATGTAAATCATATGTGATTCACATGTGATTTACATGTGAATCACATATGATTTACATGTGAATCACATGTGATTTACATATGAATCAAATGTGATTAATATGTGAATTACATGTGATTTCATGTGATTAACATATGAATGTGTGCATATATACGTAATTCATATGTAATTCACTTGTGATTTACATGTGAATCACATATCATTCATATATGATTTACATGTGATTAATATTTGAATTTTACCAAGTGCAGCATACCTGAACAAAAGATTCAAAAATTATAATGCAATTAATTTGTTCAATGCACACAAAAGATATGATCTAATTCAATAATGTTCATTGAGTCTCTTACCATTGAGGCACAAATGGAGCCATCCAGATTGAACCCCAAATCCAGATATACGACAAAAACGTATATGTAGGTTAAGATTTCAGATCATAAGGTAAAAAAGAAGCAACTGTTGATTCGAATGAAGCCAATTATTAAGCAAGTGCAGAGAAATCGAATTACCACATCATCATCTGGATTAACAGGAGCACTACCTTTCCACCAACCAGTACTCAGTATCCAAGTGTACATGGTTAAACGTCCATTTTCCTACCATATTTGATCTCTGATAAACTAATAATTATTATCATTTTTGCCTATATTATGTAACCTAAAGAGAAATATTAGGGCTGACAATTCTCGACACGACAAGCGACACGACACAAAATAAATGGGTTTGGGTTGAGTTTTTCAACCCGTCAACTTGTTTATTAAATGGGTCATATATGGGTTTCTCAAAAAATAAACGGGTTGACCCGCCAACCCGTTTATATTCTTAATAAAAAAATATTTTATTTTTAAATGTATTTATGTATCAAGTATTAATATTTAATAAGTATTATATAATATATACCATTGATTCATAGACAATTTGATTGTTTTGACATTTTGAGTCGTAGTGAATAGTCTAAGGTCGTAAATTGTAACCTATAAGGCTAAGTTCGTAACATGTTTCTATGAATGTTTATAATTTTCATTTGGATGTTTAAGACTTAAATGTCTAAAATTCGGACCCACGAACCCAAATTTGACCCACAAACCAACAAACCTATGAACCCGTATAAATAAATGGGTTGACGGGTCATATATGGGTTTATGTTTCAAACCCGTCAACACGTGACCCGCCAACCCGTGACCTGTATATTTAAATGGGTCGTGTTTGGGTTGGCATATTTTGACCTGCCAACCCGTCAACCCGCGACACGCCAACCCGAACACGATACGATTGCTAGGCCTAAGAAATATTACCTTAAACAGGTGATCTAAGAAGAAGTGGGATAAAGAACCAACTGATATGAGCAAGAAACATTGGTTCAAGGTAGGAGGATTTGCACCAAAGCATCAAAAACAGTGAAAATATTGTATGAGCTCATTGAATTTTATGGCACAAAAACATGTGATGTCACTTCTTCTGATATCAAAAGAACCCAAAACCCTCTGAGGCATTTCATCGAACAGGTGGTGAGTGGAACAAGGAGATCTTCACTCTCGCGAAAATCAATGGTTTTGATTCAAAGAATATTCTATGTCAAACAACATTTGAAGAATAGAACTAAACTTATGTAAATCAGATTAGCAACATTTCAATGTAACAGACTGAGGTCATGAAAACAGATTCAATCATGAAGTGATTGATGATACTTACTTGATAATCGATACATAGGTCGGAACTGTAGAGGTTGGAGCCATATGTGACGGTGTTTGTGTAGTTTGTGGCGGTCGAAGGTGCAATTGGAAAAGAAGGAATTGTTGGTATAAGATCCTCGCGCAGATAAAGGTGATCCACAAATGCGATTCGATGGTTTATTGTTGCAATCGAACATAAAAATGAATGAAGTAGATCTCTTGGATCGTGGATTTGACATCGTTGATCTGCCATATGAGGATCATGGATTGGTAGTCGTTTTTGTTTGTCAGAACAGGTAGAGATGGAGGATGGAAGGAGGAGGAAGGCGGTAGATGGAGTGGATCGTCGATCCTTAGTCTGTGCATTCAATTCGATCCTCAATGTGGCGGTATCTTTGGCGGAAATATCGGATTGAGAGATATTCATCGGAAGGAGGCAGATGATGGAGTCGTGAAGCAACCTGAGAGATAAGAGAGAAAGTGAGAAACATGTGTTTGTGTGTGTGGGTTTTTTTAATTTGTTAAATTGATTATTATGATTGATATTTTTAATTCCTAGTTTTCCCTTGTAAATATTTATAAAATGTCTAAGATACCATCGAAACAAATGATAATTACAATTACGCCATGATCAATCTAAGCCATTCAAGATTTTGATCTAACGCTCCACCTTTAGTTCTCAAGTTCTAGGGAAACTTTGAGTTTTCAAATGATCATTCCTCTCTCACTCACTCACTCACTTTTCTCTCTCTCTCTCTCTCTCTCCCTCTCTCTCTCTCTCTCTCTCTCTATATATATATATATATATATATATATATATATATATATATATATATATGTATGTATTATAATTTTATCGCCTTATCACGCATTGAAAAACGATATGGCCTTGCCATATCTCGTAAGGCTTAAGGCATGATTATTCTGCCAAGTCACGCCTTACATTATTTAGAGTCATGAGTTTGTATGATGGTATACAAAAAAAGTTGAACTTAAGGCTTTATGTCTATGAAGGTTTCTAGCAATTATTATTTCCATATTGATATTATGTTTTGTTGAATGAACATGAGGAAGATGTAGATAACATGGAGTTATGTTTTTTCTATGTGTGCTGTGAGCATGGTTCTAAAAGGCGCGCCATGACAGGCCCCAAGGCATACCATGACGTTAGGCGTGGTGTAGCCGTTACAAAAACGTTAAAAACGGGTTTCTTAAGCGTCGCTTCCAAATAAGATGCCAATGCGTGCTTTATCGCGTTATGATGCGAGTTTTTCCAAGGCGCGCGTGTTTTTTTTTTTTTTTTCTCATTTTTCATTTTTTTTTCTCAGGTGTAAAACAATTGAGGTTTTTTTATTTTTATTTTTTTGTTAACTTTTTTATATTAAATGATAATATATCACTTCTAAAAACTTGGTATATTTGATATAATTCTATAATTTTATGATTTATCATTTTTAATGTATATATAAAATTGTGACGCCTTGAAAAACGACATGACTCGTCAAGGTTCGTCATGACTCGTCAAGGTTCGTCATGACTTAGGCTTGACCTTGTCGCAAAGCTTACACCTCACTTTATTTAGAACATTGGTTATGTAAGAGAGAAAAGATTCTTACAATTTAGGTAAATATTTAGAAAAAACAAAAAAAAATATATATATAAAATAAATAAAGGCAAAAGTGTCATCTTACAAAAATTTAATGGTATTTTTGACACCAAAGACCATTTCGCAACATCGACAAAGCACAAATAAAGTGTATTCATTTTTTTGATGTTGGACTATATATACCAAATTCTCCGATCCACAGGAATTATTTATGTAATTTATCTTTATTTTATATATTCTTTAAAATGAACTAAATCCGTTATTTATGCTTCAAAATTAATAAATACCATACATAATCATAATTACATAAAAAATGTTAACTATATTTATCTATTAAGGTAAATGTAGTGTAGTCCTATAATGTTTTGGTTTTGGTCGATTCTGACCCTTAACTTAGTTTCTTGCTTTTTAAGGGATTAAAGTCCATAACAACCTGTCTATTTAGCCATCCTAACCGATTGTAGCCAGTTTCATGTGTTACATCAACTAAAATTACCAAAATGCTGAAACTTTAGGGCAAAATATATAACATGTGTTTTGAATAGAACACAAGCAACAAGCTTGAACCAACTCATTACCAAAAATGAAGTTTTTGTCTTCAACCCATTTCGATACTCAACTCCAAAAACAAAACCAAAAATTCTCATCCAGCTCCACTTTGACGTCGTCATTCCTTTGTTTTTTGACCAGGTTCAGTGTATTCTAGTATCTTGAATCCCCTTTTGGAAACTGAATCCATGAAATTCCTCTATATCTCCATGAATTCGTTGGTAGACGAGATCCTCGGAGATGGGTTTGGTAACCTCACTAGACTTGTTCATCTTTACATTATGCAAAACAACTTCAATGGCTCCATTCCGACCAACTTTGCCGATTAACAAAGTTATGTTACTTAGATATGAGCACAAATTTGCTTGAAGATGGACTAGGACCTAAATGGTTTCTCTTTGGAACATGACAACATTAACATTGACTGTGAATCGTTTTGAGGGTATGATTGCTCAATTGCTTTTCAAACTTGATTCTCTTCGTATTCTTATCTAAGAAATAACAATATCATCGGTGGTTTAAGTTCAGAAGTTTGAAACCTTTGAAATCTTGAATCCTTGAAGTTGAATGATAATTTTCTTACCGGAAGTATCCCAAAAGAAATTGGAAATCTGACAAAGTTTAGGGAATTTTAGGCAGGAAATAATCAGTTTGGAAATCTGATGAAGGTAAGGAAATTGGAAATCTTGAATCCTTTACCCATTTCGAATCAATATCACCACTTTGACTAACATTTTTTTTTCTTTTTCTTCCGATTCACACTTCAATATGCAATTGATTTCACATATTTCGAATGTATTTAACCAAAAGAACTCCAACTTTGAGTTTTCAATTCTATGCTTTGACCATTCTTTAGTAATTCACTAACCGTTTATCTGAACTTCGATATCACCACACATAAAACTTCGATCTTGAGCTAGTAATTATCGAAACTATTTCAATCCATATTACTATCGAAACATTAATAAACACCATATTTGACTTTTAAGTTGACTGTTCTTCAATTGTTCCGATAATCAAATTAGTGATGCATCAGAACCAATTTGACTACTTTGATAATCAACACGTCAAGTGCTTTTGATAATTTTGATTTTCAAAGTAAGTTCCATAAACACAAAAATTCATCTCCATCTTCAACCGTTCTAAGTGACGTCGTTTTTGCTAAGTGAGTTCACATTGGTGATGATCCGGCAATTTTAGTTGACGTGACATGTGAAACCAGCTACAATGAATTAGGATGGTAAAATAAACATATTGATGTGGACTTTAATCCCTTAAAAAGAAAGAAATTAAATTAAGGGACTGAATCGATAAAACCCAAAACATTGTACATTTACCATTATCTATTAAATAGAAAACACATAACGTAATCTGCCATTGACTTTTTTTTTATTTTTTTATTTTTTTATTTTTTATTTTTATTTTTAAACCAACAAAGAGAAAAAGGAGCCCTACCTTGTTTGGTTTTGTCTTCCCTTTTCGCTGCCATTGACTAAAATATGTATTCCAAGAATTTGGTGTTTTAATCCATAAAGCAACAAAGCCCCCTATCTTGACTCTGCCATTGGATTTCTAGGGGGACATGTGGTTACAATAAGTCATAAACGCATTCGTTGCTTGCGATTCTAATTTATCCGTGGATAAGTGCAAATACGGTAATGGAAGGCCTACTACAAATGTGAAATTCATTTATATTTTTGATTGAACAAAAAAAATATTATAATATGTAGATAAACAAAAAAACATCTCTATATAATAATAGAAATTATTTAATTTCAATCATATTCAATTGAAAATTTTAATTTTGTTTTAGTTAATAAATTTAATTAATATATTAGTTTAATTCTAGTATTAAACTTTTAATTTTAGGTATAATATATTTAATTTATTATTTAAATTTGGATATAAAACAATACACTTTTAATACTATTACTTTATAATTATAAAAATAGTAAATCGTGTCATCTGAGCGATCCATGTAAATTTACCCCATATAGAAGGTCAATGATAGAACACTAGCAATATTTTAGGCTTGTCAGCAGTATGAAACATAAGGGTTCAAGGGATGACCGATGTAATCCCTCAAATTCTAAAGCACATGTAATTTTTCCAAAATGTTTTGGGGTAATGTAAATTTATCTATGTTTTTTTTATATATTTTTTTTATTTTATAGAACCGCAAATATACTCTACTCCTAAACTACTCCGAATTCTACATATGTCTCCAATGGGACTTGTACCCTCAACCTCAAGGAGGGAGAACAACACCCGCCACCCTAAAATCATGTGTGTCACCGTTAAGAATTTATCCTGATTCCGCCACTGTTTGTCAAGGTATGAAAATTAGAGCTTATGTGTGAAATTTCAATCCTCAGCCACTAAGCTCATATCACGAGGGCAAAAAAGAACACCCATATGTAGATAAGTCGTGAATTTATCAGGGTTTAACTAGATGTGCCCGATGATTAACAAAGGCGAAGCAAATCAATGATTGCACAATAAATTTACACCTGAAGGATATATGTCCATAGAAAAGCCACTTCCATTAAGAAGATTTTTACAAAATTTCTCATAAAGAGAAGAAATAACTACCATCCCTATAATCCATGACAAGGGAAAAATGTTTCGTAACCCTTCAAACGGTTATTTTGGCATTTACCTTCGGTTCATGAAAGCGGGTCTTCTCTTCCCTGCATTTAACTTCTTAAAGGAGGTACTTGCCTTCTACAAGCTCCAAGTCTCCTAAATTTCTCCTAACAGATTCTACAAAATCATTTGTTTTACCATGCTCTATCGACCCCTAGGTTTGGAGTGATCTTATATATGCCTAAGGTGTGTCACACGAACCACCTAATTTTATAAATAACATTAGAAATTATATACCAAAACATTTATGAACCACCTTAAATTTTTGAAAGGAACTGCCTTATAAAATAGAGGAAGGAAAAGAAAGAATAAATGATTTTTGAGTAATGGAAGGACCAGTTATGACAAAGAGAGAGAGAGAGAGAGAGAGAGAGAGGCAAGATGAGAAAAATAAGGTTTCTTTTGACTATTTGAAAAACGAGAACACAATATTCAAGAATGGGCTTTTGGTACTCTTTTTATGAGTCCATTTGGAAGAATAAACCCAAAAAGATAAAAATAATATCAAATGTATATGTTTTCTATTGATAATTATTATATATTTATTATTTATGTTATGATTAAAATGAATTTATCTCTTATTTATTGCGTTATTGAATTTTGCTACTTTGTCAACAATCACACCATTTCCAGAAATAAGTTGGTTGGTTCCACTTAAGATACTGATTCTAACTCTGTCCCTAAATTTACCAAAGATGAGATCAGTGATGTCGAGTACTTCGCTGAAAAATATGCTCCTAAAATTTGGTCTTGACGAGGATATGTTGGGAATGGCTGGAATGAGCCCCTTTCAAGCGTAAGTGCCTATTTACCTTGTTACCACCAAGGTTATTCAACTTATAGATCGTCTTCGCGAAAAAGTTTCAAAGGATACTATAACTATCTCTAAGGGGCATTTTTTTGCTTCCCTTAGTCCCAATGTCATTGACCCCATACTCAATCAGAATTATGGTAACATTGATAGAGAGACATCTAAGAATCTAAGTTGAACTTCCAACAAACTACCATAGAATTATGGAAAAAAAATTGGCAGGTCCTTAGCTTATGCTAAAAGTCCTTCGAAGTAATGAAGCAAATCTTTTCTTGAGAGTTCTTCTAATATTATCGATGTTGCTTTGTTGAAAGTGTTTTCTACCAAAGCTGATAGTGAATGCAGCTTGATATAACTAAACGACTTCATAGCATTATTTGTCCCTTAAAGAGTGTGTATTTATCTACTGCTGGAACCACTATTTCTATACAACTACCTTTGCCATCATTCTCCAAGAGTACAATTGTAACATCCTATTTTTCTGGTATGTTTTTATTTCTGCATTTTAATTATTTAATTCATTATTTATTTATTTTTTTAAAAATGAAACGGACAGTAAAATACTTAATTAACCTAAAATAAACTTGTATTGAATGGAAGGACTAAAATAGAGTATTTCTAAACTTAAGTTGTCAAGGTATTAGGACTTGGGACCTAAAGTGTCAATTTTGAGTTAACGCTGCATAAAGTTACATGGGCTTCACGCCTATCTTGCTGCTCACAATTAAAGGCTCTAACCTTTGTTTTCTTATAGCCCAAAATATTTTCTCCCACATTATACCTCGTTGGACCGTACCCTAGTTCCTCCCCCTCTTTTGTGTTTTCTCGACAAACAAGGAAGAAGAAAGAAAAATCATGTTGAGGGAAAGAAGGAAGAAGGAACTGAGAGAAGAAAGGAGATAAAAATGAGAAGTAGGTCTAGGTTCAATAGGGAAACAAGTTGGGGAAGACTTAAAGTATCACTACCACAAAGGTATGCTCACTCTTATGATATTTAGTTTTATGTTTTCCATATATGATATAAGGATGAATCTTTATTCTTAATAATGTTGATAGCTTTCATAGTGGAACAGTACAGATTATTCCACATTAGCATTACCTATTTGAGATGAATGCGGGGTCGCATCTTTAGGAGCTAATATGGCTAAACTCTCTAAAGTATCATCAATAAATGATTGTTCATGGCCGAAATAAACAAAACATTAAGAAATAATATATGCTTAGATATGATATGTGTGATACTTCTTGTTTTGAATAACTATACAAAGTGGTTACTTCAATTTTCTAGTTCACTACCCACAAAGTAGATCCAAGTAGTCTTCAATAGGAAATGTTCAAGTTCTACAAAACCTTTTCAGATGCATGTCATATATTCCTTCCCTGATTTGAATATCAAAGTTCTCTTATTTTCTTTTCAAATGTGGGGTATTCTTGAAGTTTGAATAGAAAATATGAGGTATTGTTGGATCAATCGAAACAAGAAAGAAAAATATCCTCCTTATAAGCCTAAGCACTACTAGTTAATAAATATGGATAAATAAATAGGCTAAGGTGGAAGGGAAATGTAAAAACCAAATTTTTAACACAAAATACATCCAAAATTATTGCTTAAAATTTATAAAATCGCTTGGTGTACAGTTTTTAATCAACAAGATACAAGAAGTTATCATACATGATCATATAAATAAAGCTGCAACAATGACCCGAGCAGGGAGTTACCAATCTCTTATCTTATCCTTCGTTCCTTATAGGTTTACCTGAAAGGTGATGGGTTTTCTAGGTAATAAAAATTTATGTGGTGGGAAAAACACTTAAACCCTTAAGTTTACATGCAACCTAGAAATGATCTATGTTTTTTTTCTATTAATAACAATAACCTATGAACATCAAGGACCCTAGAGAAAGGCTATGAAAATCGAAATTAACATAAATATTAGGGTTACATATATTTTGATTATTATAGCAAATAATCAAATGAAATCCTCTTGAAGTTCCTTAGAAAGCAAGCACCAAAAGGATGATGCCTTTAGTGGCTTACACCCAAAACCAGAAACCCTAGAATGAGGAGGAGAGAGGAGATATGAAAGGAATTTCATTTGTATGCCTTTAGGTAATGTGGTGAATGAAAATTGCAAGCCAAGGGGTCTTATTTATAGTTTAGGTAACTTACAGGCAAAACAAGATTTGAATTAATTAAATAATAGATTTAATCCTAATTCAAATCTTTTCCTTATATACAACCAGGAGGCTTCCAGAAACCCTAGGAAACCCTCTAAAATCGTCCATACCATGGGTGGTTCTAGAATTGCTTCTTTTGTTCAACTATTAAACAAATACAATTCATCCCTTGTACCTTCAATTAATTCCAATTAATCTTGAATAAATTCCAGATTAATTCTGATTATTAATTAATCAATTCTAATTGATTTCTCATTAATTTATTAATCATATAAATTAACAAATCAATTATTTAAAAATTTATCTAATATGAGTTTATTAATCACATAATAAATTGACAAATCCACTGTCTATTTCTAATTAATATATTAATCACATAATATATTAAAAAATCATTTTCCCATAATTTCCCTTTAGTTTGTTAATCATATAATAATCTAATAAATTATTCATCTCTCTCCTAATATCAATTATTCATCTCTTTCCTAATATCAATTTTAACTATTTGAGTATGTATAGAGTATTAATTAGAGATAATTATCCTATATGTTTGGCGGAGGCTAGATCGAGGTTTCCGAGTACGAGACTTTTACTTGCTAGCTTACGAGGTGAGTCTTCTCACTATATTTTACCTAGAGTGGTATCTATGTGACCAAAGGGTCTTATGTGTTTATTTGAGTATTGTGATATTACTGCATTATGCCTGTGTGATTTATGCTATGTGTTATTCAGAGTTTACAGAGTTAGAATTGGAGGGTCCACAGAGTGAGGACTGGAGGGTCCAAAGAGTTAGGACCGAAGTGTCCATCATAGTTATGGGACTGCAGGGTCCCATTAAGACACATTGAGCAGATGGTCTTACAGAGTTATAGCCTCGAGTGGCTAATGTGTTGTTTGTGGTATTTTAGGGAACTCACTAAGCTTTGTTCTTACTGTGTTATGTGTTTTAGGTACTTTTCAGGATCACGGGAAGGTGCGGACATGATTGTACACACACATAATAGTTTAAGTTATGATTTAGAGGATCCTGGAGATTATATATATATATATATATATATATATATATATATATATGTGTGTGTGTGTGTGTGTGTGTGTGTCTATATATATAGTTTTTGATTATGGCTTTTGACGTTTTGACATTGTGATATTTTGGGATTTTGTTACTGTGTAATTGTGTTTTTAAATTGAAAATTTTGGTTTGAAAATTTTCGTTGTTACAAATTGGTATCAGAGCCTTGGTTTGAAGGATTCAGATGCACCTTCAGGCGTGTTTGTCACACCCCCAAACCAGGATGGCAGAAACATCCAGGGGCGGGTGACTATCATGTAGTGTATCATAACAGTTGAGTATAAATGTTCAAAGCAAACACAACCAACATATATATAATTGAAAAGGTTACATCATTTGTACATATTACTTGTTTCAAAATATCAATTACAATATATTGTCAAAAGATTTGTTTAGACGTCTAAGCGTCCCATCCTCAAAGCCAGTTGTTACCTGATTTACTAATTTCCTGAGAATACAAATTATTTGAAAAAAGAGTATCAACATTTAAGTTGGTGAGTTCATAAGCATTTATATGTATATTTGTAAACCTTTTCTATGAAATTTAGTAATGTTTGTTTTCCGGAAAATCCTATATTTTCCCTAAAATGAGATGTGGCCTTAAATGAATCAAGACCGAAGCGTATAAGTAATTTTCCTACTTAAAATGATGTTATGTAATTTTGTTTGTATATAAAACTGTTTGAAGACTCTCTTTGCGTAAACTAAAAGTGTCATTGTTTTATGTGAGTTTTCATATTTATCTTATAGCCATACTTGATTGACCTAGACTGTCTTGTTTGCAACGTTCTTTAGGTTTCGATTACGTTATGACATTTGTCACCCCCAAACCTGCCGGTCCAGCTGTTGTAGGCAACTAAGGTGCGAGATTGTTAGTCCCAGTATAGATCTATACACAACTATCATGCTCTCCCTACAACAGACTCTGGTTATATTTAACAGGACTTTCGTGGGTATTTTATAAGGTACCGTGAAGACAAAACTCAGTAAATTTGATCAACAAGTTTACGTGTTTTTGTGCTAAAAATGATTGCATAAATGATCATCCCCTAAGACTGGGATAGCTATGAAAAATAATGTGAAATCTTTAGATATGCATTTGATAATATTTTACCCTTTGCTCAAAAGGATACAAATGGGGTAAAGTTTCGTAAACTATATTTGTATATTTTTGATACAGAAAACAAGTTTTTTAAGCAAAACATATATATGCAAATGGTTATATATACGTATAAATTTTAAAAGATGATTTGGTATGTTTCGTAATTGTTGTTCATATTGTTACATTTTTATTAGAAACTTTGCATGAAATAATCCTTAAGTTTGATAGTAAAGACCTATTTTTACTTATCACTTTTGTGAAAATTGTAATTAACATTATTTAAATGATTGCGTTTTAACTTCCTTAATGTATAAACCTTGCTAAAAAATGTTAGAATGTGTTAATAAATTTATAAACCACTTTTGATAGTTTTACCCTTTATTGTCCCTGTTTTTAGAAAGCTTATAGAAAAATCATCGAAAGTCGAAAACTGAATCCATCACCTTTGAGAGTTTAGAAAATGAGTCTACTTTGTTCCTAATTTTTATTATGATTTTTAGTGGTCTCAAACTAGTGTGAAAATGAAAATCTTCACAGACTGGTCCGAAATCACTTCTGAAATGACAGACAATTTTATAAAAATCGCCATAAATTGTAGAAAAATCGTATGAACGTGTGCGAGTAGTCCTTAGAAAGGTATAAACTTGAGATTTTATATTGTAAAGTTTTAAAATATATAAAGTTTAAGATGGTCAAAACAGTCCGTGAACAGGACTCAACTTTTCCGTAGAAAGCTGTCTTTTAAATTTAAGTTATGTTTAGTGTTCGAACTTGTATTCACCTCCTTAAAACTTGAAGTAAACAAGAAAATGTTGGGTTATGAACTCATCTTATGTGAATACTTGAAGAATGGAAGGTTGAAGATGAAGAACTTTTGGGTGTTGGTTTGATGCTCGAAAACAGCCACTGTTTTGGCTAGGTTGCTGTCATGAAAACATCACAACAAAAAGTAAGAAAAAGGGTAGTTTACTCACTGTTTTGAATCTACAATTTTGATTAGCATAACAACTAACTTCCAGGGGTGGTAAAAATATCAAGCCAAAGGAAGGTGTAGATGGGTGAAATGGTGGCTGAAATACAATAGGGACAACAAACATTTAGTTCACGGTTTTGATGGTTTTGGAAGGAAGTTCTTGTGGCTGAAAATGAGATGAAGGTTGAGAGTAATTCCATGGAGTATTGGCTGGTGAATAGAGGGTAAAATGAAGAGGAAATTTCGTGATTATGAAGGAGGAAAGGGTGGAAGAGGATAAGGGGACAAAACCTAGACTAGCTTGTGATGGGATGTGAGTTTATGTGATGTGATCTTGTCTAGCCACTTGCTTGGATGGTTGCTTAGAGATAGGGTTAGTTAAATAACTAACTACTAGTTATTTAGTTAGTTAGGAGTTCTAGTTAAGGAGAGTGAAGGTCTTAATCTCGAAAATTAGAAGAGGGACTACGAAGCAATCTTTGTAAAATGTCTTAAGTGATTAAGCACTTATTAGTTAAGTTGGAACTTATCTCCACTAAGTCTCTTATCTTAATTGATTTAGACATCATATTCCTTACATGAAATCACTTTAAGTAATGACCCATAACTAGTAATTCACTAGATAATAATACATATGTACAATTACATACATGTATACTTAGTATAAAATAAAAATGTAGTTTTTGTGTATTTGAACTTTAATGTTTATGTTTTATTCTTTTCATTAAAAAACACTTAAATACATTCTAATTATACCTTATAATAATTCATTTTATATTTTATTTATTTAAATATAAAATTTATTGAACAAGGTATAAGTTCGTGACATTTAACCGGTTAACCATATCGTTAAACACGTTTTGTCACTTTGGTTCGTATATTTGTCAAATTTAGATCGTCCACAACTATTAAGCACACATTTTACATAGAACCTAACTTACGTATTAACTAGATACATGTTGATACAAAAATTAAGCTTGTTGTGTTCAAATGATGTTATATGCTAATTTTCACAAACCGGTGATGGTTCGTAGTCATACATCATAACGAAATTTATCAATAGTTATTTGTTTTATATTTCACAAGAACTTATTTAAATAAAAGAAGTTAAATTCCTTCAACCATTCTTGATAAAATACTCATATTGCTTAATAATCAAAACATAGCATCGTACGATCTATTTTTACCAGTTGCTACAGTGTTCATACTCAAACTGAGGATTTGAAAAAAAAAATTCAAAAGAGACAAATATTTTTTGTAAGAAAGAGTTTAAGAGAAAATGATTTGGAGCAATGTGTACAATCAGCAAGAGCCCAAACAGTGATTTCCCAAAATACCGTTACTTTTTTGTTATGTGATTTACATAAGATATTTTATGAGATATTATGCATGCTAGAGAGTAGGCTAGGTATTTCTTATTTTAGGACTAGAGTGGCTTGATTTGTGATGCCTTAGCCTAGGAGTTACTGCTATCTGTGATTTGCTTTAAGTAAAAGATGAGTATGAGTATTTAGCAAATATGAGCTTATGAGAGGTCTACTGAGGGATTAGTCTGTGTTCGGTGAGATATAGAGGACTTGCAATCTGGGATCCTAGTAGGACTTGGGGTGAATACATATACGATGTGGAAAGTAGTATTAGGCTCATACTACTGAAAGCACTGGATCGGTGAGCAGTCCAAGTAACAATCCTTAGGATGCTAAGGAATAAGTAGGGGTGAGTGATCGAGTGTGAGTATACACGAGTGAGTCTCTGATTAATTTGTGTTGTGTTTCAGAGACATAATAGTGGGTACGCACCACAACCCCGAGAGCAGTGGAGTTAGCGATGATGAGATTTGCAGGATGATTCACTACGAGGTTCCGCAGCCATCTGGGAGGCTATCGCGGAGATGTTTGGGTCTATTAAGACCACATTGATCGAGACGTTTGATGAGTGATATGTTGCTGTTACCAAGGCGGCTGCTGTTGCAGCTGTCGCTGCTGCCAGGCCACAGGGGGTGACTTGTTGCTGTACCGGGAGTTCAGCAACACGAAGCCACCATAGTTTGATGGGACTCAGGATCTGATTATTGCGATGAGATGGAACTATGATATCGAGGGGTGCTTCTACACTTGTTCATGTCCGGAGCATTTGAGGGTACGGTTCACACTGAACCAGCTTCACTTGGAGGCAAAAGACTGGTGGAAGTTTGTGACATCCAATTACACTCCTGCAGAGCACACTACAGTGACATGGGAGAGATTTACTGCGATGTTTCGAGATGAGTATGTTCCCCCAGTGGAGAGGGAATGGTTGGCCCAAGCGTTTCTGTCCCTCAAGCAGAGGACATAGTTAGTGACAGTGATTACGAGGATATCCATGAGAGGGAGTTGTTCTGCCCTGAGCACGTATCTACCGAGAAGGCACGTATGAGTCATTATTTGAGCATTCTGAGGAGGGATATTTGCAAGTTCGTGGTTGTCACACCCCCGAACCAGACGGTGGAAACGTCCGAGGGCTCGCGTGACTTTAATTGAATATCATCACAATGAATATACATGAATCATAACATAAACGTCACCATGCATCACTATATTACAATTGGGATTGTTCACATCAAGTACGTTGTTTTAACATTACACATTCATGACATAAATTGTTTGAGTGCTTTTAACAACATAACATCCTAACATTACTTCATATCACTCTTCCGCTTACCTGTTACCTCAGAATACAAGTTATTTTGGAAAACGTCAACATATGAAATGTTGGTGAGTTCATAAAAAATGTTGTGATAAAATGAGTTGTGTAGTTTGTAAAACCCATAAAATCCGATATTTTCTGAAAAAGACTTTTGTTTATCAAAGTGTGAAGATCCATAAGTTGATGCATGAATGATTTCAAAAACATATATATGAAGGGTATTTTGTATTATAGTTATAAAATTTCGAGCGAGTAGTATTAAATTCCCCAGAAAACCCGATGTTTTCCGATGTTGAAATGTATTCGTGATTACTGATTTTTGTATTGTCTTAACGAATGAATATTGATTAATCCACATTATATATCGTCCTAATTTCATCTAATTTGATTTCTCGTAAGCCTTAGCGAACGAAGAGAAGGGGAGTATTTTGTCCCACTACTATCGTAAGTAACTTAGGGTGTCGTGGATGCGAAACACACGAGGGTCCAACACACATTTGATTACTGTGACCTTACTAGCTTTTGTAATGGGCCTCTAGGGCCCAATAGCACATAAAAGCTATTGAAAGCCCTTTTATAAAATATTGGGTCATGGAAGGCCCAATAACATATAAGCGTTATCCCTTTGGGCCCAAAGATCATGTTGGTGGGCTTGCAAGGCCCAACAAGCATGATTTGAAACTCACAAGCCCAAAGTTTGAAGATTTACTCATTGTAGTCATCACGTATCTATTGAAGTGTTTTGATTTAACGATTGTGGTTTTGTATTGATTCGAGACCGAATCAATTCGTTTATAACGATATTTGGTGTTGAATGTGTATTCGTTTTCCGTTTTGTCGGTAGTCGTGGATCTTGTATTTTGTCTTAATGAATTAGTTTGTTTAAAAGTAGAATTTGACCTTTTCACTACCTTTCTTTTATAAAAATAACACTTTTAGTCCTTTATATAAAAGAATTTCATTTTTAGTCCTTAAAACATTTTCTTGACACTTTTGTATCATAAACTTGTTGAAAAGACAATTTTAACCCAAAATTTCTTTTGTTAACAACTTTAGCCCTTCCAGAATGGTATTTTTCAGTTAGAACCCCATTTTTCGCAACTTTTATAGTTTTGGCCCAAAATCTAAAAAGTTTACATTTTTTATCCTTTTTGGAATTGAAAAGCATTTTTGACCTTTGAAATAGTTTTATTACACTTCTTATCCCTTGTTTTGCAGAAAGTTTCATTTCATCCCCTTTAAACTTCATTTTTTCGCGATTATGGGCTTATTGGGTCAAAAAGCCCAAATTTAGCCCATTAAGCTAAACATTTTCATTTCAAGTCCTTTGAAAATTCTAATATTCAGAAAAATGATTATAGAAACCGTTTTGAACCTTTTGACCCTCAAGAAACCATGACTTAACAGTTTTTAACCCAAGTTTTGTATTTTTGACAATTTAAGCCCTAAAATGGGTTTTATGTTAGAATATGTTCCTCATAACCTTATAAGTTTTTTTTTTCTTGACTTATTTAGTGTAAAATAACTTAGATTATGTTTGTTTCAATTCTCATGTCATAGATCTCGAGTTAACACCTCTTTTGGTTACATATTTATAACAAAAACACATAAAATCACACACATACATGCATAAAATCACTCATAGCATACACATACACATAGATCTACACATTTTCTTGTATTCTACTCCATAAAACATATGAAAACCGAAAAGAGAGGGGTATGAAGCTCACCTTGAGTTGTGGTTTCGTTTTTTGAAGAGAGGAGTGAAGAAAATTTCGATCCTAGTAAGCTTTCTTGGATGATCTCGAATTTAGAGGCTTCTAAGATTTGTGATATTGAGAAGTGATTTCCTTGTAGCCATTGTGATTCTCAAAATTTTTGAGGGAGAGTGTAAGGATGTTCTAGTGAGAGTTTGAGAGAATGGAGATGAATTTTGTGAGTGTGTGTGTGTTTGTTGTGTTCAGCCGAGAGAAGAAGGGAGAGGGGAAGAGAGATAGTTGATGAGATGTTTGCTTGGAAGCATGGGATTTGCATGGAAACCCACCAATTATTAGTGAGGTGGCAATGAGAAAGTCAACTCCTCTTTCTCTTGTGGGTTTGGGCCGAGAATGGAGAGGGGAAGAGAGAAGATTTGGGCTTTTTGCCCTTAAGCCCATATTATAGTTAAGTTAGATGATGCTTGGCACAAATAAATCAAAGTATAATTTTTATGACCTATTAGGGCTAAATTAAATTGGTTGTGACCCATTAACACCCAAAATATTATGTTTCATGTATATGGCTCCAATTAGGGCCCATTAGAGAATTTTAGGTTAAAGATAGATAAATTAGAAGCTTATTAGTCCATCAGCCCCAATAAGGAAATCCTAGTCTAAAATGGACTTAAACCAGGATTTCAAAGGTTTCCAATTCTTTATTGACTATTTGTAGTGCTAGAATAAAGTTTTTGATGAAGTTTTGTTGTTATAGAATAAGCATCATGCATGCTTTCATGTTATTGATTCATAGTTGTTATAAGTGTCGTAGTTACAAGGCACCAAAATTCCTAGTTGTGACATCATCCCCCCGTTAGAGGGAGTTTCGTCCTGAAATTCTTTTGAAAGCTAGATTTTGAGAATGCGAGTATAAATGAGGGTACTTCTGCTTCATTTGATCTTCGTGTTCCCACGTGAATTCTGGTCTGCGTCTCACATTCCATCAAACTTTCACAATTGGAATGCGGCTCTGCTTGGTACGCTTCACCTCCCGGTTCATGATTTCAACTGGCTCCTCGATGAACAGAAGGTTCTCATTGATTTCAATCTCCTCTAAAGGAATGACAAAAGTCTCTTCGGATAAGCACTTTTTCAAGTTGTAAACATGGAACACAGGGTGTACACTACTGAGCTCAGTGGGTAGTTGCAGTCTATAAGCCACTAGACCGATTCGGGCAAGAATCTCGAAGGGTTCAATGTATCGATAGTTTAGTTTGCCCCGCTTCCCAAAACGAATCACTCCTTTCCAAGGAGAGACTTTTTGTAACACAATATCTCCGAACCTGAATTCCAAGGGATTTCATCGTTTATTAGCATAGCTCTTTTGTCTGTCTCATGATGATTGCAGTCGTGCTCTGATATGAATTATCTTCTTGGTCATCTCGCGTATGATTTCCGGTCCCGTTAAGGCGTTGTTCGGCATTTTCCCTCTCGCTACCTGAGTGTCTCCTACCTCAGCTCAAAACAATGGTGATCTACATTTACGCCCATATAATGCTTCGAAAGGAGCCACTTTGATACTCGAGTGATAACTGTTGTTATATGAGAACTCGATCAAAAGAAAGTGGGTATCCCACGATTTTCCAAAGTCTATTACGGATACGTGAAGCATATTTTCTAGTGTTTGGATGGTTCTCTCTCTTTGGCCATCCGTTTGTGGGTGGTGGGCAGTGTTCATGTCGAGTTGTGTTCCCATGGCTTTCTGAAGCCATTGCCAAAAGCGGGATGTAAACCTACTATCTCTATTTGAGATGATAGATACAGGTACTTCGTGGAGTCTCATGATTTCCTTGACGTAGATTCTTGTAAGATGCTCCATCTTGTAGGATTATTTTATTGGTAGGAAATGGGCGAATTTCGTTAGTCTATCAACTATTACCCAGATTGTGTCCAAACCATCCGCCGACTTGGGTAGTTTGGTCACAAAATCCATGGTAATGCTCTCCCATTTTCACTCGGGAATTTCTGGTTGTTGTAATAGTCCGGAGGGCTTCTGATATTCCACCTTTACTTTAGCACAAGTAAGGCATTTGCTAACATAGGTTGCAATCTATGACTTCATGTTAGGCCACCAATAGTGTTGCTTAATGTCCAAGTACATTTTGGCAGAACCAGGATGGATGGAGTATCGTTTCTTGTGGGCTTCGTTCATGATTACCTCTTTGAATCCCCCGATTTTAGGGACCCATATGTTCCATCTTCCTTCACCTCCAAGTTCTTCTCCATTCCACACAGCGCTTCACTTGTTTTGTTTTTCGCCTTCATGGCATCTGACTGGGTTGTCCTGATTTGCGAGGTCAGGTGGGATTGGATGGTTATTGAGGGAGTTTTCACACGATGATTTGAGTATTCTTTTCGACTCAAGGCATTGGCTACCACGTTAGCCTTGCCTGGGTGGTACTTGATTTCGCACTCGTAGTTGTTTAGCAGTTTGACCCATCTTCGTTGCCTAATGGTTAGCTCTTTTTGATTCAAGATGTGCTGGAGACTCTTGTATTCGGTGAAGATAGTGCACTTGGTATCGTAAAGGTAGTGTCTCCAAATCTTTAGGGCGAAGAACACTGCTCCCAGCTCCAGATCGTGGGTTGTGTAATTCTCTTCGTGAGTCTTTAGTTTCTGAGACGTGTAATCTATCACCTTTCCACGCTGCATGAGTACACAGCCTAAACCCTGATTTGATGCATCACAGTAGACTATAAAGTCTTCCATTCCTTCGGGTCATGCACTGCAGAGTGCTTGCTTCAGAGATCGAAACGCGGCTTCTTGCTTGTCCGTCCATACGTAAGGTACGCCCTTTTGTGTAAGCATGGTAAGCAGGTTGGCCGTCTTAGAGAAGATCTGGATGAATCTCCTGTAATAGCCTGTGAGACCCAGAATTTGGCGAATTTATATGGGTGTTGTTGGAATTGCCCATCCTTCGATGGCTTGGATTTTAGAAGGATCCACATGAATTCCTTCCTGACTAACAACATGGCCCAAAAATTTCACACTTCGGAGCCAAAACTCGCACTTGGAGAGTTTTGCGTATAACTTTTCGGTTTGCAGGGTTTCCAGGATTTGTCGAAGATGTTGGCCATGTTCTTCTTTGTTTCGGGAATATACGAGGATATCATCGATGAAAACGATGGAGAAATTATCAAGAAAAGGTCGGCAGATCGAAGGGCATTACAACAAATTCGTAAAGTTCGTAACGAGTTCGGAAGGCGGTCTTTGGAATATCCTTCTCCCAGACCTTGAGTTGGTGGTATCCAGATCGCAGATCTATCTTTGAGAAGTGACTATCTCCTTGGAGCTGATCAAATAGGTCGTCGATTCGTGGAAGTGGATATCGGTTTTTGACTATTAGCTTGTTAAGTTCTCTGTAGTCGATACACATCTTGAAGGTGCCGTCTTTCTTCTTGACAAAGAGGACTGGAGCTCCCCAACGTGAGAAATTGGGTCGGATGAATCCTTTATACAAAAGCTCACTGAGTTGGTTGGACAACTCTTGCATCTCCGCATGAGCCAATCTGTAGGGCGATTTGGCGATGGGGGTAGCTCCTGGTACAAGGTCAATTAGAAACTCGACTTGTCTTTCTGGGGGTATCCCCGGAAGTTCATCAGGAAAGACATCTGGGAACTCACAAACTACTGGAATGTATTGAATGCCGACCTCTTTCTTGGATTTGTCTACTATGTGATCTAGGAACATCAAGTCCCTCTTTCGTAGGTACTTTTGCGCTTTAATGCACGAGATAAGACGAAGGTTTGTGCTGGGTTTGTCCCTGTAAATAACTAGGGTTTCGTGATTTGGTAGATGAAGGCGAATGGCCTTCTCGTGACACATAATTTCAGCATGGTGGGGGCTTAACCAATCCATGCCGATAATCACATCAAAACTCCTAATGGAAACAAGCATTAAGTTTATTTGAAAGACGTGGTGATTTAAGGCTAGGGTACATCTGATATAGATTTCCCCAGTGGATTCTATCTTCCTATTAGCCATTTCCACCATGAAGGTTTCATTAAGCTTCTAGGGTTGTTGATTTAACAAGTTTTTAAATTTATTGCTCACAAAACTCCATTCTACTATGGTATCAAATAGGATACATGCGTAAGTGTGGTTTAGGAGAAACGTACCAGTAACAACAGCGGGATCCTGAACCACTTCTCCCTGACCCATAGCTAGCACCCTTCCTGTTCCTGCGTTCCCAAGGTTGTTGGTGTTGGGGCAGTTCCGATGGATATGCACTGTCCTTCCACATCCGTAGCAAGTGGGACTTGATCCTGTGTTAGTGTTGTTGTTGTTGTTGTTGTTGTTGTTGTTGTTGCGGTTGCTGTTGCTGTTGTTGTTTCCTTGTGGTTGACTTTGGGGAGGATAGGTACTGCAATACTTTGCCGTGTGACTCTTCCGATTACAACTAGTGCATTGCATTTCCCTGCATTCACCATTATGGTGGTAGTTGCACCTGTTGCACATTGGGAGATTCCCGGAATACTGTTTGGGAGTGCCTGGATTAGCTGAGGCTAGAGCATGTGGTGTGAAGGGTACTTGAGTGGTCGTAGCATTGACTGTCACTATTTGTTGCTTCTTTGCTGATTCCGAGCCTTGTCGCCCTTTTCTCTTGTTATTCTTTCCTTTCTTTTTGTCATTCTCTTTCTTGCCTTCAATTTCCGCTAGCTTCTCTCCCTTTTTGTTGTTGTGGTCGTAGAGTTTCTTGGCCAATCTCTTGGTACTGTCGAACGTTTCAGGTTTTGCAGTGATCACATTTCCTTGAACTGGGGAGGTCAATTCCTAGATGAATCGTTCGATTTTCTTCCCTTTAGACGTAATAATGCCAGGGAACAATAATGACAACTCGCTAAACTTTGATATGTATGCATCTATATCATAGTTTCGGACGGTGAGATCCCACAACTCTTGTTCCATCTTCTATATCTCGCCACGAGGGCAGTACTCAGCCATCAACATTTCCTTCAGCTCCGTCCATGGCATAAAATTGGCTACAGGGAGAGTCATGGCCTCTATATGTCCATTCCACCAGGTGAGAGCCTGGTCGACAAAGGTGCACGTGGAAAACTTCACTTTCACTTCCTCGGGGCATTCACATATTTCGAACACTGATTCCACCTTCTCAATCCACCTTTTCAGGGCTATCACACCACCGGTGCCATTAAAGGTTCGCGACTTGGCATTGGTGAAATATTTGTAGGAGCATGTTTTGGTCGGTCCTTGATTGATCCCGCTGTTCGAACTTCCTGCCCCTTGTCCGTTGACTCCTCCATTGTTCTTTTGGTGAATCTGTGCCATTGTTGCGGTGACCGCAACAGACACAACTACTTGGAATGCAGTTGAGTTAACTTCTGGAGGGGGTGGTCTAGGGTTACCGCGAGTTGGTTGTCCAGGCATCTTTCTGTCATGGAGCGGAAAGATGTTGAGCGCCTATGGTTTTGTGAGATTGTGATCCTATAAACTAGCTGTGTGGCACGAACTTAAGCAATTTCACATTTTAGCATACAATCATGGATATATAACACATAGCATATTACAACATCACAGTAGAACACATAAAACCTTTAATTAATATTATCCGCATTTTTGATACATGAAAATTTTCCTCAAAAGAGCATACATAAGTGGTGCAATTTCGGTAGCATAACGGCTCTATGATTAGTGTAATCACTTAAACATAGAGTCGGGGTACATAGCATAGATCCTAATAAGATAATATTAAAGACGGGTATGACTAGTCCTAGTCATGGTGGGATGCGCCGGGGAGTGATACTGAGGAAGTGGACGCTCCCTGAAGACGAGCCATCTGTCGTTCCGCATCTCAGAGTCGAGACTCCCACCTCACCTGTCTCATGTGGAACTCTCGGATAACCTCTCACGTTTCCTGCTCTGCACGCTCGACCCTAGTCCGCATCTGGTGCATCTGTTCGGCGGTGCTCTGAGCTAGGTCGCCAGTGTTCCGCAATCGTCTCACCATGACCGGAAGAGCACGATCGACTGGTCCTCCATCCCTCGGGTCATAGAACTCGCGTGACATGCCAAACGGAGGTCGTTGTCCTTGCTGCCTGCTCCACCTCCAAAGGTTGATACCCCAGGGGGTGTAGGACCAGTGGGGCCTACCCGATAAGCGGGCACCCTAACTGGATAAGGGGGGTTGATGACTTCGGACTCTGCATCCGAATCACCATCTTCGTCTTCACTGGGTTCCTCCTCGAAACCTCCTTCGGCTTCCTCCTCCTCCTGGTCCACCACTGGCTCGGCAGGTCCGCCTTCAACTTCCGCCTCAGGTTCCCCTTCGGATTCCTCCTCAGGGTCTTCCTTGGGTTCTTCCTCTAGTTCCTCCTTGGATTCTTCCAACCATCCGTTATTCCCCTGATTAGGGAAATAAGGATCTCCGGGGTGATGGAAACCAACCATGCTGTCTGTGAGGGTGTATAAACATGCTAATATCATTCCTAAGATGTATAGATTGAGTTGATGTTCTCTTTTTGGTGATAAAGGGGTATGTTTTTAGGTTTTTTTACCATAGCAATTTCCTCGGGACACGTGATAGTTATACCTTGGAGGAAATGTAGTTGATCAGGCTAAATCCTCTCCTTGATACAACCGTGTATAGTCCTGGCTTACCCGAGGTGATAACATTATCTTGTTTGGTTTGGTATTATATTTTGTTTCCTAATTCACAAAGACAAAGATGTTTTATAGTTGTGTTTTTATTTGTTTTATTTTGTTCAGAGTTGGGTTAGTCCTTTTTTGGTTTATAGTTTCATATCAATGTGTGATTAGATATGCTAGTTCACTATAAACAATGCTCTAATACCAACCTGTTACACCTCGAACCAGACGGCGGAAACGTCTGAGGGCTCGCGTGTAACACCCCGTTCTTAATATATCTATTGATGGGTTCCTGAGATCAAGAGTAAGGGTGTTTCGGTCTTTCATGAGCAATGGGCTATTATTCGGGAAGGTTTCGGATCGGGGTGTGCTGCTAGAAGCGAAGATCTTCTCGCCACATTTTCATGGATATAACTTTCAACATAATCAGATCTAGAATGAAGGGGTTATGATGCTTTAAAGATATTGTCATTTTTGGCCCAAGCAAAGAAAAGCCATGCATGAGAATGGGATACGCTGGGTACGCCCAGCGTAGGCTGGGTTATGCCCAGCGTAATCGGGTAATGAATTGAGATATGGTTCTTAATCTTAACTTTAAGACTTGTTATTGGAACGAAGTATGATAGACTTCTTGATTTCTCCATTTCTTCAAGTCTTGATTCCTCTTCTCAAACATACAATTGTACTAAGACTTACTTAGAGGATCAATTGAGATATGGTTCTTAATCATTAAGACCCATTATAAAGCATAAAAGCTACTCTCCCTTCTTCTTAGAATGGAGAAACTTTTATCTTTCTGGCTACTTGATTCTTCTTATTCGTTCTACTATTGATCTAAACCCTTTAATCAATTCAGAATTACACTTAATCTTGTATGTATAATCATATTTACTAAACCTTTAGTAAATCATGACGAATATCTTTGTTACTCTTATGATGAACTTGATCAACACACAACTTTGTGTACTCGATCTCCTAGTCCTTCAATTAACACTTTGTCAACGAATTTGTCTAATTTCCAAATATGAAATTTCTCATTCATCATGAAACCAAGTTGCGTGATTCCAAATTTCAGTCCAATTGAAATTTGGGCGATGAGAAACTCTCCCTATTTGGTAAATTCTCGACATTTTCATAAATAACATAACTAAGAATCATATCCATTCGTTGTAGAAATATGCAAACATCAATTTTCATAACGATTTCATTTCAAGGAAGTAAACAAATAAATAAATAAGTCAAACAAATTTTATTTTATTTATAAAAGCAGCGGAAAAACATTTGTCCTTACAATGCAAAATCTATTGAAAACTATGTAAAAGGAAAATTTCTAACAACTCTATCATAACTATCTAAGCTCAAAATCCAATCTTCAAGTCTATGCGATCGAGATCCATCTCTTGTGATTAGATTCATCTTGCTCTCTTATCAAGCTTCCTTTTTTTTCACCGATCCTTCAAAACATTCAAATGCAATCTTTCACATCATGTATTATGAATCAATGAATAAGAACTTAACAGAGTTAGATAGTGGATTTTACATGAAGCGTAGTCATACTTTTGACTCTCCCATCTCTTAGATCTCTAAGGTAAATAGGGCAACTTTGTCTCCAATGCCCTTTCTCTTGGCAATAAAAGCAAATTGACTCTTTTGGAACAGGACATGGAACTACTTCAAACATCGCCTTTCTCTTATGATCAAACTTTTCGATCATAGCATGTCTTTCGTTGCCATTTTCTATATCCATAGAGGTCTTGAAGGCAGATTCACCAATCAACTTTGCTTTTCTATTGCGCCAAACCGTTGCTGATTCAGCAGCAATAAGCGTATAGGTGAGATCAATAAGGGTCACATCGTGGTTCATCATATAGTACTCTCTTACGAACTCACTATACGAGTTAGGAAGTGACTGAAGAACCCAATCAAGAGCCATCTCTTCACCGACAACGGATCCCATCATTCTTAACCTATCAATGTGTGACTTCATCCCTAAGACGTGTGCACACACCGACTTTCCTTCTTTATGTTTACTTGCCAAAAGGGCTTGAGTGACATTGAACCTTTCAATTTTACAATCTTGTGGGTTAGGGAGAATAATTGGAGGAGGAGGAGGAAGTGAAACATGATTTCTTGTTCCTCGATCGAATCGTGGAATATCATCTTCATGTGGAATGCTTGTTCCACGGGATTTGGGAAGACCATAGTTGTCAAACTTTGACATCTACAAAACGAGAGAAAACAAATTCAAGTTAGTTGATCGATTGAGTCCTTAGTAAATCACCCAAATGAGATACTAAGGCTAGAACCCAACACAATACGCTACAACCTAGAAAAGGGATGCCGTAATCTAGTTGCAGAATATTTGAAGGTAAGTGAATGACGATTCACTAATTTCCACCATGAAACACGAAAAAGAAATTTAAGTTTTAAATCTATGAAAACTCCTAGATCCTTTGAGATTCATTGAACATTTCAATGGCATGTTTAAATCTCGATATGCCCCTCTTGTTTGTGACTGGGATGCTGAGGATCACAAAGAGGATGTGAATAACCATGCAAACTTACATGGTGCCCTTACATGTTACAATCACCTATTCGATGTGCCGGTAAACCACACACGCTCCACCGAACCATGACAAACATTGAGTCACCCTTTGCTACATTTGCTTAGAACCATTTAGTGTGCCGGTAAACCACACACGCTCCACTAACATCTTCGCAAGGGCACAAAGTGTAATTTCATGGAATTACATCAATTCACTTTTTCCTAAGTAACTTAGATTGGGAATTTGAAAAACATTTAGTTACTTTGTATTTCATTATACTTACAATGGAAGGTTTTGTCCTATCCTACCCGTTTGGCTAACGACCCTCCACTAGTCAAGAGTGCGGTGGGTAAGAGTGGATACCCATTCAATCGCCATTTTATAGGCAATTCCTTAAACACACCTTATAGACCAGCTTCGTGAATGAGGCCTACTAACGGTAAGAATGACTTTTACTCATACATATATATATATATATATATATATATATATATATATATATATATATATATATATAATGTTAAACTTTTAATGTTATATATATATATATATATATATATATATATATATATATATATATATATATATATATATATATATAGTATAGGGTGTATTTCACACTTTTAAAATACTAGGTGGTCAAATTTAATAATTATACTTTTAATTCAGTTAAATTGCAAACGTAAACTTTTATGGATTTATTAAACTTCTTTTAATTATACACCTTTAATGTTATATATAGTATAGGGTGTATTTTATAACTTTTAAAATACTATGTGGTTAACTTTAACAATTACACTTTTAATTCAATTAATTTATTAACCTAAACTTTTATGGATTTATTAAATCTCTTTTAACTATATACCTTAATTAATTAATAAAACCATAAGGGTGTATTAGAACTTTTCAAAACTAGGGTTTTAGAATTTAACATTCCTAATTAAACTTTTTAATCAACTTTTAAATTCCAAAACTTGAGGGCAAGTTTTGAAACCTTTTTCAAAACATTAGAGTTTTAACTATTTAAATTTCAAAACAACAAAACTTTTGGGTTCAAATTTAAACTATAAAACCTAAAGGGGAAAATATGAAACTTTTCATAACAACAAGGATCAAATAACAAATAATTTTAAATTAACGTTTAATCACATAATTATCCATATTTGATTTATTTAATGATTTCTTGCAAAACAATTTGTCAATTTATTCAAAATAATTAATCAATTATCTTATAAGGAAACAATTATCTTATTAATTGATAAATATCTTCATTTAGATCAAAAATATAGTCAAATATATCATATAATCGGATTAATATTGATCTAACATGATAAGGTAACTATCCATATGCAAAAACAGCAAGAAATCCCGAGATAAGCACTATCTGACGAGTTGACTCGTCGAGTCAAGCCTGGACTCGTCGAGTCACCCTGGACTCGGCGAGTTCAGCTATGGACTCGGCGAGTCTAACCTCTAATACACCAAAAAATGAATTTTTCAGATATACAATGCATCAATACAATTGAAACCATCCTAGGCTTTGATACCACTGATGGGTTTTGGTCATAAGACATCCTATGTGCTCATACAAACCCTAATGCTTGGATCTAGGTTTCTCTATTGTACATGCTTTGAATCCAAGACTATAAACCCTAATTCTAGCATAACTATTTTGGTATGTACTTGACCCGATGGTGCGTGGTCCTTTTGGGTTGCCTTCACCAAAGAAACTTGATTGGAGAAATAAATAAAGAGAGAGAGGTTATTATGATTTATTAATATGTTATAAGAATACTATATTAAAGGAGAAATCATATTTGCTTAATTAATATTGGTCAATAATTAATTAGGAATTAATTTTGTGATCAAGTGTAATTAATTAAACTAGAGGGGCTGAATTGTAATTATGTGATAGTTACAAAATATGATAATGGTTATCCTAAATATGGGTTGAACGAATTCAAGGAGATAAGGATCCTTGAAATCGTCCAAAGGATAAAGGATAAGGGTTTTCAAGGCTTATCTTATGGTTGCTTTGTGGATAAGCAACAAAATAAGGATAATGACTGAAACCCTATCTCTACACCTATATAAAGACCCTAAGGCCTTAGAATTCGTGTACTTGTTCCCAAGGAGTCCTAAGGATGATTTTTAACCTCTCTCCTCTCTCTTTATACCTTCTCCATTTGCTCTTGGTGTTTGTAAGCCATTAGAGGAGTGACACTTGTGACTCTAAGCATTCCAAAGTCAATTCAAGGAGATTTGGGATTGTTATTGCTACATAACAATCAATGTACCATCTTAAACCTAATTATATGATAATATCGATTTCCATATGCTAGAATTAGGGTTTATAGTCTTGGATTCAAAGCATGTACACTAGAGAAACCTAGATCCAAGCATTAGGGTTTCTATGAGCACATAGGATGTCTTATGACCAAAACCCATCAGTGGTATCAGAGCCATTTGTTTGGTTTCAATTGTATGAACTTGATATATTAGGGTTTATTGCCAATAAACCCTAGGAGGTTAGGTTTTTTTGAGATTAGGGTTTGCAAACCCTAATTTGCAAGAGTTTGAATAAGATCTTCAAATCCTTTCCTTAAACCCTTAAATTTCGAAATCTAGGGTTTGTTATAATCCCTTGATTTTCGAAATTTGCCTCCTCCCCAAGATAAGGTCCTAATTTTTAGGGATTTGGATTATCCCATATCTTGTAATTATCCTCTAATTGTTATATATGGTAATTCAAGATCTTGCATTATCCATCCATATTTCGAAATGTATATAGATATTTAAGGGATTAGGATAACTTAAATGTCTAAATGGTAATTATCCTCATTATTTAGATAATCCCTTATGATTTAATAATTAAATTAATAGACTAATTCAAGATAATTATTAAATCAAGAGTTTTAATATTTAAAATTATAATTTAAGTGTCATAAATTCGAAATTTTAAGATAGATTAAAACTAAATTGTTTTGAAATGTTTCAAAACTTGCCCTCAAGTTTTGGAATTTAAATGTTGATTAAAAAGGTTTAATTAGGAGTGTTAAATTCTAAAACCCTAGTATTGTTTTGAAAAGTTCAAATCACACTCTTATGGTTTTATTAATTAGTTAAGGTGTATAATTAAAAGAGATTTAATAAATCCATAAAAGTTTTGGTTTGCAATTTAATTGAATTAAAGGTATAATTATTAAATTTGACCACATAGTATTTTAAAAGTATGAAATGCACCCTATATCATATATATAACATTAAAAGTCTAACATTATATATATATGTATGAGTAAAAGTCAGTCTTACCGTTAGTAGGCCTCATTCACGAAGCTGGTCTATAAGGGGTGTTTAAGGAAATTGCCTATAATATGGCGATTGAAGGGGTATCCACTCTTACCCACCGCACTCTTGACTAGTGGAGGGTCGTTAGCCGAACGGGTAGGATAGGACGAAACCTTCCATTATAAGTATAAAATACAAAGTAACTAAATGTTTTTCTAATTCTCAATCTTAGTTACTTAGGAAAAAGTGAATTGATGCAATTCCATGAAATTACACTTTGTGCCCTTGCGAAGACGTTAGTGGAGCGTGTGTGGTTTACCGACACACTAAATGGTTCTAAGCAAAGGTAGCAAAGGGTGACTCAATGTTTGTCATAGTTTGGTGGAGCGTGTGTGGTTTACCGGCACATCGAATAGGTGAGTGTAACATGTGAGGGCACCATGTAATTTTGCATGGTTATTCACACCCGCTTTGTGATCCTCGGCATCCCAGTCACAAACAAGAGGAGCATATCGAGATTTAAACATGCCATTGAAAGTTCAATGAATCTCAAAGGATCTAGGAGTTTTCATAGATTTAAAACTTAAATTTCTTTTTCGTTTTTCGTGGTGGAAATTAGTGAATCGTTATTCACTTACCTTCAAATATTCTGCAAGTAGGGTTACGACATCCCTCTCCCGAGTTGTAGAATATTGTGTTGGGTCCTAGCCTTAGTATTTCATTTGGGTGATTTACTAAGGACTCAATCTATCAACTAACTTGAATTCGTTTTTCTCCCGTTTTGTAGATGTCAAAGTTCGACAACTATGGTCTTCCCAAATCCCGTGGAACAAGCATTCCACATGAAGATGATATTCCACGATTCGATCGAGGAACAAGAGATCATGCTTCACTTCCTCCTTCTCCTCCAATTATTCTCCCTAACCCACAAGTTCAAAGTCTTGAAAAGTTCAAGATCACTCAACCCCTTTTGGCAAGTGAACATAAAGAAGGAAAGTCGGTGTGTGCACACGTCCTAGGGATGAAGTCACACATTGATAGGTTAAGAATGTTGGGATCCGTTGTCTGTGAGGAAATGGCTGTTGATTGGGTTCTTCAGTCACTTCCTAACTCATATAGTGAGTTCGTAAGAGTGTACTATATGATGAACCGCGACGTGACCCTTATAGATCTCACCTATATGCTTATTGCTGCTAAATCAGCAATGGTTTGGCACAATAGAAAAGCAAAGTTGATTGGTGAATCTGCCTTTGAGACCTCTATGGATATAGACAATGGCAACAAAAGACATGCTATGATTGAAAAGATTGACCATAAGAGAAAGGCGATGTCTGAAGTAGTTCCATGTCCTGTTCCAAAAGGAGTCAATTTGCTTTTATTGCCAAGAGAAGGGGCATTAGAGACGAAGCTGCCCTATTTACCTAAGAGATCTAAGAGATGGGAGAGTCGAAACGTATGGCTCTAATTTAGGTAAAATCCATTGACTAACTCTTTTAAGCTTCATTCTAGATTCTGAATACATAATGTGATAAGATTACAATTGATGTTTTGAAGGATCGAAGAAAAGAAAAGAAGCTTAAGGGAAGAAGTGAGCAGAATATAACCGTGAAGGAATGGATTTCGATCGCGTTTCTCGAAGATTAGATTCTTGAGCTACTACTTAGAGTTAGAATTAGATTGCTAAGAAAGATGTATTAGCATAAGTTTTTCAATGAGTTGCATTGTAAGGACAAATTTTTCCGCAATAAAATAAATTTTGATTTTAAATTTTATTTATTTATCCTTACAATGGCATGTATGAAAAATTGATGTTAAAATTATTAACAATAATAGATTTGTTTCTTATTGTGTTATGGAAAGTCAAGAATTTACCAAATAGGGAGAGTTTCTCATCGCCCAAGTTTCAATTGGACAGAAACTTGGAGTCATGCAACTTGGTTGCATGATGAATGAGAAATTTCATATTTTGGAAATTAGACTAATTCATTGACAAAGTGTCAAGTGAAGGACTAGGAGATCGAGTACACAAAGTTGTGTGTTGATCAAGTTCACCATAAGAGTAACAAAGATATTCGTCATGATTTACTAAAGGCTTAGTAAATACGATTACATTTACAAGATTAAGTGTAATTCTGAATTGATTAAAGGGTTTAGATCAATAGTAGAACGAATAAGAAGAATCAAGTAGCCAGAAAGATAAAAGTTTCTCCATTCTAAGAAGAAGGGATAGTAGCTTTTATGCTTTATAATGGGTCTTAATGATTAAGAACCATATCTCAATTGATCCTCTAAGTAAGTCTTAGTACAATTGTATGTTTGAGAAGAGCAATCAAGAATTGAAGAAATGGAGAAATCAAGAAGTCTATCATACTTCGTTCCAATAACAAGTCTTAAAGTTAAGATTGTGGCAATGAGTGAAAAGTATTAAAGGTTTATAACATTCATAAAATGTGGAAAGTTGTGATGTCTTGAATAAGACAAAGACTAACTTGGACTAATTTATGAAGTGTTTTGATAAAAGCTACACTAACTCTTGAATATTTGGTTGTCAACAAATGTTTATTGACAAGAGAATCTTATATGTCAAGGAGTCAGTGGGAGTCTTAATGGTCTTGAAAGGTTTCAAGAACAAATTAAATAAACCTTATCGATCATCACTAACACACGAGTTGAGGTTTACAACCTATCGTGTTGAGAATATTTTGATTATGTGCTGTTCCAATTGAGTTAATTATGCATGTGAGTCCTATGACTTCTCATTTTGAATGCATAAAAGGCAAGGCACCTTAATCAATGAAAGGTACACTGATAGGAAAAGGTGAGCTGCTTAACTACTTGGAAGACGTGGTGGGTAGCTGTACTACCATAAGGCAAGAAATCAAGATTAAGAAAGTTCGGTTCGGTCCATATGAGTTTGAATTTGTCGTAAACTTTGGTTTTAACAAATTCACATGGATAGGAACACATACACGTTTAAATCTAAGTGTCATAAGATTTCCTCCTTCATGAAAATGATTGTGAGGAAATGCTTTCACTAAGAAAGATTTTAAGAAGATAGTGATTGTAAAATTGCATTCTCGAATTCGATTATGGTTATGGTATCCCTTTCCATAATTTGAATTGTGTGGTTTGGCAATTAGTCTTAATTGCTGAGACACACATATGAACTATCTAAAGGCAAAGGTGTATAAGTTCAAGAAGCCTTGATAAAAGATTATCAAAGCATTAAGTATTAGAAACATGGACTTAAGAAATTCAATAGGTATTGTTTTCTGAAAGTTAAGATGTTTATGAATACATGTCAAAGCTAGTGGGAGCATAAGTGTTATGTTTTACAATAATCATCATGATAGTAGGAGCATAAATGTTATGATTGTATGATTATTAAGGCACGTATTGCAAAGTTGGCAATATTAATTATAGAAAACAAGAGTTAAACCTTGCAAAGTAGTAAGGGTTATAAAGTTGTTTTGCTATAATTAAGGGAGAGAATATTATGCTTCATTTCAAATCTAAAGGATTAGGTTGTGGAATGTTAATAAATTTAGTCAAAGGTACATTGTGTGTTCTTAAAATTTCCATTATGATTACGGCATTCCTCTTCACAATTCGAATTTTGAGAACATAGCAAATAAAACATTATGCGTCGTGTCCCATATGCTTCGGGTATAGGATCGATTGCAAATGCTTTAAGGTTTGACCATTCTAAAATTTTCCAAATGTCTAGCGCATTTAGAGGGAAAAGGGACTAGAATTGGTTTTGACTAAAATAATTAAACAACTATCAAAGGACAATCCAAAGTTCGATGAGGATTGGTCGCTTGTGAGTAGTTGGAAGTATAGTATTGGAAAATATGGAAATGTTTCCATATTGGATGGACCATATCGACATCATTACAAATAGAAAAGATTCTACTAAGAATGAGTTTTCATGAGGAAAATATGGAAGCATGTTCATATTAGGAAGTAAATATTGAAAATCTATGTCTAGATTAGAAACTTTTATGCAAAAGGATGTTCAAAGGAATTTACTTTGAGAGAGAGACATCATATCTAAGGAATTATCTTGTAACAATCTCCGATAGAGGACTTTGTAATATCATTGGCAATAGACTTTGTGACTTTGGTGCAGTGACATTACGAAAGGATAGTTGCATAAAGTGTTAGAATCTAGCATATTCTATAAGTAGCAAGTATTTGATATTCTTACACTTATGAAAAAGGATTTGGAGTTGTAAAATGAGAATGATTGGAAATGTGTTCAATTTGTCTATTTCACAAAAGTAAGGACCATAGGTAAACATTGTGTGCATGCTAGGAGCATGGGACAAGTGTAATAATTCAAGTAAGAAGTTGATTACCCGAAATGACAAATAATGAGTAATCGATATGGTGATAAATAACACGTGTTTTATTTATGCTCAAAGGGTTGAGGCCATATAGGATTAGTATTATTCTTGTGTTTCACTTTGCATGTTTTGACTTCCAGGATAATTGATTTTATTAAGAATAATCGAATTATTCAAACGGGCCACAATCGTTCATATGTTGGAAGTAGATATGAATGAAGACTGTCATGAATTGGTGTGTGGATTGTCTAAAGAGCATTAGACATAAGCAAATGTTTGCTGCAACGTTCATGAGTGCTTATGAATATGATTTGAGCATTGGATTAAACCCACGCTCACTTGGATTACTCCATGAATTGTATCACGAGTAATTAGTGAGACGATAACATCTTATATTCTTGAAACCGAGATGTGTGAGTTGTATCTTGCTAATCGGTTGCACATTGATAATATGTAAACGCACTAGTAACTTGGTGTTATAAAACATATTGTTGTGTGTGATTTGGTTAGTGAGTGCAAGCAAGCATTGTATCAAACTTTATCCGTTCCTTTTATCCAAAGAAGGATAAAAGCGATATCTTTTGGGCCCCTCGATGGTTTAGTGATGACAAACGTAAATGCTCGGCCGGGCTAGGGCTAATTTGATTTGTTCAATTAGTCTGTCGTCATAAATCGAAAATCGAGAAGTAGTACAAAGAGAATGATTTGAAATCATATCTCATACGATATCTAGAATGGAGGAATATGTGATCCCTTATCTAAGGACACGCGTATCTGATAGGATCAGAGTTGACAGCGGATTTGGAAAGCTACGATTGCAGATCAGGATCTGAAGTCATACGCAGATTAGTTATTAGAATTATCCAAGTGGGAGACTGTTGGATTAGTGTCTAAGTCGATAACTATTTTGGTATGTACTTGACCCGATGGTGCATGGTCCTTTTGGGTTGCCTTCACCAAAGCAACTTGATCGGAGAAATAAATAAAGAGAGAGAGGTTATTATGATTTATTAATATGTTATAAGAATAATATATTAAAGGAGAAATCATATTTGCTTAATTAATATTGGTCAATAATTAATTAGGAATTAATTTTGTGATCAAGTGTAATTAATTAAACTAGAGGGGCTGAATTGTAATTATGTGATAGTTACAAAATATGGTAATGGTTATCCTAAATACGGGTTGAACGAATTCAAGGAGATAAGGATCCTTGAAATTGTCCAAAGGATAAAGGATAAGGGTTTTCAAGGCTTATCTTATGGTTGCTTTGTGGATAAGCAACTAGATAAGGATAATGACTGAAACCCTATCTCTACACTTATATAAAGACCCTAAGGCCTTAGAATTCGTGTACTTGTTCCCAAGGAGTCCTAAGAAAGAATTCTAACCTCTCTCCTCTCTCTTTATACCTTCTCCATTTGCTCTTGGTGTTTGTAAGCCATTAGAGGAGTGACACTTGTGACTCTAAGCATTCCAAAGTCAATTCAAGGAGATTTGGGATTGTTATTGCTACATAACAATCAAGGTACCATCTTAAACCTAATTATATGTTAATATCGATTTCCATATGCTAGAATTAGGGTTTATAGTCTTGGATTCAAAGCATGTACAATAGAGAAACCTAGATCCAAGCATTAGGGTTTCTATGAGCACATAGGATGTCTTATGACCAAAACCCATCACACGGGTCTATGGGGGGTGTACGCCCAGCGTACTAGATGTACGCCCAGTGTACGTCCAGAGTCGTTAAACCCTAATTTAAGGGTGAGCCACTATATATAGAACATCATGGCTTCGTCCCTAGCTCCCATATCGGCCTCCCTAGCCTGAGAAGAAACCATAGAACGTTTCAACCTTCATTTCTAGAGATCTTGGCCTTGGAAAGCTTTTCTTGGTGGTTTAAGCTTGAAAGAGGAAAAGAGGGAGTTGTCAAAGAAGAAGTTGAGTGGCTGGAGCTTGTAGATCTGGAAAGGCATCATCTTCTAGATCCCTTTTGAGGTAATAAGTCTCTAGCTTGACAATCATATTGTGTAGATCTATGTGTTGTGAAGTTTTGACACCATTCTTGTCCCAAAAACCTCATCTTGATGCATGAGTCGAGTTGGTTGAGATTAGCTGTCCTTTCAGACCTTAGGAGAGGTCTTGAGTAAGAAAAATAAGGTCCCAAGGGCCTTGGTTGTCTCATATGTGATATATGTAGGTCTTAATGGATTAAGACCTTGGATTAAGAGCTTTATGGACGTCCCAGGTAATAAAGTTTGAGAATTTATGGATCCTAGACATATTTGGCCTATGGATATGAAGTTTGTGTTCAAGAGCTTGAGCCATTAAGAACTTATGTGGATTTGTTCATAAGCGAGGTTACGCCCCGCGTAAACTGATGTACGCCCCGCGTACTCACCATTCTACCTGTACGCTTAGCGTATGTTGAAGTACGCCCCACGTAATCTATCTGTATGAATCATGATTTTTGGGCCTTAATTTGATTGGGCTGTCTATGGACTAATAAAGCTTGGGCCTTGACTGAATAGTATTCATGGAGAATATTGGGCCCAGTAATTATTATGGACCTTGGATCTAGGCCTGTTTGTAGAGGTAGGCCCAATTTAGTAAATTGGGCAAATATTAGGCTTTGTATGAGAGTTTGACTTTGGGCCTTGGCCCAATAAGAGGATGATGGACTTGAAGAGTGTTGTGGCCCTTAGTCACGGACTAGATTGAGTTAAGGGAAATTGGTCAATTTACCCTTGGAAGGATATTGTGATTAATCTAATGGTTATTTATGCTATTTTGGCTAGTTCGGGATTTTTCGATGAGTCGGTGATTCAGGAATCTGCTTCTTCAGTTCAGAGTTTCGGCAGTTGCGAAGTGAGTTATCCTCACTATATCGATAGGGTCTAAGGCACCAAGGTCGACCCTTTATTGGATTGTAATCCAGGTGTTGTTGTTGTGTTATTGCTTTGCTATGTTTGCATCCTGGTAGTTAGGATGGTAGATATTAGTGACCGGTTAGGTCGGTATCCTGTTTAGAGTATGCTATGAATGTGATCTGCTAGATCGGTTGACTGATGATTAATTGCTATTTGGTTATATGTTTATGTGTACATGGTTGGTTGACTGGGGTTGGGTTGAGGCGGATCCTGCTTTGTGATGTAGGCCAACATACCCAAGGCGGACCGGATATCCCGAAGGCCCAGCGAGCGGTCCGGATAGGCTGTAGGCCCCACGAGGGCGGAGTAGACGTGCTGAGGCTCGAAGAGTGGACCAGGCCGACTGAAGGCCCGGTGCGGGTGGACCAATCATACTATAAACTTAGAGAGTGGACCAGGTGGGTTGAAGGCCTGGTGCGGGCGGACCAACCGCACTGCAGACTCGAAGGATATGGCTAGACTCGGAAGGTTGACCAGGTGGACTGAAGGCCTGGTGCGGCGGACTAGTCACATAGTAGACCCAAAGTGCATGGCTGTTCAATGTTCCGTTATGATATGGCATGTATGTGTATGGTATATGTGGTTGGTATTTTGGGGGTATCTCACTAAGCTTTCAGACTTACTGTTGTGGTTTTAAATGTTTCAGGTACTTTAGGAGACCGTGACAAGGCAAAGGCGTGATCGTACCGCTCCTCATGTTTTATGTGTTTATGATGTGGTTCTAGGAAAATACTCTGATAATAAATGTATTAAAAACCTTTTTGTATTAACTTTATGAAATTGGGTTGTTTTTAAAAAGTTTGAATTGGCTTGAATTTATGGTCGTTACATCACGTGACTTTAATTGAATATCATCACAATGAATATACATGAATCATAACATAAACGTCACATGCATCAATATATTAAAACTGGGAGTGTTCACATCAAGTACATTGTTTTAACATTACACATTCATGACATAAATTTTTTGAGTGCTTTTAACAACATAATATCCTAACATTACTTCAGATTACTCTTCCGCTTACCTATTACCTGAGAATCCGATATTTTCTGAAAAAACTTTTGTTTATCAAAGTTTGAAGATCCATAAGTTGATGCATGAATGATTTCAAAAACATATATATGAAGGGTATTTTGTATTATAGTTATAAAATTTCGAGCAAGTAGTATTGAATTCCCCAGAAAACCCGATGTTTTCCGATGTTGAAATGTATTCGTGATTACTGAATTTTGTATTGTCTTAACGAATTGAAAGGACCTTAGATCAAACGATTTATCAAACAATGACTATTAATAAGAACAATGAAGTTTCACAAAGAACTTTCACTAAGAATGATAATCTCAGAAAGAGATTATTGTTTGCACAAAGCGGCTATTAGGGTTTGTGAAAGATGACGTCTCACAAACCTGTACAAAAGACTATATAGAACTATTATAGACAATCCCTACAAATCAGGGATGTTCCAGCTAACTAATAAACGATAACTATGGAAACAAGATAAATACTAAATCTGTTACATTATAAAGACATACACTGAACAACTTGTATGTTGACGCTGATGCTGACGCTCATGCTGATGCTGGATTACGTGCTGATGCTGAGTGATCAGTTTCAAACATCATCATATTATAAGGTTCGACCTTACAATCTCCCCCAATATGATGATGTTCAAAACAACAGCTATACTAGAACACCTCTAGACAAAAATTCTTCATACTCAACTTCAGCTTCTACTTTCACAGGCCAGTAAGGACTATCCAACAGCTCCTGTCTTCTATTCAGTAACTCCATAGCAATCAGTATGTGAAACTCTCCAGAGAGATCTTGATGACTCATGCACATTTGTCTTAAACCAACAAGATGTGCTGTTGGAGCTCTTGGAATTTCTGTAGTGTGCTGAAAACACATTTTCCTGTTTTTATCAAGATAAAACATTCCATGTTCAGGAACAGAGATGAACTTATGTTGAACCGGCTCAACACCGATAGGAAGAGAGTTGTTTATTCCTTCAGCACCAAAATTTAGAACCAATACATCTTCACTATCAACTTGAAATATGGTTCTTCTGATTCTTGGAACTGAGGAACCTGGGCATTGCTGTTGAGTACGCTGTGTAGGAACAAGATCTAGACGCTGAACTTTCTTGATCAGTAAATGAAGAGCACATGTCAGTTCTGAAGAGAGAGCCGAAGTTTTCTTGGATGCTAATTCGAGCAATTCCATCCATTCAGAGTATCCGTATCCGATCAGCTCATCCCTCTTGACAACTTCAGTGTATGGATGTTGAAGACCTTGATGAGTGATCAGCAAAGTAAGAATTTTCTCATTACAAGGTTTTGAAGCTTTAACTTTGATGATCTTATCACTGCTCACTCTTCGTTTAAGAACATATTAAAACCTCTTGCCATCAATCCTGTCAAGAACATTATCAGTCCTTGAGTTACTGCTACTGGGAGGAGGCTGTGAAGATTTGGATTTGGACTGATATTCTAAAAACTTTTGCATCTGAGCTTCAAAGGATCCTTTGGCCTGAAGTTTATGCTGAATGAGAGATTTATCAGCTTAAGCAATATTCTTTAGAAGCTGAGCTTTATTGGCTTCATCAAGAATTTGCTTAACTTGATTAAGAGACATGTTCCTTTCAGCTGCCAAATTGGATATGCTAACAACGGACTTAGGTTTCTTGCTGGGAAAAGAAGTATCAATATGTGAAACAACCAATTCAGTATCTGTTGCCTTGTGCTTGCGAGATAGTAGTTGAAGATCCTCGCTAGCTACATCTGAGTCTTCTCCTTGAACTGGCACAATGGGATCAATGAAGTTCATATCTAGCATTTGACACTCATTATCATGTTCATTTTCATCATCATCTGAGGCTTCTCCTTGAACTGGAACAGTGGGATCAATGAAGTTCATGTCCAGCATCTAACACTCATCATCATGTTCATCCTCATCATCATGCTCACTATCTTCAGCAAGCTTTTCAGTATCTGCTGGTCTATCAGACTCGTCAGTAGGCTTTTTAGTTTCTGCCTTTTTATCAGACTCGTGCACAGGCTGTGGGGGCTCGATTTGGTTTAATATGTTATCTTCAGATCCAAGCTCAATAGAATTAGTTTCTCCCCCTTTTTGATCATCATCATGGATCGGGCCAGGGGAAGGAGTTGACAAAAGAACTCCCTTTAGTTGGTGGACATCAACCTCAATTTTTAGAAGACGCTGACTCATGTCACGAGTTAGTGTAAGAAGCTCATTAAATGCTGGGGCCAGAATGTGAATGAACTGAGTACCTGGAAGTTCTTGTGAGCGATACTGCTCCCCCTGAGAAGGTTGCTCCCCCTGGGATGGTTGCTCCCCCTAAGATGGTTGCTCCCCTTGAGCTAAGTGAAACCTTTCAGTGACAGAAAGAGTATGATGAGAAAGTTAAGGGGATAGATGACCATCGTCCTGCGTTTCAGCTTGTTGATCAGCATGAATTTCATTGTTACCATCAGCTCCTTCATCAGTATCAGCGGTTAGTGAAGGAACAGTATATGGATTTGTGATCCATTCTCTCATTTGATCAGAGATGCCGCTGTCATTTGCCATTGGATCATCCTGATACATTCGTACTGACATGTGTGGGCATTGGATGGGGTTTCCAGAGTGGGAGTAGTAGGCTTCAGTGAAAAATTTATCTAGGACAAGAGCAATCCAGCATGGAAAGGGGACATGATCAGCGCGTACATTGGCACGAAGAAGTTGGACAAGCTGATCAAAGAAGAAAGCCCCATAATCAAGATGTTTGTTGAGAAGAAGGGAACAGACAACTTGTTGCTTATAAGTACTCAGTTGATCACCACTGCGAGATTTGTGACCCACACATTTGCACAGTGCCCTGGTGAAGAACTTCCATCCTGGAGTCATACATTGACGCAAAATGAGAGCTGATGGAGCACTAGCCTTCGAGTGATCATAGCCCAGTTGATCAAAGAGGCGTCGACATCGTTCAATAGTTGGAAGCTCAGAGAATGGTTCAAAAATTGGTAACCTGAGTGCAGCACTGAGGAGATCAGCGGTGATAAAAACTGAGCGTTGGCCACGCCCAATAGTCCCAGAGATGACGTTGTTTTCATCATTAACCGTTGCGGTGTAGTAGAACTCACATACTTGTTCGGGAAAGAACTCTGATGGAACCTCACTGATTGCGTATCGAATTCGGCAGGAGACTAAGAAATTGACAAAATCATCAAGTCCAAGACTGCGATGAACATCTGGTATATCAGGGTTAAAAACGACATTTGTGGCTTTGATGTATATGGGAAGAGGAGGAGAGTTTGGAGCTGGGACAACTCTTCTTGAAGTGGAGGAGAAGGTGAACAGTGATGCCGCCATTGAAGAGAGTTAGGATTCTAGGGTTTTTTTTTAAGAGAGAGAGAGGGAAGTTTGAATGATGGGAGGAAGGTTTGGAAGAGAGGTGAAAATGTTTAAATATGGGATTAAACGGTTAAAAAAAAGGTAATGATTATCTTTATCGAAAATAACTGCGTATCTTGACAGACTGTCAAATCAAAAAAATAGTCGTTGGGTAAAAAGAGTCGTTGTACTGAAGAGGAAATGACAATCAATGTCTGCGGAAGCGCTGAGATCATTGTCACAAAAAGTTACATGCTGAAAGATAGTTTTTCGTCAATTCAAGGTACAACTTGCTTGTTTAGGGTTAGCAAGGTGATTGGTGCGTGTGATAGATATTGGTTTAATTATCTAACCATCGGCACAGAGTGTCGAGTCTTTATCAGTGAGTGGTATTTCTTACTGAATTATTAGACACTGAGTGAGAAGAAGGTGAAGAGAGGATTGTTGTGTGTGATAGACCTTGGTGTTTTGGTCTAACCATCGGCAAAGACTGTTAGATTCTCATCAGCATGTGTTTTGTCACGTTGAATCACAGAATCAGTGTAAGATTGGTAAGAGGGGATAGTTGCGTGTGATAGAGCTTGCTGTTTTGCCTAACCATCGGCAAAGACTTTTAGATTCTCATCGGTATGCGTTTTGTCACACCGAATCACAGAATCAGTGTAAGATTGGTAAGAGGGGATAGTTGCGTGTGATAGAACTTGGTGTTTTGTCTAACCATCGGCAAAGAGTTTCAAGTTGTTATCAGTGTATGGTTTAATACAGTGAATCATTCAACTTTAGTTTAGAAGATTTATAGAAGAGATAGAGATAAGAAATCATACAATGTACTCAACATGCTAAACATCATCAGCACATCATCATCAGCAAAAAACATTAGTTTATAAGACAATAGCAAACATTAGTAAAACATTTTCAATCCAGAGTGATCATTCCAAGTTCACCAATAATGTGAGCATTCGTTTGAGTATCCAGGGCCTTGTTGAAAATATCAGCTAGTTGATCGGAAGTCTTGACATGTTTTAGAACAACCTTTCCCTTCTGAACATTGTCTCTGATGAAGTGATGTCTGATCTCGATATGCTTTGTCTTTGAGTGCTGAACGGGATTCTGTGTGATCTGAATGGCACTGGTGTTATCACTATATATAGGAGTCTTTGTGAATTTAAGCCCATAGTCTAAAAGTTGATTTTGAATCCATAAGATTTGAGCACAACATCTCCCAGCTGCAACATACTCAGCTTCTGTAGTGGAGATATCTACTGACGTTTTTTTCTTGCTGGACCAACTAATTAGTCGATTTCCAAGGAAATGACATCCACCTAACGTGCTCTTCTTGTCTAAGTTGCATCATGCATAGTCGGAATCAGTGTATCCAAAGAGTTCAAGCGCTGAGTCACGAGGGTACCACAGTGCCAAATTCTGAGTGGCCTTTAAGTATCAAAAGATGCGTTTGACTGCAATGAGATGAGACTCCTTGGGATTAGCTTGGAATCTAGCATAGAGAATGGTTCCAAACATGATATCAGGGCGACTTGCAGTGAGGTAGAGAAGAGATCCAATCGTTCCTCCATAAAGAGAGTGATTAACATCAGTGTCGGTGGGATCAGCGTGTAGCTTATCAGTCTTGGACACCGGAGTAGAAGCTGGTTTGCAGTCGCTGAGAGAGTACTTAACTAGCATGTTAGCAATATATTTACTTTGACAAATTGAGATACCTGATTTTTGTTGCTAAACCTCAAGACCTAAGAAGAAAGTCATCTTCCCCATCATGCTCATTTCGAACCTTTGAGACATGATCTCAACGAATTCTTTGCTCAGCTTCTCATTTGTAGATCCAAAGACGATATCATCGACATAGATTTGAACAAGAATCATTTCTGAGCCTTTCTTTTTGATGAAGAGAGTATTGTCAATTGCTCCTCTTTTGTAGCCATTTTCAAGAAGATATGATGTCAGTGTCTCATACCAGGCCCTAGGAGCTTGCTTCAGTCCATATACAGCTTTATCTAGTCTGCACGCATAGTCAGGGTGCTCTTTGTCTTCAAAGCCTGGGGGCTGTTTGAGAAATACTTCTTCTTGTAACACACCATGAAGAAATACCGTTTTGACATCCATTTGGTAGACATTGAAGTTCATGTATGAGGCATAGGAGAGAAACAGTCTGATTGCTTCAATGCGGGCAACCGGAGCAAAAGTCTCCCCGTATTTGATGGATTCAATTTGAGTGAACCCCTGAGAAACAAGTATTGCTTTGTTGCGAGTAATAATACCATCTTTATCAACCTTGTTGCGGTAGACCCAGCGTGTTCCGGTGATGGTCTTTCCTGATGGTCTGGGAACAAGGGTCCAAACCTTGTGCCTTTCAAACTCATTCAGCTCGTCTTGCATGGCTTTAATCCAGTCAGCGTCTTGAAGAGCTGAGTGTATCTTGTCATGTAAAATCATTGAAACGAAATTAAGATACATGCAAAAATTATTAGATACACGAGATCTGGTCCGGACACCATCATGAAGATTCCCAATAATTTGATCAACATGATGATCTCGATGTCCAGAAGCTGATTCCAATGGATTTGACACTGAAGTGTTATTGCTGAAAGGAACATCAGTTGCAGGAGAATCTTCAGTCTCAAGGGTTTCATCAGCATCAGACAAATGAGTTGTCGAGCTAACCGCAGTATCTTGATTTACAGAATTTGGATCTGGAATGATAGGATCAGGAATAACAGCTTCTTCTTCAGTATGAGAAACTTCATCATATGGGCAAGAGAGAAGCTCTTGAAAGATAGAGGAGGAATGAGCTACTTTTTCATCAGTGTATGATTCTCCATCAAACTTTACATGAATGGATTCTTCAATGCACTGCCTGTTCACATGAAAAACACAAAAAGCCTTTGAAATAGATGAATATCCAACAAAAATACCTTTGTCAGCCTTAGGCTCAAATTTTAATCTGGGATCGCACTGATTAAGAATATAACAAATGCATCCAAACACGTGAAAGAAGGATACGTCTGGCTTTCGACCTTTCAGCATCTCATATGGTGTCTTCTTGTGAACCCTGTGAATTAGAGATCGATTCTGAGTATAACATTCTGTATTAACAGCTTCAGCCCAAAACGACATAGGAAGACCAGCACGAATCATTAAGGTCCTTCCTGCCTCAATCAGTGTTTGATTTCTTTGTTCAGCAACTCTGTTTTGTTGAGGTGTGCGAGGAGATGAAAAGATCTACCCAATGCCTTTATAATCACAAAATTCTTCAAGATTTGAATTCCGGAACTCAGTGCCATGACCACTCCTAAGCTGTTTAACTTTGAGACCAGTCAGTGTCTCGTTTTGACGAATCAGGGAGATGATTTCCTGTGCAACATGACTTTTCTTCTTCAAAAAAACCACCCATGTAAATCGAGTAAACTCATCCACAACCACCAGAGTATACTTGTTTCCTCCTTGGGAACGAACAGGAATAGGTCTAAACAAGTCCATGTGTAGTAAATGAAGAGGAACATATATGCTAGAACATGACTTGGCTTTGAATGACGACTTGGTTTGTTTTCCTTTTTCACACGCTGAGCACATCTTTTCTTTGACAAAGCTGAGTTTTGGGAGACCTCTAACTAGATCTTGATTGGATATTTTAGATAGATTCTTAAAGTTCAAATGAGAGAACCTTTTGTGCCAAATCCAGCTGAGATTGGTTTGAGACTTTGTAAAGAAACATTGCATCAGCGCCTTGTCACTTGAGAATATGTCAAGAACATATATATCATCTTTTCTACTTGCTGAGAGTACAATGTTCTTGTCAGTGTTAACGACTCTTCCTTCCTTCTTTGTAAACTGAACTTCATAATCAGCATCACACAACTGGCTGATTGAGATGAGATTGTGTTTGAGACCCTTTACATATGAAACATTCTGAAACACCGCATTATTGCACTTGATGTTTCCATATTCTTTAGTAAACCCCTTTCCATTGTCTCCGTATGTTACTGCAGGACCAGTTTTCTTGACATAGTCTTCCAGGAGAGACTTGGATCCTGTCATATGTCTTGAGCAACCGCTATCTAAGTACCAAAGATGCTCCTGAACCTGCAATGCTGAGAAACTAGTTAGAACACACTGACCCATTGTAAGATGGGTCATTCACAAAGTTATTTGACAATATATTTTAGCACTCTTTAGGAAGATAGTTTAAAGAATTTGATTTAAGAGTCCATCTTCAATTTCTAACTTTGATGTTATCAGCTCTTAATGATGTTTTTATCAAACTTGCATTCACTGATTTTGTGATTCGTGTCACCACATTTGTAGCAAATTCTAGTACCAAAGTTTTTCTCGGTAAGAACATTTCTAGATTTAACACATTTAGATTTGAAAGATTCACCAAGTGAACTTTGAGTCCTTTTATTTGACATTGAATTACTACAGAATTCAGTGTTAGAAGAACTATAATCAGTGATGGATAAGGAGCTGACATCAGTATCAGATTTAGACTTATGTACTGAATCACTGCAATCAGGATAATGTTTAAGTTGTTCATGAACAGCATGAAACACTCCGTTTGAGATAGGAAATGCGATAATATTTTTAGTGAGAGGAGTTGGTCTCTCAAGATGTGTAGGGTAAGAAGTAGGATCAATCCCGGTAATTTCAATATTACACTCAGTAACACCATTAGAATCAGTAACACAGTGTTCATCAATGAGACTCTAATTAATAAAAGTGTTGCTGATAAATTTGTTTTTGAAACTATCTTTTAATTCATTCATGGAATAAAATTCAGATTCCTTTTCTTGAGATTTAAAAACCTTTTCAGCTTCATCAAAATTTCCCCCAAGGATTTTCTCACATGAATTAGGTATTTGAGCAGAAATAACATAATTAGCATTTTTGTGAGATTTAGCCTAAAGTTTTAAAACAGTTTGTTCTTTGTTCAAGAGGTCTTTAATTTTATCAATTTCAGCAGATAGTGAGGAATTTGATAAACTAGTAACTCTTAGATTTTCCTGAGTAGTCTCAATAATGTTATTTTTCAAGGATAGTTCAGTTTTAAGAAGATCAATTTGATTATGCACATCTCTTATGATTTGATTCTTCTTAGAATTAAGAACACCCAAATACTCAAACATTTTGATTTTTTCATTCATTGAATAGGAAACAAAGTTTTGAACCTGATACATTGAAGGAGAATCAGTGTTGTGCTTACTGGAGTTTTCAACTGCATCAGACATATCAACATCAAACGAACTGTTGCTGACTTTACATTCATCAGTGTCTTCTACCTTGGTCATCAGACATTTAACTTCATCATCTGATGACTCCTCATCAGTCTTCCAATTTTCTTCTTCAGCAACAAGAACTTTATGTTCCAAGTTCTCTGCTTTTAGTTTCTCAACCAACTTGTTGTACTTCTGCTTCCAGTATTCATCCGAGCTTTGGGTTCTTTGCTTGCATTCTTTTGCAAAATGATCAGTGCTACCACAGTTAAAGCACTGAGCTTTCACTTTTCTTTCAGTAGCATGTTTCTTGTCAGCATCTGATCTTTTTGAAGATTTCCCACTCATCTTTTTCTAAAACTTTGAGAAATTTCGGCCTGATTTCTCAAAAGTCTTCACAATTAAAGTCGCACTAGCAACAACCTTTTCCAGATCATCAGTCTCACTTTTAGAAGAATCAGTGTCTGAATGGTTTTCAGTGTCTGACTCTGACACTTGCTTTTTGTTTGAGAATAATGCTACTGATGACTCACGTTGAGCATCCTTCATCAACTCCTTTCTCTGAAGCTTGGATTCCTCATAGTATCAAAGGTTTCCATAGAGACTTTGTAAGTCCATTGTGTTGATCATCTCACTATTTTTTAGCACATCAACATGATTCTCGCAACCTGCACCCAGAGAATCCAAAAACTTCTGCACTAGAACAGTTCGATGCTTCAACTGATCTAGTCTCCGCAGATCATTAACAAGAGTATTAAACCTGTTAAAGGTTTGAGTCAGGGTTTCACCTTTCTTTTCAAAAAAAAATGTTCATACCTTCTGTTTAGATCATTTATTTGAGTAGCCTTGACTTCTTCAGTGCCTTCAAAAGATACAGTCAACGTGTCCATCATTTCTTTTGCTGAGATGCAGTTCTGAACCAGCCCAAAGATATTGTATGGCAAAGCATAGCTGATTGCAGCCAGAGCACGAACATCGAGACCATTCTTTCTTTTGTCATATGTTGTCCAGTTTTCTCTAGGTGTTTTCTTCATGACACCATCAGGAACATTGTTTTTCAAGGGCTGATACATCAGAACATATGGACCTTTTTCGATGATGTCTAACATGTCTTCATCTATAGATTCTAATGCATAGAGAGCTTTTATTTTCCACATAGAAAAATTGGTTTGATCAAACGGAGGAATTTTAGCAGAAGGATGATTTGATGAGTTTAAAGAGGAAGATGATGAAGCCATTTGTTTGATAAAAGAAACCTGATGTGATACCAATTGAAAGGACCTTAGATCAAACGATTTATCAAACAATGACTATTAATAAGAACAATGAAGTTTCACAAAGAACTTTCACTAAGAATGATAATCTCACAAAGAGATTATTGTTTGCACAAAGCGGCTATTAGGGTTTGTGAAAGATGACGTCTCACAAAGAACTTTCACTAAGAATGATAATCCCACTACTATCGTAAGTAACTTAGGGTGTCGTGGATGCGAAAGACACGAGGGTCAAACACGCATTTGATTACTGTGACCTTACTAGCTTTTCTAATGGGCCTCTAGGTCCCAATAGCACATAAAAGCTATTGAAAGTCCTTTTATAAAATATTGGGTCATGGAAGGCCCAATAATATATAAGCGTTATCCCTTTGGGCCCAAAGATCATGTTGGTGGGCTTACAAGGCCCAACAAGCATGATTTGAAACTCACAAACCCAAAGTTTGAAGATTTACTCATTGTAGTTATCACGTATCTATTGAAGTGTTTGGATTTACGATTGTTGTTTTCTATTGATTCGAGACCGAGTTTGAAGATTTACTCATAGATCCTGAGTTTGAAGATTTACTCATAGATCCTGAGTTTACACCTCTTTTGGTTACATATTTATAACAAAAACACATAAAGTCACACACATACATGCATAAAATCACTCATAGCATACACATACACATAGATCTACACATTTTCTTGTATTCTACTCCATAAAACATATGAAAACCGAAAAGAGAGGGGTATGAAGCTCACCTTGAGTTGTTGTTTCGGTTTTTGAAGAGAGGAGTGAAGAAAATTTCGATCCTAGTAAGCTTTCTTGGATGATCTCGAATTTAGAGGCTTCTAAGATTTGTGATATTGAGAAGTGATTTCCTTGTAGCCATTGTGATTCTCAAAATTTTTGAGGGAGAGTGTAAGGATGTTCTAGTGAGAGTTTGAGAGAATGGAGACGAATTCTGTGAGTGTATGTGTGTGTTGTGTTCGGCCGAGAGAAGAAGGGAGAGGGGAAGAGAGAAAATTGATGAGATGTTTGCTTGGAAGCATGGGATTTGCATGGAAACCCACCAATTATTAGTGAGGTGGAAATGAGAAAGTCAACTCCTCTTTCTCTTGTGGGTTTGGTCCAAGAATGGAGAGGGGAAAAGAGATGATTAGGGCATTTTGCCCTTAAGCCCATATTATAATTAAGTTAGATGATGCTTGGCCCAACTAAATCAAAGTATAATATATTTGACCTATTAGGGCTAAATTAAATTGGTTGTGACCCATTAAGGCCCAAAATATTATGTTTCATGTATATGGGTCCAATTAGGGCCCATTAGAGAGTTCTAGGTTCAAGATGGATAAATTGGAAGCTTATTAGTCCATCAGGCCCAATAAAGAAATCCTAGTCCAAAATGGACTTAAACCGGGATTTCAAAGGTTTCCAATTCTTTATTGACTATTTGTAGTGCTAGAATGAAGTATTTGATGAAGTTTTGTTGTTATAGAATAAGCATCATGCATGCTTTCATGTTATTGATTCATAGTTGTTATAAGTGTCGTAGTTACAAGGCATCAAAATTCCTAGTTGTGACATCATCCCCCCGTTAGAGGGAATTTCGTCCTGAAATTCTTTTGAAAGCTAGATTTTGAGAATGCGAGTATAGATGAGGGTACTTCTGCTTCATTTGATCTTTGCGTTCCTACGTGAATTATGGTCTGCGTCTCACGTTCCATCGAACTTTCATAATTGGAATGTGACTCTGCTTGGTACGCTTCACCTCTCGGTCAATGATTTCAACTGGCTCCTCGATGAACAGAAGGTTCTCATTGATTTCAATCTCCTCTAAAGGAATGATGAGAGTCTCTTCGAGTAAGCACTTTTTCAAGTTGGAACGTGGAACACAGGGTGTACACTACTGAGCTCACCAGGTAGTTGCAGTCTATAAGCCACTGGACTGATTCGGGTAAGAATCTCAAAGGGTCTAATGAATCGATGATTCAGATTGCCCCGCTTCCCAAAACGAATCACTCCTTTCAAAGGAGTGACTTATTGTAACACCATATCTTTGACCCTGAATTCCAAGGGCTTTCGTCGTTTATCAGCATTGCTCTTTTGTCTGTCTCGTGACGATTGCAGTCGTGCTCTAATATGAATTATCTTCTTGGTCATCTCGCGTATGATTTCCGGTCCTGTTAAGGCAGTGTACGGCGTTTTCCCTCTCGCTAGTTGGGTGTCTCCTACCTCAGCCCAGCACAATGGTGATCTACATTTACGCCTATATAATGCTTCGAAAGGAGCCACTTTGATACTCGAGTGATAACTGTTGTTATATGAGAACTCGATCAAAGGCAAGTGGTTATCCCACGATTTTCCAAAGTCTATTATGCATGCACGAAGCATATCTTCTAGTGTTTGGATGGTTCGCTCGCTTTAGCCGTCCGTTTGTGGGTGGTAGGCAGTGCTCATGTCGAGTTGTGTTCCCATGGAGTTCTGAAGTGATTTCCAAAAGTGGGATGTAAACCTACTATCTCTATCTGAGATGATATATACAGGTACTCTGTGGAGTCTCACGATTTCCTTGACGTAGATTCTTGTCAGGCGCTCCATCTTGTAGGATTTTTTTATTGGCAGGAAATGGGCGGATTTCGTTAGTCTATCAACTATTACCCAGATTGTGTCCAAACCATCCACCGACTTGGGTTGTTTGGTCACAAAATCCATGGTAATCCTCTCCCATTTCCACTCGGGAATTTCTGGTCGCTGTAATAGTCCGGAGGGCTTCTGACAGCGGAGGAGGTCCGCGCAGCACTTGATGTCGTGGCTGGTATGTATTCCTTTACTTATTCTATTTTGAGTTAGTTGTGATTATATTGTGTTATGCTTAGGTACTATACTTGTGAGTTCTATACCTACCTTGGTGTTATTTGAGTCGTGTGCGACTCGACCTGTAACACCGTAAATTTCAAAACAAATTTTTCAATTTTTTTATAAAACATAATTCCATCGATATTCATAAAAAAACAACCATTTAATTATCCAACAAGACAATACAAAATCCCAAGATCATAATATCAAACTCCGAGCGTGTGTGTGTACGGATCAAGCCGGCACCTTCCCGCGATCGTCACTAGTACCTGAAACAATAACATCAAACACTGTAAGCACAAAGCTTAGTGAGTTCCCCAAAATACCACATATAACACATATTAGCCACTCGAGGCTATAACTCTGTGGGTCCGTGCACCCAAACTCTGTGAACCCTCAGGTTCTAGCTCTGATAAATATGCACCACATAAATCACATAGAAATAATGCAGAACAACATGTAACATACATAGCATACCAATACTCTATCACATAACTCTGGTTACCTACTCAAGGTAAAGTATAATGAGAAGACTCACCTCGTGTGTCTCGGTAAGTCGTAAATCTGAAATCGCTAATCACTCGATCTGCCGAGCTATAGTCCCCCTATAGCACAATACATCTCTAATTAACACTTTCCCAACTAGGGTTGACCATACTATAACAAGTCAACTTAGGTCAACGCTGGTCAACGGTCAACGGTCAACTTTGACCGGACTCGGCGAGTACGCTATAGCGACTCGGCGAGTCTGAGCGTATACACCAATTTCCCTGGGATCCTCCCTTGACACGTCGAGCATTCTCCCAACTCGACGAGTTCCACCTGGCATGAGTTGTGGGGCCACCACGACTCAACTCGCCGAGTCTCAAGAACAACTCGGCGAGTCCAGTTTGACTTAGTCCACCTGTCCACTCTGACTCCCCCCTGACCCACTGAGTCCACCCTTCCCAACTCGGCGAGACCACCCACTGTGTGGTCGGGCAACATTCATGCTACTCGCCGAGTCTGTTCTTCGGACTCGGTGAGTCCGTGCCATGCAATGACTCAAACTTGCTCATAAGGTCAGATCCAGTCCATTAACCCATAGATCCAATCCTTCCAAGCTCATTTAGCACGTAAAGTTACAATCTTGATGCACATACAACCTCTATATGACCATATATGATGTTTTTGACTCAAATACTACAACACAAGGTCATGAACTCCATTGCCATACAAAAAGCTTGATGAGTGAGGCTCTCTGGACCTCTATGGGTCCAGATCCAAAACCTCAGCACAAGGAGGGAACCATTGGGCATCAAATCATCCCATAAATGTCCACAATAAGCCCTAAATCGCATAATACTTCACCAAATAGAATATAAACCGAAATCATACCTCTAGATTGATGATCTAGGCTCCAAATCCACGAAATAGCAACCTCCTTTGCTTCCTCTTGCCTAGGATCACCTCCTTCTTTGCTAAATAGCACCCACAAGGTCAAGATATGCTCCTTTCTCTCTCAAATCGTCCAAGCACTCAAGGGTTTCTCTCTCTCAGGGTTGGGTGAGCACAAATGACGGCCATAAGGCCCTTTAAATAGGTCTCAAACCCGGAAATTTAGGGTTTCACTACACAGCGCAGACTCGCCGAGTCCATATCCTGGACTCGCCGAGTCCGGGCGCGTTCCATCGTCCAATCCGCGTCTCTACTCGGCGAGTCTGAGCTCCAACTCTCCGAGTCCCTCTCACAATTTAAAAAAAATTCAATTTACATGATACCTGGCAAAAGTTCGGATGTTACAACTCTCCCCCACTAGAACTAGACTTCGCCCTCGAAGTCTCGCTCTAAAACAGCTCCGGGTGCTGCTCCCGCATCATATGCTCTGGCTCCCAGGTCATTTCTGATCCCTTCCGATGTTGCCACTGAACCAAAACCAGAGGTACCTCCTTGTTTCTCAAAACCTTGATCTTCCGATCCCTGATGGCCACTGGTCTCTCAGCATAATTCAGGCTTGCATCAACCTGAATATCCTCTAATGGAACCACTGCCGACTCATCGGCTATACACTTCCTCAACTGCGATACGTGAAAAGTGTTGTGAATCTGCCCCAACTCTACTGGTAACTCCAACCGATAGGCTACCCGGCCTACCCTTGCAATCACACGAAATGGACCTATAAACCGGGGCCCCAATTTGCCCCTCTTCCTGAACCGGATCACTCCTTTCCAAGGAGAAACCTTCAGGAGAACGAAGTCGCCGACCTGAAATTCCAGCTCGGACTGGCGTCTATCCGCATAACTCTTTTGTCGGCTCTGGGCGGTCAATAACCTTTGTCTGACCTGCTGTATCTGCTCTGTCGTCTGAATCACGATCTCTGTACTTCCCATTACCCTCTGCCCAACCTCTCCCCAACAAATGGGAGTCCGACACCTTCTACCATACAACAGCTCAAAGGGCGGCATACCGATGCTCGAATGATGGCTGTTATTGTAGGAAAACTCTGCCAAGGGCAAATACGTATCCCAACTACCCCCAAGATCCAATACACATGCTCGAAGCATGTCCTCAAGCGTCTGAATCGTCTGCTCACTCTGGCCGTCGGTCTGGGGGTGATATGCGGTACTAAAATGCAGCTTAGTACCCAACTCCTCATGAAATTTCTTCCAGAACCGGGAAGTGAAACGCACATCGCGGTCTGAAACAATTGAGATCGGCACCCCATGCCGAGATACAACTTTCCTCACATAAATCTCCGCCAACTTTTCCGCCGAAGAACTCTCACTGGTGGCAAGAAAGTGAGCGCTCTTTGTCAACCTATCCATAATCACCCAAATTGCATCGACTCCTCTGGCAGTCCTCAGCAATTTGGTGATGAAATCCATAGTGATTTGTTCCCACTTCCACTCGGGAACTTCCAATGGCTGCAACTTGCCATGCGGTCTCTGGTGTTCGGCCTTTACCCTTCGACAGGTCAAACACCTCTCGACAAACCATGCGACATCCCTCTTCATACAAGGCCACCAATACTCTTTCCTCAAGTCCAAATACATCTTCGTAGCCCAGGGATGGATCGAAAATTTCGATCTATGAGCCTCCTCCATCAATGTAGTACGCGTACCGCCCACATACGGTACCCAGATCCGGCCCTGATAAGTCATAAGCCCTCGACTATCCGATACAAACTCAGAAACCATCCCAACGACCCGTTCTCTCTTCTGCATCTCCGGTCGCACAGCCTCGGCCTGTGCCCCACGAATGGCATCCAGAACTGGAGCTATCACTGTCAATCTCAAACATACCTCTCGCAGTGGAGTATTCTCCGCCCTGCGACTCAACGCGTCGGCTACCACTTTAGCCTTGCCCGGGTGGTACAAGATCTCGCAATCATAATCCTTGACCACATCTAACCACCTCCTTTGCCGCATATTCAGGTTAGGCTGATCCATCAAGTACTTCAAGCTCTTATGGTCCGTGTATATCGTACAACGAACCCCATACAAGTAGTGCCGCCAAATCTTGAGGGCGAACACCACTGCCCCCAACTCCAAATCATGTGTGGGGTACCTCGTCTCGTGAGGCTTCAACTGCCTCGATGCATATGCTATCACATGTCCCTTCTGCATCAGTACCACTCCCAGTCCTAATATTGATGCATCACAGAATACCACAAAACCTTCCATCCCTTCCGGAAGAGCTAATACCGGAGCTTCACACAGCCTCTGGCGAAGCGTCTCAAAGGAGATCTGCTGCTCGGGACCCCATAAAAATGTAACGCCCTTCTGGGTCAATCTGGTGAGTGGCACTGCAATCTTGGAGAAATCCTTAATAAACCTCCGATAATACCCTGCCAACCCAAGGAAGCTCCGGATCTCCGAAGGTGACTTTGGCACCTCCCACCTCATCACTGCGTCAACCTTGGCCGGATCGACCAATATCCCTTTCTGATTAACGAGGTGCCCCAGAAACTGGACCTCCCGCAACCAGAAATCGCACTTGGAAAACTTTGCATAAAGTTTCTCCGATCTCAAAACTCCAAGAACCTCCCTCAAATGCTCCTCGTGTTGCTCTCTAGATCTCGAATATACCAAAATATCATCAATGAACACAATCACCGACCGATCCAACATCGGCCGACATACCCTGTTCATGAGGTCCATAAACACAGCCGGGGCATTGGTGAGCCCAAAAGGCATCACCACAAACTCATAATGCCCATAACGCGTCCTGAATGCTGTCTTCTGGACATCCTCGTCCCGCACTCTCACCTGATGATAGCCTGACCTCAAATCGATCTTGGAGAACCAAGATGCTCCCTGTAATTGATCGAATAAATCGTCGATCCTCGGCAACGGGTAACGGTTCTTGACCGTCAGCTTATTCAATTCTCGGTAGTCAATACACATGCGATGCGAGCCATCTTTCTTCTTCACAAATAGAATGGGTGCTCCCCACGGCGAGCTACTCGGCCGAATAAACCCCTTCCCCAGCAACTCCTGAAGCTACGAGGATAACTCTTGCATCTCTGGAGGCGCAAGGCGATAAGGCACCTTAGCAATAAGCGCGGCTCCCGGAACCAAATCGATACCGAACTCCACTTGCCTCACGGGAGGCACACCTGGTAACTCTTCGGGAAAAACATCTGGAAACTCGCGCACCACCGTAACTTCATCCACTGAACTCGGTCTCTCGGAGATCACTCGTGTATCCATCACGTACACCACGAAACCCTTACAGCCCTGCTGTAAACACTGCCTCGCCCTAGCGGACGAACAAAAGGCAGATCCAGAACGTGTACCCTCGCCGTAAACCGAAAGAACTCCCCCACTAGGATCTCGTATGGTCACCAACTGACGCTCGCAATCGATAACCGCGCCGAAACGGCTCAACCAGTCCATGCCCACTATAACACAGACATCACCCATCGCAATAGCAATCAGGTCGATCGGGAACTCAACCCCAAAAATCTCCAATACGCATCCCCGGAGGACCTCCGTGGCACAAATCACTTTGTCGGTGGCTATGGAAACCCGCAGGGGCCGACTCAGTGCCCCACGACTAACACTGATATGCTGACTAAATGTCAAAGATACAAAAGATCGACTCGCACCCGAGTCAAATAACACTAAAGTAGGTACAGAGTTCACGAGGAAGGTACCTATGTATATCATAATATAAGCATAATATCTCAACACCAAAAATAAATAATAAAAAGGGAACGTACCAGCCACAACGTCGGGTGCAGCACGGACCTCTTCCGCAGTCAGCTGAAAGGCTCTCCCTCGAGCTCTCGGTGCCTCGGCCTTCACGGGCCGACTCTCTGTAGCTCTGATGGCGGCGGGAGCAGATCCCTGAGACGCTCCGCGCAGCAGCTGACACTCTGCCTTCCGGTGTCCGGTCTGGTTGCAGTGGAAGCACACTGCAAACCCCTTGGGGCAGTCCTTGGCCATATGCCCCTCCTTGCCACATTTGTAGCAAGACCCTGCTCGACAGACTCCATCGTGACCCTTGCCGCACTTTCCACAAGTGCGGCCCCTTTGGCTCCCGGGTTTGGGATCAGCGGGCTTGGCCCGCTTGGCTGCCGGCTGGAACTGTGCCGGCCGCCGATCCCTCCCTAGAGACTCCGCCTCCTCCCTGGCCTGAGTCTCAAGCTCAATCTCCCTCTTTCGGGCATTTGCCTGAAGCTCAGCAAATGTCCGATACGAGGAGTTCGCAGCGAACTCCCAAATATCCCGTCTCAGAATGCTCAGGTAACGGCTCATACGTGCCTGCTCGGTGGACACGTGCTCAGGGCAGAACATCGCCCTCTCATGAAACATCCTCGTAATCGCTGTAACTGACTCGGTACCCTGCTTGAGGGTCAGAAACTCCTGTGCCAGACGCTCCCTCTCCACCTGAGGAACGTACTCATCTCGGAACATGGTAGTGAACTTCTCCCAGGTCACTGCCGAGAGCTCAGTAGGCGTGAAGTGCGCCGTCACAAACTTCCACCAGTCCTTCGCTCCCAAGCGAAGTTGGTTCAGCGCGAACCGAACCTTCAAATGCTCAGGGGACGAGCAAGTGAAGAAGCATCCCTCCATGTCAGATATCCACCTCATAGCTGCCACCGGATCCTGCGTACCATCAAACTCTGGTGGTTTGGTGTTTCTGAACTCCCTAAACAGTGACGCATCACCTCCCTGGGGCCTCGCCGCAGCGATCGCTGCGGTAGCCGCTGCGACAGCAGCCTCAGAAAGAGCTGCATAGCGCTCGTCAAATGTCTCAATCAACGCGGTCTTAATAGACCCAAACATCTCTGGTATCTCAGCTCTAATGACCGCAGCCACCTCCTCATGAATGATCTGTCGAATCTCCTCATCACTAGCTCCGGCATCCTCTGGCATGTGACGTGTCCTCAACATGATCAACCTCTGAAATACAACATGCGATAATTAGAATTCACTCGAACACTCTTACATTCGACAATCCACCCCTCCTTGATTCTTGGTATCCCAAGATTCTTATTTGGGCCGTGTACCGCACCGGTACTTTCAGTAGTACGGGCCCAATACTACTGTCCGCACCGTCTCAGTACACACCCCAAATCTTTCTCTTCGGATCCCAATCCCCAAGTACTCTATTATGCTCAAATCACTTTCTAACAGATCTCTCACAAGCCCCTAGCTGCTATCTACTCACTCTCAGCATCTCATAGCAGCTCACCCCTCCCTAGGCTAAGGCATCACAAATCAGGCCACTCTAGTCCTATTAGCAATACCTAGCCTACTCTAGCATGCAAACGCATCATATTAATATTAATTATCACATAATATAAAGGTATTTTGGGAATTCACCGTTCGAGCGCTGACTAATCGTACACACGTTTCTTCCTGGAATCTGTTTCCTTTTCAAGAAAATCTTTTACTCTTAGAAAATTTTGGTTTTATTTTGAAAATACTTTTCCAATTCCTCAGTTTGAGTTCAAATACCCCCAAAGGTGTACCCGAATCCCTCAAACCAAGGCTCTGATACCAATTGTAACACCGTAAATTTCAAAACAAAATTTTCAATTTTTTTATAAAACATAATTCCATCGATATTCATAAAAAACAACCATTTAATTATCCAACAAGACAATACAAAATCCCAAGATCATAATATCAAACTCCGAGCGTGTGTGTGTACGGATCAAGCCGGCGCCTTCCCGCGATCGTCACTAGTACCTGAAACAATAACATCAAACACTGTAAGCACAAAGCTTAGTGAGTTCCCCAAAATACTACATATAACACATATTAGCCACTCGAGGCTATAACTCTGTGGGTCCGTGCACCCAAACTCTGTGAACCCACAGGTTCTAGCTCTGATCAATATGCACCACATAAATCACATAGAAATAATGCAGAACAACATGTAACATACATAGCATACCAATACTCTATCACATAACTCTGGTTACCTACTCAAGGTAAAGTATAATGAGAAGACTCACCTCGTGTGTCTCGGTAAGTCGTAAATCTGAAATCGCTAATCACTCGATCTGCCGAGCTATAGTCCCCCTATAGCACAATACATCTCTAATTAACACTTTCCCAACTAGGGTTGACCATACTATAACAAGTCAACTTAGGTCAACGCTGGTCAACGGTCAACGGTCAACTTTGACCGGACTCGGCGAGTACGCTATAGCGACTCGGTGAGTCTGAGCGTATACACCAATTTCCCTGGGATCCTCCCTTGACACGTCGAGCATTCTCCTAACTCGACGAGTTCCACCTGGCATGAGTTGTGGGGCCACCACGACTCAACTCGCCGAGTCTCAAGAACAACTCGGCAAGTCCAATTTGACTCAGTCCACCTGTCCACTCTGACTCCCCCCTGACCCACTTAGTCCACCCTTCCCAACTCGGCGAGACCACCCACTGTGTGGTCGGGCAACATTCATGCTACTCGCCGAGTCTGTTCTTCGGACTCGGCGAGTCCGTGCCACGCAATGACTCAAACTTTCTCATAAGGTCAGATCCAGTCCATTAACCCATAGATCCAGTCCTTCCAAGCTCATTTAGCACGTAAAGTTACAATCTTGATGCACATACAACCTCTATATGACCATATATGATGTTTTTGACTCAAATACTACAACACAAGGTCATGAACTCCATTGCCATACAAAAAGCTTGATGAGTGAGGCTCTCTGGACCTCTTTGGGTCCAGATCCAAAACCTCAGCACAAGGAGGGAACCATTGGGCATCAAATCATCCCATAAATGTCCACAATAAGCCCTAAATCGCATAATACTTCACCAAACAGAATATAAACCGAAATCATACCTCTAGATTGATGATCTAGGCTCCAAATCCACGAAATAGCAACCTCCTTTGCTTCCTCTTGCCTAGGATCACCTCCTTCTTTGCTAAATAGCACCCACAAGGTCAAGATATGCTCCTTTCTCTCTCAAATCGTCCAAGCACTCAAGGGTTTCTCTCTCTCAGGGTTGAGTGAGCACAAATGACGGCCATAAGGCCCTTTAAATAGGTCTCAAACCCGGAAATTTAGGGTTTCACTACACAGCGCAGACTCGCCGAGTCCATATCCTGGACTCGCCGAGTCCGGGCGCATTCCATCGTCCAATCTGCATCTCTACTCGGCGAGTCTGAGCTCCAACTCGCCGAGTCCCCCTCACAATTTAAAAAAAATTCAATTTACATGACACCTGGAAAAAGTCCGGATGTTACACGACCATTCGTATCATTAGTGTTTAGTCACCACATCAGTATCCGATGTGAGGCATTGGATTGAACTCTGAGAGTTTCTATAGCCGATGAGAATGATGTTTTCGCTACTGATATGATCCAAGGATGTGTGCTCAAGATTTTTGGTCTTGAGTTTCCAATAGATCTAGTATTTATCGTGATGGTTGATGTCTGTGTCATTATGGGCATGGAGTGGTTGAGTCGATTTAAAGGTGTTGCTTCGTCCGCTTGACCTCTCGATCGATGGTCACTACGGTTCTTCCACGAAGGTGAGGCTCTCGTTGATCTCGATCTCGTCGAGTGGGATTTCGAGAGTCCTGACGGAAAGGTACATTTTCAAGTTTGAGATGTGAAGGGTAAAATGTACATTACTGAGCTCGCGGTGTAGGTTGGGTTTGTGAGTTAAGGGTCGATTCGGGCAAGAATCTCGGAGGTCCTAATTTTCTTGGATTTAGCTCTCCACTCTTTCCGAAGCGTATCAAGCCTTCCTAGAGTCAGACTTCCAAAAGGATTTGGTCTCTCACTTCGTATTCCAAATGTTTCTTTTTCTTGCTTCCCTTTCCAGTCAAGGGCCACTCCCTTCTGAGTCAAAGTCGTAAGAGGTTCTGTAATTCGCGAGGAGTTTGAATAAACTTTTGACAGTAGGGAAACGATACCTAGAATTTGGCGAATTCATTAAGCGTCTTTAGTGCTGAAAAATTCTCAACGGTTTTGATCTTTGGAAGGGTCCGCAAGAATTCCCACATTACTAATAATGTGTCTTAGGAATTCGACTCTTCAAATCTAAAACTCGTATTCAGAGAACTTCGCGTAAAGCTTCTCTGATCGTAATGTTTCCATGGTTCATTGTAGATGCTCTTTATGATTTCCTTCTTGCTACGAGAGTAGATAAGTAAGTCATTTACAAGGACAATGAAAAACTGATCCAAGTAAGAATGGCGTACCCTATTCATTAAGTTCATGAATAATACGGGCCTATTGGTCCTATCCGAAGGATATCACTTCGGACTCGTAGCGTCCGTATCAAAATTGGAAGATTGTCCTAGGGACATCATTCACTAACACTCGTAACTGGTGATATTCGGATTTTAGGTCCATTTTTGAAAGGTACATCTCTCGCCTAAGCACATTTGATTGCGGAGTTCTGATGGGATCTGGTGCATTAGTACTGGTATGATCGCACCTACTGAAGTCTGTCTTCTTGAAGAATAAGAACGGAGCTCTTGAGGGTGAGGAGCTTGGTCTTCTCATTCAATTTTTGAGTAGTCGTTAAGATATCTGGACGGTTCTTGTATCTCCGTTGGTGTGAGAGTGTAGGGCGATCGGGTTACAGGAGTCATATTGGGTTCTAAGTTCGTCCGCATGACGATGCGAGCACTCGTAATCTTGGGCAGTCTCCGTCGTGAAGTTCATATTAGAAGTCATACATGGTTCATCAATCGTAGTCTCATTTATACGAGTCGTATATAATTAAGATTGAAAAGGTAGTCGAATAAATGATTCTTCTTTAACCTCACATACCAACGAGGGAAAGAGTTAAAGTGGAATCATTAATTCTAAACCTATAGAACCTAGATTATATGCAACCCCTGTGTATACATACTTTAGTGATAGATCAACCGTAAAGGTCCTTGTTTTGAACTTGAAGTACTATACGAGTGGTACTTCGGGGAGGTTTGCTGAGGTTTCTTCGGAAAGGATAATAAATATGAGGTACTCTACGCATGAGTACTTCGTTGTTCTGGAATGACTGCTTCGCCAGAAAGACGATTTCGAAGAAAGAGATGTGTGCACGAAACTGGTATTGTGTGAATCGAGTTGACTCAGATCGTAAGATAATGTTGGGCTTACTTAGAAGTAAAAGACATTAGATTTGAACATAAAGGTGTTACAGACAAAACACAACAGTGCAGCTTTTAAAAGAGTTACAGTACTGTAGAGTACTATAGGAATGTTGTTGCGAATAAGGTATACTACAAAAGGCAAGTTTACGTAGCATGAGGGCCCTTTAACTGACGGGATCTCTCAAAAGATAAGGCTCGAGTTGCACTAGTTTTAAACATTTTTTATGGGTCTGTTACAACGAAACGCCTTAATTACATTATCGTGGGTCCGGAGTAGTCTCTCCTGCGACACTAATCCTTAATATTCTCCCATCTGAGCCGGAGTTATTTGTTATGGGACAATCCTTTTTGAGGTGTCCAGTCTCACCACATTGGTGGCATGTCTGACTCGTACTAGAATTGGCGGTGGAAGTGAGGTGTCGAGTTGGAGTTATATGGACGTGGGTGCTTTCGTTGTTCTTTCCGTTTGGACAATTCTTGTGATAGTGTCCTGTCTCACCACAACTATAGCAAGCCTGGCTGGCTCCTGTGGTGGAGATGGCTCTATAGAAACCGGCAATGTGCCCCAGTGTATTACAATTGGTACATTGCAATACTCGGTAGGCTCCGTTATGATGATAGCTACACTCGTTACACTTTGGGAGTGTTACCTCATAACGCTTGGCCGGTACGGAGGTGGCAGGAGTCTCCACTTGCTGTTGTCGCATGGCAAGCCTTTGAAATCGCTTGCGTTCTACTTGGGTTGACGTTTTCGTTTCTTGAACTCTGGGTTGTGGCTTTGGGTCGGATTGTCACAACGATGGGAATTGTCAACCCCTTTGTCGGTCTTGTATGTGCTGCCAGAGTTGAAGTGTGCAAGGACAGCAGTCATGGCAGCTGTTGCTACGGCTTGTAACGTAGCGACATCGATCTGGAAGATAGGGATTTCGTTGCTCGGTGGGCTATCTCTAGGTGACGACATGATTCTATAATACAAAAGAAAATGGGTTCGTGAGCTATTACGGTTGAGCCCTTTTTAGGTTTGATTCTGACTAAGAGATGAGTTATTATACATGAAAACTTAGCTTATACATATTATGATATAATCACGATTGGGCGGATAATAAAATGTGTGATTATACTCTAGTTCCACATCCCAACAAGGAAAAGAAACTAAATTAAAAATCTCACATTCTATTGTCTACCAGGTCTTCGTTATATATAACTCGGGAATGTATAAGCAAGGACTGTCATAATAATAATCCTCTTACAAATCCTTTTCGATGAAGTAGAATTCCTAGTAAAGGCTACCATTGACCCTAGATGTACTTCGATCGTTCAATTAAAGAGTAAGAGTATGTTCTCGAAGGTTTGGCCTACATCCCGATGATGCAGCCCTAGTACGGAATAGAAGTATGTTCACGAAGGTTTGACCTACATCCCCATGATGTAGTCCTAGTAAAGAGTAGAAGTAAGTTTGTAGAATGGTCTCAAGATGTTTGTCGTTTGAGCCGAGGTATTATAGGTTGGTGGATAATATGATCCAACCACTGAAAGAGATTTGAAAATGATTCTGGAGTTAAATTACTATAGTCCAATGACTTGACTAAAGCAAGTTTCAGATAGACTCCAATAAAGGTATGATGAAAGTGTTTTAACAAAAGAGTGACACGGAAGTTAGCCGCCTGTCAATATCATCGATGTTTAAGATGTAATAAGTTCGGGGAAATTGACCTTGTAATAGGTATTACATCACATCTGGAGTAGAAAAGTCTTTGACAGCATAAAGACCTAACTAAAAGTACTTACAGTACTAGGTAGTCACATAGAAAAGTGCTACACAGAACATAGACAGGAATACGGTTCTTTAAAACATAGAAGGAAAGTAAAGTATCTCCTAATGGCAATGGTCACCCCTATGGTGAACCCTTAGTTCGGCTAGTTTTCGTTCCATATCAAGCATGTATCTTTCGTATACTCTCTTGCGTACTCGGAGCTCTATGAGTTCGGATCGAGTTTCGGCTAGAGCTTGTAGTAGGGTCTCATGGTTTCTCTCATATCTCTCATGAGCGTGTTCAAGGCGATTGGTGCGGATGGTATGCATTCCTGAATTGGTATCAACCTCTGCGATACGATGGAGAGCCGTCCTGCCCTGAATTTCGTTTTGGGCAACTCTACGGATTAGGAATGGTAGAACTCTGTCTGTTGAGCTCCCTTCGTTTACGTTGTAGAAGCTTCGGTCTCCATTAAACGGCCTAGGTTGATCTTGCTCTTCGCTCCATGTTTCCAAGCATTCTACCCAAGGAGGCGTCGGGCCATGAAAAGCCGGACGAGGGTTAGGATTTGGAATGGGAGCTACCGGAGGTAGGTTCTCAACCTCGGGCTCGGAGTTATCATCATCTGAAAAGTATTCAGCATGGTGATCATCCAAAGGGATTGGATGATCATCCCCGGGTTCTTCTCCAAACCATCCAGCATTGCCTTCATTCGGAAGGTACGAGTTTCCGTGGGGATGGAGTCTAACCATGTTATCTATGCGAGAATTTAGGGTAAGGAAATAACTATTAGACAAACTATCTAGATAATTATTAGAAAATCTTCATTAGTTACATCACTATATTTAAAGTGCATACCAGTTATATGTAATTAAAACAGGATAGGCCTTCTAATAAGTGACCTTAACTCCAAATTCACAAGCAACCGGGGTAAAGCAAACACTTCACAGATTCTAAGTCTATGACATCGTAGTTACATATAACCTTAGTGTATCCACTTACCAACTATTAACTTAGTAATGAAGATTATTTTAAGTTCTCAAGCAAGTAATTATAGTAACACAAAATACTCGTATAGTATTTTAGACTTAGGTTCTGTTATAATGTTCTCATTGTGGTAGTGTTGGTAAGGTTTTAGACTTATTGACACATCACAACCATTCTTAGGCATGTGCTAATCACTCCTCGGACCAACATAGTTGATCAGGCTATGCCACTCCCAAGATTGACCATACATCCCTGAGCTTACCTATGATATTCAACAATCGTAATACTTTTGTTCTTGTCATTGTGACACATATTTTAGTATGAATGTAGGCACGCATACTTAGTTAAATATTTTACTATTTAAAAGTATAAGCTCTTGGTTAGAGTATTTTTAATCCCATTGTATTTATAGTTAGTATATCTTTTATGGGTTGATATACTTAATTCACTATAAACAATGCTTTGATACCAGTCTGTCACACCCCAAAACCGAGAACGGCGGAATTGTTCTGGGGCGGAGGACGTCATGTAGTGTATCACAACAATGTAAAGTAGTAAACAAGCAACAACATCATCCATTGCATTAATAGTATAAATTTAATTACAAGTGTGTTCTTTCATAGTACAAGACAACATAATAAATAATCAAAATAAAAGAGGAGTCTTGATTTCTCCGTCTTCACAAAACCTGGTTGGCGTACCTGTCTATTTGTGACCTGAGAATACAAGTTATTTTGAAAGCGAGTAGCAGCAATAAAGCTGGTGAATTCATAAGTATCATCGTGTCTTTGATTTGTAAAACTGGAAAGTAAAGACTTGTAAACATTTGGAGAAAAATTTGGATAAGTATGAAAATGTTTGTAAGTAGTTGTCAATGTTTGAAAATCCTAGAAAATCCCTATGATTCCTACTATTATAAAAAGTAATCTTCTACCAAGACCTAACTGTTTTGAAAGTATCCTTCTACCAAGACCATATTGTTTTGAACGTAGCCTTCTACCGAGACCAGAATTTTTTGAAAGTAGTCTTCTACCAAGACCAGACTGTACCCCTATTATTATTATTTTCTACCTCATCGATTATGTGAAAATGGCACATGGTAAAGGTATTAATAATATATTAACCGGATTTTTAATCCATTTGCAATTGTCGTATGCAACGTGTAAGTACTGTAGTATTTGTAATAAGTGACTACTTTGTACTAATTTGCCTTAATTGAGGGTTAAGGCATAATGTGATGGCTAGAACCCATACTATACACTCTCTATCAAGAGATTTTGGGAACCAAATGCGAACCTGCATTACTGTAAGCCGTGAACATCCACATTACTATGATCATGTATACCTAATATAACTATCACAAAGTATTGGTGATTCATTGGTATAGTTAGATCCTGAACTTGTTCCATGCTATAGCACCTTGTTATGTTAGTTATGTTATCGTTTAATGTAAGCATAATCATGTAATCGTATCTATGTAAGTGTATTCATGTAAGTGTATCTATGTAAACATATTCATGTAAGCGTATCTATGTAAACGTATTCAAGTAAGCGAATTCATGTAACATGTAATGTATTAGTATAGACTCATGAATGAACTAACTATGGTGTGATTCCGTGTACTTGGAATGGTAAATAGTATCTCCTAACTACACCTATTATAGTTACTAGTAACGTACGAGTATAACCGGAAGTATACCTTTGCTACCCAAAGGTACTGAACTGACTAGTGGAACCTTTATACCTATATATGTATACATGATGTATAACTAATATTTAGACGACATTTGGACGAGCAACCGATGCCCTAAGGCCACATCCCAACGAGGAAAAGGAAATAAAGCGAGCTAGTCATCCATAGTCCTTTAAACATTATTTATATAACTATACATATCTAGACATTCATTTTACAAGATAAAAGCATAAAAGAAGTTTTGTAAAACCTATAAAAAGATTAATACAAAGAAACGATGACTTGATGTCAGCTTATAAAACGATGTGAAAGTATTTTGTTTGATAAGACAGTTTAAGTATTAGGAAAACCTTTGTTTGAAAACACATTTGTAACAGAGTTTGAAAGGAAACCTACAGTATGTAAGACAGTTTGATAAAGAGTTTTAAACATGTGAAAACGTTTAAGAAATTCATTTGAAGAAATCTGTTTGGTAAAACAGTTAACGTACAGTAAATCCATTTGCATGGTAGTTATTAATCACATGTGATTGATATAACAATTAGCATGGTTCAACTTGTATGGAAGTGTCGGACAAGTGCTTAGTGTCAAGTGAAGACTTAGACACACACAATGTTCCTAATAACATATGAAGACATATGTATATATATAATTAGTGGTTATAACACTAATTAAACATGTATAAACATCCTAATATGAGGAAAACACTTTGGTCAATGTATTAAGAGGCTATTGGGTTGCAACAAAGGAGTGCAAGGCCTTATACGGGAGTTTATGGTCTATGGACCATGTTTGTTGGAGTTTACGGCCCAGGGGAGTTTACTCCTGGTCGTAACCTCTCAATTGGGTCACCAAATGAGGCTTAAAACTTTTATAACTTAAGTGGTTAAGTGTTCAAAGGCTTAAACAAGATGTTGGGTGAGTTTAAGGTCCAAGAATGACCTTGTATGGTGTTTACGGTCTGGGGACCACTTCCCCATGAGTTTATGGCCGTAAACTGATGGTAAGAAGCACCATTTCGTGTATTGAAGTCCTTAGTTCAATGGTGTAAAGTTCTATGCTAATATCCAAGGCTTACTAAGGTGTTAGGGGCATCAAAACACCCTTTGGGGGTGTTTACAGTTTTGGGAGATTCCCAAACTGTAAACTTGTGTTCATAGGGTTTTTTGGTGTTTTTCAAGTGCTGAACTCATCAAGGAAAGGATCTATGCTAATTTTCAAGGCATAGAAGGAACTAGGGTACACTTTGGCACCCATTTTAGGGTTTACGGTCCAAGAACACCTTGGACCGTAAACACCTTGTTCTTGGTGTTTCTTGGATGATTTCTTGATATATAGAAGTATAACAAGCCTTAATATACTATAGGATAGAAGTACTTACAATCTAGACAAAAGATTGAAGATCCTTGGGAGAGAAATCGGGTTTTCTCTAGCTGAAATGGGAGAAATGAAGGAAAAATGGCTAAGTACCATATATATAGCCCATGGAGTTTACGGTCCAAATGCCATTTGGGCTGTAAACTCTAAACTCTTGGAGTTTTGAGGCTTCTAAGATGCACAAAATGCCCTAGAGTATACGTCCTATGTATACCTCTTGAAGGATTAAAGCTCAGAATGCTCAAACGGCCACTAAACGTGCTAAAAGGTAGCAGAAATGAGTTTGACTTTCTATGCAGTGTTTGACTGTATAGGATAGAAAATTTCGGGTTGTCATAATATTAAAATTACCCAATGAAGTAAAACATAATAATAAATTAATTAACTATGGCATCATACCTATTGATTATAAATAAATCCTTATTATTTAATCACCATAAAAATTACGAATATATATTCATTGTATAATATTTTGAGTTGTCAACTAACCACTTAAATTAAATAACATAGGTCATTCCATGTTATGAACATGCATACTATGCCTCTTGATGGTCATTCCATTGTGAATAGATCGATTGGACATTACTCCAATGATGCTAATTTCACAATTCCAAATTCTTATCGTGATCTAAGATGTAGTGGAATTTCATTTTTGCATACATTATCTTTCTGTGATGTCAACATTCTTAAGTCACAGAGACAGAACCTTCGATAATACAAATTGTTCCACTAAAACTTGCTACTCGAAACAATTCCAAGGTTATGAAGTCTCAAATTCAAGATACACTCCTTGAACACTTCTTTTGCATTAAAGTTTTTGACTCACATGTAGATTTTGTTAACATCTCTCATTATGGAAACATTTACATATTCCCATATGACCATTGAAGAGTTGAAAATCTCTTTGATCATTTAGATCTTACACAGGTTAATCAGAATAATGAAAATAAAATAACAAACATGATAATGAATCAATAATGAGCTGAATGATTCAATAGATTCAAGCCTCAGCAGAGCTCGATGAAGAACTTTCGTTGTAGAGGCTTGTGGATTACAATTGATAAAAACTAATAAACACTTTGAATGATCGACTGAACAGCTGCGTACCAAGATGCATGCAAGCATCTATATATACTAAACCCTAATAATTAAATCACAGATAGACACGCCCACTCCGGATACAAAACCGGGCTAAGAAATGAGCCCAAGATGCAACAAATAATGGACCCAACAATCTCCCCATTTGCATCAATTGCGGCGAGACCCTACTTTGGCTTACTGGATCTTACGGCACCAACCTTCTTCGTGGTTTTGAACAAGCAAGGAATGATGGAAAGAAGAGTTTGTCGGAAATGAATATACCAGTGGAGCATGTCATTGAAGTATTTCTTATCACTTTCATAATTTTGCTTGCACCGATTGATGATCCCCAGAACATGCTCCAAACAAGAAGTGGTGTAAAGTTGTTTGTCAGCCAAAGCGAATAGACATTTCTGGCCTTCTGCCCTGGTGAACATAACTGAGTTTCACTTCGGATCAATCCTCCCCATCTGCATCTTATTCAAATCACTTGCAGAACCGACTGGGGTGATGGTGGGCTTCTTTCTAAGTACACTAGCAATTTCCTGATCCAACTTGGCAACCTCCAAGATATAACAAACTAACATCCTCTTGAAGTGATCTATGATTGGCCCATATTCAGTTTCATTGGTGAGGAGGATGTTATGCAGGATGATCCAATCATGAGGATTTAGGTTGGGAAGATCAGCGAGAGAAATGGCATGTTCGGCTTTATCTGACCCCCTCAAGACTTTGAATCTGACATTTGTGAAGTTACCCTCCCGAAAGGGTTCGAGAACCAGAACATTGATAATCTTCTGTGTACTCCATATCTGATACTGAGTTTGAGCAGTCCTCAGATAGAAATCAATAAGTTCCCTATCAACCTTCGGGTAAGGATGAGGGACCTCATCTATGTGGGAAAATGCATGAAAGATAAACGCCTTTCGGGTCAAGGGCATGTCAAATTGAGAATCAATAGTATTAACCCTGTCCAAGGAGATCACAGGTTCAAGCCAAAGGATGTTGGGGGACTCGATAGCTTCTTTGACAAGCTTCTCAAGAGTCCATGGAGGGAATAGGGTTTTTCGAATTTCAAGGAGATCACGAACCTCCTTCATCCTCCTTTCATTAGCTTAGGCCTCCCTAGCAATCCGAGCATTCATATCCAGTTCCTTCCCCCTGGCCTGTTTCTTCAGAATATCAGCAATGGTTTCTTTGTCTTCACTTCCATCACTGTCATCAAGAACATTTTTTCCCTTGTCTTGAGCACCCGAACCTGATGCATGACCAGTTGTTGGTGGTTCGGTTGCTTTAAGTGGAACTGATGAAGAAATTGGAAGCGGTTGAGATTGAGCTGTAGAAATAGGAGGAGGTTGAGATTGAGCTCTGCCCTTTGGATCCCCTTCTCCCCTTTGTTTTGGATGGACCACTTGCTCAGGAAGCCCCTCAATTTGGCTAAGCATGGCAATGGCAGGAGCAAGTTTCTCAGCAAGACTTCGCCTCACAGAGTAGTTGAGAATCGGGTCATGCACTTCAATTATGTTCGAGAGGACTCCTTGGACATCCGAAACACAAGTCTTAATCACTACTCGCTCAGACCAAAGAGAATCAACCCCCTTCTCAGTTTGGGAAAGTTGATGACTTGTGATTTGAAGCTCAGCTGTTTTGCGGGTAAGCACATCGTTTGAAGAATTTTCCGTTGCAAGGTCTTTTTGGAGCTTGGTCAGACGATCCTCAATGGTTGTCTGCTTTGAGGGTCTGATGAAGACTGGCAAAATGTTGTTTTTCTGTTTCTAAGGAAGTAGCCAGCTTCTCAACAACCGAATTAACCTTCGTTGCATTAGATTCGGCTGCCCCCTGCAAAGACTCCAAAAAGAGGTTAGCATCTCTAAATAGTTTTTTGACTTTTTCGGTTGCAGCAGCACAAGCTTTTGTTGATTTATCGATATCAACAGTAGTGGAGTTGATTGAGGCTTCGTGTGCCTTGGTGAAAGTATCGACCATCCCCTGAATGGCAGCTTCCGAGATATAGGACCGAGAGGAGGAGGAAGAAGCGACGAGATCATCAATCTTCTTGTGAGTTCCTTGATGTGCTTTGTGGTGACAGGAGCATCATCATCATCATCACTTTGAACCTGGTAGGGACTGTAGTAAATTGAATCGAAAGTCATATCTTCCCCTCCATGAAATGTCTCGGTTTCGGCTGAGTAAGTGGGAGATAAAGGCGATGTTGAAGGTTCGGATGTAGGAGTAGGTTTGGGTATGGAAGTTGGTTCGGTTGTAGGTGTGGATTCGGGTACTAAAGTACGATCCCCCGTATCAGATACGTTGGTTCGAACTCCAGTGGTTGTTGTTTTGGTGGCTTCTAAGAAAATGGGAGCTGGTATAGGAATAAAAGTGGGTGGAATATAAGTAGAGGAAGTTATGGGGGGGAATGGAAATAGAGGAGATTATGATGGGAATGGAAACGGAGATAGTGATAGGTGGAGAAGGGACAGGTTCGGTTGGAACCGGTACCTCATGTGAAGGCGATCGGGGAGGAGATTCTCCTCGAGCTGACTCCTCTGAGTCTGAACCTTCATCCTCTGATTCGCTTGAGGAAGAAGCAAGAACAAGTTTTCTTTTAGGCTGTCTTTTCTTCTTCTTTGGTGGAGGTGATTGGGCTGCCTTTGTTGACTTTCTCTTCTTAGGAGTAGGGTCTTTCGCCCCTTTGGCCACTTTCTTTATTTCCCCTTTTTCTGGTTTCTTGCCCCTAGTAGCAGGTTTATCTGCATCATTGATGGACTGAATCATCTCTGCAGTCATCTCTCTCGGATCCGAAGGAGGAAACTCCTTGTAGGTTTTGAAGATTTGGCTCTCCTTTGATACACCAGCATACATGGACTCTGGAATTGAGCCAACAAAAATGAACTTGGAGGGATCAGTGACGATTATCTTGGTGGTGTGAAACACGCCAATCGAGGAGAGTGGAGAAGTGGCCACAGTGGGGACATGATACTTGTCCATTGCCCATTTGGTGACGAGCATCCAAAACCTGGCATAGGAGATTTCAGTGTGTTAAGAAGTAGAGCTGAGGATTTGAATCAACTGCTGCCAAAGAACCGAGCTATAATCGAGGTTGATCCCATTGTACAACCCATAAAGAATTGTCATGAATAAATGACTGGCCCCGTCAGAACCTGCACTCCTCTTAGATAATCCTTTGAATAAAATCGTGAAAACACCATTCCATTGAGGAGGAAGGCATGACTTCTTGAAGAATAGTTGACCCACGGAGATCGAATCAGGGTTAATCCTCGATTCGTCAGGTTCAAACCCTAGAAGCCAACAAAATCACTGCTTTGAGATGGATGTTTTGTTGTCAAGGATGTCGAAGTAGATGCGATCAACAGATTTGTCATAGTGAGCGGTGGAGAAAATCTGGGAGAGGCATTCCATAGGCACAATTTCAACCTTGGAGAGTGCAAGAATTAGTGGAGAGTATTTGAGACACTCCACTAAGGGATACATGAAGGCATCATAGGATATTAGGTTGAGGTCGATGACCAAGCTTTGTTGAGGTCTGATTGGGAGAATGGTACATCGAGAAGATGTTTCATGAACAGAGGAGGAATCCGCCATTGTTGAATGCTTCGAAGAAGAAGATGAACAGCGAGAGAAAAATCGCCTTCGTTTGCTCTCAGAAATTTGGGTTGCAGTAAAGAGGTAAAACAACTGAGGTTTAACCCTTTATATCGGTTATGGAGGTGAGAGAAAAATTCACTCCCAAATCCTCTTGAAACACGAAACGGTGCTTGAATTGATTGAAATGTGACAGTTAACAACCCCGATGATTACGCATGAGAGAGAAAATTGTTTCCGTTTAGCACGCCTTCCCACCAAACCCCTTTTTGAATTCTTGAAACCGTTAATCTTCCGGATGAGTCATCAGCTTATCTTTTAAATGAGTTGTCATCAGTAAATAAAATCAAAGACTTAGAAAAACCACAAAATTCTCTTTTGAGTATATCATTAAGAACCGACGCTACATAAAGGACAGTAGCTTGTACTGAACCGAACCAGACTTTTGGAAAATCAAAAAGATTTTCGTGCATAGAGTTTCAAAGATAAAGAAATAAAGCAACATCTATGTGGGAATTTGTGATGTAAAATATAGACATGAAACAGTGGATCCCGGGAACGAATCTCTTCCTTCAAGGTCAAGAGAGACTTTAAAGTGTTTGTGGTTTCCCGTTGAATTACGATCAAGCACTTGTTAAGAAGTGTTGAAAGACATCTTTTGATGAGGCTTAGATGGGTGGCTTTCACTTCAGTTCAGAATTCCGTATCTTGACATAAGACCGAAACCGAACGAAGTACCTGTGAGACCAATGTGGTATGTTGAACAAGTAGGTTTGGACTATATTCAGTGACTTGTTGGAAAAGTTTGGTGTGAAATCTCAAAAAAAAAATTAAATTGGATTCTATGGGAAGAAATGTTATGGTGTGTAACAATTTCATAAGAATCACGCAAAAAGAAAAATAGAGATTTCATGGTACAACCACTTGGGTGGTTTCGTTAATCCTTAGGTGAAAGCTAGAGCAAATTTAATTATTCACCTTCAATGCATAGTGGGTATTGAATTTTGGGTTTCACTTAGCATGTAGTGACACGAAGCTAAGATCATAAACACAGAGATTGTGTAACCATAAACCTCAACGGTTATTTCTGAGAGTCTTAAGGGTTACGTTTTTGAACCGAAATATGATGGAGAAAAATTGTTGAGGTGTTGTAAAGAAACCAAAGTACCTCTGCTATAAAAGGAGTGACCAAGCAGAAAACTCTTAAGTCATATGAGAAAAGAGTAAGGTAGCTCATGATTAGAATAAATTTAGCAACCTACTTGGGAAGATGATGTTTGTATATACCCAGTCAATAAGGTTTTATTCAAAATTAGTTGGGGCTTTGGACAACATGCAACAGCATGCTTCTAGGGACACTTAGCTAGTATAAAGTGTGAGAGTGATACCTTCCCCGTCGATATTCTAGAATCCGCTAACATAAACAGAAGTAAAGACAAGAGAGAGAAAATATTTTTGGAATTTTGATATTTCTGTAAAGAGAGAGACAAAACAGACCAAACAAAAAAAATTGAACCAAACCAGAAATGGACCGCACGCGGGGTTCATTTCGGTTCCTTAAAAAAAATTTGGATTGTTGGAAAACAAATGTACAAAGGTATACAACCAAAGACATCACCTTTTTGAGATAAGCGAAAACAAGTTTAGTGGGACCGAACCCGAAATAGAATGAGAGTTCGGTTCATTTCGGTTCCCATGTGAATCAAGCCCGAAATAAACCGAGCGTTCGGTTCATTTCGCTTCCAACTTTTAGTTTCGAGAAGGTGGTTTTGGTACTGAATCTGATTCCATCATACCTAGGCCTTGTAGGATTTTATTGAAACTTGCTTCAGGAAGGGCTTTGGTGAAGATGTCGGCTAGTTGATCAGTGGTTCGAACAAAGTGAATTTTGACGTTTCCATCTTCCACATGATCCTTAATAAAGTGATACCTTAGTGCTATATGCTTGGTCTTGGAATGTTGCACTGGGTTATGACAGATCCTAATTGCACTTTCTGATTCGCAACATAGTAGGATCTTTTTGATATTGAGTCCATAATCCCCCGGAGTTGGATTTGGATCCAAATCACTTGTGATGTGTAGGAGGCAGATGCAATGTACTCTACTTCGGTTGTAGATAGAGAAACACATGTTTGTTTCTTCGATTGCCAGCTAACCAACTTACCGTCTAGGAATTGGCAGCCTCCTGTGGTACTTTTTCAGTCTAGACCACATCCTCCTAAGTCTGCATCTTAGTAGGCTTGAACAAAGAAACCTGAGTTTGAGGGATACCATAGACCGAGAGAGGCGGTTCGCTTCAAATACCGGAATATATTATTCACTACCAGCATGTGTGGTTCACAAGGATTTGCTTGAAACTGGGCACAATAGTATACTGAAAACATTATATCGGGCCTGCTAGCTATGAGGTACATCAGGGAACCAATCATTTGGCTATATAGCATTATGTCGACTGCCGATTTTTCCAAAGATGGTGTGAGTTTGGTGCCGAACGCCATAGGTACTTTGACCTTTGAGTCTCCCATCATGTTGAATTTGGCAAGGAGAGTCTTGTTGTATGCTTCCTGGTTGACAAAGATGCCTTCGTCTCCCTGTCTAATATTTAAACCAAGAAAAAAGTTAATCAGACCCATTGAGCTCATTTCCAATTTAGTCTCCATAAACTTCCTGAATTCTGCCGTTATGCTAGGATTCATGGAGCCGAAGATGATGTCATCGACATAGATTTGAACGATCATAAGGTGGTTACCTTCCTTTTTACGAAAGAAGGTTGGGTCAACCAAACCTTGTTTGAATTTGGACATCTTTAAAAACTTAGTTAATGTTTCATACCATGCCCTCGGAGCTTGTTTCAGACCATAAACTGCCTTATCCAAGATGTAGCAGTGATTTGGATGTTTTTCATTTACAAAAACCAGGAGGTTGCTCCACGTACACGGTTTCTTCAAGTTCCCCATTTAGAAAGGCATTCGAACAGATTCCAACCTGGCAACTAGAGCGAATGTGTCTTCGTAATCGATTCCTTCTTCCTGGCAATAACCTTTCACCACTAGCCGAGCCTTATTCCGGATCACATTTCCCTCTTTGTCCATTTTGTTTCTGAACACCCATTTGAGACCGACAATCGAGGCATCTTTTGGTGTTGGAATAAGTATCCAAACCTTATTTCTTTCAAACTCATTGAGTTTGTCTTGCATTGCCTGAACCCAATCAGAATGATCGAGTGCAGTATTGACGGTCTTTGGCTCTATTTTGGAGATGAATGAGTTGAACATGCAGAATTCTACTTTGGAAAAGAGAGCAGTTTGCTTCGACTTCTGTTGTGATCGAGTTAGAACCTTTTCTAATGCATCACCCACTATTTGAGATACAGGATGATCTCTGCTCCATTTGGTGAGAGGAGGATAATTTGGATTATAAGAGGGATCCAATTCAGCATTTACCTCTACTTCCAACTCTGATTGAATATCATCATCATAAAGCAATTTGGAATTCTCCCCCTCGACAGATGATGAAACATTCAGATGTGAACTAAAAAATCCTTCTTCTACTGGGCTTTCGGGCTGTTCCGGACTTTCGGTTGCTACAGGACTTTTGGGTTGTTCCGTACTTTCGGTTGCTACAGGACTTTCGGGTTGTTCCGGTCTTTCGGTTGCTACAAGACTTTCGAGTGCAACCGGGCTTTCGGTTCTAGCTGGGCTTTTGGTTCCGTCAAAGATTAGATTCTCCCCCTGGCCATGAGCATTATCGTCGATTGAAAATGATGGACCCTCCCCCTGGATTTGTGAGTCTTGTTGATCTGAAGAGAATTGATTCTCCCCCTCGACTGAAGTATTGCTCTGAGGAGGTTCGTTTCTAACCGGCTCTTCTTCTGCCATTTGTTTGGCTGCGTCTTCGATAATCTTCTTAAGGTGATCCACCTTGTTGTCTGCTACCATAGCTTTGGAGTGAATAGCCTTCTCAGGTTCATCAAAAAACTCCATGAACTGGTCAAAAATATTGGCGATTGTGGCTATGACCTGACCGGTTTGAGAGAAAATCTCTCCAATTGTCCCTTCGGTAGACTTCAACTTTTTGACGTAATTGTCATCAAACGTTACATAATAGGTTTCTTCAATACATTTAGAACACTTATTCAGAACCCTGTACGCCTTTGAAGTAAGAGACTATCCCAGAAAGATACCTTCATTGGCTTTCACATCGAATTTGTTGCGATGCTCTTTGGAGTTGAAGATGAAGCACCTCGAGCCGAACACATGAAAGAACTTGACATTCGGCTTCCTGTTGTTAAGAATATCATAGGGGGTGAGAGAGAAACGCTTATTGAGATAAGATCTGTTTTGAGTGTAGCAAGCTGCAGCAATGGCGTCTGCCTAGAAATATATTGGAAGGGAGGCAAAACTCAGCATGGTTCGGGCCGCCTCACACAGGGATCGGTTTCGCATTTCGACAATTCCGTTCTGTTGAGGTGTATAGGGGGCTGAGAAATTGTGACTGGTGCCTTTTTCTGCTAAGAAGTCTTCGAATTCTTTGTTCTTGAATTCCATTCCATTATCGCTCCTGATGTTTCAAACGACTTTTCTGAGTTGCACTTCGACTTGCTTGACAAAGACCTTCAGCTTGGGAGTTGCCTCATATTTGTGCTTTAGAAATAACACCCAAGTAAACCGTGAGAAGTCATCGACAATAACAAGGATGTACTTGTTACCGCCAATGCTCTCGATTGATGATGGACCACATAAGTAGATGTGAAGCAAATCAAGTGGTTCAACAACTTTTGTGTTTATGGTTGTTGGGTGACTTTGGCGACTTCGTTTCCCCATTTCACAAGCAGCACACAAGTGTTCTCGATCGAACTTAAGCAGTGGAAGACCCCGAACATGATCACCGATGACTAGCTTGTTGATGTCTTTGAAGTTAAGGTGTGAGAGCCTTCGGTGCCACAACCAGCTTTCGTCTGAATGGGCTTTAGACAATAGACATATGGTTGGATTCCCTTTGATTGGGTTGAGATTCAGAGGGAACATTTCACCTTTTCGTTCTGACTTGAGAATAACCTTGTTGGACTTCTTCTCAATTATTTCTGAACCTTCATCATCGAACGAAACTTTGAGACCTATACCCCCTACCAGTTGAGACACACTGATGAGGTTATGTTGCAATCCCTCTACATAAGCCACCTTCCTGATTGTAAAGTCTCCATTGGTTATCATCCCTTTATCGTTCCATAGGAGTTGTAACCAAACTTGACGTTACCACTGTTTTGAAGGGACCAAAACTCCCTTAGCTCTTCCTTCCTTCATGTCATGTGACGTGAGCAGCCACTGTCTATGTACCATTCTTCGTCGAACTACTCGTCACTTATAACCTGCAAAAATTAAGCAGATTTAGGAACCCAAAGTTTCTTGGGTACTCGTGAGCCTTTTACAGAAACAGGAATGGTAAGAGAGGCATCAACAAGATAAGTTCGTTTTGTTAAAGTTGTTTTATCTTTCCTTTTAATAGAAAACACTTTGATTTTATTGGAGTTAGTTTCAAGTGTTTTGGATTTAGGTTCAGGAGTTTGGACTATAGCTTGCTTTTGGTCTTCATTTGCTGAGGAAATCTAACTTTTTCCTTTCAAATCCTTCGTCGATTGTGAGCCTGCTGTAGGACGAGAATTAGGCTTAAAAGAAGAATGAGAATGTGAAGAATTAGAGGAATAGAAATTAGAATGAGAATCTTTCCTGATTTGAGGTTTGAAATGACCCTTTCGGTTTTGATCATTTGAGGGACCAAATCTGTACCTTCGGTTACTATTTGTTGATGGACCGAAACTGGCTTTTCGGTTGTTGTGGGTTGCTGGACCAAAATTGGGTCTTCTGCTATAAAAGCTTGATGGATTGAACTCTGGTCTTTGTCTGTTGTTGTTTGGAGGACCAAAACCAGGCTTTCAGTTGTTATTACTTTCAGGACCGAACCTATCCTTCCGGTCTTGTTCTTTCTGTGGCCCGAAAATCTTCTTTTGGTCCTTTTGATCAAACGGATCGAAGCTCCTTTTATCCTTATTCTCTTCTCCTTTTGGCTTGGAGTTTCTATCAAAGTGAGTATAGTGAGGATTTTGGGAGCGCCAAAATTGCTTTCGCTCGGAGAGATTTTCTTGTATCTCATTTCTTTGTTGCTTTTGATTGTTCACCTGTTTCGGTTGTCTGTGAATATTTGCCTTCTGTTTCAGCTTCTGAACAACAGGTTCACCTTTCATGGAAGAGGTTTCACTTTTTGAGGAGACGTATTCCACTGGAACCTCTTTTGTGCCATTGGTACTGGGTACGTCAAAGTTGGTAGGTTTATTAAGTGGTTCTGCCACATATATACCTTTGGCCTTCCATGATGTTCGCTCCAACAAACCAACTGTTTCATCTGCATTGTCTATCGGTGCAGACCAGAAAAACTCATCACAACCATCTGCAATATCTTCATTCACCAATGCAGTGAGTTCGGCTGTCTGATGTTCGGTTACTCCTGTGACCTTATAAACCTGATTAGGAGTGATTCTTACCTTTTGGTATACAACGGCTTTTTCTTTAAGGATTGGGGACTTATTTTTGGACAATCGAGCGAATTCCACAGAATTTTAAGAAATCAAGTTTTTGTGGTTTTCAGGTTTGCTCCTAATAAACTCTGAACATTCAATCTCATCCTCTACAAAGATTTCACTCATGTCATCATCCTCATTAAGTTCAGATGCATTTTCAACATCAATTTTATTTTCTGAACTTAATTCGGTACTCAATGAGTCAAATTTTTGTATATTTTCAGCTCTGAGTTTCAACCTATCATTTTCATCCAAAAGGTTCTTAAGCATGTCCTTATGGTCTTTGGACTTTATAAAAAGTTCAATTTTTTCTAGACCAAACATATAAGTGGGATTTACATCATCTGAAGATACAACACTTTCACAGTTGTATGCTTCGGCATCGATTTCATCCTCCTTTAGCTCAAGGAAGGGAAAAATCATGCGATGTATTTTCTGGCCTATTTCATAGTCTAAATGCAATTGTGTAATGTTAGTATAAAGTCTTTTTGCAATCAAACAAAAAACATATCTCTATTTTAACAATTTAAGATTGTCTCTTTCCAAATAGATATTTTCATCCCTAGACCTAACCAGCTCCATCTCCTTCCGCTCAATCCACATTCTTCGCTCCTCACTCTTCGATGACACCTTGCTCATTTGGTCAGTCAGATTAGAATTTGTGACTCGTGTTTGAGTTAAACAACTATCTAGATTTGAAATTCTTGAATTCAAGTTATTTAATTCTTTTTCATATGATGTTTACGGAATTTTAAACGAAACAAAAATGGATTGTACCTTCTTGATCAGTTCATCAAGTTCACTGATCTGCACACTAAGAGGTTTCACTGTAAAGCACACATCCTCTCGCTCCTTAGCCACTTCGTTTCCACCATCAGTGTTGTATCCCCTCATCTAGGATACATCTGTCACCATCAAACATCTTCCACTAGCATCACCACTCTTCGACACATAATCCTTTCCATGAGTAGGCTTTCTCACTTCATCATCTTCTGAGTCGGTTGAACACACCTGTACAACACCGAACTCATTATCATTTACCGAACCCTGCACAATTAGAGCATTCATAGAGGGATTAGTGGCAACTTTCTTCCTTTTAATCTCCTCCAGTCTTTTCAGGAGACTTGCTTCTTCATCTTTCTCCTCATCTTTCTCTGCCATTTTCTTCAACATGCAATCTTTTGCGTAGTGATTTTTCCCTCCACAATAATAACAGTTGACACCAGAATCAACTTCACCCTTCGCTTCTTTCTTTTGTTCTTCAACCTTCGGTTCCTCTTTCGCTTTTTCAGAGCTGTAGCTTCCCTGACAATTTCAGTTCTTTTTAGTAGGGAACTTCTTCTTGATGAACCTCCTGGGATTTGACACCATCATTGCATAGTCTTCAGATGTCAGATCATAGTCTCCTAGATGCAGATCTCCTTCTTCTACTGCTGCGCTCCTACCTTTAGACGGAAGGGCCAAAGACCCCAAGTTTGAGACCACACTCTTCTCTTGTAGCACAATCTTTTCCTGGGATTTCAGAATCCCCACAAGTTTTGCCAAAGAATATGATTTAAACTGCTCATGTGCTTTAACCGTCGACACAACCGCCCTCCATTCGGGTCTTAAGACATTTAAGAAAGTGACCTTTTGTTCGATGAGCTTTCTTTCTATGTCATGTTTGATCGTCTTACTGAGAAGATGATTGAAACGATCGAACGTTTGTCTAACAACCTCCTTTGGCTTCTGCTTGAACTCTCCAAATTCTGAGAGAAGTAGGGTCTGAATCGAGTGCTCCAGATCTTCATCTGTGGAATACAGTTCTCGTAGCTGATCCCAAATTTCCTTTGCTGTACCACATGAACTTACTAACCGAAATGTTTCGGATTGAAGGGCGAATCGAATTAGTCTCAATGTCGTAATGTTGCATTGGAACTTCTCCTTTTCGTCCTAAGCGATGTCCTTCACATCTTTTAAAAGATCATTGTACTCCTTCTGAGTTTTAATGATTCTTGAAGTGCTTGAATGAGAGAATGAGCCAACTGTGATTGCTTCCCATATCAGATACCTGTTATCTTCCGATCCAATAACGTAATCTTCAAAATTGTGCGTCCACACTTCATACTCTTGAGTGTAGAGGATTGGGATCCTGGTTGTTGATCCGATGTTGTTAGAGATGTTGATGGGATTGGATTGAGAATCGTCCATGCTTGATCACTCAACCTGTTATAAGATCAGACTTTGTAATACGTAATATTAGGGCAAGATTAATAATTAATGAGACACATCAATTATGGAGTGACGGCTCAATAAATATCAATGAATGCGGAATGAACCCTAATCAATTCTTTGACAAAAGAGATGTGTATGAATTACACAGCATCCTGCTCTGATACTAATTGAAGAGTTGAGAATCTCTTTGATCGTTTAGATCTTACACAGGTTAATCAGAATAATGCAAACAAAATAACAAACATGAGAATGAATCAATAATGAGCTGAATGATTCAATAGATTCACGCCTCAGCAGAGCTCGATAAAGAACTTCCGCTGTAGAGGCTTTTAGGGTTACAATCGATAAAAACTAATAAACACTTTGAATGATCGACTGAATAGCTACGTACCAAGATGCATGCCAGCATCTATAAATACTAAACCCTAATAATTAAATCACGGATAGACAGGCCCAATCCAGATACAAAACCGGGCTAAGAAACGTGCCCAAGACGCAACACATAATGGACCCAACAACCATCAATTCTTACCAAGAATCATCTCAATCCAAAACATGTCACTATGGTCCTTCCAAATAATTTCATACTTCTAACTGTCAACAACCAACCAATATTTGGTAAAATCTCACAATGTTCTTGATAGTTTGTTTAATAATTCTTAGTCACATGATATTCTAATCCTTTGCACACAATGCTAAAAGAATTTGAAAAATAGAATAATAAAATATTGTAGCATATGTAATCAATCTTATATCCAAAGTATATGGCACTCGACTCACTATTATAACGGTCCAATATCTGTTCATTTCCTTTCTATTATATTTCCATATATATATATATATATATATATATATATATATATATATATATATATATATATATATATAATATCCAATGTCAAAACATTTCAACATGCAATTCATATATGCTTTTGACTAAGTTTTATTAAACTATACAATCTAAACCCTTAGATTTGAAACGAAGTATGAGTACCCTCTCCTTTATGTCCATTATAGCGAAACAGTTCCCAACTTAAGAAACTTGCAAATTAAAGGCATTGTTCCTTTTGAATAATATTGTCAACATCCAATACCAGCATAACAATTATTCTCCCACTAGCTTTGAAATGTACCTAGTAATCAACTGGACTTCCATAAATCAATACCTTTGACTTTCTCACGAAAGTGTAGATTCCTATTTTGTGATGCTTCATCAAGCCTCTAATTAGGCTTTTTAAGCTTATGCACTTTATCCAGATATTGTATGTGTTTAAACTCTTTCAAGACATGATAAACATATCCCCTGAAAGTATAAACAATTCCTTGTCATTCCTCGCAATTCGAAATATGAAGAGGGATGCCGTAATCATATTGTGAATTTGAGAAGTCAATTAATAAAACCTATATGTGTATTGATCTTTATTAGATCCTTAAAATCTACTTGTGAAAGTATTTCCTTATAACAATCTTCATGAATTAGAGCGAAACCTTTTTGTCACCTAGATTCGAAGGTGCATACATTCCCATCCATGTAGAACTCTCATTTTTAACCTATGATCATAAGAAAAGGTTTAGGACAAACTAAAATCACATTTAGATCTCCTTCATGGACTGAACTTTGCTTAACCTAAATTTCTTGCCTTATGGCAGCTCAAAAGGCCCACCAGTGCTTCCTTGTTGTTAGCACTTACCCATGTTGATCAATGTACTTTCACTGACCAATGTGCTTAGCCTTTTGTAGTTAAATGAAGAACATAAAACTCATAGACGTTTCCGACTAAACTGTAAGTGCATAGAAATTAGAATATGTCAATAAACAAAATAGGTTATTAGCCTCAGGTCGATTGCTAGTGAAACTCTCAAGATCATTGTCAGTTGACTTTTGAAACTCTCGAGATCAATAAAACTCCCACTAACTTCTTGACATATAAGTTTTCTCTCAAGACACATTACTTGATGAGCTAAAACCAATACTCAAAAGTTCATGTGGATTTACGACATGAAAACACTTCATAGAATAGGTCCTAATTTAATGTTTGTTTCTCGATCAGCAAAAACATCACAACTCCAATTCTAAATATGCTAGAGTAAGAAAGCATTACTCATTCACATATTACGAGGTTTTGTTATCCTTTTTAGTTTTGAAGTGAGTTTCAAGATATGATTTATAGTTACTAGAGCATAGATCTAGAACTTTGATTGGAACAAAGTATGAATAATATACGATCGAACCATTTCTAATAATGTTCGTTTCCTCTTCTTAGTTATAAAATTTCCCTAAGATTTTATTGGAGGATTAATTATGATACAATTCCAAAATTACTAAGATGATCATAAAACAAGATACTAAAGCACACTCCTTTTTTTCATATTGGAGAATCTTTTATCTTTCTGCCTAATAGATTTTTCCATTCGTTCTGCTACTCATGAACTTTTCAAAAGTATTAGAATTCTATTTAATCTTATAAACATAATCATATTTACAAAAACATCAGTAAAGCATGACGAATAGAATTATCGTCCCTTGTGGTGGATCTGAAGAGTCCATATCAATATGTACTAGATCCATTAGTCTTTCACTTGCCCCACTTAAACATGTGAACAATGATTTAAGTCATAATTTTTTCTAAGAACAAAATTCTTATATATTATACATTTCAAATTATACGACACCAAGTATCTGTCTAGTTGGTGATGGTCTTATCCCTTGGTCAATTATAACAATATCACAAGCGATATCATAAGAATCAAATCCACAATTAATATTCCTATTATTAGAAATATAGCCAACACTTTCATTAATTCCATTGCAAGGAAATAAGATAAGGAAACTAAGTAAACTGTTTATTTGAAATAAAAATGAAAATTGGAACTTGTCCTTACTATTCATGAAATGAGAAACTATATTTCTAGACATAGAAATCTATTAAATTATCCTAACAGCCTAACAGTAGCTCCAAATTTTCACCATCGAACAACGTGATCAAATTCTATTTCCCATTATCATATTTAGCTCACTTTGCTTAAGCTTCGTTCTTTCTTTTAGATTCTGCAATACCATCAAAATGTGGTCATCACATTTTGTATTAAGAGTCTAAGAATAGGAACTTATGGAGTTAGATAATGGAGGTACCTAAAGTAGAGTCACACAACTTGAATTTACTATCTCTAAGATCTTTTAGGTATTTCGCGTAGCTTTGCTTCAAATGTCCCTTCAATTGGCAGTAGAAAGAAATAAACTCATTAGGGTCAACATGTTGAATGATCTCAGAACAAGCCTTTCGCTTTACCATAGGATCAAAAGCTTTGACTTTGGCCGATCCCTTTCAATTGGGAAGAGAAATATTTTATGGATCACTAATGTTAGCATTGTCCATGTCCATGGAATTCTTGGAATTAGAATCTATAAGTATTTCTACTTTAGTTGTGTTCTTTAGCATTTTTGCCTCAACAACCATCAACATTTGGGTCAATCAATTAGGGTCACATCAAGGTTCCTCATATAAAAGTTCTTAATGAACTGATAATTTGACTTTGGAAGAGAACTAATAACCAAATCAATGGCTTTCTCCCTTGAAAATATGACACCCATCCTATCAAGTTTGTCAATGTATGACTGCATTTTCAGAATGTGCGCACAAACAAAATTTCCATATTTATGATTACATTCCAAAAGGGCTTGAGTTGTTTCATATCTTTCAACTCGTGACATTAGGAGAGTCACAAGAGGAGGATGTGGAAGAGATGAGGGAGGGCGATGTCCAATTCCACGATTAGCTAAATAAGGGAACACATTTTCACCTTGATCAGAATGTGGAAGACCACTCCAAATGATTGAGGAAAAACATTTTCCAAAGAACGAGGAAGATCATCATTGTATTGATTTGAGCTTTAATAGTGGGAGAAGAGAGAATTAAAGTTAGTTGATTTTAATCCTAATTATTAACCCAAATTTAAATTAAGGCTAGGATCCATATTTTCGATTCGAACTTTTACGAGGGATGCCATAATCAAATCCAAATCTATTTTAGGTAGGTAGAACATTTCAGCAATTTCGATCCCATGAAACTTCTAGATCTTTTGATATTCATTGAATCTTATCACCGACATGGTTAATCTTGATTATGCTCTTACCAGTTGTATCTGGAATTTTGAGGATCACAATTAAGATGTTAATAAGCATGAAAACTTGCTCCAATACCCTCGATCAATTTATAATCTCCCATTGATGTGTCGGTTAACCAAACACACTCCATCAACATTTATAAACACAAGTTCTTTCATCATTTCATATTTATAGTCCCAAATTATTATGTCAATTAACCACACACGCTCCACTAATGACTCATAAAGAAATGATGTGTGTTTTCATGGATTAGCATACATTTCACATTTTTCCTAAAGTAACTAGAGTTAGGATTTATATAAAAGGTTCTGGTACTTTAATAGCATTATAATTTAAGTGGTTATGTCCTATCAAATCCATTCCTCTAACGACCTTCCACCATACAAGAGAGTGGTGGGTAAGAGTGGATACCCATTTAATGGTCATTTTATAGGTCGTTTCCTCATAACCCTATTCGAGTACGGTTTCCTGAAAGAGGCCTACTATTAATTTGACTGACTTTTCTTATACATATAATATATGAAACATTTAATCATATATAGTATAAGGTGTATTTTAAAAGTTTTCAAAATACTGGGGTTTAAAATTAATTTTTGAATTAAACTTTTGATAATTAATTAATTTAAATAATTAATGAATTTATAATTATCCTTTAATTTAAATCATTAGGGATTTAAATAACTATCTTCAATCAAACAATTAATTAAATAATTCAAATTTAAATCATTATCAATTAAATAATTATCTTCAATTAACAATTAATAAATAATTTAAATTTAATCCTTATCCCAATAAGCCTTCAAAATTTTGAAAATAAGGGTTAAGGATTATTAGGCTTTTAGTTATCCAAATTTTAAGGTATTTAAAATTATAATTAAGGAAACTAAAAACCCTAACGGAACCTACTAATTTCCGAAAGGGTCGAGGCTAGGTTTCAAAAACCCTAGCCAACATCGAAATTTTAAGCATTTAGGGTTTAGTTTCCATAAACCCTAATTTTGATCAATTCACTATTAAGCACAATCAAATAGAAAATTAAGGCTCTGATACCACTGATGAGTTTTCTAGGTTATAAAATTTCATGTGGCGGAAAGCACACTTAAACTCTTAAGTTCAAATGCATTCTAGAAAGGATCTATGTTTTTCTACTAATAGCAATAACCTATGAATATCAAGAACCCTAGAGAGAGGCTATGAAAATCCAAATTAACATAGATATTAGGATTACATACCTTTTGATTATTATATCAAATAATCAAATCAAATCATCTTGAAGTTCCTTGGAAAGAAAGCACCAAAATGATGATGCCTCTAATGGATCAAATATAAAACCAAAAACCATAGAATGAGAGAGAGAGAGAGAGAGAGAGAGAGAGAGGAGATATGAAGGAAATTTCATTCATATGTCTTTAGGTAATGTGGTGAACGAAAATTTCAAGCCTATGGGTCCTATTTATAGTTTAGGTAACTTGCAGACAAAACAAGAGTTGAATTAATTAAATAATAGATTTAATCATAATTCAACTCTTTTCCTTATATACAAATAGGATGCTTCCAAAAACCTAGGAAACCCACCTAAACCATCCATACAATGGAGGATTCTAGAATTGCTTCTTTTGTTCAACTTTTGAACAATTACAATTCATCCATTGCACCTTCAATTCATTCCAATTAATCCCGAATTATTTCCAGATTAATTCTGATTTATAATTAACCAATTCTAATTGATTTTTCATTAACTTAATAATCATGTCAATTAACAAATAAGTTATTCAACAATTAATCTGATATTAATTTATTAATCACATAATAAATCAACAAATCAATTTTCTATTTCCAATTAATATATTAATCATATAATATATTAACATAATATTTTCCCAAAATTTATAATTAGTTTATTAATCATATAATAACCTAACAAAGTATTCATCTTTCTCCGAATATCAATTCTAGCTATTTCTGGTAATGAGGGCAACCATAAAATGACTTTCTTTCTAATTCAAGAATATACCAATTTATTTACTGGCTTAGACATCTTAATCCAACAAAAGACACAAAACAACAACAACAACAATAAAAACAACAACAACAATAAAAACAAAAACAATATAATTTGTGAAAGCTGGGTGAGTAAACTGGTGAACAAATATGTATATTTTTATATAACAACAATTATAATTACGTTACCAACTCGTAATTTAGTCTCGTAATGCCATTTAAATTTACTCGATAAAGACTCGCTATACTCAAAAATTATCAATCACACCATTTATCTACAGACTCATTTATGCTTTCAAAGTACTCACTATGAGACTCGATATACTTAATCATATACTCGTAATAAATTTAGCTGCTCATTTACCAAATGTAACCTTATAGTTTACTCATTGGCTATTTAGAAATCAATATAACTTGGTTATGATAATTTGGTTAAGTAATTATCGAATGTAGCATTACAACTACTTAAAACATGATTTCAACTAACAACTTGAGAAATGGTTTTATTACTCCTTAACCTAACATTTACATAATAATTCATTAATAAGTTATCAATTATCATCAAAGGATATTGTCACAAAGTACTCATTATTTGGTTCGCCATACAAGTTGGATGTTGTAACAAGATACTCCTTATGTGACCCACTAAAATCGTTAGACATCACCATAAGATTCTAATTATGTGGTATTTCATACTCGTAAATTGTCATTATAAAAAATTCATTAAACTTTAACAGCAAATACTCATTATTTAGTATATTATACTAGTTATTATTGTTACAAAATCATCATTATATAATTCACTTTTCTTGTTGGATATTGTCGCATGGTACTTGTAATGCGACACACCATACTCGATAAGTAATACCAAAAACTTATCATAATGTGATTTATGCTACTCGTTAAGCATCAACATTTATAATTTAACACTAGCCATTACTGTCTATTTCTACACTGTATCACAATAATCAACTATAAATATCTATATTAGCTCATTACACCACGCGACAACAAACAACTATATATTTATGCTCTAACCTTTAGTAACTTTTATAGCAAAAATTTAACTATAAATCCTACCTACGCCAAATCATTAACTCGTGTAACAATAATATATATATATATATATATATATATATATATATATATATATATATATATATATATATATATATATATATATATATATATATATATATATATACTTGCTTATTAATTCATATAGTAATAACTACTATAAATCTCCACTACACGTATTAAATTACTTATACAATTTCAATAAGCAATAACTCACACCTTATATTTTTCACATAAACAATAATCATTATATATCTAGATTTTAACTGTCTAGAAGAAGTATAATTACTCACCATGATTTAATTTAGATGAGCTATTTCCCACTCATTGAAATGTCATTGCAATTCCCACTTTATTTACTCTAAAATATAATAAATAACACAATCCATAAGTGTTGTAACTCATAATTTAGTTCTCTTATACACCTTGCTACATAATATCATTACATTTAAAATACTCAATTATATAGTAATTTAAATAAGCTCTATGTTTAAGTGTTTTATATGTCTTAATTCATTAATACACAAGCTCATTTCCATAACAAATTTTCATGTTTACCAATCTTGATCACTTTCTTCATTTTATCCCACTTTTAGATAAGAAAAATTCAATTACTAACTTTATGCTAAAAATAAATGATGTTGCATGAATTTACTACCCAATAGTCTCATATAAACAAGTTATGAACTGCTTTTACCAAAATCACAACTTTGAATTTTTTGGGCTCATACAAATTTCACCCCAATTCCATGAGTTAGCTATAATTTAGCATTAAATAAGCTTGAATTCATTATATTTAACTCATTATTCATCTTTATACACTAAAACTCATAAAAAACACGCTTAATCAGAACTAGGGTTTATGAACCTCAACCTAATTTAACCCTTTACATTTATAATTAACAAGGAGATAAAAGACTTACTCTGACTCTTTTTACCCTACCACATATGAGAAATTTATAGTCGAACCTTAACATCCACACTTCTATCATTAACGTTTATCTTGAAAACTAAAAAATAGATTGATTGCTAAAGAAATTCTTGTCACCTCAAGAAATAATCTCAAAAGCAACATGACTGCATCAACTCTAGAATTATACAACCATAATCACCAATCCATATTTCTCAACATTTAGGTTAACTGTAATTCCTCCTTAACGTTTATTTTTTTTTAGTAACTAAAAATATTTCACTTACTATCAACCATAAATTGTAACTCCTTGGAACTGATTGTATTTCACATACTACCACTCACAATCAACTATAATATTTTGCTTTTCTCAACTAGTAGTATTTATCTTACTATTACCCATAGATTTTAGCTTTTAATTACTCAATAATTTCAAATCAACATTTAAATCTTATCAAAGACAAATTAAAACATTCATTTCCTCTATTAAACATATATCCAAAATTTTGAATTTCTCTATTTCAAGCTTTTGCTTTTAAAAGGCTCGACATATGATCTCTTTTATAATACACACAACAATTACATAAGAAAATTTCGAGATTTATCATCTTATTATTCTAACTGTTTTGTACTCTCAACTCTTAATTCAAATTTGCATATAGGATATAACTTCTCATAGAATAATCAAATAAGTCCTCTATTCTTAATAATGATTTCAATCATACGATGATATCATATTTAATTCTTATCAACACATTACTTAGCATTTCCATGGTTAAGTTTTCTATTGGGTTTAAGTAAAATCACCAGATTCCATGGTCATTCTTCTTTATTTACTTAATCAAAAGCTCATTTTATTCTTGAGTGTATTGCTCTTCCTTTAATGTTGTTCTTCCATGTCATAATGTCAAAAGAAATCAAGACACACAAAATCACAACATCATCAGTTCTTTTTATTAAGAACCAGAAGGTTTTCATCAAACTTACATATAAAACCTCACTACAATATTCTCTCTTCTCTCTACAAAGAATCCTCACTACAAACCTCTCACCTAATCTACACTCTATTACACGAGATTAGAAAGAATCAATAGATTCTAAGAACAAACCCTAGAGAGAAAAGAAACGAAGAAGACTAAGAAGTAAATTTGATTTGTGTGTTCTAAATGTTACACACACACATAGAGAAATATATACCCTAGACTAGTCAACCGGGTCACCAATGGATCAAATACAACCCGCATGTTTTACACTTCAACCAAACCACACCTTCAGTCCAATATTCCTGCAAATATACACAACATACCCTTCTATACAAAAAAACATAACAGAATAACAAAAAAAACACAAATATTAAAGGATACATAAAAGGATATAAATGAATTATAAGTTTGTATTATAATATCTTGATAATTCAACACCCCTCCGCAAACTTATAATTTAACTCAATCAACACCGGTCCTGAAAAGGATCAACCATACCTAAACCTTTGCAAATCCATTCATGTTGTCCAACTCCTAATTGTTTAGTAAAAACATCTACTAGATTATACTCTGAACTTACTTTATGAATTTCAACAATTCCTTTTGAAACTCTATCTCTTATAAAATGAGTATCAACATCAAAATGTTTAGTTTTCTCATGAAATACTGGATTATGAACCAGTTTTATTGCTGACTCATTATCACAAAAGATAGAAATAGGTGTTAAATCTTTCAAACCAACATCAAACAACAATTTTAAAATCCACATTATTTCACATGAAATAACACCAAGTGCCCTGTATTCTGATTCTGTAGAGGACCTAGAAACTGTATCCTGTTTCTTACTTTTCCAAGACACAATGGTATTACCAAGAAAAATAACATATCCTGTTATTGATTTTCTGGACATCAAACACTTAGCCCAATCAGCATCAACAAAGCCTTTTAAAACCAGATTACCTTTAGTAATAGAAAAACCCCTTCCAGGATTTAACTTGAAATATCTAAGTAACCTAACAGCAACATTAAAATGAGATTTTCTCGGATAATGCATAAATTGACTCAATACTTGAACAGCATATGAAATATCTGGTCCAGTAATAGTCAAATAAATGAGCTTTCCAACTAACTTTTGGAAAAGAACAACATTATGAACAAGTGAATCATTAACATCAATACCTTCTTTCCTAACTACCACATTACAATCAAGAGGAGTTTTAACGGGTTTACAACCTAACATTCCAAATTCATGCAATAGTTCCATACAATATTTTCTCTGACACAGACAAACACCTTCATGTATATCTATAACTTCAATACCCAAAAAAAACTTTAATTTTCCCAAATCTTTAATTAAAAACTTGGATTTCAAAAACTCTTTAACTTTGTTAATTTCAATATCACAATTCCCACTCAAAATTATATCATCAACATATACAAGTAGTATAACAATATTACCACCCGAGCTCTTAACAAACAGTGAAAAATCATTTACACTTTGAACAAAACCAAAATCAAGTAAAAAACCACACAACTTTTCATTCCATTTCCTAGGAGCTTGCTTCAGCCCGTATAAAGATTTCAATAGCTTACAAACTTTATTATTATCTTTATTATTATATCCAGGAGGTAAAGACATATAAACAACTTCTTCCAACTCACCATACAGAAAAGCATTATTAATATCCAATTGAAATAAATTCCAATTAGAATTAACTGCAAGTGAAATAACCAATCTAATAGAAACCATTTTTGCAACAGGTGAAAAAGTTTCATCAAAATCTATACCTTCCCTCTGATTATACCCCTTAGCTACAAGCCTTGCTTTAAATCTTTCTATTTCACCATTTGATTTGTACTTTATTTTATATACCCATTTACAACCAATGGGTTTCCTGTCAGGAGGTAAATCACAAATCTCCCATGTATTATTTCTATATAATGCTTCAATTTCCTCATTCATAGCATTTATCCAATTAGGATCCAATGATGCTTGGTAATAAGTTTGTGGTTCAACTGATTTATTTAAATTTGTTGCAAAACATTTATTGTCAAAACTAAGAAAAGAATAATTAACAGATCGTTCAATTCCAAATTTATATTTTCCTTCTACAATAAAATCATTAAATTTTTGAGGAAATTTAAACTCACGACTAGATTTTCTAAAAACAAGTTGTTGAGAATCAGCATGACTTCCCTCAGAATTATTAGTGGAGTCTGATGCAACAACCTCAGGTTGCGAAACAGAAGTATCACCACCACTTATACCTTCCTGATTAGGTATTGTTGCATAAAAAAAAGAATTACCATCAATAACAAAATCAGTTGCACTAGATGGCTGATTAACAACTGAGTCACCATCCTGATTATTACTCTCAGACTCTCTACTATTTTGATCCTCATTAATATTTTCAGAGACCAAAAATTCATCATAGGAAAATGGATCCCAAGAACCCTTAGCATGTGGAAAAGTCGACTCTAGAGACTCAGAAAATTCAATAGACTTAGATGCCAACTTAAACGGAAACATAGATTCATAAAATTTCACATCCCTGGAAAAGAAACAATAACCATTATCAAGACTAAACAACTTATAACCTTTTTTAGCACTTGAATATCCAATCAAAACACACTTCTCAGATCTTTCAGAAAATTTATCAGTATTATTCAACTTTGTAGCAAAAACTAAGCACCCAAAAACACGAATATTATCATAAGTTGGAACACGATTATAAACCAACTCAAAAGGTGTTTTTCCATTTAAAACAGAGGATGGAGTTCTATTTATTAAAAAAATTGCAGTTAGAATAGAATCTCCCCAGAACCTTTTAGGCAAACCAGCTTGAAACAACAAAGACCTAGCAACATTTAATAAATGTCTATGTTTCCATTCAACCACTCCATTTTGTTGTGGAGTATGAACACATGATGTTTGATGTATAACTCCTTTTAGTTTTAAGAAAACTTGTCATCTTTATATTAACAAATTCTGTTCCATTATCAGATCTAATAATCTTTAAATTGACATTAAACTGATTTTCTAACAACATAACAAATTCATGAAAGCAGGTAAACACTTCATCTTTAGACTTCATCAAATAAACCCATGTTGCTCTAGTATAATCATCTACAATAGTAAGAAAAAATCTAAAACCACCAATGGATGTAACTCTGTAAGGACCCCAAACATCTACATGAACAAGTTCCTCAAGACTAACTGACTTGTGGTCACTCAAAGGAAACGACTCTCTAGTTTGTTTGGCCTTATGACAAACATCACAAGGCATAACTGGATTATTTTCAAAATTCAAAAAAGGTTTTAAACAATTAAGTGCCTTATCAGCTGGATGTCCCATTCTATTATGCCAGGTCAATTTTGAAACAAAACATTTATGATTATTAAACACTGAGTTTGACCTACCTAGCAATTGATTTTCCAAATAATAAAGACCTCCAAGCTCTTTACCAGTCTTCACAGTCTTCATTGACAGTGAATCCTGAATAAAGCAATTATTTTCATCAAAAATGACTTTACATTTATTCTCTTTACAAATCTTATGAACTGACAAAAGACTAACATGAAATTCTGGAATAACAAAAACATCAGATAAACCAATAGAATTTGACAGATTAATATTTCCAATCTTATCTATTTTAGTAGTTGAACCATTTGGATGATCAACTCTCAAATTAAGTTTGGAAACATCAACCAAATCAGAAAGATGTGATTCAGAAGCAGTCATATGCTGACTAGCTCCTGAATCAATAATCCACTTCTCTTTATCAAAGAAAACATTATTACAAAACATACCTGCCATATTAGCATTAATAGGTACTCCTTCAGATAATTCCTTTTCATGAAGAAGAGACATTAACTTTGTATATTGATCATTTGTTAGAAAATGATGATCAGACTTATCAGAAGAAACAGCAGAAACATTAGCACTATCACTAATATGAGAAGGCACAATAGACACAGTAGAAGATTTATTAAACTCTGATTTGGGTTTAAAATCCTTAGGATACCCAATAAGCTTATAACATTTTTCAATAGTGTGTCCTTTAATCCCACAATTCTTACAGATTAAATTCTGATTTCTTCCTTTAAATTTTTAATTTCAGAAAATTTACCAGCAAAAGCAGAAGAGTGTTGAATTTTATTAGACAGAACTGAAACATTTCCATGTTTCTGATTAGACTCTTCTCTAGAAATAATAGAAAAAGCAGTTCTTACATCAGGCAATGGTTCCATTATTAAAATATGACTTTTAACTTGGTTATATGAGTCATCAAGACCACTAAGAAACTGCATAAGCTTCATTAGTTTAGAGTGATTTTTAGAACTAGTAGCTGCTTCACAAGTGCAATCAGAACACTTTGTTAAGCCATCAAACTCTTTCCATAGTCCATCCAACTTATTAAAATAATCAGACACTGACAGAGTACCTTGTGTGAGACTATTAATTTGTTGGTGAACATTGAAAACAACTGACCCATCAGCCTTATAATAGGTTTCACAAAGTTCATTCCATATATCCAAAGCAAACTCAGAACAGGCATGTCCAATATAGATGGATTCAGAAAGAGAGTTAAGAATCCATGAACAAACTATAGCATTAACCCTGTCCCACTTAAGAGATTTAGTGGTATCTGTTTTATCCTTTAATTCAGTTCCTTCAATAAACCCCTGTTTATTTCTGGCTTTAAGAGCCCTAATCATAGAACTTTTCCAAACACGAAAATTTTAAGTACCAAGAAGTTTGAAGCTTATAATAGTAGTTACAGAATGATCAGAAGGATGCAAATAAAGAGGATCATCAAAATCTATAGCATCTACTTTTGTAGATGACTCAGGTGGTGTATCAGTCATGATTATAAAAAACCAATCAAGATTCCAGACAAACAAGAACAAGAATTAGAGAAAAAAAGTGTGCGATACTTACAAAGATCCTCTATAAAGTGCTCAGCAAGCAGCAATGTAGTTCCGATGAATCTCTATTACAGATTCACCGCTGAAAAACAACTTGGGCATTCAAATGCCAGAACCAATCTGATTTTAGAACCTTGTTTGCATGATCTTAACGTTGACCGTTGAGATAGCGTTGACCGTTAGGATTAACCCTAAGCGTTTACAACTATCATAAACGTTTACTCTTAAGACGTGACAAGAGAACAACCAGATTGATGATCACCTCACAATCTCAACAGATTGTAACAGCTCTTCCAGATCACAAGATCTGAAACCCTAACTTGAAGAACCAGATCTAGAAAACCAAAAACACAACAGTCGCAACCAGGCTTTGATACCATCAAAAGAAATCAAGACACACAAAATCACAACATCATCAGTTCTTTTTATTAAGAACCAGAAGGTTTTCATCAAACTTACATATAAAACCTCACTATAGTATTCTCTCTTCTCTCTACAAAGAATCCTCACTACAAACCTCTCACCTAATCTACACTCTGTTACACGAGATTAGAAAGAATCAATAGATTCTAAGAACAAACCCTAGAGAGAAAAGAAACGAAGAAGACTAAGAAGTAAATTTGATTTGTGTGTTCTAAATGTTACACACACACATAGAGAAATATATACCCTAGACTAGTCAACCGGGTCACCAATGGATCAAATACAACCCGCGTGTTTTACACTTCAACCAAACCACACCTTCAGTCCAATATTCCTGCAAATATACACAACATACCCTTCTATACAAAAAAACATAACAGAATAACAAAAAAACCACAAATATTAAAGGATACATAAAAAGGATATAAATGAATTATAAGTTTGTATTATAATATCTTGATAATTCAACATAATGCTCTTCTCCTTTATTATTCTAGTTGCATTATTCATGCAATCTACTACGTACTTACTATTTTTGAACACTTAGCATATTTGCTTTGAGTTCAAATAAATTGATTATTTCTCTTATACTTTCACACCTCTCATGTCTAAAAGTATTATTCCTTTTCTATGACTCTTTGGTGGTGATCTACTTTAATCAATAGGGAAAATGGTCCCTACAATTTCAATCTAACACCTCTATCTTTAATCAAACTATGATAGCATCGCTATTAATTAATGTTCTCGCTTAATTGGCTTATACAAATATTTGTTAAATAATGTACAAACCACTACTATGACTATCTCGAGTTTCTCTATCTCTTTGGCACAAGTTATTTACTACTTTATTGCTCATTTCAAGATTTACTAAAATTTATTCTCTCAATAAATATCGTTCTCGACTCACTTCTCCATGACTCTTACTCATTACTTATATTCATTCAATGACTCTAAGTCAAACATATTCATTTACTATTTTTGGTAGCTACTAATCGAGCAACCAAAATTTCTCGTATCACCTTGCTTATGCACATTTATGATATGCTCTTCATTTTTATTAGAAAATGTGTTACATTCACCATTTATATAGGATCCAAAAGGGTTATATCATGTATAACCCTATTAAGTAAATAAATATTGAATGTGATGATGTTCCATTTATGATAGAGAATGTAATAAAGACTTCTCTATAGCAGTTCATGTAGAAGACCCACGTTCTATATAGAAGGTCATTGGTTAGTTCTCTATATTTAATTTTAACTTACTTCAATATGTCTATCTAGTTTAGTGTTAACATTGAGGTAATACTTCATGACTTAGTCACACTATGTATTTTGAGAATGTTGAGAGCACTACTATATATAGTGTTGTAGTCGTAAGTGTTAGAGAGAGTTCTTATATTTTCATATTGGTACACTTGAGATTGCCTTCCGAACTAATTGAGATAAATAGAATTATTTATACATTGTGTTGATTTCCTCATCGTTTGATTCATGTTTGATGTTCTTAAGTTCCGCAATGTCATTTCCACGGGAACCTACAAACCCGTAGGTATTCTGATAAGATAACACCTAATAAAACTTGATAATACAAGGTTATCTCATACACTTCCAACTTCCTGACGCATCGTGCGCAATCTCTATATACATTACATACTAGCCTATTCTTTTGTAGCATACTACATCGGTCACATCACATGTCATCTTTGTATGTGTCGCGTTTCGGAAAAGTATATTTCTAATTCATTTACTACCATGTTTCACGTTCATCCATCTGTCGCGTCGAGTTAACTGTTGTAGTTTCAACATTTTCAAAAGTTGCTTGTTTTACTCTTTCTGACCCATACTAATACATTCAATAGTTTAGTGTCAATTTAAATAATCTTATAAGCCTATAACCACATTATCAATTTGTGGTTACAAAGAATTTGTTCGAAAACTTGCAACTTTCATAATATGACAAATATACACTTTTTGGCCAAATATACATTTTAGTAATAGCTTTTCATTTTAACCAACTTCATAAACTATAACAATAATACTAATTCAGTTTTTCAAAGAACTTTAGTTAGAAATTTGGAAAATTCACAAAATTCATAAAATACATTTATGGTGAACATGAATTTCCAATACCACTAACATACATATAATTACTCAAACCAATGATTTTTAAAAAAAATACTATAATTTACTCAACTCTCGTTTTCATTACTCAATTTTAGAATAATTAAATTTATATACATCACAGCATTCTCTACTAATCAATTTAAGTTTAGGAATCAAATATTAGATGCCTAATTCACTTAAACCACAACTCTGATACCAACTTGTAACACCCGAATTTCTAACACAAAATAAACCTAAATTTGTTGCTTTAGATTTATAAAATTTGTTGGTGTACATCTTTTTTAATCAGCAAGATACAAAAAATTATAATAAAGGATCATATAAATGAAACTAAAACAATTATTCGAGTAAGATATTACCAATCTCTAATATTATCCTTCGCTTCGTATAGATTTACATGAAAGGCACAAACACACACATAACAATAACAACAAAAAAATAAAAAGACCATAAGCTATGAATTCTTATTGAGAAACATGCTTAGAGTATATACATATTTATATATAAAAATATAATTATATTACTAACTCGTAATACAATCTCTTAGTGCCTTTAATTGCACTCGTCAATTCTATGAATTTCACCACAAGGACTTATTATACTCCGGAACTCAAATTTACTCGATAATCACCCAAAAAAGATTCATTAATTGCACCCGTCAATTCGATGAATTTCACCTCAAGGATTTATTATACTCCAAAACTCTCATTCTAAAGACTTGCTATACTCAATAATTCTCATATCATTTCTCCACATACTCGTTTATAGTTTCAAAGTACTTGTTATGAGACTCGATATACTAAATTATATACTTGTAATAATTTTAACTACTTAAATATACCAAATATGACCTTATACTTATTGACTATTTAGAAATCAATTTAACTTGGTTACAATAATTCGGTTAAATAATAATTTAATGTAGCATTATAGCTACTTAAATCCTTATTTCAAGCAACAATCTTGGCAATGGTTTTACGACTCCTCAACCTATCATTTACATAATAAATCAATAATAAATTATGAAATTTCATCAAATGATATTGCCACAAAGTACTTCTTATGAGACTCACCATACTAGTTGGGTGTTTTCACAAGTTACTCATTATGTGACCCACTAAAACTTTTTACACTTCACCAGAAGGTTCTCGTTATGTGGTATTTCATACTCGCAAATTATCATTACAGAATACTCGATAAACATTACCACCAGATACTCATTATTTAGTATATTATGCATGTTACTTATTATTACAAAAACATCATTATGTATTTCACTTTACTAGTTAGATATTGTGACAAAGTACCCTTTATGTTACACACCCTACTCAAAAAGTAACACCACAAAATTATTGTTATGTGGTTTATGTTACTAGTTCTCTCTCTCTCTCTCTCTCTCTCTCTCTCTCTCTCTCTCTCTCTCTCTCTCTCTCTCTCTCTCTCTCTCTCTCTCTCTCTCTCTCTCTCTCTCTCTCTCTCTTCGCCTTATCACAAAAATCAACTATACATATCTATATTAGCTCACAACACCACACAACATCAAACAACTATATATATATATATATATATATATATATATATATATATATATATATATATATATATATATATATATATATATATATATATATATATATATATATATATATATATATATATACATACTCTAACATTTAGTAACTTGCATACCAGAAATTTAACTACAAATCCCACTTACGCTAACTCATATATATATATATATATATATATATATATATATATATATATATATATATATATATATATATATATATAAGTCATAGAGAAATAATTACAACAATCGGATACACTCACTTGTTAAGTCATATAGAAATAATTACTATAAATCTCCATTACACCAGTTTATTTACGCATATAATCTCATTTAATAATAACTCGCACATTATATGTTTCACATACACAATAATCACCATATATTTCAATGTTAATTCTCTATAATAGGTATAGTTACTCGCCTTAAGTCAATGTAGATGAGCTAGTTCCAACTCCTTGAAAAGTCATTCCAATTCTCACCTCGCGTACTCTAAAATCTAATAAGTAATACAATCCATAAGTGTTGTAACTGTTAATTTAGGTCTCTTATACAATTTACTAGCTAATGTCATAAATAGCTAAAACACTCAATTATGTATTAATTTCAATAAGTTATATATTCAATTGGTTTACATGCCTTAATTCATTAAGACACAAGCTTATTTGCATAACAAATTCTCATTTTTACCAATCTTGTTTTTTTTTTTTTTTTCATTTTGTCCCACTTTTACATATCTAAGTTTGAGTTACTAATTTTATGCTCAAAACTAATTATGTTGAATGAATTCATTACTTAATAGATACATATAAACAAGTTATGAACTGATTTTACCAAAAATCATAACTTCCACCTTTTAGGGCTCATACCAATAAGCTTGAATTCATGTTATTTAACTCCTTAATCATATTTATACACTAAAACTCATAACAAACTCACTTAATCACGATTAGGGTTTTTGAAACTTAACCTAATTTAACCATTTTCACATAGAGTTAACAAGAAGATAAAAGACATACTCTTAATCCAAGATATGATAACAATCACTTACGAGTTCTCCTTGATGTTTCTAGCTCAAAGTCTTGATCTCCAGGTGTTCTAGCCTCAAAATTGCCACTCCTTTTGTTCTCTTAAGTTTTTTGAAAGATATGAAGTAAAATGGTCGACATTTTCTCTTAAACTTGAGTATTTTTAATTCATATGCACTTCAGACGGCAGTCGTGTTCAATCCGCATTACGGTCTACCGTCCTCATATAGATTTTTGTCTCATCTTTGAAAACCATAACTTATTCATGCATACCTAGAGTTTGATGATTTTTATATGCACACATTCATATGCGAGTCAACTAAAACTTTCTTACATATTACATCTACAAAAAATTATTAAGTTTTTATTCTTACTCCCATATACCAAAGGGTTTATGTTATTCGTCCTCAAAACTACCCACAAATGTATGATTTACGTTTTCCTTTAGTACACTTTAGAAAAATAAATGTGTCAACTATTTATTAAACAAACAAAGGTACCACACCCTTATTAATATATAAGTTATACAAAGGTACCACACCCTTATTAATATATAAGTTATACAAAGGTACCACACCCTTATTAATATATAAGTTATACAAAACGAGTATTACAAGCTTCAAATATAGTGTTGGGCTAGCCTGATTCGGCATAAATTAGGCTTATATTAAAAGGATATTTAATAGTCAAAAGATTGACTTTCAACCTTGGGGCTCTTGGAGCCTTCCTACTTAATTAAATATCTTTTAATTATGAAATTAATTTTATTTGTTTAATAAGTTATTAAATCCGTAATTACTGAATTGATAGGTATTTGGCATTTATTTTTGGTTTTTTGGCAGTTTCTAATTGTCACAATGAAAGCATATAAATACTTGTTTTCAATCATTTGTGGATCACATTACACCACAAAATTTTTTCAAATTTATTTTCTAAAGATGAAGGGAATGTGGTGAATTTCGACATATTCAAGATCATATATTGAATTGATTTTTTATCCTTTAGATAAATATATACCCTAGAAATTTGTGGTTGTATTGTATAGTGTATATCATATTCAAGTATTTTTTTTCTTGCGAATTGATTCTTGTATTTATATTTAATTCTGTCTTTGTTGTGTGTGTGTGTGTGTATATATATATATATATATATATATATATATATATATATATATATATATATATTACTTTGTAAATGGTATACTTATGTCATGAACATTTAAGACATAAATAAAAAATTTGAAAATGGAACAACATTTCATCATCAAATTACATGTGGAAAAGCATGAGAAATTCAAATGCTCATATTTTTGGAGATGACAACAAAGGATGTTGTTTTATCTAACGATCCTTCATGTTTCCAATGATATCACTAATAATTTTCCAACCCTCCGACCAGTAAAGGACAAAATCCACTTATTGTAGCCTAATTGGCATAATATAAAAGGGTTGTGGAATCAAGGAATTTGAATGAGTATAATTTACTCTAAATATCTTGGATGATTCCCTCTATGATATTTACTATACCCTTCCTACCTAAAGAGAGATATGGAAATAATTGGAAAATAAATAAATAAAAGAAGTGGGATGTTCCAAGAAATTTGTGATTGGAAAGTCTATGAATTTCAAAATGGTGGATATCAAGTCTGTCCTCAAACAAGTGGAGGAACTTGAAGTTATTGCTCATGATATTGAAGTTGAAGGTATGGGAATAATATGTAACTTTCTTGTTGGTTCAATCATTGAAAAACTTCCTTTTCTTGGAACAATTTCAAATTATATCTTAAGAACTTAAATGATGACATGAGTTTTGAGCAACTTGTGTTGAGTATTTGTGCTGAAGAAGATAACATATTGGATGAGAAAGCTGATGAAAATTCCTTAGAACAAAGAGCCAACTCTACTGGAGAAGAAATTACTTCGAAGACAAAGAAAAACAACAAGAAAAGGAAGCATGGATCCAAAAATTCTTCCAAAGATGGAAAAACCTGTGGTCCAAACAAAAAAGAAATCGGGTCCTTGCTATGTTTGTGTGAAAACTAGACATAAGGCCAAGGAGTGTAGATTCATGAAGGGTTAAGGAAGAAATAGTGGAGGAAACAACATAGGGAACAATGGTGGAAATTCTAGAGGAACTTCTTGTCAAACAATCATGGCCGACTTACCAAATCTGTTTGTTGCAATGATTCAAACCAACATGATTAGCAATTATCTGGATTGGTGGATTGATATTGGATCCACAATGCACATTTGTAACTCTCTAACCATGTTGTCTACATACCCATAAGTCTGGTTCTAAACCAATATATATATATATATATATATATATATATATATATATATATATATATATATATATATATATATATATATGGAATTCTACTACTAAAAAGGAAAGAAAAGGAAAAGTGAACCTGAAACTAACTTATAATTAAGAACTTGTTCTTAGTCATGTCTTTTATGCTCTTGAAATTACTAAGAATCTGATTGCTGGTCCTATTCTTACTAACAAGGGATTCAAAATTATATTTCATTCTAATATGTTGTTCTGACCATGATTGGAGCATATGTTGGAAAGGGATACCTTAGTGACGATCTCTTCAATGTCAACGTTTTACCTTTGTACTATGGTGTTGAAACACAAAACAATGATGATGTTACCAATGTTAATGCTAATTCAATAACCATAACTACTAGTTCCTCTACAATGTATATACACGATGCTTGATTTTTATGGCATTCTTGATTGGGACATGTCAAATTTTGTTATATTTAAAGAGTGGAAAATTTTGGCATGTTACCAAAATGTTCATTAGATAAAAGTTAGAAATGAGAGGTTTGTGTAGAATTGAAATTCTCATAAATCAGTAGAAAAATCTAATGCAATTCTTGGTTTAATCCACTCCAATTTATGTGATTATAGAGGAACACCTACAAGAGGAGGAAATGATTGTTAGTTCAAGAAAGTGAACCTCAACCATTCCGAGAAGACTGTATTTTCAAGATAAAAGAGTTTTCAAGGTTGTGAAGTTTCTGAAGATGTGATGATATTCAATATTGAGAGAATGATAGTTGTATCAAGTCCAATACACTTTGGTTTTGTAATATTTGTCTTTTTGTACTGCTGTATTGGTAGGATACAATATCAACCGCAACACATTGTTAGGCACTTGATCTGTAGTCCACATTTGTACCTTTGTATCCTTTTATCCTTTGTGCTCCTGGTAGTATAAATAGCACTATCATCCATGTAAATAGTACACATTTATAAATATAAGAATCAAATCTATCATTCGTATATTCGTATATTCTCTTTGTTTATTCTATTTACTTTAATTTCATATTGCACTAAATACTTGGTTGTTGTTCTTCATCATTCAAGGCTTGACTGGATTTATCTAGACTTGACTAGAATGTTGTTATTAGCCTCCATTAGTGACCCTTAGTCATTCCGTTAAGATTGTACTTCTAAGATAAAAGAGTTTCAGAGGTTGTGAAGTTTTTGAAGAAGTGATGATGTCCGAGATTCAGAGAATAACAGTTATATCAAGTTAAATACTCTTTTGTTTTGTAATGTTTTTCTTTTTCTATTGTTGTATTTGTAGGACACAAGATCAACCGCACCGCATTGTCAAGCGGTCGATCTGCAATCCACATTTGAACCTTGGTCTCCTTTTTTCCTAGATGCTTCTAGTAGTATAAATAGGAGTATCATCCATGTAATCAGTACTCCTTTACCAATACAAGAGGTAGATATGTCATTCATACATTCTCTTATTCTCATTGTTCATTCTATTAACTTTAATTTCACATTGCACTGAATACTTTGTTGTTGTTGTTGTTGTTCATCATTCAAGGCTTGACTGGATCTATCCAGAATTGACTAGAATTTAATTATCAACCTCCACTGTTGTTGTTTATACAAAGCTTAACAAATTTAAAACTTATCCAATAATATCCTTGGGTTATCATTACCTATCAATTAGTATCAGAGCTAGAGGGATGTGCTTTGAATCCACAAGATCAGATTATCATTGATTAAGAATATCCTGGTTTCACCAAGTCATTGAAAAAGATTCAAACCTAATTGATGTTACTGGCTACACCGGCCACACACGTACTTCACCCAACTTTCGATCTTATATCAAGATACGACGTTTGGTTGAAGCTAAAAGCCACCCTTATAGCCTAATATGGAAAAGAATGCCAATGCGGTGAACGCTACTAATGAGAAACTAACCACTTTGCTCCAGGATGATAAAAAGTATTTTGAAAACCTTCGTAAAGGGATTCAAGTTGATAATACAAAGCTTCAATCTTCAATCAACTCTCGTCTTGACAAACTCCATGCTGAACTAGCCATGGAAAGCAGAATCATGGACGACCTGGCTCTTCACATTACTTTGCTCAAACTCAAACTGTAAAGCTAAACCAAGCGAACAAGGTTATTGATGAGCTTCAATCTGAAAAGACAGTCATGAAGATGTGTGTGGGTGATGTCAGCACTCTACTCACCAATTTGATCGATGCTCATGATTCAGTCCTTACCATTGGTGTCCGAAGGCACTTAGAAGAGAAACTCCATCCTGCTCTTGCGATCCTACATCTTCTTGAGGGTGTTTCTGAGGCGGGTGCTCCTCCGAAACAAGAGGGAGAAGTTACTCAAGAACAACCTACTCAGACTCCTCCGAAACCAAAAGTTACTAATGAACCGAAGGATAATGAAGCTTCGAGTTTAAAAGCAAAAGGAAAGAAAATTATTGGCGAAAGTGAAGAAGAAGAAGAAGAAACTAAAGAAGAGTTGTTAAATCAAAAGCACCGTGATCAAGTAATTGACGAAAATATCAAAATCGCACGGGAAGCTGAAGAGGGGGAACGAAAAAAGAAAGAAGCCCATGACACTTTAGAAAGTTGAAAAACTCTCTTTCCATTGTTTATATTGGAAAATTTGCTGAAAGAAGCAATCGAGTCTCCGAGCACTCATTGGGTTGAACTGGTCATTTCTTTTGACTTGGAGAATTCCAAAGACTCGTAGTTTGATATGCCGATCACCCGAAGGGCATTTATTTTTCACTGCTTCGAACTGATAGCATCAATTCCCTTTCCTGACGCGAAAACTGATCGAGCTTTAATTGATTACTATCTTGCTTTTTCTCAACCTCAGGACTTGACCTGGAGTGCCTAAAATATTACATCGGTCAACGTACTAAAGCCAGTCGCTGCAGGAAGCTTTATCAATGTGAAGAATAGAAGAACATAAACTTTCTGCTAACCGAAGAACAAAAGTATGACCCCATTCTTACATACATAAAGTGAATGCTGGTTTCATACATACATGAAGTCACGAAGTTGGATCAAGAGATCGCCTATGCCTTGATAAAAAAAAACCAAATGTCAAACCAATTAGTAAGGAAAGCGATGTGAACAAGATGCGAATGGGCCAAATTGACACGAAATATTTCACAGTGATGTTCACTTGGGGAGAAAACCAAAATTTCCTGTTTGCCTTACCCGACAAACACTTGCTCTCCACTACTTGTTTGGAGCCCATCTTGAATATTATACATAGGTGCAAACAAAAAGACGATGCTACAAAGAAGAACTTTAATGACATGCTAAGTTGGTATATCAGTTTTTGTCATACTCTACTAGCTATCATACTGAAGCTGTTCAAGACAGTGAAGAAAACCATGCAGGCACAACAGTAGATATCTCTCTACTTAATTGACACAAAAGGGGAGATTATTGGGTATAGAAGTTTACGTCATTAGGCATTTTGCATTAGTCTAGTATGTATACGGTTTTGGGCTTATCCAGTCGTCATTTATTAGGGTTATAGTATATATAGTGCATGCATGCACCGTATTAGTGTAGCTGTTGATTTTATCGTTCTTATCATTACATTGTAACCCTACCACACCTCTACAGTAGCAATGCTTCAAAGATTTCTTTTGAGGTTGTGGATTTCTAATCATTCGACATCAGTTTAATTCGTCTTATGTTCTTATTTACTCTGTGTTCTTGAGTTGTTTGTTAAGAATCTAATCGATCTTAAAGTACTTTTAATCTCATAATTCTTAATAATAACTTTTTCCTTTCATTTAGGAGACATAAAATAGGTCAGCAAATTAGTTTGTCCATCTTATGTATACACTTTAATGACCTTGTTATCTCCAATATATTGAGCCAAATTCAATACATCATTATCATTCCCTAAAGCTCTAAGACCAAAATCCAAGTCGTCATGAGAGTCCTGTAATGGTAATATATTACTAGAGGTACGGAGTCACCTAGCTCTTGAATCATTGCATCAAGTTCTTGAACTGAGAACTCATCAGTGTCTACTAAATCAATATATCACACTTCACCTTTAACATATTTCGTGTTTGGAAGCTTGGTAAAATTTCCACCATTGTGTAGCTTTGTGGTGAACATTATTGGTACATGCTCTATAAGATACAAAAAATAATATTAAAAAAATTGCTAGATGTTCGGATTTTTTGACTCTGTTCTTTAGATCATCAAGAGACCTAAGAAAAATTTATAAACAAAAGATAAGTGAAACTAACCATATTAATTTGTGATGTCATACGTCTCACCTTTTGCTTAATCCCCCACATTACAATCACCATTTATAGCTGAAAAGCAATAACAAGTAAACACTTTAGACCAAATATTGATTAGGTTTTTTGCGTTCAAAATGAATGACAAAGAAGATTGAAGTGGAAAGCGGTAACTAAAATATTTTTTGTGTAATATGGCGCTAATACAACCACAGTTGGGTTACTTTAGGATTTGCAAAAATGGTCCATCGAGTAAAAAGACATTTATGCCCTCGTGTGTAATGCACGTGAGGGGCTTAACGGAAACAAACAAACGGTGGTTAACTCCAGGATGTGTTCCACACACAAACCTCTCATTAAGGACCAAAAATCCAATTTTCAAAAGGTTTGGACCATATAAGAGACCAAAGAAAATTTTTATAAACAGAAGATAAGTGAAACTAACCATATTAATTTGTGATGCCATACGTATCACCTTTTGCTTAATCCCCCACATTACAATCACCATTTATAGCTGAAAAGCAATAACAAGTAAACACCTTAAACCAAATCTTGATTAGTTTTTTTGCGTTCAAAATGAATGACAAAGAAGATTGAAGTGGAAGAGGTAACTAAAATATTTTTTGTGTAATATGGCGCTAATACAATCACAGTTGGGTTACTTTAGGATTTGCAAAAATGGCCCATCGAGTAAAAAGACATTTATGCCCTCATGTGCAATGCACGTGAGGAGCTTAACGGAAATAAACAAACGGTGGTTAACTCCAGGACCTGTTCCACACACAAACTTCTCATTAAGGACCAAAAATCCAATTTTCAAAAGGTTTGGATCATATCCACAAAAAATGACAAACCATAGGGACCAGTTTTGCATTTTTGTCTAGGGAAAAAATTAATTTGAGGTTTAATCTGGAAAAAAACAAAAAAGATAAGAGAATATCCAATGAGAGCTTTTTTTGAGCTTATTACTATTTACTTTTTTTTTTAATTAAGTAGTCATTGGAGGGGATAAGTTATTTTTTTTATTGATCACTCAATATATATTGAGTGATCAATATACTTTTACACTTAGTACATCTAATTCGTTATTGCATTTAATTATTTCGTTGAAAGTGTATCTCATCTTCATCGTATTAGTCCTCTATTTGCTCTATCCTATTTAATTTTCTTACTTAAATCGAGTTTGATTGTTTCATCTAATTGATGATTTTTCCTTCTAATGTCGTTTGCTTCATCTTAATGTGTTTCGATTAGAGTTTCGCCAAAAATGTTGGAATCGATTACTTGAAATTAATTGATCTATTAAATATTGACCATATGATTTAAATTCTGTTGATGAACTAGATGATGAACGTTAGAAGATAGTGTTGAATTTGTGTGAATTGGTGTTGGATCTGAAACAAAAATGGATAAAAAGGAAGGTACAATATGTATGTGTATAGATTATCATGAGTTAAATAAGAATATAATTAAGGACCGTTACCCGTTATCACACATTGATGATTTATTTGACCAACTTCAAGATGCTTCATTTTTTCAAAGATGGATCTAAGGTTGGGATACCATCAGTTGAAAGTAAAAGAAGCGGATGCTCTAAAGACTACTTTACATACCCGGTATGGTCAGTACATATTTCTGGTAATGCCATTTGGGTTAACGAACGCACCTGCAACTTTTATGGACTTGATGAATAAAATATGTCACTCGGTTTTGGATAAATTCATAATTGTGTTTATATATATATATATTAATATATTTCAAAAGTTACAAGGAGAAAAAAGAGCATGTGTGATAGATTCTAGAGGTGTTATGTAAAGAAAAGTTATAAGCAAAATTCTCAAAATGTGAATTTTGGCTTTGAGAAGTCCAATTTTTGGGACATGTTATCAGAAAAATGGTGTTCAGGTGGACCTGGTGAAAGTTGAAGAGGTAATGAAATGGGATTCCTCAAAAAATCCTACATAAATTCGTAGCATCTTGGGGTTGGCAGGTTATTACAGACGTTTAGTTGAGAATTTCTTTACTATTGCAGCACCATTGACGAAATTCACAAGAAAAACCGAAAAGTTTATTTGGTCAGATGCTCAACAAAAAGCATTTCAACAATCAAAAGAAGCTTTATGTAAAGCTCCGGTATTAGCGCTATCGCAAGGTAAATAAGAATTTGTTGTTTACATTGATGCATCACGAGTCGGTCTTGGTTGTGTTTTGATGCAGTAAGGTCGAGTTATTGCTTATGCATCAAGACAATTAAATCCGACTGAACAGTCAAATCCAATGTATGATATGGAACTTGAAGTTGTAGTGTTTGCCTTAAATTTTTGGAGGTATTATTTTTATGGAGTCAAATTTCAAATTTTTACTGACCACAAAAGTTTGAAATACTTTCTTGACCAGAAGGTATTAAACATGTGTCAACAGAGGTGGATGGAGTTATTAAAACATTATAATTGTGAAATTCTTTATCATCCTGGGAAAGCTAACATGGCTGCTGACGCATTGAGTCGAAAGGAGAAGCCAATCTAAATTGCATCAACTTGAATGCGGATTATTAGTTGCTTGCCTGAATTAATTCGAAAAGATCAAGGAGAAGATGAAAACACAAGAGAATTTAAAGCAAGAAAAGATAATTGGTTATCTTAACCAGTTGATTGACAATTCTCGAAATATAAATACATTTATGGGACGGATCTAGATTCCAAAGTTTGGTGAAACACAAAAGTTACGATCGAATGATGCTCATTGTACAAGATACACGGAAGTACGAAAATGTATCGGAACTTAAAAACCATGTACTGGTGGTTGGGAATGAAGAGAGATGTTGAGAAGTATGTTGAAAATTGTTTAATGTGTCTACAAGTTAAAGCTAGTCATTAGAGAACCAGGAGGAGAGGTTCAATCGTTGCCTATTCATGTGAAGAAATGGGAGGAAATTACTATGAATTTCATTACCAAGTTACCTCGAACTTCTCAAGGACAGGATTCCATTTGGGTCATAGTTGATCGTATAACCAATTATGCCCGGTTTATACCCATAAAAGAAAGCTTTTCAATTGACAAGTTAACTAAAGTCTATATCGAAGAAGTAGTTAAATTTCATGGTGTACCAACTTCCATTATATATGATAGATATAGCTGATTCACATCTTGGTTTTGGCATAGTTTCCAAAAGCAAATGCGTTCAAAAATACTATTGAGTACCGCTTTCGATCCGCAAACCGACTAACAAAGTGAAAGAACAATTCAGACACTCGAAGATATGTTGTGAGCCTGTGTGATCGATTTTGGCGATAATTGGGATACAAATTTATCGTTAGTAGAATTTACGTATAATAATAGTTACCATTCCAGTATCCAGATGGCTCTGTATGCAGCTTTGTACGGAACACCGTGTTGAAGTCCAACGTGTTGGACTGAAGCCGGAGAAAAACCAAAAACCATTAGCTAGGCCAAAGATTGTTGAAAAAACTGAAGCCAAAACCGAAATGATAAGATAGCGCATGAGAGTGACACAACTCCGACAACAACAATATGCAAATAATAGACGGAGACCTTTAGAGTTCAATGTTAGTGATATGGTAATGTTGAAAGTATCATCTTGGAAGGTTGTAATTCGTTTTGCTAAGAAATGGAAGTTGAGTCCACGATATATCAGATCCTTTCAAATCCTACAAAGAATTGGAAAAGTTGCTTATCACCTAGACCTACCAAGTGAACTTCAAGGTATACACAATGTTTTTCATGTATCTTATTTGAGAAAAAACTTTGTTTGACAAAACACAAGAAGTATCGATATCTGATATTGAAGTGGACAAAAAGTTAAGATATCAAGAATAACCAAAAAAGATTCTTGATGGTAAGATAAAGAAGTTGCGCAACATGGAAATTTTGTTGGTAAATGTACAATGGTGTCATTATAAAGGATCCGACGTAACATGGGAACCAGAGTAGGAATTTAAGAATAGATACCCTCACCGGAGATTTCGGGGACAAAATCTCTTGAAAGGAGGGATAACCTGTTATGCTTGTTTTTCTAAAGATTTATATTATATTATGTATATGTGTATTAATGTATGTTTATGTAGAGTTATGGTAAGGGAATCATGTATTTTAAGTTAAAAGGAGTATTAGATAAAGAGTATTATGAATATGGTAGTTTTTAGTCTTAAACCTACAAGAAAAATGCATTTTACTAGACTCACGACGTAACAAGCTTGGGTCATGCCGTGACCGAGAACAGAGATTTAAGTTATGTAAGTTGAACAGTGGAAGCAACCAACTTTAACAAAAATTACGACGTGAAGGATTTTTCCACGACGTGATTATCATTATGATTTACATATTAATTTATCACACTATGCTTTTCTTATTATAAACTTTCATTTTATCAATTGCTTTTTACCTATTATTTTTTATAATTATCAATTAAACTTTATCGTATCAATGACACATTTTTATAGGTATGTATAAACTTATCGTATAAACGACATAATTTTAAGCGTAAATTACACGAATCGTCTGCACGTTTAGTCCCTATTTTCAAAACTTAACTCGGACCGTCCTTGATATGTTTAAAAGTTGCGCGTTTCATCCCTGTTATCGTTAGCCATTTGTTTTTCTGTTACGTTAACCACATGTCAGGGGTATTTCAGTCTTTTACCTAAAAAGACAATAAATAAATAAAAAATTAAACCCTAAATCTATTTACTCTCATCTCCCATCTTCCCTGGTTCTCCTGCAAACGTGATCCCTCGTTCTCCTCCCCTTCTTCTCATGTTGACAGTCCTCCGACAGGCGACAACCCTCCAACAACCATCCGTCGAACCACATCATCATCAAAGATGTGAAACAAGATGTGTGCGGTAGTGTGTTCCTTGATTTTTTGTTTCATCGTTTGAGGGACACCAAACTGAGAATGAATGTGGGTTTTAGGGAAGATGAAATCTAAGTTTTATAAGAAAAAGACGATGCAATTTCTAGGTTTATTGAAGATAAAATTTGGGTTGAAGACAATTTCTAGGTATTTTGAAAGACTTCTGGGTTTTTTTGGTCATTGAATTTACCTTCTGCTTCAATTTTGTGGGTTTTAGCTTCGATTTCATCATGGGGTTTTTTATGATGGGATATGGGTCTTTTGAAGATGGTTTCAGGGTTTTCAAAGACACCTACTGTTTACTTCATCTCTAATTTTATGGATTGAAGCTTCGATATACTCAGTTTTTTTTTTTTTTTTTTTTTTTTTTTTTTTTTTTTTTTTTTTTTTTTTAACCTGCAAGAAGTTTAAAGTATTTTCTTTTGTATATTAAGTAATCAATTCTTCCAAGTTTAATTTGATTTATGATTTTGTTTGATTTTCTCTGTTGTAGGTTGTGGTAGTCATGATTTGGTTTCAATCTTGAAGAAGCAAGGAGATGGGTGGTGGTTAGCGGTAAAGGGATGGTGGAGTCGTTGATTCTTTGAAAACAAGAACATGAAGAAATGGAAATTGAAATTAATGGTATATCTCAGCTTTGGCCAGAATTTTGATTTGGAGAGTCTTCTGTTTTTTTCATTGGCGTTTTTTACATCCTATCTTGAATTTTTTTTTTTCCTTTTGGGTTTATTTGTCGAATCCAAGGACTTCATTTGGTTTTATTAGTTTGAATGGTTTCTTTTCGTATGTTTTGGATTTAATTATGTGATTTCACGATTTGATTCTAATTACCTGTTTTTCCTTTGGATTTGATTAAGTGAATTCTGAGATATAAGAGTTGGGGTATGCCGTCCACATGAACAAGATTTGTTGCCTTTGGTTGTAGGGGTGGGGTGTAAGGTTTAAATTAGTTTGTGTTTTTTTAATAATTATAATTGTAAAAATAAGCGTAGATATGTCATTTTACCATGGTTTAACAACAGCATGGATGAAACGTTCAACTTTTAAATATATCAGGGAAGATCCGAGTTAATTTTTGAAAATAGAGATTAAACGTGCATTTTGACACCGCCAAAGGACGATTTGTGTAATTTACTCTAATTTTAAAGTCATATACAAACTTGTCATGTAAATTACATATTTTAGTCTTGGTTTCAATATGAAAAAAGTCAAGTAGTACATTGCAAGAGAATTTCATACGTGGGCCTTGAATTGACGACGTTAACTATGAAAGGCATGAGACGACGGAGCGACTCTCCAGTTTTTTATTTTATTTATTTATTTAATTTTTTTTTTCATTTCCGAGCATATGATAATTTTTGTTTTCCTTTAATTTATTTATTAGGTGTAAGATCCGTATAATACATAGATTTATTGAAAATAAAAATTTAATATTAATATTTAAACCTTAAATATTTTATAAAATAACATTTTTACATAAAATAATATAATCTTTTGAAACATTTATAAAAAAAAATCAAATATTCTTTATAGTATTTATAAGACTTTATTAACAAATTAATAGAATAATTCTATTTCCTTATAAAACTTTTTAAAATTTTGTGTAATTTTATTATAAAAATAAAAATTCTCAAAAAATAACAAGTGAAAAATAATAATTATAAAACTCCCAACAAAACTCTTGAGAATTTGAAAATTAGTAAAAATTAAAAAGAATTATTCAGAATTAAAATAATGAAAATGGAATCCGTTTTTTTTTTTCCTATCAAAAAGCCAGAAATCAAATGATTTCCATTTCTCTTTTTTTATTTCTCTATACCAAACATGACCTTAGTTAGTATTATAAAATGCTCATCATTAATCTACATATAATAAAAATGTAATCTTCATTACTCGTGAACATTAGGTACATATAAACCATCTTCCAAATGTTGTAAACTCCATAACAACTCCTCTTTTTATACGTTGAACTTACTAAAAACTATAAATATTTATAATCTAACTCTTAAGTATTTATAACTGATGGTCTAAATTGGTAAGCTTCTATTTTCATGAGTCCTCTGGGATTCCATCTCTGTCACCTCTTCATCCTCACCCTCGTTTTCCCTAGACATTTCCTCCAAAGATTTCCCATTCGATTCCGGTACCAAAAACGTAAACAACATCCCGAGACAATTCACCACCCCGAGCACAATAAGCGAGTTCTTAACCCCAATCCCTGGCGGGTACCCTTTATCGGTCTTAGTTTTATCTTGACTTTGAGCTGCATACAAGAACCCGAATGCCCCAATTATCGCCCCGGCTTTTCCCGAAGCCGCAGATATCCCGTGACACGTTGACCGAAGCCGGGCCGGGAATATCTCGGCCGGGACCACAAATGTCGTGGCATTCGGCCCGAAATTTGCAAAGAAAAATGTCAATGCATACATCACAACAAACCCTATTCGGTTCTCTTTTTGTGTCCAATGATGATAGGGAATCGCGAGGGCGAACATGAATACAGTCATGAAGAAGAATCCCATCAATTGGATCTTGAACCGCCCGATTCGATCAATAAACGCAACCGTGAACCAATACCCGGGGACCGTGCTACACAGCGCGATTAGGGTTTGGGCCCGTGAGATTTTAAAAACTTCTTCTATCGCGTTCATGGTTTTCGCAGCCGGGATCCATCCGATTGCGGTGAAAATGTCTTTTTGAAATAGGTTTTGGCTATAAAACGCGATATCAAGTAAGAACCATGTGGTGGTTGTTCCAAGTAAGTGGAGCCCGTGTCGTTTAGCAAATTGTTTCGAGAAAAGCCCAAAACTGTTCGGACTTTTCTCTTGTAGTTTCTCGGGCTCTGCTTCAAGATCAACTTGCAACACTTTTGACATGTCAGCCGCCGCTTGTTTCGCGTTTTTCGCGACAAGAGCGGTGTATCGGGCGGTTTCCGGCATCTTCATCCGCCAGTAATAAGTCATCAAAGCCGGAATTGACCCGAACATTAGAATTATCCGCCATACGTAATCGGCTTGTGATACAGTCGATCTTAACTCGTCATCCTCGTATGCAGGCGCCGGAAAACTCGACTTGAAGGCGGCAGAGATAATACACGCAACCATCCCTCCGGTCAAAATTCCAAACCCTTGCATGGCAAACACGGCGGCAATAAACGCCCCACGAGTTTTCTTATTGGCATATTCTGACATGATAGTGGCGGAGAGTGGGTAATCGCCACCAATCCCAAACCCTAGCCAAAACCGGAAGAAACAGAGGGTAGCCATCACCGCCGTGGGTTCGTCGCTGAAGGAGAGGCCGGAAGCTATGGAGCAGATGACCATAAGCATGAGGGTCATTCCGTAAACTTTTTTCCTACCCATTTTGTCACCCAGCCAACCGAAGAAGAGTTGGCCGGCGAGGGTCCCACAGAAGGCAACACCGTTGACTGCGGCTGAGACGTTAGGTGGTAGGGAGCCAGGGTTTTTGTCGCCGACGTTATGGTAATAAATCCGGCCGAGTAATTTGGTGACGAGGGAGATGCAGAAGAGATCGTATGCGTCGGTAAAGAAGCCCATGCCGGCGATTACAATGGCGGTGAAATGGTACCATTGGGTCTTGGCTACGTCAAGTGCGTTTAGCACTTTCAAGTTCTCGTTTGCCATAACCTGTAAGTTTTGTCAAAATGAAGGGAAATTAATAATGACAAGTTAGGTTAATATATTCTCTACTTTCAGTTGTTGGTAAATACAATAAGATATTTTAATTACTTGTTATTAATTAAGCGAAATTAGTTCAGGAATTGACAAAAAAAAAAAAAAAAAAAAAAAAAAGTTGCATCGAACCAAATATTTTATTTTCTTGAAACAATTACTCCTAAAAATAGTAATATGAATTACTGCAATATTATTTGGAGTAAATTACACGAATGGTCCCTATGATTTAAGGTAATTTGTACGTTTGATTGCTAGCTTATTTTTTTAACTCGGAAGGTCTTTGCTCTTTGTTTTTGTTACATACTTGGTCCCACTTTTACCTAAAAATAATATTTTACAATTGATTTTTTAATTTATTTAAATAAACACCCCTAAACCCATCCTATCACCTTTTCTTACTTACTCATTATTTTTCTCTATTTAAATAATAATCTTTTTAAGTAGGATAAGAACCAAATGCGTAAGAAAAACAAACAATAAAAACGTTTTAAGTTAAAAAAATAAGTTAGGGATCAAATATTCAAATTACCACAGACCATAAGGACTATTCGTGTAATTTACTCTATTTGTTGATGAAATAATGATTATTTGGAAAATACTAATTTACAAGAATTTAAAGTGCAATGAATGTTGCATGGAAAAAAAATATATTATGTATTATATATGAAAAATATATTATATATAAAAAAGAGCTTAATTTTTATATACTAAATTATACATTTATGTATTATTTATCAAAATGATATATATTAAAGACCTTAGTTTTTTTTATAATGAATTTCACATTTATATTTAGACCAAACTTTGTACTCAAAACCGACAGGTGTAGGGGCCAGAACTGCAACTAGGAATACAACAGCTTGTGTGTGGTTTCTGTTATGTTTTCTAGCGGCTCATTCTCTTCTCTTTTGGTTACATTTTTTTTTCTTTTTCTATTTTGTTTCCAACGACTAGAACTTCTATTTAGATTTCTAAAAAGAATAGGGATATCTTGATAGGTTTTGCTGTTCTAATCTCTCTCTCTCTCTCTTTATATATATATATATATATATATATATATATATATATATATATATATATATATATATATATATATATATATATATATATATATATATATATATATATATATATATATATATATGAAGGATTATATGAAAAACAAAAACAAAACCCTAAAAATCATAAAAATACATAAAAAAATATTTAGAGATCACAAATATTTTTTTTGATTTTATATTCTTAAAAATCGCAGCTTTTTATATAAATTCGCTACAAAAATTTAAAAAAACAATTTTTTATTTTTATTATTTTGATTATTTTGTTTTTTTTTTCAAAAATAAAAAATTAACGAATTTATATAAAAAAATGTTAAATAATATAAAGTAAAAAAAAGATTTGTGATCTCTAAGTATGTTTTATGCATTTTAACGAGTCGGTTCGGGCTCATTTAATTCCATCTCATGTTGAGCTTTTAACGAGTTTGGTAGCTCACGAATAACTCGGTTCATTCACACTCTTGTGTACATTGTACAAACTTTATAAAATATAAATTATTATGTATGATTAGTATACAACAAGCTCTTCTCCTATTATTCGGGTAGATTTAAATTATTAAGATCTTTTTCATGATATCTTCATCACGAGTTCAAGTCACATAATATGTGATTCTAAGTGAAAATGTGAACGTTTAGAAAGAAGGTCAAAACCTAATTATATTACTTTTGAATTTTTCAAAGTGTGTACTCTTAAATCATGTGATATTCAATGAAAACGATCGCCTTTATAATTGGCGTGCTGATAGTAAACCTTTACTAAATACGAACCACTCTTTACCATTCAATTTTCTACCCGTTCCTTTTCCATGTTAGGACGGAATTTGTTACAGAATTGGCAAGTAAAGGAAATTTAAAAATTTCAAAGTTTGTACTCTAATATCTTTTATGTTCGATTCTGTTAGGTATATATGTAATAAGAATATTTGTTTTTATTTTATTAAATTGCATAAAGTTATATCATTTTAAAGAAAACTTAACTGGAAGGAATTTATGTTATAGATGCTATTATTATAAATATTACTATTTAATCTTTATTTATTATTATTATTACTTATTGTATAAATAGTGAATACAATATTATTTATTTAGTTACCAAAACAAATAGACTTAAGAATATAATGGTATTTCAGTTTCCTATTCTTTTTTATAATCTTTAAATTTCTTTTTTATAATCTTTAAGTTTCCTATTCTAACTTGATTTCATTCAAAGATTTTTATAAATTTCATATTTATTTTCTTCTTACATAATTTTCATTTTCAACTATAATATATATATAGCCAAATTGATGTTCGTCAAAAAGATGTGATGTAAGAGGAAGATAATAATGAAATTTTGAAAATCTTAAAAGTACATCAAGTTAAAGATTGAAGTTGAAGAAGAGATTATAATAAATATATTAAACAAAACGGCATATTATGGTGAGTTTGGGTATCTAAGCTTATTTACCCTTAAGGGTATATTCACTTTTCCCATATATATATATATATATATATATATATATATATATATATATATATATATATATATATATATATATATATATATATATATATATTATTTAGGTTATAGTTACAAACTTTTCATGATTGCTTTTAGGTTATGTTTGGTTTGTTACATGTAAATTAATATAGCTTTATGTTGTCATGTTTTAATATTTAAAAAACAGTACGTAAGCCTAACTTTTTAAATAATTAAGATTTCAACAAAAGTGTTGAACTTTTACTTTTTAAGATTTTTACAAATACATATTCATAATTAAAAAACAAAAACTCAATTAACTTATATATTTCAACTAACTTATTACTTATTTGTATCAAATATTATTATTGTTATTGATCATCATACTATTTAATAGCTAACATTTTAATAATTCATTTTAAAATTAAGAAAATTCAAATCCATCTCTCTATATTTTCAACTTTTAGGAAATCATATTGTCGTCATGGACCCCTAGGCCAAATGGCCAAGAGTACACATCGTATTGTGGTATTCACAAGACTTTTGAGATCCCTTTAACCCTGACCCAACCAAATCAACAAAGTCCTAAAGTTGAGAGCTTTTTAAAAATTTTTAAAAAGATATTTCAGAGCTTTTTAAGTTGTTATTTAACAAAAGCTCAATTGAACTTAGAAAGGTGTATAACCGATTTGTTCATTTTTTAAGCTCTTCCAAACACCCTTTTGGTATGTTTCTAACTCAACCATTGATTAAAATAATCCATTAACATCAAATAATCCATGAACATCAAATACTCGAAAACCAAACACCTATAAGTTTCTAAAAGTGTAAACAAAATACAAAAACAGCGAATCGAAGTAACAACAGAGAGAAGTTATGAATTCTTACCTTAAACCGACAATGAAAGCTATTATACCAGAGACTTGTACCTCGTGCAACGAAAGTGGTACTTTTGTTTCAGGCAGATTTTGATGGGGTAGTAGTAGTGAGAAGGAGAGGTGTGGTGTAGTGGGAGTCTATGCAGATGGGCTCCCTATTTAACGACTACAGCTGGGTCCGACTGTTTTAATTCTTTCCCGCCGTACTGGAAATGTTTTACGGCTACGATTCTTGTTCTTGATGACGTGGCATTCATCGGGTGAAGGTTTACTGGTCAATGAGGATTTCTTAATGTGCTTGTAGTGAAAAAAAGGTCAATGAGGAGTACTTTATGCTTCCGTTTTATAAAAGTAAAATATGTCTATTAATATTTTTATTTTTATTTACTTATTAAGTAAGTAGAAATAGGTTTAAGAAAATTCTAAACGTTTTTTGTTTTAAACAGAAAACCCGATTATTTAACATTTAGTCGAAAAAATTATTTTTTATATTTGAATGGTAAATGAAAGATTATATGGGTTTTCTTAAAATAATTAGTCTTTTCTGTTAAAAAAAATTTCTTTTAGGATTTTTTTGAAAAATTTCTAAAAATTTAGGACTTTTTTTGTAGATTTCCCAATTAAAAAAAAATCAAATTTTAGATGAAGGTTTTTTTTTTAAACGACAAACTGTTTAAACATATTTCTAAATACTACATATCTCTCCTAATTTTTTGAAGACATGGAAGTATATTAGCAAGGAGTCAAAAATAAAATATTATAAAAGAGTACAAACTAAAACTAGGTTTCAAAAGCCAAGTAATTCAATTCATTTTTTGCTTTTATAGATTTATTGAAAATCCATAAAAATGTAATACCAACATCATCATCACAAATATAAAGTTTTTTAGAAATTGTTGTGAAATATAAGAGAGTTCTCAAACCTCCACAAAGTTATAAAAAAAAAAGACATCACCACTACATCAAAGGCCTTTTAACTATTGCGTTCGTGATGACTTCGTAATTTACTTTTTGTAAGGGTTTCAAAACTCTCATATGTTTTGGGGAGCAAGAAGCTTTAACCTCCACCAAAAAACAATCCGAACCCATAACTCAGCCAATGAAAGGCATAAAAAAACATGTATAATTTTCTCAACACAACACACACAACTGTAGCAAGTAATAGACTTTACAGCAATGATCTCTAGTCTGATACACCATAAGAAGATGTTTAAATAGAAACCCAATTCTCTTTTTAATCAGTTTTTGGAAATTGAGGGATGAAAGGAAGAGTATGGGCTTTCCTAAATTTTTAATCCGAAGGAATGGTTTCTTGAATTGTTTATTTAAAAGCCTTAAAGCCTATGCATGCATGCATTAAGACATATGGACATGGTTGTCTAAAGTAGAAGTACCTAATGGTTAATACTTTCACTTTATGCATATAAGTTTGAGGCTTGCACTTTGGCTAGTGATCATTTTTTTTCATCCTTTGGAGAAGTGGCCGAAACTTGTTTTTTTTTTCTCTCTCTCTCCCTACCCCCCCCTCTCTCTCTCTAGTTTTGGTTAGAAAACTTGAAGAATACTTGCATCTTTTTCTCTTTTGTGTTCTTATTTTGATAAGAACATAAAGCTTAAGGGCTTAAGAGTTTATGGACTAACATCTGCATCAAATTGAGTCATTGTTGGTGTCTCAAAGGTTCCATCTTTTTCATTAACTTCCAAGCCTCCTAAGAGGATCTAAAGAACAACAAAAGTTGCTATTCTTTATATTTTCTATGGTTGGTGTTTTAATCTTTTTATAACAGGAAAAAAGATCCTAGATAGGTATAAAATGTTTATGTTATTTTCGAAAATCATAAGTCTTCCATTTCCATTTTCTAGTTTTTGAAACTAATTTTGAAATTAAAACCCAACAACAACAACTCTAATCGATTAGGGTTTATGTTGGTGGCTATTAAGGAGGATTCCAATGTTGTGGATTTGTTCATTGGGTGTGATTACATAAGAAGGATTTTCATTTCGATAATACCACATCCGATCAACTAGCCATATGCAAGAAAACTAAGGCTATTAATATACATGTTCTTTGTTTTTTATGGTTTATCTTATTGTCGTTTTAGATTAGTAGAACATGGATTTGAATTTTGGGTTCATGATTTAGTTTTATTATATGCATCCATTATGCCTTTATAGCCTTTAAGATCCTCATAACACATTAATGGTAATATAGCTACTTGTTCATGTCTATAGCAAGTGACTTCCGTTCTGTTTGTATAAACCAAATTTGCATGCTAGCAAACTATTTAGATCATGTTACTACAAACTTTAAATTGTTTAAAAGGTTTTGTTGATCTGAAAAATCGATTATGTTTTTTTATCCGTAGTATTTTTGCATTTTTCATTTCGTGAAAGGCTCTCTTTCGTAGCATAATGATGAGTTTAATCTAAAGCCTAAATTAAAAACCACATCGCGGCGTTTTGTAACACCGTGAAATTTCAAAACAATATTTCATTTTAAATTAATAAAAATACTCCAATCAGAATTCTCAAAAACGTGTATCAATTGTTTTTACATAACATAAGTGCAAATCAAATCCCCAGAATCCCAAAAACATCTTCACTGCAAGTGTGTATTGATCATGCTGGCGCCTTCCCGCGATCATCACTGGTACCTGAAACACATACACAAAACACTATAAGCATAAATGCTTAGTGAGTTTCCTAAAATACCACGTACAACACATACGCCTTTCCAGTCCATAGCTTTATGGGATCTTTCGATCCAAGTGTCTTAGGGGATTTCCATTCCATAACTCTGTTGACCTTCTGGTCCATGCTCTATTGACCTTCCGGTCCATATCATCATACTCATATCATAAAATATTACATATATAACATACATCACATTTTTATCATACACATAAGACCTTCTGGTCACACATAATTACCCCATCGGGTAAGGCATACTGAGAAGACTCACCTCGAAGATGCCGGATGATCACTCGCGCTCAATCTTCCAACCTAGCTTCCTCCTATAGTATAAATACATCTCTAATTAATACCTCCCCGACTTAGTTTGACTAATGCCCTAAGGTTAACACAAGCCAACTCTAGTCAACGCTGGTCAATGGCCACCCTTTGACCCAACTCGTCGAGTCAGGCACATACTCGGTGAGTTCATATGTGAACTTAAGTCCCCTAAATCCCAACTGACTCACCGAGTCGTTCCCCCAACTCGGCGAATCACCAACTGTGAGAGTCATGGAAAAACCCGGTCCGACTCGTCGAGTCTGCTCATGGACTTGGCGAGTTCATTCCATGCTCAAACTCAAAAGACCTTCTGAGGTCAGATCTGTTCCTCTAATCCATAGATCTGACTTTCCTAAACTCATTAAACACATACTTGTTCAAACTTGATACTCATGCATCGTCCAAATAACTCTAATTGAAACATTTGCCCTAAATACAACATCCTAAGCCCATTTCTTCCATAACTCATCATAAAGCGAGATGGATAAAGCTCTCTGGACCACTATGGTCCAGATCCGGAGTCTAAACATGATAAGGGACCATATATCCAACAATCATCCCAATAAACGGTATAGAAAACCCTAGATCCATGGATTCTTCAACAAAACAGAAAAAGGATCGATATGCTACCTCAAGGATGATGTTCTTTGCTCGAGATCCACAGATATGAAACCTTCTTGGCCTCCTCTAAGCTGGAACCATCTTCTTCTTGCAAAACCAACCCACAAAGATCAAATAATGGCTTCTTTCCTCTCACAAAAACTCACGCACTCTTAGGGTTTCTCTTAAGGGCCTGGTAGCCGCAAATGGTGGCTATAAGGGTGCTTAAATAGGTCCAAACCCGAGAATTTCGGGTTTCTTTCGCCAGCTCTGACTCGGCAAGTGCATTCCCCTGACTCATCGAGTCTAATCATTTTCCACTTCACCCATTCGTGACCTGACTCGACGAGTCTAAGCACCAACTCATCGAGTCACCTCAACACAATTCAAATTATAATATTAATTAATGTATCTGGGAAATCGGGCATTACAATTCTCCCCCACTAGAATCAGACTTCACCCCCGAAGTCTCGCTCTGCAAATAACTTTGGATAGTGCTCCGGAATTTCTAACTCCGGCTCCCAAGTCAGCTCGGACCCCTTCCGATGTTGCCACTGGACCTGAACTAGGGACACCTCCTTGTTCCCCAGAACCTTGATTCTCCTATCTCGGATTGCGATTGGCCTCTCAACATAGTTCAAGCTCGCATCCACCTGAATGTCCTCTAATGGAACCATTGATGTCTCATCGAGAATACACTTCCTCAACTCAAACACGTGGAAGGTATCATGAATCTAAGTCAGCTCGGCAGGTAGCTCCAAACGATACGCTACTCTGCCCACCCTAGCTGTCACAATAAATGGACCGATATATCAAGGTCCCAACTTGCCTTTCTTCCTGAATTGAAACACACCTTTCCAAGGTGATACCTTAAGGAGAACGAAATCACCAACCTAAAACTCGAGCTCTAAGCAACGCCTATCAACATAGCTCTTCTAGCGACTCTAAGCCATCAGGAACCTCTGCTTGACCTGCTGAATCAGCTCAGTCGTCTGGAGCATTATCTCCATACTACTCATCACACACTTTCCTACCTCTCCCTAAGAAATGGGAGTCTGACACCTTCTTCCATACAACAGCTCGAAGGGGGGCCATCGATGCTCGAATGGTGTCTGTTGTTATAGGAAAAATCAGCCAAAGGCAGATACGTGTCCTAACTTACTCTAAAGTCTAACACACGGCCAAAGCATGTCCTCATGTGTCTGGATAGTCCGCTCACTCTGACTGTCGGTCTGAGGGTGATAAGCAGTGCTGAAATGCAATCTTGTACCCAACTCCTCATGAAACGTCTTCCAGAACCTGGAAGTAAAACATACATCTCGATCTGACACAATCAAGATCGGCACCCCATGCCGAGACACCACCTCCCTCACATATATTTCTATCAACTTCTCTGTAGAAGATCTCTCACTGATAGCAAGGAAGTGAGCACTTTTCATCAATCGGTCCACAATCACCCAAATTGCATCGACACCCCTTGTGGTTCTTGGCAGTTTGGTGATGAAATCCATTGAAATCTGTTCCCACTTCCACTGGGGAACCTCAAGTGGCTGCAATTTTCCATGCGGACGTTGGTGCTTGGCCTTAACTCGATGACAGCTCGAGCACCTCTCTACAATCCATGCAACATCTCTCTTCATACAAGGCCACCAATAGTCCCTCTTCATATCCAAATACATCTTAGTGACCCCGGGATGGATCGAGAATCTCGATCTATGCGCCTTCTCCATTAAAACATTGTGTGCCCCGCCAATAAACGACACCCAAATCCGACCATGAATATTCATAAGCCCTCGGCTATCAGTCACAAACTCAGATACCTGCCCAAACACTCGCTCCTTCTTGCGATTCTCCGGTCTCACAGCCTCTGCCTGGGCCTCACGAATCGTATCTAACACCGGAGTCATCACGATCATTCTCTTACACATACCTCATATCGGGGAACTCTCTGCCCTATGACTCAAGGCATCGACTACCACATTCGCCTTGCCCGGGTGGTACATGATCTCATAATCGTAATCCTTCACCACATCCAACCATGTCCTCTGCCGCATATTCAAGTTGGGCTGATCCATCAAATACTTCAAACTCTTGTGGTCCGTGTAAATGGTACACCGAACTCCATATAAATAGTGGTGCCAGATCATGAGAGTGAACACTACCGCTCCCAACTCCAGATCGTGAGTCGGATATCTCGCCTCATTAGGCTTCAGCTGCCTCCATGCATATGCTATCACATGCCCCCTCTGCATAAGAACTGCACCCAACCCTGATATCGATGTATCGCATTATACCACAAAATCCTCAACTCCCTCTAGAAGGGATAACACCGGGGCTTCGCACAACTTCCGGCGAAGAGTCTCAAACGAGGTCTGCTGCTCCGGACCCCATGAAAAAGCAACAACATTCCGGGTCAACCTAGTGAGTGGCACTACAATCTTGGAGAAATCCTGAATGAATCTCCGATAATAACCGGCCAACCCGTGAAAACTCCTGATCTCCGTGGCGGACTTCGGTACTTCCCAACTCATCACCGCCTCAATCTTGGCCGAGTCGACCAATATCCCATTTTGATTAACAAGATGCCCCAAGAACTGGACCTCTCGTAACCAAAAATCACACTTAGAGAATTTGGCATAAACCCTCTCCGACCTCAATACCCCGAGGATCTCCCTCAAATGCTCCTCATGCAGTTCTCGGGATCTAGAATACACTAGAATATCATCAATAAACACGATCACCGATCGATCCAACATTGGCCGGCATACCCTATTCATGAGATCCATGAACACTGCTGGTGCATTGGTGAGCCCAATAGGCATCACCACAAACTCATAGTGCCCATATCGCGTCCTGAATGCCGTCTTCTGGATATCCTCATCACGCACCCTCATCTGGTGATATCCAGACCTCAAGTCTATCTTGGTAAACCAAGATGCCCCCTGAACCTGGTCGAACAAATCATCAATCCTCGGCAATGGATAACAGTTCTTGACCGTTAACTTGTTCAGCTCCTGATAGTCGATGCACATCCGGTGCGAACCATCCTTTTTCTTGAAAAAAAGGACCGACGCTCCCCAAGGCGGGCTGCTCGGTCAGATAAACCCTTTCCCCAATAGCTCCTAAAGCTGTGAGGATAACTCCTGCATCTCTGGCGGTGCAAGGCGATAAGGCGCTGCCCCTGGAACAAAATCAATGTGAAACTCCACCTGCGTCTTGGGAGGCACGCCCAATAACTCCTATGGAAATACTTCCGGGAACTCACGCACTATTGGAACATCCTCAACTAAACTTGGTCTCCATGCGGCCTCCCGGGTATCCATCACATAAGCTACAAACCCCTTGCAGCCCTGCTGCAAACTCTGCCTTGCTCTGGCAGCCGAACAGAATGTTGACCCGCTTCGAGTTCCCTCATCATAGACTGTCAACACTCCCCTGCTAGGATCTCGAATCGTCACCAATTGCTGCTCGCAGTCTATCATAGCCCCAAATCAGCTCAACCAATCCATAGCCACGATGACACATATGTCCCCCATCGCAATCGGGACCAGATCTATCGGAAACCCAACACCGTAAATCTCACACAACCTTGAATCACGTCTGTGGCATACACTGCTCGCTCGTTAGCTATAGAAACTCGTAGAGGTCGACTCATCGTCTCTTGCTAGATACTGATGTGTCTACTAAACACTAATGAAACAAATGACCGATTCGCACCCGAGTCAAACAACACCAGAGCAGGTACATAATACACAAGGAAAGTACCTACACATATCACAATATAAACACAAGATTTCATCATGAACAAATAATAACAGAATACATACCAGCCTCAACGTTGGGCACTGTGCAGACCTCCTCCGCTGTCAACTGGAAGGATCTACCGCGAGCCTTTGGTGCCTCGGCCTTCATCGGCTGAACCTCAGTAGCATGCAAGGCGGCAGGGGCAGATCCCTGCTGTGCTCCCTGTGCTGTCCCCCATAGCTGCAGACACTCGGCCTTCCGATGGCCCATCTGGTTGCAATGAAAGCAAAGGGGTAGTCCTTAGGTATATGCCCCTCCTTTCCACATTTGTAGCAAGCACGAGATCGACAAACCCCATCGTGTCCCTTGCCGCACTTTCCGCATGTGCGACCCTTCTGGCCTCTAGATCTCGAATCGAAGGGCTCTGCCCGGTTGGCTGCCGACTGAGACTGTGCCGGCCGCGTATCCATCCCCTAAGACTCGGCCTCCTCCCTAGCCTAAGTCTCCAACTCAATCTCCCTCTTACGGGCATTTTCATGAAGCTCAGCAAATTTCCGGTAAGTCGAGTTCGATACGAACTCCCGAATGTCCCTCCTCAGAATGCTCAAGTACCAGCTCATGCACACCTACTCAGACGACATGTGCTCAGGGCGAAACATCGCCCTCTCATGAAACTTCCTGGTGATCACAGTAATTGACTCAGTACCCTGCTTGAGGGTCAAGAACTCATGGTCCAACCGTTCCCTTTCCACCGGGGGAATGTACTCGTCTCTGAATATAGTGGTGAACCTCTCCCAGGTCACCGCTGAGATCTCCTCAGAAGTAAGATGCACCGTCACAAATTTCCACCAATCCTTCACTCCTAAGCGAAGCTGGTTCACTGCAAATCGAACCCTCAGATGCTCTGGACATGAACATGTGTAGAAGCATCCCTTGATATCAGATATCCATCTCATCGCAGGAATCGGATCCTGCATCCCATCAAACTCTGGTAGCTTCGTGTTGCTGAACTCCTGATACAGCAACGAGTCACCCCCTTGCGGCCTGGCAACAGTGACGGCTGCGGTGGCCGCGGCAATAGCAACGTCAGTAAGAGCAGCGTACCGCTCATCAAAAGTCTCAATCATAATGGTCTTGATAGACCCGAACATCTCTGGAATCTCAGCTCGGATGGCAGCCACCACCTCATCATGAATCATTTAACGGAGATCCTCATCGCTCACACCCCCTCGCTAATCCTCGATCTGTGGCATGTCCCAACCATGATGTCTCTGAAATACAACCTAAAAAAAATCAGGGACCTGTTCAATCTTACTCGCACTCGATGTGACAACCTGAAATTTACATTCTGTACAACATATCAAGTCAATAGAAGTCAGAACAATTACTGTTAATTTTCAGACTATTTGGGATAAGTTTGAGCATTATATGATTAACACTTTAGGAAATTCCAGGAGAGGGGATGCTCTAAGGTTTATTGTGCAACAATAAACTTTCATACTACAAGAAATTGGAAATTTACGACCCAACCATGGAGTTTGTGGTCCTGAACCCCAGGGGTATATATATGGTCCTTAGCCATATTTATTCATTTGTTCCATTTCCAACTAGAGAAAAACCCGATTCTCTCTCAAGGATCTTCGGCCTTTCGTCCCAAATCGTGAGTGATTCTATATAAGAGTATAATAGGGCTTGTTATGGGTCTAATAACTAAGAAATCATAAGAAAACAACAAGATCAAAGAGTTTATGGCCATGTCCATGAGAGATTACGACCGCAAACCCTAAGGGATTTGGTCTTAGGGCCGTGAACTCCTCAAAGGAGTTAAATGGTCCTTTAATCTCTTCCAAGGACTAAACCATCAAGTAGAAATGATTCTAAGGAACAAGTAAGGCTTCAAAACATTAAAAGATCAAGGGCTTAAGAGATTACGGCTGTAAACTCAAGGGTTTACGACCGTAAACTCCTTGTGTTATGGTTCTTGGGGAGTAAACTCAAGAAAGGGGTTCTCTGGAACCCTAGACCCAATAGCTTTGTCCTACAACAACTTAGATGCAATCCTTAGGACTTATAACTCTTATATAAGGTGTTTAGCATGTTCTAGGGTGTCTTAACATTGGCAATTAATTATTTAAAGACTAATTGGATACATATATGTGTGATTATATGTTAATTAGGATCTTGAGTGTGTACAACTCTTCACTTGACACTTAGCAATCCTACATCGTTCAGTTCGTTCAAACCACCATCTATAGGTGACTTCATTCCCCTAATGAATGTTTTAAATGATTTTAAATGCTTTAATGGGGGGGGGGGGGGGGGGGATATAAGTAGGAAACAAAATGCTATAGAATCAATCACATGTGATTTATAACTGTGTTTTCACCCAACTGATTTCACATGCTTCAAAATGTGATGTATGAAATGGTTTTCTATCTTAAAAATGCTTTGTTATCAAGTCATTGTTATTTATTGTTCAAAACTCTTAAATATCTTACAAAACCATTTTCATATTCTTGATCAAAACTATATCTATACACTTATGGGTCATGGAAATGAAGAGTCATGACACATTAGGGTTTAATCCTAGATGTGTCAACACTATATAAGAAACATATTCTCCACCAAAATCGGCTACACTAAGAAACAAGAGGGCTTGGCCGATTTTTGAGAAGTGTGTGTTCTCTCATAAGTTCTTCCAAGAGCATTTGGTGTTGTGTGAAGCATTTGAGGCATCACACTTGGGGTGCCAGGCTCACAAGGTTTCAAGGAACACAAACAACAACAAGGTAAGTTATTCTATCTATACTTTAAGTTAAAATTGTTCCCCATGTATGCTAGATAGGAATATAACCTTGGAATTCAACTTTGCATGATAATTAGACAAACATAGATCCAAGGTTATTAGGGTTGCATGTACACTTAGGAAGTGTTAGAATGCTCAAAACCCATCAGTGGTATCAGAGCATAGGCTTGCTTGTTTTTTATTTGTGCTTAAAAGTTGGAAAAAAGTCGAAAATCTTGCTGTCTGCGAGTGGACTCGTCGAGTCTATAGGGGGGACTCGTCGAGTTCATGTGTATCTTCAACCAACTCGGCGAGTGAGTTCATGCACTCGGCGAGTAGGGTCGACTGATTGCAGAATTTCGATTTAGTTGCTGGAAATGAATTAGAAACATTACCCTAAACTGTTTTGGTAATTGAAAACTTGTTTTTGGTGGTGTAATGTCTTTGCTAATCCATTTACAACAACTAGTTATCAAAATTACAAAGTTTTAAGTGTAATTTATGAATGTGTTCATATTCATGTTCTTGTTCTTATGATGTTTTAGATGATCATAGGAATTATTTGTAACCTATGTGGTAGATTAATTCTTGATCATAATGTGTTTTAATGGAGTCCATAACTTGTCCTTAAGTTATGGAAAACCAAGAGTCACACTTGAATTAAAACCATTAAAACAAACACATGAGTTAGAAAAATGAAGAGTCTTCATTTTATTACTCTATTAAACTCATAAGTTACAAGAAATGAAAAGTTTTGAAAGTTACAAAACTTGCCCTCAAGTTTTGGAACAAGGAAAGTTAAGTTAAAACTTTAAGTTCCAACCCCTAGAATTTTAAAAGTTAAAATTCAACCCTTATACTTATATTATCATGATTTAATAATTATATATATATGTATAAGAATAAAGTCGTCTTACTGCTAGTACGCCTCATTCACGAAGCCGGTCTATAAGGTGGGTATAAGGTTGTTGCCTATAAAATGGTGACTTAATGGGTGTCTACTCTCACCCACCGCTTGCTGACTGGTGGAGGGTCGTTAGCCGAACGGGTAAGACAAGGACTTATAAACTCTCATTCAAAGTATGATGAATATTATAAAGTAACTAAATGTTTTATTAAATTCCCAATCTTAGTTACTTTAGGAAAATGTGAATAAGGTGCTAATCCATGAAATTACACTTTACACTCTGTCTAAGTCGTTGGTGGAGCGTGTGTGGTTAACCGGCACACTAACTTGGACTTAACAAGCTAGGTAAAGGGTGACTTAAGGTTTATTATAGTATCGGTGGAGCGTGTGTGGTTTACCGGCACATCGATTGAGTGATAAACCTTAAGGGTACCAAGTGATTTGCATGGTTACTTCACACCTCGTTTTGTGATCCTCGGTATCCCGGTCACAAAACTTGGAGGGCACTCTCGAGATTGAAACATGCCTTGAAAAGTTCATTGAATCTCAAAGAATCTAGGAATTTCTAAGAACCAATTATAAAACCTAATATCTAATATTTCGGTTTTCGTGGTGGAAATTGGTGAATCGTCATTCACCTACCTTTCAAATATGGTATAGCTTAGATTACGGCATACCTCTTCTAAGTTATATTATATTGTGATTGGATCCTAGCCTTAATATTACATTTGAGTGTTTTATTAAGGACTCTATTAAATCTATACTAAACTTGTTCTCCTCTTTCAGATGTCTTCAAATAATGCTTCTGGCTCGAATCCTAATGGCTCCTTTACTCTTATGAGTTTGTGTGGGAAAGTCACCTTTGATGGATCCAACTTCAATGAATGGATCAGAAACATCAGGATGATTACCCGCTACGAGGACAAAGAATATGTCCTTGACAAGTGGCTTAAGGAGATTGATGAGACCACTGCAACTCCTCAGGAGATCGCTGACTTTCAGGCACATGAAAGGGATGCTACGAAAGTAGCATGCATCATGATGGCCACAATGACAACAGAACTCCAAAAGTCCTATGAGGATTTCTACCCTTATGAAATGCACCAAGATTTGATGGAAAGATACCATCAAAGTGCATGACAAGAGAGGTACGAAATCATCTGCTCCATGATAACAACCATGATGAAGGACGGGGATTCCGTCACGAGCCACATGCAGAAAATGCAAAGATATGTGGATCGATTGCTGAAGCTTAATGTGAACCTCCCTGAGGAGCTTGCAATAAATATAATTTTGCGCTCCTTACCATCGTGCTATGATCAATTCCGCATGACATATCACATGAATAAGGAAGAGGTCACTCTCAGCAAACTTCAGGGACTTCTCAAGACTGCAGAAACAGGTCTTAAGGGGAAGTCGGTTGCTATCACTCCTACTCCAAACTCAACTCCGGTTTTGGCAATCGGGAAAAGTCGAGGGAGGAAGAGAAAGAGATCTTCGAAGGGTACCAAGGCTCAGACCCTTGATGGCTCTTCTTCAAGTGGAACCAAGAAAGGTTTCATTACTCCTTCTTCTAACCCAAAAGAGGCTGAATGCTTCTATTGTCATGAAAAAGCTCATTGGAAGCGAAACTGCCCAAAGTACCAGCAGGATGTGAAGGATGGGAAAGTCAAACCCAACCATGCAGGTATTTACACTATCATTTCTAATAACTCACCCCATTCGAAATCTTGGGTCCTTGATACCGGTTGTGGTATTCATATTTGTTGTGACTTGCAGGGACTAAGAAGAAGTGAGAATGTGGAGCAAGGAAGAATAAACTTGATCATGGGGAATAGGAAAGCTTCACCTGTCACCAAGATAGGATTTTATACTTTATCGTTAAGTAGTGGGTTTAGTTTAGATTTGAATAAGTGTTGTTACTCGCCAGGAATGGCAAGAAATATTATTTCCTTTCATGCTTTGTACAAACAAGGGTTTACCTTTTCGTTTAATAATGAAGTTGGTTCTATTGATGCTTTCTTTAATAATGTTCTTTATTTTAAAGCATTACCTTGTGATGGTGTGTATGAAGCTGTGTCTGTTGTAGATAACTTAGGAAATAATGTTTTGTGTATTGATTCTACTAATAATAATAACTTGGATAAAGCATCATTATGGCATTGTCGTCTTGGACATATAAGCAAGAAACGCATAGGCCAACTCCAAAAGGATGGAGTCTTGGAGTCGTTTGACCTAAAGTCATATGATAGTTGCGAATCATGCTTACTTGGAAAAATGACAAAGTTACCCTTCACAGGCTCGTGTGAAAGAGGTGAAGGTTTGTTGGACCTTATACACACGGATGTGTGTGGACCATTCAAACATGCCACAAGGGATGCTAATCGTTATTATTTGACTTTTACTGATGATTATAGTAGATATGGATATGTCTACTTAATCAAGCATAAGTCAGAGACTTTCGAGAAGTTTAAGGAATTTAAACAGGAAGTCAAGAATCAATTGGGCAGGAACATTAAGATGCTTCGATCCGATCGAGGTGGTGAGTATCTTAGTTCAGAGTTCCTCGACTATCTAAGGGAATGTGGGATTGTCTCACAATTGACACCTCCCAGGACACCGCAGTTGAATGGTGTGGCTGAGAGGCGTAATCGAACCTTGTTGGACATGGTTCGTTCAATGATGAGTCGAGCTTCGCTTCCAATCTCATTCTGGGGGTATGCCTTAGAGACTGCCGCCTATATCCTTAATCTAGTCCCTACAAAGAAAGTTGCCAAAACTCCTCACGAGATGTGGACTGGTAAAGTACGTAAAGTAGACCACATCAAGATTTGGGGTTGTGAGGCTTTCGTGAGACGCGAGACTCATGATAAGCTCGAACCCCGAAGCGAGAGGTGTATTTTCATCGGCTACCCACAACAATCCTTTGGTTACCTCTTCTACAGACCTAGTGACAATGTGGTCTTTGTAGCAAGAAGAGGAGTCTTTCGAGAAAGAGAGCTTATAAGCCAAGGAGACAGTGGGAGGCAAATTGATCTTGAATAAATTCAAGAGTCAAGTGGTGAAGGTACTTCAAACTCTAGCCCTCAACTTGAGGAGGAAACTCCTGTTGAGCCAATTGACGAATCTGTGCCTCTGAGGCGTTCCACGAGAGTTAGGAGTGCACCTGAGCATTACTATGGATTCCATATTACTGCAGAAGGTGAGACACTTATTAGTGATGGAACACTAGTAAGTCAAGATGACCCTAACAGCTATGAGGAAGCCATGGCAGGCCCCGAGTCTGCTAAATGGAAAGAGGATATGGATAGCGAGATACAATCCATGTATGACAATCATGTTTGGAACTTGGTTGAGAATGTACCAGGTCGAAAGACTGTAGGGTGCAAATGGGTCTTCAAGAAGAAGACCGACATGGATGGTAAAGTACACACTTATAAGGCTAGACTGGTTGCAAAGGGCTTCTCTCAAATTCCTGGAGTGGATTATGATAAGACCTTTTCTCCGGTAGCCAAGATTAAGTCTATTCGGGTTCTGTTAGCCATAACCGCATTTCATGACTATGAAATTTTGCAAATGGATGTCAAAACTGCTTTCCTTAATAGAAAGTTGGCTGAAGATGTTTACATGAGTCAGCCAGAGGGTTTTGTCAACAACGAGTACCCTAATAGAGTGTGTAAGCTTGAGAAATCCATCTATGGATTAAAGCAAGCACCTCGCAGATGGAATCTTTGCTTTGATGAAAAGGTCAAGGAATTTGGCTTTTCTAGGAGTGAAGATGAATCTTGTGTGTATGTCAAGGCTAGTGGGAGTATAGTTAGCTTTTTGGTATTGTATGTGGATGACATACTACTCATAGGAAACGACATTCCAACCCTGCAGGAAGTAAAGTCCTGGCTTGGAAAGTGTTTCGCTATGAAGGACCTTGGTGAAGCTGCCTATATTTTAGGGATAAGGATCTTGAGAGATCGGAGTAAAAGACTAATTGGACTTAGTCAAAGTACCTACTTGGATAAGGTGCTAAAGAGATTCAGCATGCAGGACTCCAAGAAAGGAGAATTGCCCATCCAGAGTAACGCCAAACTGAGTAAGACACAAAGCCCTAGCACTGAGGCTGAGATAGTAGAAATGAGTCTAGTACGTTATGCTTCGGCTGTAGGATCGATCATGTATGCTATGAAGTGTACTCGACCTGATGTAGCTTTTGCCCTGAGCATGGTTAGCAGGTTTCAGGGGAACCCTGGCAAGGCACACTGGACTGCGGTAAAGAATATTCTCAAGTACCTACGAAGGACTAAGGACTAGGTCCTTACCCTCAGTGGGAGTGATGACTTGAGAGTTGTAGGGTATAGTGATGCTAGCTTCCAGACTGATAGGGATAACTTCCGCTCTTAGTCGGGCTGGGTCTTTACCGTAAATGGAGGAGCAATTTCTTGGAAGAGTTCCAAGCAAGAGACAGTGGTAGATTCTACTTGTGAATCAGAGTATATTGCAGCTAGCGAGGCGGCAAAGGAGGCGTTATGGCTGAGGAACTTCATTGGAGACCTTGGAGTTGTACCAGCTATTAAAGAGCCAATGAAAATTTTCCGTGATAGTGAAAGTGCTGTTGCCTTAGCCAAGGAACCAAGGGATCACGGGAGATCCAGACACATCGACAGAAAATACCATTTCATCAGACATCGGATTGAAGAAGGACTCCTCGTGGAAAAGAGGGTATCATCAGATGAGAATCCGACAGATCCCCTCACGAAGGGACTGACTCGGGTTAAGCATCTCCAGCATGCTCGGAGCATAGGGCTGAAGGATGATATTAGATTTAGTAGTTAGATAACCTTGAAAATTGTAAAGTGTAATTGACATCTGATGATGAATAAAAGTGTTTTATTTATGAGTAAAGTGTTGCTATCTCTTGTCGATCGTTTACTATATTTCTTTTGCATGTTTTGACTTCCAGAATAATTTTTGTTTGGTATAACATATTATTCAAACCTCCACAGTCGGTCATATGTCGGAAGTAGGTATGAATCAAGACTGTCATGTTTGGTTGTAGAGGTCTTGGACAAGGCTACAGCAATCATGAGTGCTCATAAGTTCTGAGCATTGGACTCAACCCACGCTCACTGGAATCACTTCATGGAATTCTATCTCGAGTGATCGTGAGACGGTAAGATCGTATAAGTCTTCAAACCTAGAGATATGATTTGTTACTTACAAGTTGGTTATGCATTGATTGTACAAAAAACGCATTGGTAACTCGATGTTATAAATCGCGCTCTTGTGTGTAATTCAATGAGTGGTAGAACAAACATATGAGTCGAAGTTTATCTGTTCCTTCTTGGATTAGAAGCTAATATCTGGGCCCCTCGATGATTTTGTTTTGACCCATGTACCGGGCCCGGTCAGAACTAAGTTGATGTGTTCAATGAAGTTCTTTGTCAAACAAATCGGAAATCGGGAAACAAATGTTGGACAATAAGTAAGACATTGTTCCGTGTATTTGTCCGACTGATATCTAGAACAGAGGATTATATGATCACTTATCTTAAATGGCGTACCATCATCTTCTCAGTTCCGAGAAACCTTGTAAAGAGCTACGATTGCCGATCGGTTCCTGAAGTCATACTTGCAGTAATAGTTATTAGACTTATCCAAGTGGAAGACTGTTGGATAAGGTGTCTAAGTCCATAACTATTTCTGGTATGTACTTGACCCGACCCGGCATGGTCCATTTGGGTTGCATGGCACCATGCAATTGGATAGACTAAATGAGAGAAATAACACTTGGAGATTATTAATATATTATAAGTTCTAATATATTAATAATATTATTTGATTAGTTTGATCAAGAATTAATTTAGAATTAATTATGTGATCAAAAGATAACTAATTAAATATATGGGTTGATTATGTAAATCATCCATATCTTGTATAGTGGGCTAAGAGGCTCCATGGATTATCAAGTTGGGTTCCACCCATAGGATGCTCCATGGGAGTTACAAACCCATGGGTCATGGAAATGAAGAGTCATGACACATTAGGGTTTAATCCTAGATGTGTCAACACTATATAAAAAACATATTCTCCACCAAAATCGGCTACACTAAGAAATAAGAGGGCTTGGCCGATTTTTGAGAAGTGTGTGTTCTCTCATAAGTTCTTCCAAGAGCATTTGGTGTTGTGTGAAGCATTTGAGGCATCACACTTGGGGTGCTAGGCTCACAAGGTTTCAAGGAACACAAACAACAACAAGGTAAGTTATTCTATCTATACTTTAAGTTAAAATTGTTCCCCATGTATGCTAGATAGGAATATAACCTTGGAATTCAACTTTGCATGATAATTAGACAAACATAGATCCAAGGTTATTAGGGTTGCATGTACACTTAGGAAGTGTTAGAATGCTCAAAACCCATCAACTATTACATATCATACGTGTAGTTTAGTTCTATCTATCCTAGTACAAAAGGATATCATACGGGACTAACCATTCCGACACCCACTTGTTAGCAACAGAGGTAATGAACATCTACGAATGCCTACGGTTAATACTTATGGTAGGGGTACCTTTACGGGACTAACTATTCCTTAAACTTGCTGTTAGCTACAGAGGAAAATGAACAATCTATGGATGTTCAAGGTTGATACTTTTCGGCAGTCGCGATGTCGTGTTTATCCTAATGCAAAAGGATAATACTTTTATGGCTATATTTTCCCTGTTACTTTTATTTTGTGATACATTCACATAAACGATGAGGTAGACTATATATTGTTAATAGTAGTCATAAAAGGGAAAACCATCTTTGTTACAACAAAACATTCAAGTCTTGGTAAAAGACTACTTTCAAAACATTCTGGTCTTGGTAGAAGACTACTTTTATACTAGTAGGAAATATGGGATTTTCTGGGGTTTTCATACTTATATCAAATGTTCATTCAAATATTTACATGACATTCATAACAGTTTTCCAAAACAAAATAATGACACTTAAATACTTATGAATTCACCAGCTTTATGCTGATCTACTCTTTCAAAATAACTTGTATTTTTAGGTCACCAGTAGATAGGTACGATGACCAGGTTTTGACAAGACGGAGCACAGATAAGACTCTTCTTTTATTTTGATTACATATTTTGGTGTCTTATTACTATTAAAGAACACACATGTATTAAATATTTACTTTTAATGCAATGGATGATGTTGTTGCTTGTTTACTACTTTGCATTGTTGGGATACTGTACATAACGTCCTCCACCCCTGAACGTTTCCGCCGTTCTTGGTTTTGGGGTGTGACAGATTGGTATCACAGCATTGTTTATAGTGAATATAGTATATCAACCCATAAAAGATATACTAACTATAAACACATTGGGATTAAAACACTCTGACTAAGAGTTTATACTTTTAAATAATAAAATATCTAAGTAAGTATACATGCCTGCATTCATACTAAAAATGGTGTCACAATGACAAGAACAAAAGTATTACGATTTTTGAATATCACAAGTGAGCCTGGGGACATATGGCCAGTCTTGTGAGTGGCATAGCCTGGTCAACTATGTTGGTCCAAGGATTGATTAGCATATGCCCAAGAATGGTTGTGATGTGGCAACAAGTCTAAAAACTTACCAACACAACCACAAAGAAATACCATAGGTGTATTTGGTCTTACTGTAATTATCTTAGTTACTTCGTCTAGTTAGTTATTTCTTATATCCCTTTTCTCTCGTAGATATCATGGATGGATTTCACCACGGTGACCCGTACTTCCTAAAGCAAGGCAACGCTGGATGGCTAGAGGAAGAACCGGAAGATGATCACCATGTCGAAGGATTCTTTGATAGTTCTGACTTGGAGCATGCAGTCAACAACCTACCTCCAGCTGCTCAAAACCCAATCCTGAACCTCTGTCCCGCATTTCAAGGACCCATACCTCTGTGGGCCACAAACTTGAATACATGTAGCCAGGAATAGGGTCAACCTATCCCCTACAATGGAGACAGAAGCTTCTACAAGGAGGTTCTGTTGACAGGGTCCTACCCATCATGGTTCGTAGGATTTCTCGGAACACGATACTGGGTCAATCAACTATCAATCAAGTCTTGGAGATTGACGCTAACTCTGGCGTTAACACTATCCGCATTCGACAACTAGAGTCTGCTCAGGAAAGGATTTTGGTCAGCAATGCAGCTCTACAGAGAGAACTTGTTGAAACCCAAGCTGGAGTTAGGGAACTTCGAGCTGAAGAAGTGAGAGCTGACAAGCGTATAAGGGACATAGAATGCCGACTGTCGGGATCAAGAACTCATGCTAGCAGTTCTCTTCACCGATAGAATCTCATCGACTCATCTTTTGGATATAACCTAGTTTACGTAAAAACTTTGGTCTAATTTCCTATCTTTGTAAATCTTAGACATGTTAGGTCTTGATCTAGTCATAGTTCTGTCAACATTTTCTCATCTTGGTTGATGTAAGGTCTACTTCTAGGCCTTTTTTCCCAAACTTATTACATCAGTAATTCCAGTATTATTGACAGATATTTAATAATATGGAAGTTATTATCCAAATGTTATCATCTTCATTCAAACATACTATCCATTGTGTTGTTGGACTATGGAGGGTTAGTCCATGAGTCACTCTCATTATTCGATTATTCTTATCAATGTTGTCATCTTTTTAAACGTATAGTTAAAAGATGCTGCCACGTAGAAATCCAAGGCGTAACCCAAATAACAAAACACCGATACCACAACCTCCTCCATGTGACAATCCGAAAACATTTCGTCACTGTAACTCGTCCCCGGTAATAAAACTGTTAGTGTTTCCGATTTTTGTTTGACTTTTGGATTAGGTCATTTAAATTAAGACTTTCATTATAATCTCGTGAGTGTCCAAAACCATTAGTAACAACTAAAAACATCCCAAATGTTTATTTGCACAATTTATAGTTTCGACCACGTCGGGTTACGACAACTTAATCGGGTACGACCAAAAGCCCCGTTTAACGTTAGTATCGGGTAGAATTCCACCGAGCCTCAAACTCAAACCATATTTAATGGTGAAAGAACTTAATTTGAAGCTTTTTCACACACTCTCTCTCTCTCTCTCTTCAAATCCTAGTTTTGATCCAAAATCATCCATTTCAAGCTCCAATTTGGTAAGAAATCCATCCTAGCTCGTAGTGTATCATGTTTAGCTTTCAAATTCATGTTTAAATCACGAAATAGGACCAAGAACTTGTGTTTACAGCCCAGGAACAACCCCAATCTACAAACACACATAAATGGGTTTTTGGAGCCCCAAAACCCTTGCAAACCACTTCTGGAGCTTAGATATGACTTAGGGGCTTACAAGTTTGGACTTAGAACACCAAAAACTTAACATTTGAGAGGTAAACATGAGTTTACGGCCCAAGAACATGCTTGGACTATAAACACGCTTTCTTAGGCCGCAAACACCTTTTAAGGTGTTAAGATGCCCCTTAAACACCTCCTAAGCCTTGGAATAATGTCTAGAATCATCCACCATTGTGTTAGGGACCTTAAACATGCAAGAAACCATCCCCTTATGAGATTACAGCCGTAAACCCCCCCAAGGAATGGTTCTTGGGCCGTAAACTCCTATAAGGTGGTCAAACGGTGCCCTAACTTCCTCCCACGACTTGTAATTTGGACTAGAAACACTTGTGCTTGACCTAGGACCACCAAAACACATAAGGAGAGGGTACTTGAGAGTTTACAGCTGTAAACTCCTAGTTTACTGCCGTAAACTCCGTAAATGGTCCATATGTTGATCAAATCCCTTTCCAATGCCTTAAAACTAAACCTAGCATCATCCCTCAATTGTTGTAAGACCATTTAGCAACCAAGAACCCACCACCCATGAGTTTACAGCCGTAAACTCATGGGGATATGGTCTTATGGCCGTAGTCTCCATATGGAGTTTACTCTTGAAGAGCAAACTCCATATTTAGGCCATACACCCCCCTCAGATGCTACCCGGATCACTCCTAACACTAGAAATAAAGTGTTTTAGCACCTCGGAGTGTACTGTATTATCTAATTAGTAGTTGAAAGTCTAATTAGATACAATTATGTATCTCTTCATATTACATAGGAACCTCGCGTGTACTCAAGCCCCAAACTGACACTGAGCATCCAACCGACACACTTCTCATCCGGTGAGTTCATACCCCTACAGTTTTTCCGTGTTTTAAATGTTTTCAGGGGGGAATACAAGCAAAAGTACAAGAATATCTTGTACTCAAACTTATTATTTCGATTGTAATGTTTCATTTTCCATATGCTTTTAACACTGGAAACCGTTTTAACCAACCGTTTGACTTGCAGGGTTAGTTTTCAAACTAATTGTAGATCTCATTATAAAACATTATAATTTATGTTATATTTTATAATTTATGAAAGATTCGTGCTAATCATAAATTAGGATTATTACTAATAAAATACGCCTTTGGATGGCACCAGAACTTCGAAAATACAGCTAATGTACGTTTTTGAGTTTTACCAGAGTTTCGAAAGTAAGTCTAAAACACGCCTTTAGATGTCACCAGAACTTCGAAAATACAGCTAGTGTACGTCTCTGAGTGTCACCAGAGTTTCGAAAATACGCCTTTGGATGTCACCAGAACTTCGAAAATACAACTAGTGTGCATCTCTGAGTGTCACCAGAGTTTCGAAATTTCGTCCATTAATATATTCCTCTGAGCGAAATTATAGTTTCGAAAATAAAATTTCTGTTAAGTATAGTAGACATTCGACACTCGTATATAGGATATCCAGGCTTTCAGAATACTTATCTTAATACTACAAGTATGGTAGATACTAGTACATTGCATTCCGAATCAATAACCAACCACCAACTTTTAAGGAAAATAAGGGTTTTTCCTGGGATAACATACTGTTCTTAACTAGATTGTGTAACAAATGAATAACCAAAACTCACTTATAAGAAAATATAGGATTTTCTTGGATAGCAACTTTTTCAGAAAACCAAAGGAAACTTGTTCATTTTCAAAAGCAAACTGCTTATGAACTCACCAACTTTATGCTGATTTTCAAACTGCTTGTATTCTCAGCTTCACGCTAGACAGGTACCCCACGATCTGTTGGAGAAGACGGAGCGTATAGAAGTCTCGTCTTTATTTTTTTTAAATGATGTATACATATAAAACTTGTATCACTTGTTTTCAAACAAATGTAAATATTTCTATGTAATGTAATGGCTGTGTTTACTATGTTTGCTATGTACATTGGTTGTGATACTTAACATGACGTCCTCCACCCCAGAACGTCTCCGCCATCGGTTTTGGGGTGTGACACTCCACCACCTCAACCTCCTCAACCGCCTCCTCCTTTCGATGCTACTATGTTCCAGGCAGCATTCATAGTAGCCGTAGCAGCTGCTGTATCAACCATCAATACTCCTGCCCTTAGTGGATCGGGAATAGGTGCGCATCCCTCTAACCACGGAGAGAGCCATGGGCATCCACGGGAATGCACCTACAAGGACTTTACTAATGCCAAACCCCAAAACTTCAATGGAACTGGTGGGGTTAGGGTATTAAGGTAATGGATTGAAAAGACGAAAGCGGTCTTTGAAATCTGCGCCTGACCGGAGGGCAACAAGGTCAAGTTTGCTACTTGTACCTTCTCTGACAGAGTACTAACATGGTGGAATGGCCATGTTAAGTCTCTGAATATAGTGGTGGCAAACTCTATCAGCTGGGAAAACATGAAAGCCATGCTGATGAGAGAGTACTGTCCTGAAGGGGAAATACAAAAACTCGAACAGGAACTCTGGGGTATAGAAATGGTTGGTTCCGACATATACAAATAGATTCTGTGATATGGAAATTCTATGCCCTGATATGGTTGCTCACGAGAGCAAGAAAATAAAGAGATATATCTAGGGACTGTCGCCCCAGATCCAGTCAAGTGTGTTAGCTTCCAAGCCTGTCACTTTTGACAGTGCCAAGGAGCTGGCAAAATCTCTCATAGACCACGGGAAACACCAGAACACAACAATCCCTACACCCCAGCCACAAAAGGGAAACAACTACGACAACAAGAAGAAGGGATGGAACAAGAGAAAAAGAGGAGATTCGCAAGAATCCTCAAAGAGACAACAACTTGTGGCGATCAATGCTGCCACAGTTACCCCTGTTGTCCTTGCAAACCCCTTACCATCAAAAACTTATGCTGGAGTCCTTCCGAGGTGCAACAAATGCAACTTCCATCACCATGGACCTTTCAAGGAGATACAATGCTCTAACTGCAACAAGAAGGGGCATACAACTCGTTTCTACAAGACTCCAGCAATGCCGACCGCCCAAATTCCTAACGCCGGTGTGGGCCAAGCTTGCTACGGTTGTGGTGAGGTGGGCCACTACAAGAGGAACTGCCCTAAGGCGGGGATGGCTGGCGGAGTAGGAAGAGTTATGGCCATGGGCCACGAGGAAGCAGTAGCTGATCCTACGATAGTTACTGGTATGTTTCTCCTCGATAACTCATATACTTGCATACTTTTCGATAGTGGAGCGGAGAAGAGTTTTATAAGCCATAAATTTGCACACCTACTTACACAAAAACCCAGTGCCTTAGATAAATCATTCATTGTAGAGATGGCAAACGGGAAAACGGAAAGTACTAACTGCATATATGTAGGTTGTACTCTAACTTTAGATGGCCATACTTTCAAAATAGACCTCATGATGGTCCCAATTAAATGTTTCGACGTTATCATCGGCATGCATTGGTTGAGTCTTCTTCACGCCAAGATCATGTGCTTTGAGAAAATAGTTCGTCTTAACCTTCCTAACAACGAAACCTTATTTATCTACGGCGATAAACCGAGTACGAGCCTTCACATCATCTCGAGCATCCAAGCTCAGAAATGCTTACGAAAGGAATATCATGCATTCCTTGCACACGTCGTTGATACGAGTCAAGAAGTAAAATACATTTAGAACATCCCATAGGTACGCGACTTTCCCGACATCTTTCCAGAAGAACTCCCAGAATTACCACCACAACGCCAAGTCGAGTTCAGAATCGACTTAGTGCCAGGGGCTACTCCAGTAGCCAAATCACCTTATCCTCTGACACTGGTAAAGGTGCAGAAACTTTCCAGTCAACTTAACGAACTTCTCAAGAAGGGATTTATTAGGCCCAACTTCTCACCATGGGGAGCACCGGTCTTGTTCGTCAGGAAGAAAGATGGATCGTTTCGCATGTGCGTCGACTACAGGGAACTCAACAATCTTACCATTAAAAATCATTATCCTTTGCCCCACATTGATGATTTATTTGATCAACTTCAAGGAGCCAACTACTTCTCGAAGATAGATCTACGATCCGGATATCACCAACTACGAGTGCTAGAGGAAGATGTTCCCAAGACAGCCTTTCAAATTCGTTATGGACACTACGAGTTTGTAGTAATGCCATTTGGATTAACTAACGCACCCGCAGTATTCATGGATTAGATGAATAGTGTGTGTCGTCCTTACTTGGATCAGTTCGTCATCGTCTTCATTGATGCCATACTCATCTACTCTCGAAGTAAGGAGGAACATAGTCAACATCTCCGTAGAGTATTGGAAACATTATGATCGGAGAAACTCTATGCAAAGTTCTCTAAGTGCGAATTTTGGATCCGACGAGTCGAATTCTTGGGCCACGTTGTTAGTGAAGAAGGAATACACGTGGACCCTTCCAAAATCAAGGCCATTGAGAACTGGTCAGCACCAAAGATACCTATAGAAATTCGTCAATTTATAGGTCTCGCTGGCTACTATCGCAGGTTCATTCAGAACTTATCCTGGATAGCGAAACCTTTTACAATACTGACCCAGAAAAGTGTGGCCTTTGACTGGGAAGAGAGACAGGAAAGAGCATTCCAAACGCTCAAGCGATCCTTGTGCACCGCACCAATACTATCCCTCCCCGAAGGAATAGAAGACTTCGTTGTCTATTGTGATGCATCAAATCAAGGACTCGGATGTGTTTTGATGCATCGAGGTAAAGTCATCGCCTATGCCTCGAGACAGCTGAAGACACATGAGGTTAACTACACCACCCACGATCTTGAACTAGGAGCAGTTGTGTTTGCTCTGAAGATCTGGAGACACTACATGTATAGTACAAAAAGCACGATCTTTACAGACCAAAAAAGCCTACAACACATTTTCGACCAGCAGGAGCTCAATATGAGACAACGACGGTGGGTTGAGCTACTCAGTGATTACGAGTGCGAAATTCGTTATCATGCGGGTAAAGCCAACGTAGTAGCTGACGCCGTAAGTCAGAAGGAATACTCTGGTCGTAGAGTCAAATCTTTGACTCTAACTATCCATTCACACTTATCCACGCAAATTAAGGAGGCTCAGCTCGATGCTTTGAAACCTAAAAATGTGGCAGGTGAATCCCTGAGAGGGATGGATAAGAACTTGGAAGTCAAGGGTAGCGGAGCCTTATACCTCATGGATCAGATCTGGACACCGAAACATGGTGGATTCAGAGACTTGGTCATGACTGAGGCACACAACACTCATTATTCCATCCACCCAGGTGCAGATAAGATGTATCTGGATCTCAAAAAGTTATACTGGTGGCCTAACATGAATGCAGATATTGTTACCTTCGTAAGTAAATGCCTTACTTGCGCGAAGGTAAAGGTCGAATACCAAAAACCCTCCGGTCTTCTACAGCTACCGGATATACCAAAATGGAAGTGGGAGCAGATCACTATGGACTTCATAACCAAGTTGCCCAAGACAACGGGTGGACTTGATACCATATGGGTCATCGTCGACAGATTGACCAAGTCTGCACACTTCCTACCCATCAAAGAAACCGACAAAATGGAGAAACTTACGAGAACCTACATTAGGGAGATTGTACGACTACACGGTGTTCCCATATATATTATCTCAAATAGAGATAGTAGATTCACTTCTAGGTTCTGGCAGTCGCTACAAAGTTCCCTAGGAACTAGGCTGGACATGAGTACAACCTACCATCCACAGACCGACAGACAAAGTGAGAGAACTATCCAAACATTAGAAGATATGTTGCGAGCCTATGTGATTGACTTCGGGAAAGCTTGGGATACTAATTTACCCATTGTTCAATTTTCCTACAACAACAGTTATCACACGAGCATAAAGGCAGCTCCTTTCGAAGCCCTCTATGGCCGAAAGTGTAGATCCCCTCTGTGCTGGCCTGAGGTGATTGATACCCAATTAGCTAAGGGACGAGTTCTCGAAAGCACTCTCACGGGTCCGGAGATCATTCGGGAAACGATAGAGGAGATCGTTCAAATTCATGAACGATTGAAAGCCTCAAGAGACCGACAGAAAAGCTACGCTGACAAGCGAAGGAAACCATTGGATTCCCACGTGGGCGACCGAGTTCTACCAAAGGTCTCACCCTGGAAGGGCTTGATATGCTTCGGAAAGCGTGGGAAGCTCAATCCAAGATACATAGGGCCTTTCTAGATTCTTGCCCAAATCGGACCCGTAGCTTACAAACTCAATCTACCGTGCGAACTCAGTAACGTACATTCTACTTTCCACATCTCGAACATGAAAAAGTGTCTGTCCGACGAGACTCTTGTTATCCCACTTGACGAGATCGAGATCAACAAGAGCCTCAACTTCGTGGAAGAACAAGTAGAGATCATGGACCGAGAGGTCAAGCAAACAAAGCAGAGATGTATCCCGATAGTGAAGGTTCGCTGGAACGCCAAGTGAGGACCTGAATTCACTTGGGAACGAGAGGATCAGATGAAACTGAAGTATCCTCATCTTTTTGCTTAGTCATTTGTAACTACTTATTTGCTTAAATTCTAATTTCGGGATGAAATTCCTTCTAATGGGGGGATGATGTGACAACCCAAAATTTACATTCTGTACAACATATCAAGTCAATAGTAGTCAGAACAATTACTGTTAATTTTCATACTATTTCGGATAAGTTTGAGCATTATATGATTAAGACTTTAGGAGATGCCAGGAGAGGGGATGCTCTAAGGTTTATTGTGCAACAATAAACATTCATACTACAAGAAATTTGAAATTTATGACCCAACCATGGAGTTTGTGGTCCTAAACCCCAGGGGTATATATATGGTCCTTAGCCATATTTATTCATTTGTTCCATTTCCAACTAGAGAAAAACCCGATTCTCTCTCAAGGATCTTCGGCCTTTCATCCCAAATCATGAGTGCTTCTATCTAAGAGTATAATAGGGCTTGTTATGTGTCTATTAACCAAGAAATCATAAGAAAACAACAAGTTCAAAGAGTTTACGGCCCAAGAACACCTTGGACCGTAAACGCTTTTTTAAGGGCCGAAAGTGTGACCTAGTCCCTTCCTTTCATTGTGAAACTAGCCTAGACTCGTACCCTAATGTGTGTAGAACTTGAAAGCACAAAAACACCATGTCCATGAGAGTTTATGGCCACAAACCCTAAGGGATTTGGTCTTAGGGCCGTGAACTCCTCAAACGAGGTAAATGGTGCCCTAATCTCTTCCAAGGACTAAACCATCAAGTAGAAATGCTTCTAAGGAACAAGTAAGGCTTCAAAACATCAAATGATCAAGAGCTTAAGAGATTACAGCCGTAAACTCAAGGGTTTTTGACCGTAAACTCCTTGTGTTATGGTTCTTTGGGAGTAAACTCAAGAGAGGGGTTCTTTGGAGCCCTAGACCCAATAAATTTGTCCTACAACAACTTAGATGCAATCCTTAGGACTTATAACACTTACATAAGGTGTTTAGCATGTTCTAGGGTGTCTTAACATTGGCAATTAGTTATTTAAAGATGAATTGGATACATATATGTGTGATTATATGTTAATTAGGATCTTGAGTGTGTACAAATCTTCACTTGACACTTAGCAATCCTACATCGTTTAGTTCATTCAAACCACCATCTACAGGTGAGTTTATACCCTAATAAATGTTTTAAATGATTTTAAATGCTTTAATAGGGGGGGGGGGAATACAAGTAGGAAACAACATGCTATAGAATCAATCACATGTGATTTATAACTGTGTTTTCACACAACTGATTTCACATGCTTCAAAATGTGATGTATGAAATGGTTTTCTATCTTAAAAATGCTTTGTTATCAAGTCATTGTTATTTATTGTTCAAAACTCTTAAATATCTTACAAAACCATTTTCGTATTCTTGATCAAAACTATATCTATACACTTATGTTCTTATATATATATATATGTATGTATTGATACGATAGCTTTCATCATTCATTCAGTTCCCACACTCTTGTACAGCAAGGGTGTATAAACCTTCCACTAAACTATTATAGGGATAGTTAGAGTATACAAAACATTATTCCTATTACAAGGAATTACACTAGAGTCATTTCATTCATGAGTCTATACTAAATGCTACATGAAGAGATACACTTACATGGACACACTTACATGGATACTTGTAACTAGATACTATATGATGAGTTACTATTACATATCATACGTGTAGTTTAGTTCTGTCTATGCGAGTACAAAAGGATATCACACGGGACTAACCATTCCAACACCCACTTGTTAGCAACAGAGGTAATGAGCATCTACCGATGCCTACGGTTAATACTTATACTAGGGGTACCTTTACGGGACTAACCATTAGTTAAACCTGTTGTTAGCTACAGAGGAAAATGAACAATCTATGGATGTTCAAGGTTGATACTTTTCGACAGTTGCGATGTCGTGTTTATCCTAATGCAAAAGGATAATACTTTTATGGCTATATTTTCCCTATTACTTTTATTTTGTGATACATTCACATAAACGATGAGGTAGACTACATATTGTTAATAGTAGTCATACAAGGGAAAACCATCTTTCTTATAGCAAAACATTCAAGTCTTGATAGAAGACTACTTTGAAAACATTCGGGTCTTGGTAGAAGACTACTTTTATACTAGTAGGAAATATGGGATTTTCTGGGGTTTTCATACTTATATCAAATGTTCATTCAAAGATTTACATGACATTCATAACAGTTTTCCAAAAAAAAATAATGACACTTAAATACTTATGAATTCACCAGCTTTATGCTGATCTACTCTTTCAAAATAACTTGTATTCTTAGGTCACCAGTAGATAGGTACGATGACCAGGTTTTGACAAGACGGAGCACAGATAAGGATCTTCTTTTATTTTGATTACATATTTTGGTGTCTTATTACTATTAAAGAACACACATGTATCAAATATTTACTTTGAGTGTAATGGATGATGTTGTTGCTTGTTTACTACTTTGCATTGTTGTGATACTATACATGACGTCCTCCCCCCTGAATATTTCCGCCATTCTTGGTTTTGGGGTGTGACACTCGATAACTCAAACCTACTTGTTTCCTAGTATCCTAAGGATTCCTACTTGGACTACACACTAATCCGGTGTTTCCATTAGTACGGGCCCTATACTACCTTCCATACCGCATAAGTATTCATTCCAAGCCACCCTCCAAGGATCCTAAGTCTCAAGTACTCTATCTCTTACAACACATAAGCTACCCTTCGGTAGATCCTCATAGCACCTCACTGCTACCTATTCACTCACAAGCATCTCATAGCAGCATAAATCTCCCAAGGCTAAGGCATCACAAATCAGGCCACTCTAGTCTTAATACAAATACCTAGCCTACTCTAGCATCCATAACACATTACAACATAATTTTTAACACATAATGTAAGGGTAATTTGGGAAATAATCGTTCGGGCGCTGGCTGATCGTCCACACTGCTTTCTTCTGTTTCCTCAATTCACTTTTATTCTTTTAGGAAAAATTGTTTATTTATGAAAACTTCCTCTAATCCTCAGTTTGAGTTCAAATACACCCGAAGATGAATCTGAATCCCTCAAACCAAGGCTCTGATACCAACTTGTAGCACCGTGAAATTTCAAAACAATTTTTCATTTTAAATTAATACAAATACTCTAATCAGAATTCTCGAAAACGTGTATCAATTGTTTTTACATAACATAAGTGCAAATAAAATCCCTAGAATCCCAAAAACATCTTCACTAAAGTGTGTACTGATCATGCCGGTGCCTTCTCGCGATCATCACTTGTACCTGAAACACATACACAAAACACTATAAGCATAAATTCTTAGTGAGTTTCCCAAAATACCACGTACAACACACACGCCTTTCCATGCCATATCTCTATGGGATCTTCTGATCCAAGTGTCTCAGGGGATTTCCATCCCATAACTCTGTTGGCCTTCCGGTCCACGCTTTGTTGCATCATATTCATATCATAACATATTACATATACAACATACATCACAATTTCATCATACACATAAGACCTTCTGGTCACACATAATTACCCCATCGGGTAAGGCATACTGAGAAGACTCACCTCGAAGATGCCGGATGATCACTCGCGCTCAATCTTCCAACCTAGCTTCCTCCTATAGTATAAATACATCTCTAATTAATACCTCCCCGACTTAGTTTGACTAATGCCCTAAGGTTAACACAAGTCAACTCTAGTCAATGCTGGTCAATGGCCACCCTTTGACCCAGCTCGTCGAGTCAGGCACAGACTCGGTGAGTTCAGATGTGAACTTAAGTCCCCTAAATCCCAACTGACTCACCGAGTCGTTCCCCCAACTCGGCGAATCACCAACTGTGAGAGTCACGGAAAAACCCGGTCCGACTCGTCGAGTCTGCTCATGGACTTGGCGAGTTCATTCCATGCTCAAACTCAAAAGACCTTCTGAGGTTAGATCTGTTCCTCTAATCCATAGATCTGACTTTCCTAAACTCATTAAACACATACTTGTTCAAACTTGATACTCATGCATCGTCCAAATAACTCTACTTGAAACATTTTCCCTAAATACAACATCCTAAGCCCATTTCTTCCATAACTCATCATAAAGCGAGATGGATAAAGCTCTCTGGACCACTATGGTCCAGATCCGGAGTCTAAACATGATAAGGGACCATATATCCAACAATCATCCCAATAAACGGTATAGAAAACCCTAGATCCATGGATTCTTCAACAAAACAGAAAAAGGATCGATATGCTACCTCAAGGATGATGTTCTTTGCTCGAGATCCACAGATATGAAACCTTCTTGGCCTCCTCTAAGTTGGAACCATCTTCTTCTTGCAAAACCAACCCACAAAGATCAAATAATGGCTTCTTTCCTCTCACAAACGCTCAAGCACTCTTCGGGTTTCTCTCAAGGGTTTGGTAACCGCAAATGGTGGCTATAAGGGTCCTTAAATAGGTCCAAACCCGAGAATTTAGGGTTTCTTTCGCCAGCTCTGACTCAGCGAGTGCATTCCCCTGACTAGTCGAGTCTAATCATTTTCCACATCACCCATTCGCGACCTGACTCGACGAGTCTAAGTACCAACTCGTCGAGTCACCTGAACATAATTCAAATTATAATATTAATTAATGTACCTGAGAAACCGAACATTACACGTTTTCTGCTTCGTGGCGTAATTTTGCAAAAGAACATATAAGGTTACATCTTATAGCAAGTTCTCACTTACTGATTAATTATCGTAATTTTATTACCAATTAATATTATCAACACTTGTATTTATTGAAAAATTATTATTTATGGAAATAATATTTTCTAAGATAGAACCAACTATAAACACATTTTTATGGTTTATACTTTGTGTACATCTTTTTAGACCTGTAGAAGGCCATTTGTAAATTTAAATTATATAAATAATAGATATAAAAGCTAGTTAATCAGATATAGTACAACACATAACAACCTCCCATCTCATTCTTCTTAACTGTAGGTTATGAGAGGTTGAGTGTTGTCTTCTAGTCTTGCTACAAAGCATGGGATAAGTTGAGTGTTGTCTTTCATTCTTGCCCCCATGCTTCATACAACATAATGCTTTGATTTATTGAAAGGTATGGTCCATTAGTGCTTAGGTGATAGTACATAAGAAAGCATGTAATTGTTGAAGTAGGTATCAAATCCAATAACTAAATTGGTATGTACCTAAATTAAAAGCAAAGTCCTTTGGGTTGCCCTCAAAACTATAATTGATAGAATGACTTTTTGGAGAGAGAGAGAGAGAGAGAGAGAGAGAGAGAGAGAGAGAGAGAGAGAAAGAGAGAGAAAGTGGGAGAGAGAGGGTTTGATTTATTGGTTTATTATAAGATTAATAAATTGCAATAAATAATTTATTAATATAGTATGAGGTTAATATAGTAATCAGAAATAGTATTATTTAAGTAATAACTAATCAGAAATTATTTGGAATTAATTTTTGGATTAATTAAAAGTGCAAGGACCTAAGTTGTAATTATTCAATAGTTGAACAAGAGAAGGATTCTAGAATTTATTAGGGATAGTCGAAAATTTGAAGGCCCTTTAGGTTTCTAAATAAATCCTTTAGGATAAATACAAATATGGATGATGACCTTAGTTGAGATAATAGTATTATATTCAAATTAGGTTTTCCTGTTCAACTATATATAAAGCCTTTGACCTCATATTTTCGGTCACTCCTTTCTCAAGAAGAAAAACTGAAAATTCCATCATCCCTCCTCTCACCTCTTATGTTTTCTATTTCTAGGGTGTAGGTACAAACCATTAGAGGCACATGATTTATGGTGCTTGCTTTTTGAAGCTTGTTCAAGAAGGAATTATTTGATTAGTTAGAACAATAATCAAGAGGTATGTAAATCCCATAAAACCTAACCTATCAGTCGTATCAGAGCCATAGTTTGCAATTGATTTTGCACAATGTTCAGTATATCAAAATTAGAGTTTATAGAAATTAAACTCTAAAGGAAGAATTTTTGAAATTTGCTAAGGTTCTTGAATCTCTATCCTATACCCTTAGATTTTGAAATTTGCTAAGGTTTGATATGATTTTTCCATTTTCTTTAATTATTATTTTAAAAGCCTTAAAATTTGAATAATTAAAACTTGATAAACCCAAGCCCTATTTTCGAAAATTAGGAGGTTTTGGATTAGGATTAAATTTGAATTCTTTTATTAATTGGTAAATTGTAAATAATTATTTAATACATAATTATTTAATTTATTTAATTAGATGTTTAATTAAAAGATAAAGATAAATCATAATTGGTTTAATATTAATTAATTAAAAGATTTAATTTAAATAATTAATATTTAAACCTCTTTTTTGGAAAAGTTTTTAAAATTTACCTTATATATATACATATATATATATATATATATATATATATATATATATATATATATATATATATATATATACTATTAAAATTTTAATATATTATATGAATAAGATAACTCATTCAAATCGCTAGTACGCCTTACTCACGAAACCGTGCTATAATGAGGGTATAAGGAAGTGACCTCTAAAATGGTCGTTGAATGGGTGTCCACTCTTATCCACGCTTTCTTATGTGGTGGAGGGCCGTTATCCGAACGAGTTTGAAAGGATATAATCTCATTAAAAGTACTAGTACCTTCTTTTAAAAATCCTACTCTAGTAGCTTTAGGAAAAATGTTAAAAGTATGCTAATCCATGAATATACACATCATCCTTAATATGTCATTAGTGGAGCATGTGTGGTTAAGCAACACAATAACTGGAATTTTATAGTGAAATGATGCGGATCTTAAAAATTATCAATGTTAATGGAGTGCGTGAGGTTAACCGACACATTAATTGGAGATGATAAATGACATCGATGGTGCCAAGAGTGTTTGCATGGTTATTCACATCTTGTTTGTGATCCTCGGCATCCCCATCAAAAATAGAAGATCATAATCTGAGATTAAACATGCAATTGATATGATTCAATAAATCTCAAAGATCTAGAAGTTTCATAGTTTGAAATTGGTGAATTCGTCTAACCTATCTTCATAAATTCGCAATAATATTATGACATCGAGGGTGCCAAGAGTGTTTGCATGTTTATTCACATCTTATTTTTGATCCTCGGCATCCCCGTCACAAATAGAATATCATAATCTGAGATTAAACATGCAATTGATAAGATTCAATGAATCTCAAAGATCTAGAAGTTTCATAGTTTGAAATTGGTGAATTGTTCTAACCTATCTTCATAAATTCACAATAAGATTATGAAATCCTTCTTCCTAGTTGTGAATTGCTATATTGGATCCTAGCCTTGAATATTAATAATGGGTTAAATATTAAGGATTTATATCAACTAACTAAAACTATTTCTTCCATATAGATGTCTACTCTAGGAGATGCTAATTCTACTTAATCCTCCACCAACACCAACTTTACTATACTATTGATCCTCTCTAAAGAGAAACTAGCCGGTCCAAACTACATGGATTGGATGAGAAATCTCTAGATCACTCTTCAATACGAGGGTAGAGAATATATCCTCTATAAAGCTATTATCAAAATCAATTAGTCAACTGCTACTCTAGAAAAGATTGTCGCCTACAAGAAACAGTATGATGACACACCAAGGACACTTGCATTATTGTTGCAAGAATGGTTCTTGAGTTGTAAAAGTGTAACAACATAAATTTTCAACTAAAAATTTCATTTTAAATCAAAAAATTCTCATAACACGTTTCACAAAAAATCTTGTTTAATTAATTTATAAATTGCAATTCCATAATTGTTTGATTAAAATCCAGGATCCTCAAAACACGACTCTTTCACTGGTGTGTACAATGAAGCCAGTGCCTTCCCGTGATCCTAAGAAAAACCTGAAACACATAACACATAACACGGTAAGCACGAAGCTTAGTGAGTTCCCCAAAGTACCACACACATCTCTGTAGGCACTCGAGGCTATAACATAGTACGACCTTGCGCTCAATGTGTTTCAGTGGGACCCTCCTGTCCCACTGCTCTGATTGACCCTCCGGTCCTAACTCTGTAAGCTCTGAATAATATACATCATAAATCACAAAAAAATAATGTAGGATATCACAATACACAATGTAAGCACATAAGACATCTCATTCACACAAAGATACCACTCATGGTAAGTATAGTGAGAAGACTCACCTCGCAAGCAAGTGAGCCAATAACCTCGCAATCGAATCTCGAACTAGCCTCCACCTAACCCAAAGGATGAATACCTCTAACTAATACTCTTTTCACGACTCTAATAACTGAAGGCTATTCGCTCTCTCCTTCTCTAACTCTTGAAGTGTATAAAGGACCGTTTTACCCTTCCATGTTCTCCATTACTCATGTTTGACCAAACCCTAAAGTCAACAGAAGTCAAACTTTAGTCAATAGTCCATGTTTGACCTGACTTGTCGAGTGCACCTGTGTGACTCTTCGAGTCCACTCTTTTCCTCAGAAGTCTTGTAATGGTCCAACTCTGCTCGTCGAGTTGACACCCAACTCGCCGAGTTATCTCATGATCAAGCTTATCAGGAAAAACCCTCACCAACTCATCGAGTCAGCTCATCGACTTGGCGAGTCCATTCAAACTCATTCCCCATTCAGATGATTCTAAGTAGATCTACCACTCCAAACACTAGATCTAGCATCTTAAGATTCAATTGTCACGTAAAGCTTCGATCTTTACGTTCATGCATGGTAATGTTTGCTCCAACATACCAAAACATGATCTTACAAGGTGTTAAGCACAAAAACCCTCATGAGGATGAATAAAGTTGGGACCTTTGGACTATAGGGACCTCACAAGGTCCATATATGAGGTTTAAACGCCAAAGATAACTCTATTTGCTAGAAGTCCCATCAAAAGGTGAAAGAAACTCCAATCTTCCATAGAATGAGATCTAGGAAAATAAATCTGACAGGTGCAAGCTTTTACCTCCCACTGCAGCCCTTGCGTGAAGATACACCACATCCAACCAATGCTCTTGCTTCCTTAGAGGATAATCTGTCATAGCCCCAAACCAAGTATGGCGTAAATTTATGGAGGTGCAGGACTTCATGTATAGTATGACAACAATGAGTATAATAGTGCTCAAAGTAAATACAACCATGATAAATATAATTGAGAAAGTTACATGATTTCACAAATTACATGTTTCAAAATCGATTACAATATACACTTCATATTCAAAATCTTAAACTACTTCATCGTCATCAGCATACGATCTGGAAAGTCTTCTTCTTCGTCATCAAACTCCAATTCCTAAAAAGTTCCTCCAAAACCCTCATTGTCAATATCAGTTTCCATAAGAATTGAGTGTTTAACAAGGGAATTGGTTTTGGGTGGATCAGTGGATTGAGAAGAAAAAATGGAAGTAAAGGGTTAATTGATAATATTTTCAAATGTGGGTGAGTCTGTGGTTGAAGTAATTGGTGTGATTTGTGGAGGTAATGAAAAAATATTTTTGAAGGTAATAGAATCAGGATTACCTTGAGCTTCTGTCTTCAAATCTCCTTCACCCATGTTGACATTTACATCAGTATGAGATACGTTTGCATTGAAGTCTAAAGTTCGTGCCTCCTCATGAGATGATTTGGCAGATGAAACTTCGGGTGGTATGACCATTGTCTGCTCAGTAGTTGAAATTTCTTTGTTAAGATTTGCTTTAGGTGTTTCAGGAATTCGTTCATCTTCATCTTCTTTGGATTCTGTTGTCATAACAAGCTTTCATGTCTGCTTCTTCTTCCTTTGAGAAATATGTTTGGCCATATCTTCAACCCTTCGTTTCTTAGATGATGGAGAAACAGGAGCCGGTATTTCACGAATAATGGCACCCTGATGAGTAACATGAGGATTTCATACCACATTAGGAGTCGAAGACTTTCGTGTATGCTTAGACTTCATTTTTATTCTTCGAAAAACACCAGCCTTCAAAGGAATAACCACTTTATCTTGAATCTCTTCAACAACATGCTCAATCGGAATAGTCACATCAACAAACACTTCATTTACCACTGATACCTTGACTTCACTAGGCTTTTTCTTTCTAGACTTCTTTGACTTGGTTTCAGTAACAGGCTTTTCAGAAGAACCCAATTCATTCTTCTTCGAACTTATAGACTTCTTCTCTTCCCTTGGCAACAATATCCCCGTTTGAACAGTAGGATTCATGTTTTTCAAATATGCCACCAAAACAACATTTGTAGGCTTAACATGCCTCAACATAGCATCTGGAATGCGAGAAATAAATAGAAACTCCTCTGCATCATCAGTCATATTCTTCAGATAATTGTATGTATAGAATTCAGTCTTCTCCTCCTCAGCATCCACCAAAATCCCTTCTTTCTCATAAAAGTGTTGCAAAATCAAACCCCAATACCGTGCACACGAAATGCCTTGAATTGCATGCGTGTTTTCAAAACTCTTTTGGAATTACATCAAAAGCTATGTAGAATACTCCACCGGAATATCATAGTATAGCCTAGCAACCATGGCATATACTTCCATCCTTCCTTTGTCGAGACCAACAGTTCGGCCAGTCAAACATCTTAGAAAAAAATCCAAAGAGAACGTTCCAAATGCTTGGAAGACCAGATTTCTTGAAATCACTGATCTTGGTGAGCTGGGTTTGATGACCCATCTCGTTCAACATGTATACGATTTGGGGAAATTGCAGATCAGTGTAAGGTGGAGAATTTGGGATTTCTAGTATTTGAAAAAATAGCTTCTTGGATAGTCTAACCTTCTTATTGTTCACCAGGTTGAATGTGATGACATCCAAAGCTTTGCTGTAAGTAGTAGTTGATCCTGCTTGAGATAACCAGGAAAGAGGAACAACAAAAGATTGGAACATAGCCTTGGATAGAACTAAACTTTTTAAAGCGACAATCAACATCTTGAGTTCTTCTGGATAAGTAGAAACATCAGCCTCTACTTGGTAGTTAGTTCCTTGAATCTTCATTATAGGCAATGAGGTCACATCTTCAGTATTTTTAGAAGGGGGATCGATATTAGTAGAAGTCGCCATTGTTTGGGTTTGAAAACTTTGAATATCAGAGAGAATTTGGGAATTTTTCTTCTTAACGCGTAAACTGATAATAGACCCTTGTATCCCCTTTTATATGTAACCCTGGAGTTTGAATTTGAAGCGGGGTGTGAAATTATTGAGATCCGATGTGCCACCTTGAAAATCAGACCACTACCCCGTAAAAGTAGCCTTACGTCAAAAAGTAACTGTCACTTCTCCTTGAAACCCATACATAATACCATACATCACCATAAAACAGGTTGTATTGTTTGCCCCAATAGAATTATAACCGTTAGAACCCTTCGAATGGAAGTAAGGCTCTTTCACTTTTAGGTTTTAAAGTAAAGTCATTTGCCAGATGTTCGAAATCATCAGCTTGATTTGGTGTTACTCAGAACCTCAAGGATTTTGTGAGTGCAGTGTTCCAGAAAATTAGATGAGAAGCAATAATAAGAAAAATTTTGAAGTCACTGATGTCGATCAATTTTTCGACACAAAAGTAGTATAAACCCCGGGCAAAGGTTACTTCATTAATCATCAAGAGAGATGATCAACTTCTTGTGTATGTTCTTGTGATATACAATCGAATACTTGTAGAGAAGTATCGAAGGGCTTCTTTTATTAGGCTGCATGGGTAGCTATAAGAATTTTATTACATATCAACCTAAACATAAGGTGAGAAATTGTAACAGAAATGACTTGTTTGACTAACGTAGTCAGTGACAAGTTTGCTTTGACAAATTTTTTTAAGTGACTTTGGATTTCGAATGAAACTCACACAGAAATCATATTCATGAAAAAATTTGTGTTGGATCTTGTTGGGTAACAAACATCGTGGGTTTCGAATGTTTGATCAAGACCACTCATACGAAACGAATATGATTTGGAGTTTCAAATTTAAGTACTGAAAAAAAATGTTTCGTGAAAATCTAGAACATAGTTCCCCGTTAATTCCTTATAAGTTTAGAGAATTAGGTTTCACTTTCATCACGGTCTCATGATGTCAGATCATAAACATAGATTTTTGATATGTCTAAGTCTCGATTGGTTTGATCAGAGACCTCTTGGACATATGTCTTCGTGTATGATTGTGTAAGAACTTTCAGATGAAAAAGATTGGTGTAAGACACGAAATGTATCTCTTTTATATTTGGACAAAACAGTAAACTCTTAACTCATGTGAGAAGAGTGAGGTAGCTCCGGAGACTAATATAAATACAAGCCTGATTGATGATAAATTTTCGTATGAAGGATTTCATTAAGGCTTTCGTAGACACACATTGAGTCAATGGAGGCTTTGGTCAACATGCTGCAACATGCTTCTAGGGACAACTTAACTAGTTCAAAGTATTCGAAAATTTACTTGACCCTAGAACTACAAGCATTCCCCAAGTTGAATCATCATGCATATATGCAACAAACACTAAAAAGAAATGAGAAACACAATATTTTTGTTGTTTTTGATTTTTCGAAAATAAAAGGAAGAAAATCCTTTTGAGTTTTTGATTTTTCGAAAATAAAATGAAAAAAACAAACTAAAATCTTTTTGGATTTTTGATTTTTGAAAAAAAACTAATTTTTTTAATGTTTTTGATTTTTCGAAAATTAAATGACAAAACAAATGATAATCTTTTTGGATTTTTAATTTTTCGGAAATTAAATGACAAACAAAATGTACTTGTTGTAAACACATGAAATTTTATCAACCCCTGAAAAGTGACAAATTTACGAATTCGAAGGGGAAGCGTTGACTATGAACAGTAACCTCTGAATGCTGAATAAAATTATGTTGTCTTGTATTTAGCGCCTCTGAATCATTCCTGGTCAACCATCATTCTCCCTTTTTGCATGGAACAAAATTTCCATCTATCATTCCAAGTCCTTCTAAAATTCTTACAAAGGATTTTTCATCTAACGGTTTTGTGAAAATATTAGCTAACTGATCAGTTGTTTTCACAAAATGTACTTCAATATTTCCCTCCTCCACATGATCCTTGATGAAATGATAACGAAGAGCAATATGTTTAGTCTTCAAAAGATGCACAGGACTATGAAAAAGTCTTATTGCACTTTGAGAATCACAATATAATTCAATCTTTTTCATATTAATTGCATAATCATGTAATTGACTTTAAATCCATATAATTTGTGATGTGCATGTAGCAACAGCCAAATATTCTGCTTCAACAATTGAAATTGATACACATGTTTGCTTTTTCGACTGCCAGCTCACCAGTTTTCCATCAAGCAATTGCCATCCTCTACTTGTGCTCTTTCTCTAAAGATTACGTAAGTCTGCATCTGAATAACCTTGAACAAAGAACCTAGTTTTCGAAGGATACCATAATCCTAACGGAATTGTTCCCTTAAGATAACGAAAGATATTATTCACATCAGTGAGAAGTATTTCTCGTGGATTTGACTAATGCCTAGCACAACTACACACAGAGAACATGATATCAGGTCTACTAGCTATAAGATTAAGTAATGAACCAATCATGCTCTTGTAAAGAGTTAGGTCAACTACAGGTTTATCCAACGAAGGTGTTAGATTTATGCCAGTTGCCATAGGAACTCGTAACTTCGTGCTATTTGTCAATCCAAACTTCTCTAGCAGATTCTTCGTATATTTTTCTTGATTAATATAAATTCCTTCTCTGCTATGACGAATATTTAGACCAAGAAAATTATTGATCTTTTCTATCATGCTCATTTCAAACTTACTGTTCATTAGATCTTCGAATTCTCTAGACAAGGCAGAGTTAGTTGAGCCAAAAATAATATCATCAACATAAATTTGAACAAGCATTAGATGATTCCCGACTTTCTTACAAAATAACGTGGGGTCAACAGATCCTTGTTTAAATTTAGATTGCTTCAAGAAAGAAGTAAGAGTTGCATGCCATGCTCGTGGTGCTTGTTTTAACCCATAAACTGCCTTATCTAATATATATATATATATATATATATATATATATATATATATATATATATATATATATATACATGATCAGGATTTTCTTCGTTAATAAAACATGGGGGTTGTTCCACGTAAACTGTTTCTTCAAGCTCTCCGTTTAAATTGCACACTTCACGTCCATTTGATAAACATCAAAGTCTTTGTGATTTGTATAAGCCAGAAATATACGAACAACCTCGAGTCTTGCAACAGGGGCAAAAGTTTCTTCATAATCCAATGCTTCTTGTTGTGAGTATCCTTTAACAACAAGTATGGCTTTGTTTCGAATGATATTTCCATCTTTGTCGGTTTTGATTTTGAAAATCCATTTTAACTTGACAATCGAAACATTTTCAGGTTTAGGAATTAATCTCCAAACCTTGTTTCGTTCAAATTCAGACAATTTAGATTGTATCGCAACAACCCAATCTGAGTGTTCCATTGCAACCTTAACTGTCTTTGGTTTGATTTTAGAGATGAAAACATTGAACATGCAAAATTCTTGATGAGTATTCAATACCTCATTCTTTGCACAAATTTGAGCTCTTGTTAATACTCCCTCATGTGGATTCCCAGTTACTTGATCCTTCGGATGATCTCTTGTCTATTTTCCATTGGTGGATAAGCTGGATCGAAGTCCAAAGGTGCATCTTCGTATAAATCATCATTTTATGAACCTGCAATTGAACATTCATCATTAAAATCATGAATATTTTCATTATGTCCTGAATGCTCCCCCTCAACATGATGATGCTCCCCCTGAACATCAACATCCAGTCTCTCATTCTCCCCCTCGAAAGAATGCTCCCCCTCAACTAAATTATTCGAATCCAAGTGCTCCGCCTCCACTGGATTATTTTGCATAATTTCGCCTATCTCTGGAGGATTTGATGTTGAATCATCAGTAAGCTTCGTTAGTTCAAAGATATGATTATCATTGGCATTAACTTCAACATCAGCAGCATGGTGTGAAATACCAAAAATTAAATCATAATCAACATCAAACGTTTGTGAAGTTTTAGATTCATCTTGTATTTCATTTAGAATAAGATGATTTTCAAAATGCGTTTCAGTTTGTTTAATATAGTAATCATCAAATGTATCATTAAAAGTTTCATCCACTTTTCGTGTTCTTTTGTTCAACACACGATATGCAACTGAATTATACGAATATCCCAAGAAAATTCCTTTATCTGCTTTAGCTTGAAATTTCGAATGATTATCCGTAAGATTTATAATAAAGCACCTGCATCCGAAAACATGGAAAAATCTCACATAAGGTTTTCGATTGTTGAGAATTTCGTATGTAGTGATATTAAAATGGCGATGTATGACAGACTTGTTTTAGTAAAATATGTGGTGGATACTGCTTCAGCCCAAAGGTATTGTGGAAGATTCTCATATGCTAGCATTGTTCGTGCTGCTTCACATAGAGATCTATTTCTTCGTTCAACTACACCATTTTGTTGTGGTGTATATGGAGACGAAAAATTATGCGAAATTTCTTTGTCCACCAAAAATGAATCAAGAGCATTGTTCTTAAATTCAGTTCCATGATCACTCTTGATTTTTTGAACAATCATCTTCAATGTTGTTTCCATCTTTTTGATAAAATTAATCATGATTTGTGCAACTTTGGATTTAAACCTGAGAAAGCAAACCCACGTGAATCTTGAAAAATCATCAACAATTACTAAAATACACCGTTTCTTGTTGAGTGTTGAAGCTGTTGATACACCATAGAAATCAATGTGTTATAGTTCCAGTGGTTCGACAATTTTCGAATCGATTGTGATCGGATGACCTTGTTTATGTTGCTTTCCAACTTCACAAGTTGCACATAAAGAATCATTATCAAATTTAAGTATAAGTAAACTTCTTACCAAATCTTGTACAACAAGTTTGTTTATGTTTCGAAAGTTGAGATGTTAAAGTTCTAGATGCCAAAGCCAACTTATGTCTGATGTGGCTTTTGAAAGAAGGCATACAGAAGGTTTGCCTACTATTGGATTGATGTCCAATGTGAACATGTCACCTTTCCTTTTTGATTTGAGCAAAACTTCTTTTGTGTTGAGATTCGAAATGATGCTTCCCTCTTCGTTGAAAAGTACTTGATTGCCAGTGCCCATAACAAGTTGTGAAACACTTATCATGTTATGTTGAAGACCTTCAAGATAAGCAAAACGATTCACTGTGAATTGACCATTCGTGATTTTCCCATATCCTTTGACTTGACATTTTTGATTATTACCAAATTTAACAACCCCTCCATTCTTTAAATTTCAAAAATCTCATAAATTGTCCATCTTCACAGTCATGTGACGGGAACAACCACTATCATTGTACCATTTGTTATCATATTGCTCGTCACATAGTACCTGCAATCATTTAAAGAATTTAGGTACCCAAGGCTTTTTGGGTCCTTGGAAATTAGATTTAAACTTCGAATGTAAGGAAGAACTTTTAACCCAATCACAAACTTTGGTTTTGATACTATCAATTAAGTCTACGTCATCATGTAAAGGGATCGAAACATTAGATTTTGATGGTTTCGAATGTTCACTAACATTACCCTTCGTATTCTGAGTTTGTGATTGAACATTCTTTGCTTTCATAACTTTTTTCCATGCTTTGAATGATATGTTCAAATCCTTAGAAGATGAACTTCCGTTTGATGAAGTATTCATATACTTCTCATAGGCTTTGTGAATTTGCTCCTACGAGAATTTAGTTGACTGATACATTCTTCCTCTTCCTTCTAGCCAATGATCAATATTCTTTCTTAAAGTCAACCCTTTTTCATGCGAAATTTTCAAAATTTGTTTCTGCATGTGATTAGGAAAATTTGGCTTTTGAGGAATGAAATCAACATTTGGTTTTGTACAAAAAGATTGAGCATATGTTGTATTAAAAACCGATTTGAAATGTTGGCGTTGAGAAAACATTTGTGGTGGATTTGAAGAAAAGCGATTTTCAGTGTGCTTATTTGAATATTTCCTTGGAAGTGTGGTTCTTGAAACTTTCGAAAACTTTGTTTGTTGATTCGCTTCAGACTTTTAATTATTGAATTTAGAAAATGTATGATTATTCATTGAAAAAGACGAATTTTTAGCCTTGAAAACATTTTTGTGTGAACTTGATTCAGATAAATATTTATTTTTAGAGCGGGATTTTTATTCTTCGATTTAAAAAGTTGTTGAATTCACCGACTTAACATGTTTAGTTGTTTCATTTGACTTCTTTTGAGACTCAACAGTCTGTGAAAAAAATTTATTTCTTGCTTGTCTTTTTGAAATTTTATTATCTTTCAAAAATTTGTCAATTTGATCTTTGAATTCTTTGGAGTTTAGTTTGACAACATTTTCATTTTCCACTTCAACTGGTTTTGAAATTTCATTCTAAACTTTTGACTTTTCAACCAATTTTCTTTGTGGTTTCTATCGTTGAAAAACGTACGAATTCTTTGTTAGGTTGTTTTCAACTGTGCTTTGATTTGCAAAGAAATCTTCGTCTGATGTTTTCTTGTTATCTTCTTCTACTAGCTTTTTGAACTCTGGTTTGACATTCTCAACATTCCCAGTAGTAACGAACACTTGATTTGGGAAAATAATATCATCCAAACACTTGAAATTTGGATATACCACAATATTAGTTTTATGAAAGTGAGCACCTTGTTCATTCATCACCTTTTCAAACTTTTGTGTATCACTATACACTTGATCGACCACAATTCAAGGAATTTCGTCTTCTTTTGTGGATTTCTTTTTCTTTGAAACTTTCTCTTCAATTTCATCATCACTATCATCAGTTTGACTATCTCTGATGTCCAAGAAGTCCAAATCACAAACTTTCGAACATGTGGGTTTGTCAGTTTCAATCTTAACCATCAATTTCTTAACTTTTTCTTTCCCTTTAGATGTTGATGCAACATTAACAATAGACAACTGGGAACAATCAACATCCTCTAGATCACTAATTTCACTAATATTATCAGAATTATCTTCAATATCAGCAAAATTAGATTGAGAATCAAATGTTGAATTCTCAGTCTTTTTCATAATTTTGATTTGTTCAGATTTAGTCAAAGTATCATTCACAATGTTAACCAAATCATTTGTGTCAAGACATTCATCAATTTTGACAATTCCATATTTATATATATCATCAGGAACTTTGTCAAATTCAACAATAATTTTCTCAAAATCATAAGAAATATTATCTACCTTTGCTCTCTCATATGCTAGAATAGGCAATAATTTTCTATGTTGCTCTTTACTAATGTCACATGAATGATGCAAATCAGTTAATTTTCCATACAGTCTCTTAGCTGAATTACAACATATATTTCTTTGTGCTAACAAAAGTTTGACTTCACTAGATAAAGCATCCCTATCACACATGATGTTTGTGATTTGTAACTCTAAACATTCAACTTTACTTATTTTCATATCTAAATGATTTTTGGTCTCTAACAACTCCATGGATAGTTTCTTAGCTTCATTGCTAGCAAACACAATAATTGAATCAAAATAAGCAACAGTCTCATCAGAAGATACTAATTCAGAGTTATAAGCATTTACTGGAATATTAAAGATTCGAGAATAGAATGTACCTTTGTCGTCATAGGAGATTTGTCAGTACTCTTTGATACGAAGCACTGACCTTCCACTTCAAACTCTTTTCCATCCGAATCCTCTTCCATTTTTGCATACAATGCACCATGAGTTGGATTCCTCATTTCCTCATCATCTGATCAAGATGACCAAATTTGATAGGTTCCATCTTCGTCATGTTCACCTGTTGCTCTCAACGACAAATTCTTCGCTTTCGCACGAACATCTTCAAGCTTCTCAGCGTAATAAGCTTCATCTTTGACTTTATTCTTCCTTTCATTCTTCTTTCGAAGCATGCAATTATTTGCAAGATGATTGGTTCCATTGCAGTAGTAACAATCTACACTTTAGTCACCTTTAAGCTTATTCTCATTCTTCCCCTCAAACACCTTCATATCATTCTTCTCAACCTTCTTCTTCTTCTCACCAACAACTTTAGTCACAACACTTCCTTTCACCTCAGTTTTCGTAGCCTTCAGATTGAATGAATTTTTGAAAAATTTCTTGACGTGATTATTTGAGTAAAATGCTATTGCCTCATCATCCGAATTCATGATGAATCCCTCTTCCTCCTCTGAATCACCTTTTTCGTATGTTTCTTTCTCAGGAACCTTTGAGACTAAAGCTAATGGACCTCCCAAACTTTGCTTCGATTCCTCAGCCATTTTATCTACCTCACTTTCGTGTGTCTTCAAGTGATTGTACAAATCATTGAGTGTTGATGTATCCAAACTTTGCTGATTCTTCACCATCATACTCACGCTTCTCCATTCTTTTCAAAGACCCATTACAAAAAATGAGAATTAATTGCATTGAAGTCCTGGTGATTCCGTAGCGATTGCAGCGATAAATTAACTCATTCAGACGATCATAGTATGCTTCAATTGTTCCGCCTTCCTTTTGTCTGAAATCTTTCAGCTCAACCAAGCACTATTTGACATAATTGATTTTCGTCTTGTCGCTTCCTTCAAAATTTTCTTTCAGATTGTTCCAGATCTCTTTAACAGGTGTACAACTCCTTAGGTAACTGTACACAATTGGAGGTAAAGCTCCTCGTAATTATCTCATACACTTCTTCTCCAGTTTCTTCAGACGACCAGTTTTATTTTTAACAACAGAACTTCCAGAAGATGATCCAGTTGGTTGAACATTCACCGGAGGATTGACATTTCCAGAGATACACGACCATAAATCTTCATCAAGATCATTCAGATAATCCTGCAGAAGATCAGCCCACTGATCATAGTATTCAGGAATTAACATTGGAATTTTGGTCGATGATCCTAACAGATGAGAAAACGAGGTTATCGAATTGAGATTGAAGCTCGCCATTGTTGTACAGAAGAATTTTTTTAATGAGAATTGAAAATTTGATAACAAGCTAACTGAACCACTCAGAAATGAAAAGAAGAACACTCGATTCAACAATTTTGATGCAGAATCGAATTACAATCTCAAAGCTAAGAGAATTTTTCACTTTAAAAAAGTGCAGAAACTTTTGAACCAATAAATCAATTGAAAACTCTTGAATAAAGTGAAAATCAGATCAAGGAATATAATTCCTGCTCTGATACCAATTGATGAACCAATGAATCGAGTAAGTAACAAATCAGAGTATGTAAGAATGTGAGATTGAACAATGGATGTAAATATGTTCTTATTTTAGCTCTATTACTCTTTCAAATGTTTACAGAGTACAAAGATAGGTTTTTGTAAAACAACTGTTATCTAACTCTAGTAAATATCCCTATTTATAGGAAACAGAAAACGTACAAACAATACAAAGGCATTGACACCAAGCTTCGTATAACACACCTTAGTAAATACATTACAAAACATACGAAGGGTATTTGACAGACTTCGACTAATTACAACATACTTTGACTCTTACAAATGTCGAAATATTCTGATTAACGCCGAAGCATTCCATCCTCAAAAGCTGGTAGTCACCGATTTCAATTGATTACTTGATAATACAAGTAAATTTTGAAAGAGTATCAACAATTAAGTTGGTGAGTTCATAATCTTTTGTGTGAAGAGTGGAAATCTGTTATTAGTAAATGTAGTGTTCGTTCAATCAAAATCAAATATTTTCCTTGTAGAATGATTTGTAGTCTTAATACCCAAAGACTGAAATGTACAAGTATTTTACCATACTTATAATAGTGTATGCGGTTTTAATAAAATAAAACCCCTTTATAAATGTGGAAGTTCGTGTAAAATATATGTGTCGTTATCTCCCTATGTGAGTCTTTATAACCATACTATGGCATAGTAGAGCTGCTGCAACGTTCTTCAGGTGTCAGAAACTGTTATGATATTTGTCACCCCCGACCGGCCGGTTGGGCTGTTGCAAGCAGCTTGGGTGTGCGTTGTTAATCACAATATAGATCTATATACAACTATCATGCTCTCCCTGCAAGAGACTCTAGTTATAACTTTCAGGAATTTTTACCCGTACTTTAAGAGTACAATGAAGTAGTGTCTCACAATTACGTTAACGAGTTTACGTGTAGAGTGAATGAAAAACCTTTTCTGTAGTGTAATCGAACCCCTTTTAGTAGTGTATTTTTAGTGTAAGGAACCATAAACTATACCTATTATAGTTTTTCATGAATGTACGTAGTAACGAAAAACCCGTTTGTAGTGTGATTTAAACCTTTTCATAGTGAAGGATAATATTGCAAATCATAAACTATACATGGTATAGTTCATCTTGTAAGTTTGTAATGACTAATAACCCATATAATGAATGTATATTTCTATTGTTTTGATTTAACCTAACAGAAAACATAAGTAAATATGTAGTCATCTTAGACAAACACTTTGCCCAACACATTAGAAAGTGTTAACCAATTTGATTGCCCAACACATCAGTTTGTAACAAGTTTTACTTTTCTATCACTGTTTTGTAAAAATCATAGAAATATCTTCGTGAGTTGAAATCTATATCTGTAAAATTTTAAAGTTCATAAAATGTGTCAAGTATACCCACAAATTTTATTATGATTTTTAATGATGCTTAACTATGGTAAAAACGGCCATTTTCACTGATTGGTCTGAAATCTTCGCTACAGTGATAGGCAGTTTTGTAAAAATCACCATATATTGTAGAAAAATCATATAGACATGTGCAGGTATTCATTTTAAAGGAATGAACATGAAATATTTTCATATTGAACAGTTTTGAAGGTTATTGAGTTTAAGATGGTCAAAACAGGTCGTGATTGAGCCATAACGTTTTTGTTAAAAGTTGTCATTTGAGTTTAAACATGTTGTTGATGTTGTGACTTGTATTCTCCCCCCATAAAACTTGATTAAAATGTGAAAATAAGGGGGGTTATGAACTCACCTTGAGTGATTTCCCTGAGATGGATATTGAAGAGAGGGGTTTCCAAGTCAAGAACACTTGGAGAATACTTGTGGATCTGAAGATCTAAGAACAAATATGACGATATTTGTATAAGATATCCATGATTTGAGTGAAGGAATGTGGAATATTCAAGAGTGGAAATGAAGAACTTACCAAGAGTTGAAATGAATAATGCACTATCACACTCCTCGTCTCTGACACCTCGACCAGCCTACCTTCACAGGAATCATCATAATAGCAAGAGGCCACATTATCACAGTCGATACATAAAGAAGACAACGAGGGCCACCACCCCAATATACTCCTCTTAACCACCTGAAACTGCCACTAAAGGTATGCCTCCCTCAAAAGGCACTTCCATAATCTCTTCCATCATAGTCCCACAATTGACTCTCTCATGGTATAAGAAATACCTCGCAGCAAACATACTGCTCAAAATACACTGGTGAAAAGGTTGTAACCCTATGCAACCCCACACGGTTTACCCCATACTCTGAAAGCTGGAAGCTGTTCATCTCATTTGCTTCTCCCAGGAAATGGGGACAATGCAACTCTTGCCACAGAAGATGACACCTCATCTTTCAGTCGATTTCTCAACTCAGACTATGATCTTCCAATAAGCATCATCTATACTCATCCCTGAGTCTTGCGACTCTAACTGGCATCTCACCAAAATCTCTTGGAAACTAACTCGATTTACCCTTAAGGGATGCTCCGACGAGACTCGTTCAACATGGCCCTCTGACTCCACAATCTATTCCACTTGATCTCAGTCTAATCAGTCACAAAGGTATAACTGGTAAAACTAGAAGGACTAATTGCCTCGAATCATGGTACTCGGACCATGTTATCTCCTCTCAATCTGCTACAAATCATGGTACCCGAACCATGTTATCTCCTCTCAATCTGCTACAATCATGGCTCCCGAACCACGTCACCTCCTCTGAATCTGCTACTTAGAACCTATGGAGTTCTCCATGATTCGAGTACAAGTCCTCTGCTTTCAGTAGTACGGGCCCATACTACTTGCCACATCTACACATACTTTCCACACGGATCGTCCAAGATTTCCTAAGTAGCTACTCAACCTCCTCGATCACCAACCTTCTTAAACCTGGTCACTCCCCAACGAATACTATCCTCTAACAGTGTACTCATCTCACTAAGGTCACTCCCTAGGCTCTTCCCACGTTCTCACACTTCTCAACCATTAGCTGCTGAAGAACTCCTTATGATGCCAACCATCTACATCCTGAATATCATCATATTCACGTAGTAGCTGACTCCCATCATCAAGAGTTCCACAAAGCATGAAGCAAGCAACATTCGGGCATCGGATAATCTCCACTAACACGTAAACTAACTCTAGGTTACAACTCTATTTGATCAACTCACACTCAAAAGGTATCACTGAACTCGAGCAACCCTACCTCTCGTAGGTATCTAGTTACTCCCTCGGTAGGCTTCTCCAATGCTCATCTAGGTATATCTCCTAGATTACTCCTCTACTCAACGCTCTCTCTGAAAGATTCCTTCTAGATACTCTTACTTCACACATACTCAATAATAACTCATAACAAAAATAAGTAAGGGTATTTTGGGAACTCACCGTTCAGGCTCTGGCTGATTGTACACGCTGCTCCTTCTCGTTTCTTTTAGAAAATCTTGCTTGCTTTAGAAAAATCATTTCTTTTGAAAATTTCTCTCTAATCCCAAGTTTTAGTCCAGACATACCCAAAGCTACATCCGAATCCCTCAAACCAAGGCTCTGATACCAACTTGTAACAATGTAAAATTTCAACTAAAAATTTCATTTTAAATCACAATATTCTCTTAACACATTGCACAAAAAATATCGTTTAATTAATTTACAAATCTCAATTCCATAATTGTTTGATTAAAATCCAGGATCATCAAAACATAACTCTTTCACTGGTGTGTACATTCAAGCCAGTGCGTTCTCGTGATCCTGAGAAAAACCTAAAACACATAACACATAACATGGTAAGCATGAAGCTTAGTGAGTTCCCCAAAATACAACACACAGATTTGTAGCCACTCGAGGCTATAACACAGTAAGACCTTGTGGTCAATGTGTCTTAGTGGGATCCTCCGGTCCCACTACTCTGATGGACCATCAAGTCCTAACTCTGTAAGCTCTGAATAATATGCAACATAAATCACAAAGAAATAATGCAGTATATCACAATACACAATGTAAACACATAAGACATCTCAGTCACACAAAGATACTACTCATGGTAAGTATAGTGAGAAGATTCACCTTGCTAGCAAGTGAGCCAATAACCTCGCACTCGAATCTCGAACTAGCCTCCGCTTAGCACAAAGGATGAATACCTCTAATAAATACACTTTTCACGACTCTAATAACCGAAGGCTATTCTCTCTCTCTCTCTCTCTCTCTCTCCGTCTCTCTCTCTCTCTCACTCTTTAACTCTTGAAGTGGATAAAAGAACATTTTACCTCTCCATGGTCTCTATTACCGATGTTTTACAAAACCTTAAAGTCAACAGAAGTCAAACTCGAGTCAATAGTCCCTGTTTGACCCGAATCGCCAAGTGGACCTATGTGACTCATTGAGTCTACTCTTTTCGTCAGAAATCTCATGAAGGTCCAGCTCAGCTCATCGAGTTGACACCCAACCAACTCCCTGAGTTATTGCATGATCAAGCTCATCAGGACAATGTCTTGGAGCTTCTAGAGTCACAAATGTCACTCCTCTAATGGCTTACAAACACCAATAGCAAGTAAGATGATTTAGGAGAGAGGAGAGGGGAGGAATTCGGCCAGAGTATCTCTACTTTTTATGGTGTGTCGAATTCCCTCACCCCTAGGGTATATTTATACTTGTAGACTCCTTAAGGATTACAACTTTAACCCTAATTGGATAACTTAGACTTTAAGTTGATCCATATCCTTTCCTTGATAACCCTATGGATGATTTTGGCTTATCCAAGCCCTAGAAATCGTCCATCGTATCTTGGATAAGGATTTATAGTCTAAAGTGTAACTATCAAACAATTGATAGTTTATACCCTCTTATTTAATTAATCTCTTTAAGTTACCAAATTAATTCCAATTAATCTATGACATATATTAATCAAATAACCATATATTATTCCTTATAATATTTACTCTCTCTTAACAAATCATCCATCAAGTTGCTATGGTGAAGGCAACCCAAAAGGACCATGCACAACCGGATCAAATAGTTGCCTAATATAGTTGCAGCGTTAGACACTATTCCAACAAAACCTTGTCGCCGGTAGCAAAGATTAAGTCTATTAGGGTTATGTTAGCCATTGCAGCATTTCATGATTATGAAATATGGCAAATGGATGTCAAAACCGCTTTCCTTAATGGAAAGTTGGCTGAGGATGTGTACATGAATCAGCCAGAGGGTTTTGTCAGTGCAGAGTAACCTAATAGAGTATGCAAGCTTGAGAAATCCATTTATGGATTGAAACAAGCATCTCGTAGCTGGAATCTTTTTTTTGATGAGGAGGTAAAAGAGTTTGGCTTCTCGAGAAGCAAAGATGAGTCTTGTGTGTATGTCAGAGCTAGTGGGAGTATAGTTAGCTTCTTGGTACTGTATGTGGATGACATACTACTCATAGGAAATGACATCCCAACCTTGCAGGAGGTTAAGTCCTGGCTTGGGAAGTGCTTTACTATGAAGGACCTAGGGGAGGCCACCTATATCCTAGGGATAAGGATATTAAGAGAAAGGAGTAGAAGACTAATTGGACTTAGTCAGAGTATCTACTTGGATAAGGTGTTGAAAAGGTTCAACATGGAGAATTCCAAGAAAGGAGATTCACCGATCCAAAGCAATACCAAACTAAGTAAGACTCAGAGTCCGAGTACAGAGGCAGAGATAGCTGAGATGAGCCAATTACCGTATGCTTCCGCAGTTGGCTCGATCATGTATGCTATGTCTTGTACCCGTCCTGATGTGGCATTTGCTTTGAGCATGGTCAGCAGGTATCAGGGGAACCCTGGCAAGGCTCATTGGACAGCGGTAAAGAACATTCTCAAGTACCTGCGGAGGACTAAGGATTGGATCCTTACCCTTGGTGGCAGTGATGACTTGAAAGTATTAGGGTATAGTGATGCTGGTTTTCAGACTGATAGGGATAATTTCCGCTCTCAGTCGGGCTGGATCTTTACCTTAAATGGAGGGGCAATTTCTTTGAAGATTTCCAAGCAGGAGACGGTGGCTGATTCGACTTGTGAATCAGAGTATATAGCAGCGAGTGAAGTAGCAAAGGAGGCGATATGGCTAAAGAACTTCATCGGAGACCTTGGAGTTGTACCAGCTATTAAGGAACCTATAGAGATTTTCTGTGACAACAATGGTGCGGTTATCTTAGCCAAGGAACCAAGAGATCATGGCAGATCCCGACACATTGACATAAAATATCACTTCATAAGACACAAGATTGAAGAAGGACTCCTTGTGACAAGGTGGATATCGTCGGATGAGAATCCTGCAGATCCCCTTGTGAAGGGACTGACGAGGGTTAAGCATTTTCAGCATGCGAGACGCATCGGGCTGAGGGACGATATTAGTTTTACAGATTAGATAGTTTTCTTGAAACTTGTAAAATGTAATCGACGTTTGATGATGAATAAAATTTGTGATTTATTTATGAGTAAAGTGTTACTATCATTGTCAATTATTTACTATTGTTTCAGTTTTGCATGTTTTGACTTCCAGAATAATTAATTTATTCAAACCTCCACAATCGATCATACGTCAGAAGTAGGTATGAATCAAGATTGTCATGAATTGGGTTTGTAGATGCCTTAAAGGTGTTTAGACATGGAAATGGTTGCTGCAACATTCATGAGTACTCATAAGTTATGATATTGGTATAAACCCACGCTCACTTGTATCACTTCATGGAATTTATCTCGAGTGATCGTGAGACGATAACATCATATAAATCTTTAAACCTAGAGATATGAGTTGTTACCTATGAGTTGGTTGTGCATTGATTGCACGTAAACACATCAGTAACTTGATGTTATAAAACGTGCCTTTGTGTACAATTCAATAAGTAGTAGAACAAGCATATCAGTCGAAGTTTATCTGTTACTTCTAGAAATAGAAGCGATATATGGGCCCCTCGATGATTTTGTGTTGACCCATGTACCAGGCCTGGTCAGAACTAAACCGATGTGTTCAGTGAAGTTCTTCGTCAAACAAATCGAAAAATCGAGAAACAACTGCTAGACAATAAGCAAGACATAGTTCCATGTGTTTTTCCGGCTGATATCATGAGAACAGAGGGTTATGTGATCACTTATCTAAAATGGCGCTTCATAGTTCAACAAAGTCTTCATAGTTCGAGGGAGTTTTCGAGAGCTACGATTGCTGGTTGGTTCCTGAAGTTATAGGCAAATATAGTTATTAGACTTATCCAAGTGGGAGTCTGTTGGATAAGGTGTCTAAGTCCATAACTTATTTGGTATATACTTGACCCGACCGGCATGGTCCATTTGGGTTGCATCTCATCCAAACTATTATGGATAATTTTATGAGAGTTATACACATATGTTTATTAATATATTATGAGTTATAATATATTAATATGAAGTTACGTTATTTAATTAGTTTTAGTCTTAAATTAATTATGAATTAATTTAGAGATTAAAAGGAAGACTAATTAAATTATGGGCTATTTGTTTTATATAGTGTGGGCTAATACTCATTTGTTAATGGGCTAGGCTTATGTGGAAGTCCATGGATGATCCATGGAGCTTTTAACCCATGGATCCTTGGAAAGGAAAAGACATGGGGTATTAGGGTTTCACCCTAACCACGCACACTATATAAGCATGCTTATGGAGCATGAAATGGAGCCTAGGAGAAAACTAGTGAACTAGTGTGTGTGTGCATGTGTGTGGCCGATTTTATACAAGGGTGTATACTCTCTCAAAGTTTTCCAAGAGTTTGTGGTGTTTGTGATTCCATTTGAGGCATTCACACTATTGGTGCTTGGCCCTCAAACTCCTTAGAACCAAACTCACCAAAAGGTATGTAATCTCTTCTAACTCTTTTATGTTGAAATGTTCCCCATGCCATGTTAGATAGGTTATAAACCTTGGAAAATTATTATTTTGCATGTATTTAGACAAACATAGATCCAAGGTTTATTAGGGTTGCATGCACACTTAGGAAGTGTTAGATTGCTCTAAACCCAACAATAGTAGCGTTGGGTGCACCACGTGATTCCCGTGGTTATTCACACCTTGTTTGTGATCCTCGGCATCGCAGTCGCAAACTTGAAGGGCATTATTGAGATTAAACATGCCATTGAAAAGTTCAATGAATCTCAAAATATCTACAAGTTTCAATTCATTTCAAACTTAAATTTCCTTTTCGTTATGGGTAAATCGTCATTTACCTACCTTCAAATATTCTGCAACTAGATTACGGCATCCCTCTTCTAGGTTGTAGAGTATTGTGTTAGATTCTAGCCTTGATGTTTCATTTTGGGTGTTACATGAAGGATTCTTATCAACTGACTTGAATTTTCTCCCATTTTGTAGATGTCTGAATCTTACAATGGTCATTCTTCACTTCCTCCATCTCCTCCAATTGTTCTCCCTGACCCACAAGTTCTAAGGCTTGAAAATTTCAAGATCACTTAATCCCTATTGGAAAGTAAGCACGAATATGGGAAACCTGTGTGTGCACACATTTTAGAGATGAAGTCACGCATTGCTAGGTTAAGGATGTTTGGTGTTGATATCACAGAGAAGTTGGCTGTTGACTGTGTTCTTCAGTGACTTCCTGATTCGTATAGTGAGTTCATAAGATAGTACTATACGATTGTTCACGATGTGATCCTCATTGATTTGACCTATTTGCTTATTGCTACTGAATCAGTGATGATTTGGCGCACTGGTCAAACAAACTTGATTAGTCGATCAAACTCCCATACTTCATTGGACACTGGCGAGTCCATAAAAGGATAAGATTGTCCCTTGCTATGTACCAAAGGAGTCCATTTTCTTTTACTACCAAGAGAAGGGGCATTGGAGACGAAGCGGCCCTGTTTACCTGAGAGATCTAAGAGATGGGAGAGTCAAGACATATGGCTCTACTTCAGGTAAAATCCATTAACTATATAAGTTCCTATTTTTGGGTTCTTAATACATGATGTGATAAGATTACATTTTGATGTTTTGTAGGATCGAAGAAAAGAAAGGAAACTTAAGGAAGAAGCGTGCTGAATCTAATCACGAAGAAATGGATTTCAATCACATGGATTCAAAGATCGGATTTTCAAGCTGCTACTTTAGAGTTAGGGTAGATTGCTAAGAAATATGTAATAACAGAGTTTTTCAGTTAAATTGAATTGTAAGGACAAGTTTTTCCGCAGTAAAACAAATTTTGAGTTTTATCTTATTTATTTATCCTTACAACGGCGTATATGAAAAAATTGATGTTTGTGTATTTCTATTATTAGCAAAATGGATTTGATTCTTAATTAGGTTATTTATGGAAGTGTCTAGAGTTTACCAAATAGGGAGAGTTTCTCATCGCCTACGTTTCAAGTGGATAGAAATTTGGAATCATGCAACGTGTATTGTATGATGAATGAAAAACTTTCATATTTGGAAATCAAACTAATTCTTTGACAAAGTGTCAAGGGAAGGACTAGGAGATCAAGTACACTAGGTTGTGCGTTGATCAAGTTTAACACTAGAGTGTTAAATATATTTTTCATGATTTACTAAGGTTTAGTAAATATGATTATACATATTAGAATGAGTATAATTCTGAGTTGATTGAAAGAGTTTCAATCAGTAGCAGACCGAATAAGAAGAATCAAGTAGGCATAAAGATAAAAGTTTCTCTATTCTAAGAAGAAGGGAGATTACCTTTTATTGTATTTTATGATAAGTCTTAACGATTAAGAGCCACGTCTCAACTGATCCTCTAAGCGAGTCTTAGCGCAATTGCATGTCTAAGAAGAGGAATCGAGAATTGTTGAAATGGTTAAATCAAGAAGTCCATCATACTTTGTTCCAATATCAAGTCTTAGAGTCAAGATTGTGACTTGAGTGAAAAGTCTTAAGTAGGTTTGTAACACTTATCAAATGTATAATAAGAAAGGTTCTTGTTCTTGTACATTTGAAATTGGTAAGTTGTGATGTCTTGGATAAGACAAAGACCAACCAGGACCAATTGAGTGAGGTGTTAAACTTGATGTGGAGCTACACTAACTCTTGAATATTTGTTTTGTCAATAAATGTTTCTTGACAAGAGAACCTTATAAGTCAAGGAGTCAGTGGGAGTCTTAAATGTCCTGAAAAGTTTCAAGAACAAATTCAAGAATAAACCTAGATGATCATCACTAGCACACGACTTGAGGTTTATAACCTATCATGACTGACATAGTCTAGTTTCTGTGCCATTCCATTTGAGTTAGCTATGTATGTGAGTTCTATGAGTTCTCATTTGAATGAATAAAGGCAAGCACCTTGGTTAATGGAAAGTACATTGATAGGTAAGGGTGAGCTGCTTAACAACCTGGATGCAATGGTGGGTACTCGTGCTGCCATGAGTTGGATTTGTCACAAACATTGTCTTATGATTATTGTTATGACAAATTTACATGGATAGGAACACATACGCTATAAAATCTAAGTGTCATAAGATTTCTCTCCTTCATGAAAATGACTGTGAGGAAATCCTTCACTATGAGAGATTTTAAGGATATAACAGTTGTGTAAATTTTATTCTCAAATTCGATTATGATTATGACATCCCTCTTCATAGATAGAATTGTGAGGTTTGGTAATTACTCTGAACATTTAGGACTTAGTAAATTAAGTTCGGATTTTTCTTATACACACATGTGAGCTTTCTAAGGAAATGGTGTATTAAGTTAAGAAGCTTAGATAAAGGCTTATCAAAGCATCAGGTATTAGAAATATGAACTTAAGGAATTCAATAAGCATTGTATTCTAGAAGATCAATTGTTTTCTGAATACACGTCAAACCTAGTGGGAGCATAAGTGTTATGCTAATAAGGAAATAATCATTGTGTTAGTGGGAGCATGATTATTATGGTAAGTTAGCAATATTAATCATAGAAAAAAAGAGTTATACTTTGCAAAGTCACAAGGGTTGAAAAGTTGTTTTACTATAATTAATAGAGAGAATATTATACCTCATTTCAAAGCTAAAGTCTTAGATTGTGGAATTTTAATTAATTTAGTCAAATATATATGAATGTTGTGTTGAAATGGTTCAACATGAGGAAATTCTATATATGGAAAGGATAATTGCATTCTCAAAGAGTATGACTGTGCTTCAGGTAAGATCCACTATCTAACTCAATTAAGTTCCTATTCGTTGATACATAATGTGATAAGATTGAATTTGAATGTTTTGCAGAATCAATGAAAAGAGAGGAAGCTTGATGAAAGAGCAAGATGAATCTAATCACGAAGAAATGGATCTCGATTGCATGGATTCGAAGATTAGGTTTTGAGCTTAGAAAGTTATGATAGAGTAGTTAGGAATATTTGATTACATAGTTTTTCAGTTGATTTTGCATTGTAAGGATAAATGTTTTCCGCTGCTTTTATGAATAAAATAAATTTTGGTTTGACTAATTTATTTGCTTATTTATTTCCTTGCAATGAAATCTTTATGAAAAATTGATGTTTGCATATTTCTACAACAAATGGATGTGATTCTTAATTATGTTGTTTATGGAAATGTCGAGAATTTACCAAATAAGGAGAGGTTCTCATCGCCCAAGTTTTAGTTGGATAGAAATTTGGAATCACGCAACTTGGTTGCATGATGAATGAGAAATTTCACATTTGGAAATTAGACTAATTCGTTGACAAAGTGTCAAGTGAAGGACTAGGAGATCGAGTACACAAGGTTGTGTGTTGATCAAGTCCACCACAAGAGTAACAAAGAAAGTCGTCATGATTTACTGAGGTTTAGTAAATATGATTATACATATTAGAATATGTATAATTCTGAGTTGATTTAAAGAGTTTCAATCAGTAGCAGACCGAATAAGAAGAATCAAGTAGGCATAAAGATAAAAGTTTCTCTATTATAAGAAGAAGGGAGATTACCTTTTATTGTATTTTATGATAAGTCTTAACGATTAACAACCACGTTTCAATTGATCCTCTAAGTGAGTCTTAGTGAAATCGTATGTCTAAGAAGAGGAATCAAGAATTGAAGAAATGGTTAAATCAAGAAGTCAGTCATACTTTTTTCCAAAACAAGTCTTAAGGTTAAGATTGTGACATTGAGTGATAAGTATTAAGAAGGTTTGTAACACTCATCAAATGTGGAATATGGAAAATGTTTTCTTATTCTTGTACATTTGAAATTGGAAAGTTTTGATGTCTTTGATTACACAAAGACCAACTAGAACCAATTTTATGAAGTGTTTTGTCTTGATAAAAAAACTACACTAACTCTTGAATATTTGTTGTCAAGAAATGTTTATTGACAAGAGAATCTTATATGTCAAGGAGTCAGTGGGAGTCTTAATGGTCTTGAAAGGTTTCAAGAACAAATCAAAATAAACCTTATCAAACATCACTAGCACACGACTTGAGGTTTACAACCTATCATGTTGACATTATCTTGTTTCTGTGCCGTTTCAATCGAGTTAATTATGCATGTGAGTTCTATGAGTTCTCAATTGAATGCATAAAAGGAAAGGACCTTGATCAATGAAAAGTACATTGATATGAAAGGGTAAGCTGCTTAACTACTTGGAAGACATGGGGGTTAGCCGTGTTACCATAAGGCAGGAAATCAAGATTGAGAATTTTCGGCCCATATGTGTTTGGATTTGTTGCAAAATTTCGTTTTGACAAATTCGCATGCATAGGAACACACACATACACCATCAAAATCTAAGTTTCATAAGATTCCCTCCTTCACGAAAAAGACTCTGAGGAAATACTTTCACTGAAAAGAGATTTTGAGAAGATAGTGATTTTGAAAATTGGATTCTCGAATTCGATTATGGTTACGGTATCCCTTTCCATGATTCGAATTGTGAGATTTGGCAATTAGTCTTAATTGTCTAGACACACATATGAGCTATCTAAAGGAAAGGTGTATAACCTTGATAAAAGATTATCAAAGCATTAGGTATTAGAAACATGAACTTAAGAAATTTAATAGGTATTATTTTTCTGAAAGTTAAGCTGTTTCTGAATACATGTCAAAGCTAGTGGGAGCATAAGTGTTATGTATATAATAATCATCATGATAGTGGGAGCATAAATATTAAGGCAAGTATTGAAAGTTAGCATTATTAATTATAGAAAACAAAAGTCATACTTCGCAAGTTGTAAGGAATGAATAGTTGTTTTGCTATAATTAAGGAAGAGAATATTATGTTTGGTTTTAAAATCTAAAGCTTAGATTGAGAAATTTTAATAAATTTAGTCAAAGGATACATAGTGTGTTCTTAAATTTCGATTATGATTAAGGTATCCCTATTCATAGTTCGAATTGTGAGAACGTGACACATAAAATATTATGGCAGAAGATTGATAAAGTATCAAATCTTTTTGTAAGACATTATGTATCGTGTCCATACGCTTCGGGTATAGGATCGATTGTAAATGCTATAATATTTGACCATTCGAAATTTTCCAAATGTCAAACACATTTAGAGGGAAAAGGACAAGAATCGGTTTTGACTAAGACAATTATCAAAGGACAATCCAAAGTTCGCTGAGGATTGGTCGCTTGTGAGTAGTTAGAAGTATAGTATTGGATGGAGCATATCGACATTATTATGAATAGATAAGATTCTATTCATAATGAGTTGTGATATGGTAAGTATGGAAAGGTTTCCATATTGGGAGTTAGATATTGAGAATCTATGTCTAGATTAAAAAAAATTATCCAAAAGGATGTTCAAAGGAATGCACTTTGAGTGAGAGACATCACATCTATGGAATTGCCTTGTAACAATTTTCCGATAGAGAGCTTTGTAATTCATTGGCAAAAGTCATTGTGACCTTAGTGCAGTGACATTACAAAAGGATCATTGCATCAAATGTTAGAATCTAACATATACTATAAGTGGCAAGAATTTGATATTTTTGCACTTGTGAAAAAAGGATTAGGAGTTGTGAAAAGAGTAGGATTAGAAATGTGTGTATTTGATGTATTTCACAAAGTAAGAACCATAGGTAAACATTGTGTGCATGCTAAGAGCATGGGACAAGTGTAATAATTCAAGTAAGAAGTTGATCACCCGAAACGACAAATAATGAGTAATTGACATGGTGATAAATAAAAGGTGTTTTATTCATACTCAAAGGTTGAAGCCATATCGGATTAGTATTATTCTTCTGTTTCACTTTGGATGTTTTGACTTCCTGAATAATTTAATTGGTTAAGAACAGTCAAATTATTCGAACGGGCCACATTCGTTCATATGTTGAAAGTAGATATGAAAGAAGACTATTGTGAATTGTTGTGTGGAATGTCTAAAGTGTATTAGATATAAGTAACTGTTTGCTGCAATGTTCATGAGTGCTTATGAATATGATTTGAGCATTGGATTAAACCCACGCTCACTTAGATCACTTCATGTATTTTATCACGAGAGATTGGTGAGACGATAACATCTTATATTCTTGAAACCGAGATGTGTGAGTTGTATTTTGCAAGTCTGTTGCACATTGATAATATGTAAACGCACTACTAACTTGGTGTTATAAAACATATTGTTGTGTGTGATTTGGTGAGTAAGTTCAAGCGTGCATTGAGTCAAAGTTTATCCATTCCTTTTATCCAAAGTAGGATAAAACCGATATTTGTGGGCCCCTTGATGATTTAGTGATGACACCTAAGCGCTTGGCCAAGCCGGGACTAAATTGATGTGTTCAATTATAGTCTATTGTCAGTTGTCATAAATATGAATTCGGGAAACAATGCATAGACAGAGAGAATGATTTAGATCCATATATGTCTCAGTCTATACGATATCTAGAATGGAGGAATATATGATCCCTTATCTTAAGGACACGCGTATCTGATAAGATCAGAGTTGACAGCGGCTTTGGAAAGCTACGATTGCAGATCAGGATCTGAAGTCATACGCGAAATAGTTATCAGACTTATCCAAGTGGGAGACTGTTGGATTAGTGTTTAAGTCCATAACTATTTTGGTATGTACTTGACCCGATGGTGCATGGTCCTTTTGGGTTGTCTTCACCAAAGTAACTTGATAGGATGAGTTACGGAGAGAAAGGATTAAATATGATTTATTAATATATTATGAGAATAATATATTAAAGGAGAAATCATATTGTTTAATTAATATTAGTCAAGAATTAATAAGAATTAAGTTTGTGGCTAAAAGACATTAATTAAACTTAAGGGACTTGAACTGTTAATTGTATAATAGTTGAATATTGAGGAAATAGACTCCATATTAAAGGGGGTGGACGAATTCTATGGGAAAACCCATTAGAAATCGTCCTTGGGCCTTTAAGGAAGGAGTCCATGGGTTGCTTAGGGCGTAAGCATCCAAATTAGGGTTTCCTTATTAGATAACCCTAATAGCCTCATTATTTAAGGACCCCCTGGGCACAAAAAACGTGGGCAACTGAATCCTTAGGCTTTCTACACGTTTTTGAGTGTCTCCTTCTCTTCTCTTCTTCATCCTCTTGCTCTTGGTGTTTGTGAACCATTAGAGGAATGACATTTGTGGCTAAAAGCTTTCTAAAGTCAACACAAGAAGGATTTGAAATTGTTATTGCTACATAACAATAAAGGTATGATCCAAACCCTAATTTATATGTTATATTGATTATCGTATGCTAGATCTAGGGTTTATAGTCTTGGATGAATTGCATGTACAATAGAGAAACCTAGATCCAAGCATTAGGGTTTGTATGAGCACATAGGATGTTCTTATGGCTAAAACCCATCAGTGGTATCACAACCTTGATTGGTTTCTATTGTATTGATTCCAAGTATATTCATTCTTGTTGCAAAATCGTTTTTTTACCCCCCTGACTGATGAACTCGGCGAGTTCCAATGTGGACTCGGCGAGTAGCTCCAACTCGGCGAGTCCATAGAGGAACTCGGAGAGTTCGAGCGTTAGTTAGGCGGATTTTCGGGATTTTTACCTATTTTGACTTAGGATAATTGCCATAATTGTTTAAACTTAATAAAATTCATATTTTGTGAATCCCTTATGATTATCCTTGTCAACATAAAAGATTTTGGTCATTTGATTAAATAATTGTTACCTTATTTGATAAATGTTAAATTATGGAAATTATTTGATCATTATCTTGCAAGAATTTGAACTAGATCTAATTAGATAACCACCAATTAATAGTTAATTGCCTTATTTGTATTATGTGATCTAGAATGTTCTTGAGAAAGTTTGAAAAGTTTCAATTTTCCCCTTTAGATTTTATAGTTTAAATTTGAACTCAAAAGTTTTTTTTTGAAATTTAAATAGTTGAAACCCTAATGTTTTGAAATGTTTGAAAACTTGCCCTCAAGTTTTGGAATTTAAAAGTTGATTAAAAGTTTAATTTAGGAATGTTAAATTCTAAAACCCTAGTATTGTTTTAAAAGTTCAAGTCACACCCTTATGGTTTCATTAATTACTTAAAGTGTATAATTAAAAGAGATTTAGTAAATCCATAAGGTTTTAGTGTACAATTTAATTAAAATTAAAAGTATAATTATTAAATTAGACCACCTAGTATTTTTAAAAGTGTAAAATACACCCTATACTATATATATAACATTAAAATCTAACATTATATATATGTATGAGTAAAAGTCAGTCTTACCGTTAGTAGGCCTCATTCATGAAGCTGGTCAATAAGGGGTGTTTAAGGAAATTGCCTATAAAATGGCGATTGAATGGGTATCCACTCTTACCCACCGCACTCTTGACTAGTGGAGGGTCGTTAGACGAACGGGTAGGATAGGAAAAAAGCTTCCATTATAAGTATAATGAAGTACACAAGTAACTAAATGTTTTTACAAATTCCTATTCTTAGTTACTTTAGGCAAAAGTGAATTGATGCAATCCCATGAAATTACACTTTGTGCCCTTGCGAAGACGTTAGTGGAGCGTGTGTGGTTTATTGGCACACTAAATGGTTCTAAGAAAAGGTAGTAAAAGGTGACTCAATATTTGTCGTAGTTCGGTGGAGCGTGTGTGGTTTACCGACACATCAAATAGGTGACCCTAACATGTGAGGGAACCATGTAAGTTTGCATGGTTATTCACACCCGCTTTGTGATCCTCGGTATCCTAGTCACAAACTAGAGGGAATATCGAGATTTAGACATGCCATTGAAATGTTCAATGAATCTCGAAGGATCTAGGATTTTTCATAGATTTAAAACTTAAATTTCTTTTTCGATTTTCATGGTGGAAAATTAGTGAATCATCATTCACTTACCTTCAAATATTCTGCAACTAGATTACGACATCCCTTTTCTAGGTTGTAGTGTATTGTGTTGGGTCCTAGCCTTAATATCTCATTTGGGTGATTTATTAAGGAATCAATCTATCAACTAACTTGAATTTATGTTTTCTCCCGTTTTTGTAGATATCAAAGTTCGACAACTATGGTCTTCCCAAATCCCATGGAACAAGCTTTCCACATGAAGATGATATTCCATGATTCGATCGAGGAACAAGATATCATGCTTCACTTCCTCCACCTCCTTCCGTTATTCTCCCTAACCCACAAGATTGAAGAATTGAAAGGTTCAATGTCACCAAAGCCCTATTGGAAATGAAACATGAAGATGGTAAACCCGTGTGTGCCCACATTCTAGGAATGAAATCACACATTGATAGGTTGAAAATGTTGGGTGTGTCATTCCCGGATGAGTTGGCTATGAACTGGGTTCTACAGTCACTTCCCGAATCATATAATGAGTTCAAAGGAAAGTATTATATGATGGATCATGACGAAAACCTCATTGACCTAACTTACATGCTCATTGCTGCTGAATCAGAAATGATTTGGCAAAGCAATGGAGTGTATTTGTTGGGAAAGTCAACCAACCATACTTCTGAGGACGTTCTAGGAGAACCAACCTGCATTTGCTGGCAAGAGAAAGGGCGTTGGATACAAGTCTGCCCTAAGAACGTGAAGAGTCCAGAAGATGGGAGAGTCAAAGAGTATGATTGTGCTTCAGGTAAAATCGACTATCTAACTCAATTAAGTTCCTATTTGTTAATACATAATGTGATCAGATTGAATTTGAATGTTTTGTTGGATCAATGTAAAGAGAGGAAGGTTGATGAAAGAGCAAGATGAATCTAATCACGAAGAAATGGATCTCGATTGCATGGATTCGAAGATTAGGTTTTGAGCTTAGAAAGTTATGATAGAGTAGTTAGGAATATTATTTACATTGTTTTTCAGTTGATTTTGCATTGTAAGGATAAATGTTTTTTGCTGCTTTTATGAATAAAATAAATTTTTGCTTGACTAATTTATTTGCTTATTTGTTTACCTACGATGAAATCGTTATGAAAAATTGATGTTTGCATATTTCTATAACAAATGGATGTGATTCTTAATTATGTTGTTTATGGAAATGTAGAGAATTTACCAAATAGGGAGAGGTTCTCATCGCCCAAGTTTTAGTTGGATAGAAATTTGGATTCACGCAACTTGGTTGCATGATGCACTACAAGAAAAATAGCCTTTAATGACGCACAAAGAATGACACTTGCTGATTCACGTTACGTATTTTTGGGCGTCCTTAAAAATATTGTCAGACTTCCAAAATTTGAAGGATAATGGATACGCATTTTTACGTGCCCTTAAATTAGTGTTTCAAGAAAAAAAATTAAAAACACGGAGGGCGCTTTATCTTAAGCGTGCGTCTTCTATAGGTGTCGCTTTATAATTTTAAGGAAACGCGCCTTGAGAAGATAACGGGGGGAAACGAAACCCTAAAATTTTGAAAACCCGCCTTTCTTTTCTACCTTCTTTTCTTCATCTTCACAATCAAATCTCCCCTTCTGTTTCTCTATTTCGATGGTTGTTTCCCTCTTGCCTTAATCACGTCGTCGCCGCGAATCACAAACCGAAGGCTGAAGCAACGAAAACATTGTAACTTTGTCTTAATTGTTTCATGGTGGTTGAAAATGTTTTCCTTGTGTATCAGTTACCACTATCGTCGCCGTTATCTGACCTTCACTTGGTTCTAATGAAAGGGAAAAAGCATGGTTTGTGTATTTGTAAACCCGATATAGATATTTTTGGGTCCAATTTTTAGGGATTACCATAAATCCCCCTAAATCCAACCATTACTCATTCATTCCCCATAAATCCCTTCATCTTGATTACGATCTACAAACCCCTTAAATCCCCCAGTTAGAGTATGTACCATGGATGCTGTACGCCGACCTAATCTCGATCTTAGTAATTCTTCACCCATTTCATCAATTTACACCAAAACCCCTCAAACACCAACCTCTTTCACTTTTCCCTATAAGTACCGATTATCTTCTTCCAATTTCAATGGTTACCATAGCAAGTGTAAAGTACCAACACCATGTCAAGCTTTACCCAAGGAAAATTCGAACGAATCAGTTGAATCCAATAAGAAATTGATTGATTCAATCGCTAAAGGTTTGATTGGGCTCGCTGCTGCAGTTTCTGTTTGTTTAGATTCGCCAGCTCTTGCCGAGTCCTTGACAATAGCATTCCCAGCTTCTCGTACTCATGAGGTAGGTGTTCAGTTCGATCATCTTTTTTAGTAGTTTGTTTGGGTCGTGCAGATAAGGTGTTCGATCTATTGCTTATATGGGTTTGGTAAAATTTGATTTCGTAACAGGTGAATGCTGTGCAGCGAACTCTCGTAGAGACTTGGGGTTTGAGATGAAAAAAATTGAAGATCACAACTTATAAACATATCTACCAAAATTTTTTATTAGAAGTTGTTAAATAAGTATCCCAAGGATCTTATTGTTCACTGTAATCATTTCTATAGCACTCCTCTCCTCTTTTCAGAAGATACTTCTCAATTGTGCATACCAAATGTTTATGAACTTGATGTTATTACTGGAAGCTGAAAAAAGAATTAGTGTTGGTTAAAAGTGTTGTTGAACTTTGGTTGTATTATTAGTATTATCATTTTTATTTTCCACACTATATCTTGTGTATCGATATGCTCTACAGGCAGCAGACATAACTCTGCACTAGCAACACTTGATGGAATTGATGTAATGGGAAGCAAATTAGCTGATGAGGTGAGTATCATCCTCCTTAATCATTTTTAGGGTTAAATCCAAGACCTAGAAATATTCATTTCTGCTATGACACAACATTGTAGTTTGAAGTAAAAGTGGTGGTTTTGGTTGCAGGTGATATCTATGATAGAACGCAATCCTAAAGTTGAAAAGATATCATTTATAGGTCACTCACTTGGTGGCCTGATATCAAGATATGTTATTTCTAATCTCTACACACAGAATCAAACATACCAAGACAGATCTGGTAAAATTGCTGGAGTTGAGGCTATTAACTTTATTACAGTTGCGACTCCACACCTTGGCTCAAGTGGACACAGACAGGTTTGTAACTTGTGAGTTAATTATTTGGAAATAGTTGATGGAAGTGTTGGTGGTTTCAGGTCCGAATATTCTGTGGAGTCAGAGGTCTTGAGAAAGTAGGGTACCACAGTTCTGTGGTGGTTTGAAGAACAGGAAGACATATGTATTTGAAACACAAGGCTAATGGATAGAGACAGACCCCTCTCTTGGTTCAGATGGCCAATGATTCAGAACACCTAAAGTTCATGTAAGTCTTTCATTGACATTCCCCCCCCCCCCCTTTTTTTTCCAGCTAAACACAGTAGAAAAGAAGGAGAATTTGGAGATCTGTTTGCATGAATTTTGTGGTTTATTTTGTAGATCCGCATTGGAGTCGTTCAAACGCCGTGTTGTTTATGCAAATGTCCATTCAGACCGTATCCTAATATTTTTTCCTGAAAAAATCTACCATTAAGTTTTGGATGTTTTTTTTCCTTAACTCAAGCACTAGAAATAGATCTTGTGGGATGGATCACATCATCAATCCGTCATCAGATTCAGCTGCCTAAGGTAAAAAAATAAAATAAAATAATATTACTAGGTATAGTGTAATTAATTTATCTCAGTATTTTTATAGATAAAAAATCTTGTGAGAAGTGGTAGATATCCCCATATTCTCAAGGAAGATGCAGAAAATATCACAAAATAAGAAACCTCTCTGGACCCACATCCCAAAACCCACAAGACTAAGACAGCCACTGCCACTGCCACTGCCAGCATGGAAGGTAGCAACCAATTCATTATTCAACTGTTGAGTTATATGAATTCTAATACCATCAATTAAAAATGCAGAAATGATGATTAAGGGATTGAGTCAAATAAGTTGGGAATGGGTTGATGTTAGCTTTAAAGGAAGTAACCAAAGATACCTTGCACACAATACAATCCAGGCAAGCATCACACCCCCGCCCATATGTTTCTTTACATTTCAATCTCTATTCTTCATTATTATTATTCATGTTGTTGTTCAAACTTAAAATAAAATTTCCCAATTTGTTAGGCAACTTTATGCCATTCAGACAATCTGTGGATGATCATAACTTATAAAATATCTACCAAAAAATTGAAGTTGTTAAGCATCTGAATCTGGTTCTTTCCCAAGTTTGAGATGCAAACCAAGAAAGTAGCAATGGGAAGAAATTCTTCTAAAGCACTTGCTAGTCCAAAAGTTTCAAAAACTCAGAAGAAGGTTCCTGAAGATGTCAACAACCAAGAGAACAGAGCCTCTCAGATGATTACATCCTCTGCTAGAAAAAAAACCAGGTTAGTTGGTTACCCTTTTTTATTTTTTGACATTATTATTACTTTTTGTTCACTGAGGATTATAAATTTGGATGCTTTATGTATCTATATCTTTTGTAACTAGCAGCAGCCACCTACCCAAAGGATAACAAGGAGAATGTTGATGTAACTAATTTAAATGCTAGAGGCATATGTTTGGACAATGATTCTTATATTGCAATCAATAACATGTCTGTGGATTCTGAGGTAATCATATATCTATCCATTTTTTGTTTGACTTTTGGATTTCATTTTCATCAATCATCATCATAAGATAAATGGCAATATCTTGTAATTATGGATTCTCACAAAGTGAAAGTGTTTCTTTTTTATATGATGTAGGGATGTGAGACAATAGAATCTTTTTCAAATGGAACCATATTTTCTCTGGCATTCCATATTTCCAGAAATACTGAAGGAGAAATTGTAGATGGAGGTATATAATTAAACTGCTATTTTGCTTGCATGAAACAGATTTAGCTTAATATTAGCATAAAATATGTTTATTTGTGATACATAATTAGGATGTGGTGTATCAAGTGAAGTGTTAGCCATATACCAATGATGAAAGACTCAAAGCTAGTGAACACAATAGATCGAGATGAGAACATGCTTCCTATTAACATGATCAATGGCCTTGCTCTTACTCGTGATCTGCTAGTTGTTCTTGTAAGTTTTTTTTTTTTTTTTTTTTTTTTTTTTTTTTTTTTTGACATGAAAATCTATGTATTCACCTTCTGTTACATCTTTTGCTAGTGCTGACATGACAGTGAGAAAACAGCCACATCAGAAGATGTATAAGCTAAGAACTAGCTGTGTTAATGTGTCCCATTCTCATAACCCTGGTAACAGGGAGCACACAAAGGCTACAACTCAAGAAACATGTGACAGTTGGTGAAAAAGGTGTTGTTTTAGCCACCCCCCCTTTTTTTTTTTTTTTTTTTTTTTTTTTTTTTGATATTTTACATTTGTATAAACCTAATATGCTTTTGATTTCTGAAATAAATTGATTTGTGCAGGGGAAATGTGGCTTATAAGAGTGGAGATTTATCAAAAGCTGAAGTATGTTATTCAAAGTTTAGTTCAATACAACATATAGAGACACCTGGCGTTTGTATACAACTTCTTATTTTCTGTTATAGCAATCGTGCAACTATACGCATGGAATTGACTGAAATTCATTCCATTTCCTCTAGCCAACCAAACATGATAATGGAATGTAATGATCTATTCCATTATTGTTATGGATTTTATTTGTTTATGTATGCTCTTACAAGATTTGTTGTAAGTCCTTTAATCCCAAGCCACTAGACATCAGGACAGTTATTAGCTTTTGTACACAATCGTCTAACTAAATGTACCTTTTAAACTGGGATAGTGCAGGCCTATGCATGAGATCACATTTTCAACAATGGACATACCAAAGCTCCTAAGTCAGGTATTAAAAATTCCACCTTTTGCCCCTGGCTTGATGCATATTTACTATTTAGCTTATTATTTTGATTTACAGTACTTGTAGGAAATTAGAAGCGAGGGGCTACATAATGATGTTTCATAGGTGCTCCCTGGTTATAAATAGGTATGAATATGATTTACACTTCAAATTCACATTGTATCCAATTATGGAGAGGATATTTAGCCCCATAGTAGTAGCTTATTTGCAGGAGTAAGCAATTTTTCTTTAATTTAGTTTTTCTTTTACCATTTGTTTAATTTAATTATTCATTTTTTATGTAATTATTGATTTTGCATGAGAGAAAAAAAGTTTTATATATCAATCTTGAAAAATGGGATGTTTATTTGATAAGTGAGGTCTGAAATAGGTTTTGTGTAGGTTGTGTCTATACCACTACTCACAAGTAATCCATTCATAGCCGTGTTGACTAGATTTGCTCTCTCGTTGACTTTAAATTGTGCATCCATTATAAAGAATGTTTTATCTGTAAGTTTTTCAGGGACTAAATATGTCTACTTCATTAATTGCATGCTACTATTAGTTTACTACTTAATATAAGATAATATTTGCACATATTTATGCAAAATGCAAGAAATGTTATAATTATTTTTATCTTGATAATTTGGTTTATTGTCATCAACAGGTATCCATCATAACGGGGACATTCATGCTGCATAATAAAGTTGTGGTAATCTTCGCCTCCTCAGTTCTATAGCTTTTTTTAGGGTTAGATTCATAAAGTAACAATGCACTTTCATTGATTTATTTATTTATTACAAAGTTATAACATCCTAATTTCATTTTTTCTTATTAGAACATTGTACTTTGAAAAATCTACCCAATTATCTTATTGTATAGCTTGAGTGCATCTGTGGCTGAATCTTAATAATAATTCAGTTTTATATTATCTTATTGTGAAGTTTGTTTAGTAAGCTTAAGAAGAGTAAACATGGGATTTTTATCTCAGTTGCAGTCAAATCACAAGCTTCCGGGGCCAATTCAGTTGTTGCGACATTTTTTGAATTCAAACACCTTTTTCTTGTGTATAAGTTTAATAGCAAATTCATTACTTTCTTGTGTATAGGTTCTATTAGAAGACAAACATATTTTTGATCCCTTTGAGATTTATCCATTTGTCTACTATTGGAATGATTATTTGTATGACATCAACTTTCGTGCAATGTATTATATTTTTTGTATATGGTATTTTGTTTTCTATTATGAGACATGAAATGGAAATTTAATTTGGAAATTAGTAAATCTATAAATATATTTTTTTAAACAGTTAAAATTATGATACGCAAAAATGTGTGTCATCTGCATTTATGACATGGCCTTTCTTGACAGGGGCTTTCTTGATACGCATTGTGTGTCATTAACACGCGCGTCGTAAGGTTACGATACGCAAATGCGTGTCGTCTTCCTTTATGATAGGGCCTTTCTTGATAAGCATTGCGTGTCATAAACGTGCGTCGTAATTGCGCGTCATAAATGAGCATCGTAAATGCACGTCGTCTCTCTTTATGACAGGGCCTTCCTTGACGCGCATTTGCGCGTCGTCTGAGCCCTTTATGACGCGCAATGAGCATCGTAAAAGGCTGTTTTTCTAGTAGTGATGAATGAGAAATTTCACGTTTGGAAATTAGACTAATTCGTTGACAAAGTGTTAAGTGAAGGACTAGGAGATCGATCACATAAGGTTATGTGTTGATCAAGTCCACCACAAGAGTAACAAAGATAGTCGTCATGATTTACTATTGTTAAGTAAATATGATTACACTTATTAGATTAAGTGTAATTCTTAGTTGATTGTAAGAGTATAAATCAACAGCAGAACGAATAAGAAGAATCGAGTAGGTAGAAAGATAAAAGTTTCTCTATTCTAAGAAGAAGGGAGAGTACCTTTTATTATGTTTTATGATAAGTCTTAATGATTAAGAACCATATCTCAATTGATCCTCTAAGTGAGTCTTAGTGAAATCGTATGTCTAAGAAGAGGAATCAAGAATTGAAGAAATGGTTAAATAAAGAAGTCAATCATACTTCGTTCCAAAACAAGTCTTAAGGTTAAGATTGTGACATTGAGTGACAAGTTTTAATAAGGTTTATAAAACTCATCAAATGTGGAATATGGAAAAAGTTTTCTTATTCTTGCACATTTGAAATTGGAAAGTTGTGATGTCATGGATTAGACAAAGACCAACTAGAACCAATTTTATGAAGTGTTTTGTCTTGATAAAAAACTACACTAACTCTTGAATATTTGTTGTCAAGAAATGTTTATTGACAAGAGAATCTTATATGTCAAGGAGTTAGTGGGAGTCTTAATGGTCTTGAAAGGTTTCAAGAACAAATGAAATAAACCTTATCAAAAATCACTAGCACACGACTTGAGCTTTACAACCTATCGTGTTGACATTATCTTGTTTCTACACCGTTCCAATCGAGTTAATTATGCATGTGAGTTCTATGACTTCTCAATTGAATGCATAAAAGGCAAGGACCTTGATCAATGAAAAGTACATTGATAAGAAATGGTAAGCTGCTTAACTACTTGGAAGACATGGTGGGCAGCCGTGTTACCATAAGGTAGGAAATGAAGATTGAGAATGTTTGGCCCATATGAGTTTGGATTTGTAGCAAACTTTGGTTTTGATAAATTCACATGCATAGGAACACACACATACACCATTAAAATTGAAGTGTCATAAGATTCCATCCTTCATGAAAATGACTTTGAGGAAATACTTACACTGAAAAGAGATTTTAAAAAGATAGTGATTGTGAAAATTGGATTCTCGAATTTGATAATGGTTACGGTATCCCTTTCCATGATTCGAATTGTGAGATTTGGAAATTAGTCTTAATTGTTTAGACACACATTTGAGCTATCTAAAGGAAAGGTGTATAACCTTGATAAAAGATTATCAAAGCATTAGGTATTCGAAACATGAACTTAAGAAATTGAATAGGTATTGTTTTTCTGAAAGTTAAGCTGTTTCTGAATACATGTCAAAGCTAGTGGGAGCATAAGTGTTGTGTTTATCATAGTCATCATGATAGTGGGAGCATAAATGTTATGATTTTATGATTATTAAGGCAATTATTGCAAGTTAGCATTATTAATTATAGAAAACAAGAGTCATACTTTGCAAGTTGTAAGGGTTGAATAGTTGTTTTGCTATAATTAAGGGAGAGAATATTATGCTTCATTTCAAAATCTAAAGCATAGATTGAGAAATTTTAATAAATTTAGTCAAAGGATACGTAGTGTGTTCTTAAATCTCGATTATCATTAAGGTATCCCTCTTCATAGTTCGAATTGTGAGAACGTGACACGTAAAATATTATGGCAGAAGATTGATAAAGTATCAAATCTTTTTGCAAGACATCATGCATCGTGTCCCATACGCTTCGGGTATAGGATCGATTGTAAATGCTATAATATTTTACCATTCTAAATTTTCCAAATGTCCAACAAATTTTGAGGGAAAAGGCCAAGAGTCGGTTTTTACTAAGACAATTGTCAAAGGACAATCCACAGTTCGCCGAGGATTGGTCGCTTGTGGGTAGTTGGAAGTATAGTATTGGATGGAGCATATTGACATTATTATGAATAGATAAGATTCTATTAAGAATGAGTTGTGATATGGTAAGTATGTAAAGGTTTCCATATTGGGAGTTAGATATTAACAATCTATGTCTAGATTAAAAAAAATTATGCAAAAGGATGTTCAAAGGAATGTACTTTGAGTCAGAGACATCACATCTATGGAATTGCCTTGTAACAATTTTCCGATTGAGAGCTTTGTAATTCATTGGAAAAAGTCATTGTGACCTTAGTGCTGTGACATTACAAAAGGATCATTTCATAAAATTTTAGAATCTAACATATACTATAAGTGGAAAGAATTTGATATCTTTTCACTTGTGAAAAAGGGATTAGGAGTTGTTAAATGAGTAGGATTGGAAATGTGTGTATTTGATCTATTTCACAAAGTAAGAACCATAGGTAAACATTGTGTGCATGTTAAGAGCTTGGGACAAGTGTAATAACTCAGTAAGAAGTTGATCACCCGAAACGACAAACAATGAGTAATCAATATGGTGATAAATAAAAGGTGTTTTATTAATACTCAAAGATTGAGGCCATATGGGATTAGTATTATTCTTGTGTTTCATTTTTTCATGTTTTGACTTCCTAAATAATTTAATTGGTTAAGAACAGTCAAATTATTCTAACGGGCCACAGTCGTTCATATGTTGGAAGTAGATATGAAAGAAGACTGTCCTGAATTGGTGTGTGGATTGTCTAAAGTGCATTAGACATAAGTTAATGTTTGCTGCAACGTTCATGAGTGCTTATGAATATGATTTGAGCATTGGATTAAGCCCACGCTCAATTAGACCACTTCATAGATTTTATCACGAGTGATTGGTGAGACGATAACATCTTATATTCTTGAAACCGAGATGTGTGAGTTGTATCTTGCAAGTCGGTTGCAAATTGATAATATGTAAACGCACTAGTAACTTGTTGTTATAAAACATATTGTTGTGTGTGATTTGGTGAGTAAGTGCAAGCAAGCATTGAGTTAAAGTTTATCCATTCCTTTTATCCAAAGTAGGATAAAGGCGATATATGTGGGCCCCTTGATGATTTAGTGATGAAAGCTAAGCGCTTGTCCAAGCCGAGACTAAATTGATGTGTTCAATTGTGTCTGTTGTCAGACGTCACAAATCTAAATTCAGGAAACAGTGCATAGACATAGAGAATGATTTAGATCCATATATGTGTTAGTCTATATGATATGTAGAATGGAGGAATATATGATCCCTTATCATAAGGACACGCGTATCTGATAAGATCAGAGTTGACAGCGGCTTTGGAAAGCTACGATTGCAGATCAGGATCTGAAGTCATACGCGAAATACTTATTAGACTTATCCAAGTGGGAGACTGTTGGATTAGTGTCTAAGTCCATAACTATTTTGGTATGTACTTGACCCGATGGTGCATGGTCCTTTTGGGTTGCCTTCACCAAAGAAACTTGATAGGATGAATTATGGAGAGAAAGGATTAAATATGATTTTATAATATATTATGAGAATAATATATTAAAGGAGAAATCATATTGTTTAATTAATATTAGTCAACAATTAATAAGAATTAAGTTTGTGGCTAAAAGACATTAATTAAACTTAAGGGATTTGAAATGTTAATTGTATAATAGTTGAGTATTGAGGTAATTGACTCCATATCAAAGGGGGTGGATGAATTCTATGGGAAAACCCATTAGAAATCGTCCTAGGGCCTTTAAGGAAGGAGTCCATGGGTTGCTTAGGGCTTAAGCATCCAAATTAGGGTTTCCTTATTAGATAACGCTAACAGCCTCACTATTTAAGGACCCCTTGGGCACCAAAATCGTGGGCAAATGAATCCTTAGGGTTTCTAAACGTTTTTGAGTGTCTCCTTCTCTTCTCTTCTTCATCCTCTTGCTCTTGGTGTTTGTGAACCATTAGAGGAGTGACATTTGTGACTCTAAGCTTTCTAAAGTCAACACAAGAAGGATTTGAGATTGTTATTGCTAGATAACAATCAAGGTATGATCCAAACCCTAATTTATATGTTATATTGATTATCATATGCTAGATCTAGGGTTTATAGTCTTGGATGAATTGCATGCACAATAGAGAAACCTAGATCCAAGCATTAGGGTTTGTATGAGCACATAGGATGTTCTTATGGCTAAAACCCATCAGTAATTGGGCTATGGATCACCTTGTAGTATAGTTTGGATGAAATCAATGGGAAGCCCATATGACTTTCGTCTAAGGCATATTCCAGAAGGGGTCCATGGGCTGCTTAGGGCTTAAGCAGTCAAATTAGGGTTTCCTTGTTAGATAACCCTAATTACCTACCTATTTAAGGACCCCTAAGCCCCGAAAAACATGGTGAATGATTACGTTAGGGTTTCTGGATGATTTTGGGTGCTCCTCTCTCCCCCCTTCTTCATCTTGTTGCTTAGTGGTGTTTGTGACTCCATTAGAGGTGTGACACTTGAGGCATTAAGCTTTTGTTGGATTAGTGTCTAAGTCCAAAATATTTTGGTATGTACTTGACCCGATGGTGCATGGTCCTTTTGGGTTGCCTTCACCAAAGCAACTTGACAAGATGAATTATGGACAGAGAGGATTAATTATGATTTATTAATATATTAGGAGAATAATATATTAAAGGAGAAATCATATTGTTTGATTAATATCAGTCAAGAATTAATTGATAATTAATTTTGTGGCTAAAAGAGAGTAATTAAACTTAAGGGACTGGAACTGTAATTATAAGATAATTGCATTTGGGCTATGGATTACTTAATAAAATATAAGTTGGACGCATTCTTTAGGGAAGCCCATTAGAAATCGTTCAAGGGATATACCAAAGGAATCTATGGGCTGCTTAGGGCTTAAGCAGTCAGATTAGGGTTTCCTAGTTTAAAACCCTAATAGCCTACATGTATATATAGTACCCTTAAGCCCCAAAAATGTGGATAAGAGTTTCCTTAAGGTTTCCACACGTTTTTGGGTGCCTCCTCTCTTATCATTCTTCATCCTCTTACTCTTGGTGTTTGTGAGCCATTAGAGGAGTCACACTTGTGACTCTAAGCTTTCTAAAGCCATTACAAGGAGGATTTGAATTGTTATTACTATATAACAACAAAAGGTATGTATTCTAATCTTCTTGGTGAATTTCAAAAATAGTATGACTCATTAGGGTTTTATTATGTGTTCATAATGTTGTGTAACTAATAGTAAAACATAGATCAAATTCTAGGGTTGCATGCAAACATAGGATTGTTTGTATAAAACCCATCAGTGGTATCAGAGCCATTGGTTTTTGTTTTCTATTAGCTTTTATTCAAATGTATTAACTTCACAAATTAGGTTTTATAGCCAATAAACCCTAGGAGGCTATAGATTTTGAGATTAGGGTTTCCTAACCCTAATTTGCGAAAATATCATGAAAAGATTTTATGAATCCTTTCCATTAGTCCAAGAGTTCGAAATCTAGGGTTTTCAAACCCTTAGATTTCGAGATTACCCTCCTTCCCCAAGATAAGATCCTAAATTTTAGGAGTTTGGATAATCCCATATCTTGTAATTATCTTTTAATTGTTAAATATGGTAATTATAGATCTTGAATTATCCCATACCTTATTTTCGAAATCTATGTATAAGTTTAAGGGATTAGGATATCGTAAATGTATAAATGGTAATTATCCTCATGATTTAGATAATCCCTTATGTTCTAATAATTAAAATTAATAGTCTAATTCAAGATAATTATTAAATCAAGAGTTTTAATATCTAAAATTTTAATTTAAATGTCTTAAATTCGAAAATTTTAAGTGAGATTAAAACCTAATTGTTTTGAAAAGTTTCAAAACTCGCCCTTACGTTTTGGAATTTAAACTGTTGATTAAAAGTTAATTTTGAAAGTCTAAATTCCAAAATCCTACTTTTGAAAGGTTCAACTTGCACCCTTATGATTTTATTAAATTAATTAAGTGTATAATTAAAAGAAAGTTAATAAATCCATAATGATTTTGGTTAATTAAAAGTATAATTTAAACCACCTAGTATTTTAAAAGTGTAAAATACACCCTTATACTATGTATAACATTAAAAGTTTAATATTATATATGTATAACTAAAGTGTTAGTCTTACCGTTAGTAGGCCTCATTAACGAAGCCGATCTATAAGGGGGTATAAGGTTATGGCTTATAAAATGGCCGTTTAATGGGTGTCCACTCTCACCCACCACTTCCTTGATTGGTGGAGGGTCGTTAGCCGAACGGGTAGGATAGGGAAAACCCTTTCCATTAAAAGTATAATGAAGTATAAAGTAACTAAAAAAGTTTTACAAAATTCCCAATCTTATTTAGTTTAGGCAAAAGTGAATTGATGCAATTCCATGAAATTATACTTTGTGCCCTTGCGAAGACGTTAGTGGAGCGTGTGTGGTTAACCGACACACTAAATGGTTCTAAACAAAGGTATCAAAGGGTGACTCGATGTTTGTCATAGTTCGGTGGAGCGTGTGTGGTTAACCGGCGCATCGAATAGGTGACTGTAACATGTGGGGGCACCATGTAAGTTTACATGGTTATTCACACCCGCTTTGTGATCCTCGGTATTCCAGTCACAAACTAGAGGGGCATATCGATATTTAAACATGCCATTGAAATGTTTAATGAATCTCAAAGGATCTAGGAGTTTTCATAGATTTAAAACTTAAATTTCTTTTTCGTTTTCATGGTGGAAATTGGTAAATCATCATTTACCTACCTTCAAATATTCTGCAACTAGATTACGACATCCCTTTTCTAGGTTGTAGCGTATTGTGTTGGGTCCTAGCCTTAATATCTCATTTGGGTGATTTATTAAGGACTAGATCAATCAACTAACTTGAATTTAGTTTCTCCCGTTTTGTAGATGTCAAAGTACGACAACTATGGTATTCCCAAATCCCGTGGAACAAGCTTTCCACATGAAGATGATATTTCACGATTCGATCGAGGAACAAGAGATCATGCTTCACTTCCTCCACCTCCTCCACCTATTCTCCCTAACCCACAAGTTCGAAGGCTTGAAAAGTTCAAGCTCACTCAAGCCCTTTTGGCAAGTAAACATGGGAAACCTGTGTGTGTACACGTCTTAGATATGAAGTCACACATTGAAAGGTTAAGGATGTAGGGTGTCGAGATTTCAGGTAAGTTGGCTGTTGACTGGGTTCTTCAGTCGCTTGCTGAATCATATAGTGAGTTCGCAAGAGAGTACTATATGATGGATCATGACGTGAGCCTCATTGATTTGACCTATTTGCTTATAACTGATGAATCAGAAATGATTTGGCAAGCTGGTCGAGAAAATTTGTCTGGTAAATCAAACTCCCAAACTTCAATGGATATTGAAAATGGTGACATTGGAGATCCAGAAGAGGTAGATTCTGAGATAGTTACATGTGCCATTCCAAAGGAATCCATTTGCTTTTATTGCCAAGAGAAGGGACATTGGAGACGAAGCTGCCTTATTTACCTAAGAGATCTAAGAGATGGGAGAGTCAAAACATATGGCTCTAATTTAGGTAAAATTCATTAACTAACTCTTTTAAGTTCCTATTCTATATTCTTAATACATGATGTGATAAGATTACATTTGATGTTTTGTAGTATCGAAGAAAAGAGAGGAAGCTTAAGGGAAGAAGTGAGCGGAATCTAATCGTGAAGAAATGGTTTTCGATCGCATTACTTGAAGATTAGATTCTTGAACTACTACTTAGAGTTAGAATAAGAGTGTTAAGAAATATGTATTAGCATAGTTTTTCAATGAATTGCATTGTAAGGATAAATTTTTCCGCAATAATATAAATTTTTTAATTTATAATATTTATTTATCCTTGCGATGGTGTGTATGAAAAATTGATGTTTTGAATGTTTCTATTATTAACAATAATGGATTTGATTCTTAATTATGTGGAAATGTCGAGAATTTACCAAATACAAAGAGTTTCTCATTACCCAAGTTTCAATTGGATAGAAACTTTGAATCATGCAACTTGGTTGCATGATGAATGAGAAATTTCATATTTGCAAATTAGACTAATTCTTTGACAAAGTGCCAAGTGAAGGACTAGGAGATCGAGTACACAAAGTTGTGTGTTGATCAAGTCCACCAAAAGAGTAACAAAGATATTCGTCATGATTTACTAAAGGTTTAGTATATATGGTTATACTTATAAGATTAAGTGTAATTATGAACTGATTGAAAGAGTTTAAATCAATAGCATAGTGAATAAGAAGAATCAAGTAGGCAGAAAGATAAAAGTTTCTCTATTCTAAGAAGAAGGGAGAGTACCTTTTATTATGTTTTATGATAGGTCTTAATGATTAAGAACCATATCTCAATTGATCCTCTAAGTAAGTCTTAGTACAATTGTATGTCTGATAAGAGGAATCAAGAATTAAAGAAATGGTTAAATCAAGAAGTCAATCATAATTCGTTCCAAAACAAGTCTTAGAGCTAAGATTGTGACATTGAGTGACAAGTCTTAAGAAGGTTTATAACATTCACCAAATGTGGAATGTTGTGATGTCTTGGATAAGACAAAGACCAACTAGGACCAATTTTGTGAAGTGTTTTGTCTTGATAAAAGCTACACTAACTCTTGAATATTTGTTTATCGAGAAATGTTTATTGACAAGAGAATCTTATATGTCAAGGAGTCAGTGGGAGTCTTAATGGTCTTGAAAGGTTTCAAGAACAAATAAAGAATAAACCTTATCCATCATCACTAGCACACGACTTGAGGATTATAACCAATCGTGTTGACGTTATTTTGTTTCTGTGCCATTCCAATTGAGTTAATTATGCATGTGAGTTCTATGAGTTCTCATTTGAACGCATAAAAGGAAAGAACCTTGGTCAATGAAAAGTACATTGATAGGAAAGGGTGAGCTGCTTAACTACTTGGAAGACATGGTTGGCACTCGTGTTACCATAAGGCAAGAAATCAAGATTAATAGTTCACACTACTAGAAAAAAGGCCTTTTACGACGCGCAAAACACGACTCTCTTTGATTTATGTTACGCATTAGAGTGCGACATTAAAAAAGTGTCATCTCTTCAAAAATTTTAAGGATTTAGGTCGTGCATTACTGAGTGCCCTTAAATTAGTGTCTCATGTAAAAATATTAAAAACACGGAGGGCACCTATAATAAAACGGGTGTCCTCTACAAATGTCGCTTTATAATTTTAATAAACGCGCGTTTCTGGGACTCCTTGATAGGTAAGGGGGAAACTAAATCCCCCAAAATTTTGAACACCCGATTTCTCTTCCTCTCTACTCTCTACACCCGCCAAAATCGACTTCATTCTCTCCCTTCTTTCTCTCTGCAAACCCCTTCCTCTCCGATCGACTTTCACTTCCTTCTATGTGCAAACCCTAATCAAACATAACATATTTGAAATAGTAATATCTTCTTTCACAAAATAGAAGATTGATCGAAGAATGATTTTCTTTTGATGAATCGGACATCACCAACAACAATAGCTTCAATCACAATTTGTGTTTGCTTTCAGACTCCACCGTTACAACATCGCACCACAACACCAGCCCTGAGCCACCACCACACTGCCTTCGCAACAGCCCAGAACCACCACTATACCACCATTGTTGCCTATTTCATCTGCGTAGTAGGCCTATTTCAAAGGTAATTCTTCCTTTTTCAACCATAGTTACCTGTTTCATGTCCTACTGGTCCTTCTTTTTGGACGATTTTTTGAGCCTTTTTACCCTCTCTCATATATTTTCATGGAATTGTTAATATTTTATGATATAAGTACCTGATTTTTTTATGCACACTAGGTGTTTGACTAAATGTTTGAACCAAAAGGGGATTGTCCAAAGATTAATGAACAAGGTTCAAAGCAACCTGCCACAGTGACAACCTCACAGGTAAATAAAAATTTATGTATTCCTATTAGATTCAATTTACTATTATTATACATACACATGAGTAGTAATCAGCCAATTGTGTTTTGATAATGATAAAAAGATCAATTTAGTGTTTAGGAGTTGGAATTTAATTTATGTAATAGGAATTGAATCTCATTTACTTACAATTTCTAAACTGATTTGATTCCCTTTACTATCTCAATATGAGAATCCAGCAATACAGTCACAACTGTGATCTGTTACTGTAGAGTTGCTAACTAAAACCTGTGTCCAAACTCTAGAAGGTCACACACACAATGTTTCTGCTGTATGTTTCCATCCCGAGCTTCCAATAATAATGACAGGTTCAAAAGATGGTACTGTCCGTATATGGCATTCAACCACTTACAGGTGAGCTCTTGTTTTTTTACCATTAAGGTTGTGTTTTTTTTGTAGATTCTAAAGAATTGGAATGCTAGATTCCATGTTTGATGGATGGAAGGAATTCAATTTCTTTCTTCATTTGCTATCAAAAGACCAAAATACCCTCGTTATACATATGTTAAAAATGTAAACTTTTTGACTTTATGCCACTCTTTTTTTTTTATTCAGACTTGAGAACACCTTGAACTATGGACTTGAAAGGGTTTGGGCTATTGGATACATGGAAGGTTCACGTCGGTAAGTTTGTATAGCACTTTTTGTTTTTTGTTTTGTGGGTCTTGAATCTTGATGCTTCTTCATTCATCTGGATTTATTTTAGTTACTGTTTTTACAGGATTGTTATTAGCTATGATGAAGGAACCATAATGGTGAAAATTGGATGTGAAGAGCCTGTAGCCAGCATGGACAATAGTGGAAAAATTATATGGGCTAAACATAATGAAATTCAAACTATTAACATCAAGAGTGTGGGAACTGATCATGAGGTTTGGACTTTAAAGCCCATATACATGTTATGTTATGTTAACAATGAAATGGGAAAAAAATCTATTTTTTATTCAGGTTTCTGATGGAGAGAGGCTGCCTTTAGCAGTTAAAGAACTGGGAACATGTGATCTTTATCCACAAGTGAGTTATGCTTGTTCCTACCTTCCTTTAAACTGAAAATAGTCAACCATATGGACTTTGACTTTTCTATTTTTCCACAGAGCTTGAAGCACAACCCAAATAGGAGGTATGTTGTTGTCTGTGGTGATGGTGAATACATCATATACACAGCTTTGGCATGAAGTACTGGTTGGTAAAAAATTTGTGGGGTGCTAGAAAGTATCACCCGAAAAACGATGGGCCAAAGGTAATATCTGTTGTTATATTGACTATTTTGTCCTTATTGTTTTTTATGGATCTGATTTTTTTTTTTTACAATTACAGGTTTTGTTTTTTAGTGATGATGAAGAGACTACCAGCACACCAAAAGCAGATGCTCTTTTTATTCCAAGGGAGAATCCAAGAGCTCTGGTTATTCGCCCTCTTAAACAATGGCCTGGCAAATCATCTACTGAAAAATTAAAAAACGCATCTTCTCCAGCACAAACAAACGGTAAACTAATTTTCTGCTGCTACCTTAAAAATAAAAATAATCATTTTTTATCTCATTTTTTTTTATTTGAATTCAGGTGATTACACTGGGTTTGCTTCTTCCCCTCCTTTAAATGGTCGCTCTACGGAAAACGGTAACAGTAAGATCATTTCTTTTACTGCAATTTGAATATTTGGAACTCAATTCCATACTAATATCAAAATCTTTGATTACAGGAAACCATTCTGAAAACAGAACCCTAAAGGAACAAACACCAATCAAAACCCCCCAAAAACAAAACGGAGGATGTGATGGTGGCGAGATGGAAGATGGCTTTGAGTTTATCGTTAAAAACAAAGGCATCAACACTGAGGTGGCTTACCCATATTAGGCAACAGATGCAACCTGCAACACCAAGGAAGAAGCTGTCCATGCTGCCACCATTACTGGGTATGAAAAAGTGCCAGCCAACAGTGAATCCGCATTGTTACAGGCAGTCGCTAATCAACCCGTATCAGTTGCCATTGATGCCAGTGGCATGGGTTTCCAGTTCTATTCAGGTGGTGTGTTTACTGGGGATTTTGGAACTGATCTTGACCATGGTGTTACAAGCTTGTTGAATCAAATGGAGTTATATGTGGTTGTGTATATACTTGCAATCTTAGTCTTGGATAGTCTACCAGGAATCATGCTGGATCAAGGCAGCTGTATTGATACTTGTTGTACTTTTTGGAGGAAGGTAATTAAACTTTATTATTATTATTATTACTATTAATTACAAGTGTAACATGTTTTAAGTAAATTTTCATTCCTTCTACAGCCCTATTACAAATGATACATAGCTCTGCAGTTCTTTAAGTTGTCACTAGAAGAATCATCAAAGGATCCATTATATCTTTTGAGGGACATGTCCAATAACGATAACAAAAACTAAAATCAAGTAAAAATGTTTGCTAAAATGCTTGTAATTTTATTATATATTTGGCTTATATATGGATGCCATGGGATACAAAAGGGGACATTTTGTTTTAATTGCAAAAATAATCATTTCTGCACTAGGCTACTTGATGCTGGGAACTTTTATTTATGTGCTTATCGTTGATGGATCTACATTCAATGCCAATTTATTATCAAGGTACCATTTAAAATTTCCCTTTTATTTAATTTATGTAAAAAGTGTAATTGTAAATGCTCATACATAGTTGTAAATGCTCACAGGTGCATGATAGCAACAACAACCGATTTGTATTTTTGTATTGTCATTGTAGCAGTAAGTCTTTGTTTATTATATACTTTCCAACTATAGTGAAAAGGAGATTTTTCGACTTTTGTTATAACAATAATGTTTGATTGCTTCTTTTGATCAGGTGTGGATTGCATATAAGGAATCAACGTGGATAAGTGCTTTCTTTTGGATACTTTCACTTCTATCTTTTTGGAGGGTAAGCATATATAGAAACTAGCTCACTTTCCTTTTTTCACTCTCTTAATTATATAACTATATATGGGATGCTGTTTGGATTTACAACTGAAGGAATCATGGTATATTTCCAGGACCTTGAAATCATTTACATTGTCTTATTTTCTCAAAATATTAATTGTTTATGTTGCTTCCAAATACAAGGTATGAAAAGCTGCAACGGTGGGATGATGCCCTTAAAGCATACACTGCAAAATCTGCTCAAGCAACAAGTCAACAAGGTATGAAAACCTGCAACGGTGGGATGATGCCATGGTGTTATAGTATTTATATTATTATCATTTCAAGGTAATTAATTAAAGTATTTGTTCATTCTTATGACGAATGAGGAGTCAGTGACAGATGGGTATATATTATATAATCAAAACACTATAATTATAAATATTTTTTTTTTACTATAAATAAATTATTTGAGTTAAAATGACATGAATGATTTCAGGTAAATGGGGATGGTAATTCTAAAAATGGCTCCCATATATGTGAACAATATCCATTTTCAGTAAATGAGAAGGTTGTTATTTTTATTTATTTCACTTTTGTTTTCTATGTGAAGATATACTGACAAAAAATACATTACATGACATGATATGTTGGTTGAGTAGCTTTACGTGTTCTAATGGGTGGTGTTAGATGGAATTGTGATGATATACTCTCTAGTTTATATGATCAAAGATTGTCATTGTGAATATCATTGTTGATAGCTTTACAGATAATATTTACCATTTGTATGTGGGTATTCTTGTCATTGTGTTTGTCATTGTTGATATTAGGTAATTCATATTGTAGTGTATTTATTCCAAATCCCAAATTCTTTGGATGGAGAAAAGGGTAATTTCGTCTATTACAAGTAACATTCCAAGTTTGATTCTTCTAATAATTGTATTAACATATTAATTTTTTGACTTTTATTTGATCAGGTCACAAGAATTATCGGAGCAGGGGTTCAATATTAGTCTTAAAGAAGTATGAAAGGCAAGATTCAACTCTACTTAGTTGGAATTTGATGTTTATCATCTTTGTGTATATCTTTTTAGTTTGTATAGCATTACATTCCATAAGGAGTCCCTTAATAGCAATTTAGTATTATGTTATATATTTAGGGAAGACCTCTTAATAACAATGTACAATTAGATCCCCTTCATATAAATGTATTACAATTTTTTGACATGATGTTTTTGGTATATATTTTTTTACATATGGAATGATTATTTGTATGACATTAAATTTATGCAATGGATTCTATTTTTGTATATGATATTTTATTATCTATTATTAAACATTAAATACAAATTTAATTTGAAAATAAGCAAATCTATAAATAATATTTTTTTAAACATTTAAAATTATGATACACAAAAATGTGTGTCATCTTCATTTATGACATGGCCTTTCTTGACAGGGGCTTCCTTGATACACATTGCGTGTCATAAACACGCGCGTCATAAGGTTACGACACGCAAATGCGTGTCGTCTTCCTCTATGACAGGGCCTTCCTTGATACGCATTGCGTGTCATAACCGCGCGTCGTAAATGCGTGTCATAAATGCGCGTCGTAAATGCGCGTCGTCTCTCTTTATGACAGGGCCTTCCTTGACACGCATTTGCGCGTCGTCTGAGCGTTTTATGATGCGCAATGAGCGTTGTAAAAGGCCTTTTTTCTAGTAGTGTCAGTCCATATGTGTTTGGATTTGTCGCAAAGTTTGGATTTGACAAATTCACATGGATAGGAACACATACAACATTAAAATCTAAGTGTCATAAGATTCCCTCCTTCATGAAAATGAGTGTGAGGAAACCCTCTCACTAAGAGAGATTTTAAGAAGATAATGATTGTGAAAATTGCATTCTTAAATTTGATTATGGTTACAGTATCCCTTTCCATGATTTGAATTGCGAGATTTGGCAATTAGTCTAAATTTTTTAGATACACATATGAGCTATCTATGGAAAACGTGTATAAGCTTAGATAAAGGATTATCAAAGAATTAGGTATTAGAAATATGAACTTAAGAAATTCAATAGGTATTGTTTTTTTGGAACTTAAGCTGTTTTCTCAATACATGTCAAAGCTAGTGGGAACGTAAGAGTTATGCTTATATGATAATAATCATCATGATACTAGGAGCATAAAAGTTGTGCTTGTATGATTATTATGGCAAATATTGCAAGTTAGCAATATTAATTATAGAAAACAAGAGTTATAGTTTTGAAAGTCTCAAGGGTTGAAAGGTTGTTTTGCAATAATTAAGGGAGAGAATAGTATCCTTCATTTCAAATCTAAAGGCTTAGGTTGTGGAATGTTAATAAATTTAGTCAAGGATACATAGTGCGTTCTCAAAATTTCGATTATGATTATGGCATCCCTCTTCATAATTTGAATTGTGAGAACGTGACACATTAAATATTATGGTAGAAGATTGATGAAGTATCGTATCTTTATGTAAGACATTATGCATCGTGTCCCATACGCTTCGGGTATAGGATCGATTGCAAGTGCTATAATATTTGACCATTCTAAAAATTTTCAAATGTCTAGCGCATTTAGAGGGAAAAGGGACAACAATCGGTTTTGACGAAGATAATTAAACAACTATCAAAGGACGATCCAATGCTTGTTGAGGATTGGTCGCTTGTGAATAGTTGGAAGTATGGTATTGGATGGAACATATCTACATTATTATGAATAGATAAGATTCTATTAAGAATGAGTTGTCATATGGCAAATATGGAAATGTTTCCATATTGGGAGTTGGATATTGAGAATATGTATCTAGATTAGAAACTATTATGCAAGAAAGGATGTTCAAAGGAATGTACTTTGAGTGAGAGACATCCTATCTATAGAATTGTTTCTTATAGAGATTGGCCAAGTCTTGATGATTTTGAGCTATGACTTTACGAAAGAATCATTGCATAAAATGTTAGAATCTAGCATAAGTAACAAGAATTTGATATTCTAACACTTGTGATAGGGATTGGGAGTTGTGAAATGAGCATGATTAGAAATGTGTTCATTTGATCTATTTGTGAAAGAAAGGACCACAGGTAAACATTGTGTGCATGCTAAGAGCATGGGACAAGTGTAGTAAAAATTCAAGTAAGAACTTGAGTACCCGAAACAACAAATAATGAGTAATCGATATGGTGATAAATAAAAGGTGTTTTATTTATACTCAAGGGTTTGGGACCATATAGGATTAGTATTATTCTTTTGTTTCACTTTGCATGTTTTGACTTCCTGAATAATTAACTATTTTAGAATAATCGAATTATTCGAATGGACCAAAATCGTTCATATGTTGGAAGTAGGTATGAATGAAGACTATCGTGAATTGGTGTGTGGATTGTCTAAAGTGTATTAGACATAAGAAAATGTTTGCTGCAACGTTCATGAGTGCTTATGACTATGATTTGAGCATTGGATTAAACCCACGCTCACTTGGATCACTTCATGGATTTTATCACGAGTGATTGGTGAGACGATAATATCTTATATTCTTGAAACCGAGATGTGTGAGTTGTATCTTGCGAGTCGGTTACACATTGATAATATGTAAACACACCAGTAACTTGGTGTCATAAAACATATTGTTGTGTGTGATTCGGTAAGTGAGTGCAAGCAAGCATTGAATCAAAGTTTATCCGTTCCTTTTATCCAAAGTAGAATGAAAGCGATATGTGTGGGCCCCTCGATGATTTAGTGATGACACCTAAGTGCTTGTCCAAGCCGGGACTAATTTGATGTGTTCAATTGTAGTCTGTTGTTAGTCTTCATAAATCGGAAATCGGGAAACAACAAAAAGATAGAGAGAATGATTTAAATCCATGTCTCAGTCTATACGATATCTAGAATGGAGGAATATATGATCGCTTATCTAAAGGACGTGCATTTGATAAGATCAGAGTTGACATCGGCTTTTGAAAGATACGATAGCAGATCAGGATCTGAAGTGATATGCAGAATAGTTATTAGACTTATCCAAGTGGGAGACTGTTGGATTAGTGTCTATATCCATAACTATTTTGGTATGTACTTGACCCGATGGTGCATGGTCCTTTTGGGTTGCCTTCACCAAAGCAACTTGACTGGATGAATTATGGAAAGAGAGGATTAATTATGATTTATTAATATATTAGGAGAATAATATATTAAATGAGAGATCATATTGTTTAATTAATATTAGTCAAGAATTAATTGATAATTAATTTTGTGGCTAAAAGAGATTAATTAAACTTAAGGGACTGGAACTATAATTATAAGATAATTGCTTTTGGGCTATGGATTACTTAATAAGATATAAGTTGGACGAATTCTATGGGGAAGCCCATTAGAAATCGTCCATGGGATATACCAAAGGAATCCATGGGCTGCTTAGGGCTTAAGCAGTCAGCTTAGGTTTTCCTAGTTTAAAACCCTAATAGCCTACATGTATATATACCAACCTTAAGCCCCAAAAACGTGGATAAGAGTTTCCTTAGGGTTTCCACACGTTTTTGGGTGCCTCCTCTCTTATTATTCTTCATCCTCTTGCTCTTGGTCTTTGTGAGCCATTAGAGGGGTGACACTTGTGACTCTAAGCTTTCTAAAGCCATTACAAGGAGGATTTGGGTTGTTATTACTACATAACAACAAAAGGTATGTATTCTAATCTTCTTGGTGAATTTCAAAAATAGTATGACTCATTAGGGTTTTATTATGTGTTCATAATGTTGTGTAACTAATAGTAAACACATAGATCCAATTCTAGGGTTTCATGCACACATAGGATTGTTTGTATAAAACCCATCAGCTTTCTGAAGCCAAGTAATTGATTGTTATTGCTATATAACAATCAAATGTTAGATTTAAACCCTATTTTATGTTAATATGATTAATTGTTTCCTAGATTTAGGGTTTATAGCTTTGGATATTCAATTGCATGTTCATTAGAAAAACTAGATCCAAAACCTATTAGGGTTTTCATGTACACGATAGGATTGATGTATTGCTCGATGCCCATCAAAATAATCATTTCCCTTCTGCTAGAAGTTACCCTATCCTTGCCATTTGGAAAGACATAGGAAAGAAGAGGAAGACTAAACCTCAATTGAACAAGAAGGGAAATGCCTAACCTAGATCGCCTCACAGTGGGTCAAATATAAAGCCCACTTCAAACATTCTTGTTGTTAGTGACCCCCAAGGAGGCCACTTGCTACTATTGTACTGAAAATAGCCTTTGGAAAATAATTTGCATTAAATACTTTCAAGACATCAAGGATGGTAAGGCCAAGCCGTCGTCGGCAGGCAGTGGTAGGAGATGGTGAAGAAATGGAGTATGGAAGAATATATCTAATCATGGGAAATATGTGATCTTCTCCTATCACCAAGATTGGAACTTATGGTCATATTCTTAGTATTGGTGTTAGGATAGATTTGATTAATTGTTTCTATTCGTCTGAATTCACAAGAAACATTTTTTTTTCTATTCATGCACTATTTAGATAAGGTTTTCAATATTCATTTAATGATATGAATGGTTCGATTTTGGTTTATAAGAATGGTGTTTTTTATGTTTGAAGCTTTACCGTATAATGTTGTGTATGAAACTATGATTCATGTTGATAGCTTAAGAAATAGTGTATTAAATATTGATTCATCTAATAGTGTAGACAAACCATTCTTGTGGCATTATCGTCTTGGAAAAATAACAATAAATGCATCACCTAACTCCAAAAGCATGGAGTTTTGGAATCATTTGACTTAAGGTCGGATGATGAATGTGAATCTTGTCTTTTGGGTAAGATGACAAAATCATCTTTCACTGGATCTTATGAAAGAAGTGAATGTTTGTTGGATCTCATACACATTGAAACATCCCAAAAATATGGTCCAAAATATCGTTTTTATATCATTAATAAAACCATAAATATCATCATCATATAAAAATCATAAAACATGTATCTCAAAAATATCATAACAACTATCAGTGTATCAAAATATCATATCAAATGCCAGAGTGAAATATCCCAGGCTAAAAAGTTGTGGTGTGTGTCATGAAGTCATCCCGAGCTCTTCCCCTTGCTAATGGAATTACCTGAAACCAAAACTAAATACCATAAGAAAGAAGCTTAGTGATCTCCCCAAACTAACACGTACCATACATATAACATATAACATAAACTTTGGGACTCTGCCCAGCTTCATCGGGACGAACCAGACATCTTCTTACCCGATATCGAGCTCCTGCCTGGTTTCGGGCTTACCATAAGATCAGACCGCGTCTGGCATCGGGCCTCGCCTGACATTAGGCTTCCCTTGACATACATGCAACATATAATAGAACATAGGAATAATATCATACATCAGGCTTGCCCCGACATCGAACCAAAGCCCGAAACACAAAACACATAACATATAAGCTAACATGCATCTGGCTAGCCCCGACATTGGAACGAAGCTAGAAACACATAACACATAACATGCAAGAATCACAAAGACATCAAGCATACATAAACACTTCTCGGGACCGACCTGACATCAGACCAAAGTCCGGAAACATATAATCTACATCGGGCTAACCTTGGCATCGGACCGAAGTCCGGTACATGCTAAGATACATAAACGGTCCGACATTGGTGCCTTCGACCGATTCCTACTAGAGGAATACTCACCTATCAAGCCGTCTGCTGAAATCTCATGTGAGAAATCTCTAGTGGTTGCTCCAATCTCTAGTGGTTGCTCCGATTACCATTTTACCCCTGGTCATAGTCAACATTTTGATTGACTCAACCGTCGATTTGGCCTATCAACTCGCTGAAATCTACTACCCAAGAACCCTAAATCACGATCCACCTCGTAGAGTTATTCCCCCGACTCGCCAAGTTCTCTGTCCACTCATAATCGCAATTAAGCGAGTCAACTCTTCGAATCATCCTCAGACTCGTCGAGTTCTCCTTAATCATAATTCTATACTCATTGAGTTCATGCATTAACAGACAATGATGGGGAATCTCGACTCGACTCGCTGAGTCGCATGAACGGCTCATCGGGACCCCTAAGATTTTAATTCATTAAGTTGATTCTTGTTGGTTTCATTGCCTCCAAAACAAGGATCTCGAACTCTAAGGTCCTTATGTCACATATAGTTTCTAACTTTACATCCATGCATGGGGGTTTTGGCTCCAAAGGTCCAAAAAGGTGGCTCATAAGGCGCATAGGACTCTCATAGCCATAAAGTTGGCACTTTTATGCCATGGAGTCCCTCAAGGACATAAATCTGCAAAAGATACAACAACTCATGCTTGCACTCATGAATGGTTCCAACATGAACCCCAAAATGCCCTAACTAGCCCGTATGAAGATCTAAAAAACAAATGGCCAAGGTATGGGCTTGAGTACCAAAAAGTGAAGGAAATGTGATATTGTTTCTTGATATACAATATTCTCTTGGTGTCCACTAGCTTCTTCTTCTTCTCAGAAGCTTTAAATCACACCAAATCACTTAAAATGGCTCACACACTCACATAAAGCTCAAGCTCACTGATTAGGGTTTTCTGGACAATGGGATATAATGAGGGAGGCCACAAAGGGGTGTTATATTCTTTAAATAGGGGGCCAACCCATTAAAATTAGGGTTTCATTCTGGAATTCGTACTCATCGAGTCGGGGCTTCCCAACTTGTCGAGTATACTTCAAACCTCGTGTGCCTCCCTATCTCTACTCGATGAGTTTGGGGCTACCAACTCATTAAATTGCCTTATGAGAATGATTAAATAAATATTTAAATACATACCAGGGATTTAGGCGTTACAATTCTCCCCCACTTGTCTTAGACTTCACCCTCGAGGTCTGTTGTCTCAAATAACACTAGGTAGTGCTCCCTCATTTCCTCCTCGGGCTCCGAAGTTCGCTCAGAGCCCTTGCAGTGCTGCCACTGAACATTTACTAGCTTAACCCTCTTGTTCCTTAGCTCCTTATTCTTCTTGTCGAAAATAGCTACCGGTCTCTCGATGTATTTCAGGCTATCATCAACCTGAATATCCTCTAAGGGTACCACTGATGAGTAATCCACTAAGCACTTCCACAACTGAGAAATATGGAAGGTGATGCTTCGATGGATGGAGAACCTGGATTTGTGGCCCTCATCCATCAATGGATGGAGAACCTGGACTTGTGGCCCCAACATGGATGGAGAACCTGGACTTGTGGCCCTCATCCATCAATATCTACCATACTCCACCCCAGTGTGGTACCTAGACCCTCCCATGCAGTGTCAACAATCCACGACTGTCGTAATCGAAGGAGGCCACCTGGCCTATAATCAGGTTGCACTTCTGACGCTCCTCTTTTAGGCCCTCAACTTGCACCTCTTTGATATGCTTTAGCGATGGAGTAACCACTATCTTCCTCAGACAGATATCTCGAATCGAGTCTGCTACTGCGTTGCAGATTAGGGTGTTGCCCACCTTGTTGGCCTTTCCTGGGTGGTAAAGGATCTCATAGTCATAATCCTTCACCACATCTAACCACCAACGCTGCCTCATGTTCATATTTGGCTGATCCATAAGGCACCTCAAACTCTTGTGGTTCGTGTAAATGGTACAAAAAAACCTCATAATGGTAATGCCACCAAATCTTGAGGGTGAAAACCACAACCCCTAGCTCTAAATCATGTGTCAGATAGTTCGCCTCGTGAGGCTTTAGCTGCCTCGAAGCATAAGCCATCACGTGACGCCCGCTGCATCAATACCGCACCCATGCTCGTGATCGAAGCATCACAGTAAACCAAAAAATTATCCACACCCTCTGGCAGGGTGAGAATTAGTGCCTTGTACAACCGCTTCCTGAGCTTCTCGAAGGCTGTCTGCTACTCAGGCCCCCAACAAAAAGCCATCGACTTGTAGGTCAGTTGGGTCAAAGGAATTATGTAACGACCAAAAAATCAACGGTAAAAATTTCACTTTTTCTATACCTAAAACATTGATACCATTTATTCTAAAAAATTCAATTCATCATTAAATAAATATTTATCAGGGTTCATCCCAAAATCATTCATTGCAGAAATCATACGTGTGTACACTCCGATCAATCCGAGCCCTTCCTTTCCAAAATGATGATACTTGAAACCATAAACAAAACCTGTAAGCACGAAGCTTAGTGAGTTTCCCAGAGCATACCATACACACAATCCACATATCATATATCCTGTTAGGTACAAAAGCTACATGTATCACAATTCCTGCTAGCTATAGAAGCTACATATAACACATAAGCCATGCATACAAAAACCTATAAGGATGTCGTGGGCTCCCCCAGGGTCTTACACCATTGTGCCATGGGCTACCCCACATGGTCTTTATCTGAGAATGCCATGTGCTACCCCCACATGGTCTTATATCTAATTGCCATGGTTTCCCCCCCGGGGTCTTCCATGTAAGTATCACAAAGACAACTCACATAACACATATCCCATAAACATATCGTATATCACAAAAATATCTACACATAACACAAATAAACCTATAAGGTTGTCGTGGGCTCACCCCATGGTCTTACACCATTGTGCCATGGGCTACCCCACATGGTCTTTACCTAGGAATTCCATGGGCTACCCCACATGGTCTTACATCCAATGCCATGGGCTACCCAACATTGTCTTTCATGCAAGTATCACAAAGTCAACTAGCATACCATACATCATATAATTACTAGCATACCACCTAGCATAAAACTATCATACCACATAACATAAAATGGGTCGGCCTTGGAGCCTTAGACCCATTGGTATGGTGAGAAGACTCACCTCGAACGCAGAAGCTTCCTGAAGAAATCCTTAGCTGCTGCCCCGCCAGTTTCCCAAGCTACCACTACCTATCAATATACCCAGATTAGCAATTAGGCTCGATTCCACAATTCTTAACTCACACATGGGGTTAAATGGCCATTTTACCCATGGACCAATATGATCCACTACTAAGTCCCAAACACAAACCAAAAGCCCAACATTATAATGTCCATAAAACAATAATGGCCTAATATTCCAAATTGGGCCCAAAACTTTCTAATGGACCTAATAATAAAACCCAATATTCTCTTTATTCAATAATCCTGACCCAAATTGCCCAAGAGGGCCCACAACAACCTAGTATAAGACTTGGCCCAAACCTAGGCCCATTAGGCGAACATCATTTCTATATTGGGCCACAAGGCCCAATAGTACATACTATACCATTATTTGCCTAAATATGCATTCAGGCCCAACTATCAAGAAATACAGGCCCAAAACTCTTTGGGACTAAAGGTCCGAAGTCCACAAAGGCCCAAGACCTCCTAATAGCGTGCGCCCAACGTGCCTTTTCTGTACGCTTAGCATAATGGGCAAAAGGGTTGTACGTGCATCGTACAACACTATACGGCCAACATACAAACGGTTCATGCACAACATTCATTAAGTGCTTAATACTTTATCCAGCAAGTCCAACTCATAGATTTGAGCTATACTTAACGTCTAAACCCATAAAGTCACTGGCTTGGTGACTTTGCATGCCACAAACAAACCCAAAATCCAAAAATGGCATTCTACTTCTATAAAAGTGACCCTAACTCAAGCATGAACCCATTAACACCATCAAGATGGAAACTTTCTACCTTAGGGACTTAGTTCGCACCAAGTGTGGCAACCCGAAGCCTAAAAACGGATTTGGAATCGTAAAGCTCCATTCTTGGGATCAAAAAGGTCCAAAAACTCAACATAAAAGATCTAATCATTCAATGGTCAAGTTCAGATCTTTATACCTTCATCAAGCTAAAAAGAGTCATAAAAGTCAGATCCAAAAGCTTCTTCTTGATCTCCATCTTTGCATCTAACTCCACCTTCTTAAAAATGGGCCAAATACTCTAAAAATGGATTCCGTCAACTCAAAATGCCACGAGGAATGGTATATTATGGTTTCTAGGGCTTAGAGGGGTGGAGGCTGAAGATATTAGGGTTAGGTCATGAGATAAGGAGTTTAAATAGGGTCCATGACCCTAAAACAGGGTTCTAATCAGAGTGGAATATGCCCAACGTACATATGGTACGCCTATCGTACTCCGAGGAACATTCGTGATCCTCCTGGTCAGTATGCCCAACGTACTCCAGGGTACGCCCGACGTACTACCCTCTTTGCTAGTATGCCCCGCATACACTTCGTGTATGACTCGTGTACTCGGCTAAGCCTGCAAACCATGAAACTTTTGAAGGCCATAACTTCTTTGTTATAAGACCGATTCCGTTGATCCTTATATCCACGGAAAGGTGATGAGAAGCTCTACACTTCAGCAACTCAAACTTTTCTTAAGACTTTCCGAAAAAAATCCATTTTCCACAAAAACCCAAACTGCCACTTTACCAAAATACCCCTAGGATCTAAAACACGAACCGAACACCCATATCACTTCTAATACATCACCTGCACCCAAAAGGGGCTAGATCTTACCTTCCTAAGAGCCACAATCCTTATAATGACCGAACTTCGATCCACCGCCTCAGACTAGGAGTCAATTCGGAACATAGTGTTACAACTCTCCCCTACTTAAATAAGATTTCATCCTCGAAATCAAGCATCACCATCCCCGACATACTAGACAACCTGAGAAACACCTCCATAAACCCGTGAATACCACAACCTACCCAAGCCAACTGAAACCAATCCTCATAAGGTTATAGAAGACGGAGATGAACGAATTTCTTGCAACCCGATCACACCTACCCCATCTGAAATCTGAAGTCTCGAGATGCTCCGTCTCTCTAAGAGACTGCCCACATCGAATCATCATTGAACTGATTTCATAAAAGCCAGTCTAGATAGACTACTTCCCACTCATACTGCCTTGAGGCTTCCTAAAGAAAAAAATCACCGGTCAACTGCGACTATTGAATATCCAACAATTCCACATATAGACCCCAAATCAATGAAGTCGCTCCTACTCCTCTTGCTGCCACATGAATACTTTCCTGGAGAACACTCGGGGACCTCCCTGGTCCCAAGCTATCTGCCAACTGCCGAGAACACCACACACATACCCGATTGCTGAGCCAAAAACACACTCAGGAGTCCCCTGCGACCTCCGATGGATACCTCGTCTAACTATAACTGTCCTATCTCCTTCAATCCATTGATCCATCCGATCGAGATAGGCTGGCAACCTATCACACTGAATCTGATGCAAAAAGTTTGATACTACCAGAATAGTTGTAGTCTTACATCATACCCGGCCTCCTTCGACCCACCATTTCCTGATTTCAACATCTCGTGGCTGTATTACGAATAGAGCCACCTGAGACACATATGGCTTAAAGTACCATCAAAGCATCCTGATCACCACCCTGGAATTCTGTTGTCGATGCCCTTGGCATATAGATTTCCTAAATCCCAACTCACTGAAACAAAATCCCGCACAAATTCTTATTCGGGTTTGTATCCAAATCCAAATTGTTACTATGGTATTATCTAAAGGTCCCCGAATCAACATTTAAATAATGTACCATGAATTCCTATCATCCTTTACTCGAACGATTAATAAATACCCTTAGGCGATTCCCCAAGACTTCCGGTCTTGCACCCAGTCTAACCACCAGGTTCTTATGAGATCCGATAACAGAGCTACTCATCCGTAGCACTAGAAAAACATGCACTACTCGACCACAAGATCCTTCATCACAAGGTCCCACCCTTACCTCAACAGTCTCTACCAGTTCCATCCTAAATTCCCATAACCACCAGGTCTCGCCCCCGAATAACTGATTGGTCAATCACGTCTTTTCCTAATCCTAACTAAGATGTGGCTCCCTTACAACCCTTCGAACTAGCCGACCATAGTCCAAATCACCTGAAAGAATCCATGAACACTAAGATACCCCCACATTCTTTCAACACGCTCTACTGCTAGTGAATGCTACGGCTCCCCTATAGTCTTACATCACTTTCACCCTTGCTTTTGTCCTGAATACCTGGATAGTTGTCCCCCACTTAGATTCAACTAAGTCCGCTTGGCACACGAGAATTGAAGGATTCCTAATCCTCATTACGTTCCAATGTTCACCTTGCTGACGACCGGTGCTTACAAAAGCTAGAACACCATGAATAACCCAACCCAAATAACACACTACCTGAAATCCAACTAACACTTCTTGTATCTCGACTACATTAATGACTTCAAATACTTAAAAGCGACATCCCGCTCAGATATCGGAGTCCAACGAACGGATAGTCTAACCAAAAGCTTAGCGACAACTCTCTCTTCCCCTATAAATCCTGATGGTTCCTCCAAAACATAAATACTAAGGCCACTAAAAACTATCCATAACTCCCTCATTCAAACCCTTGGACCAACCATAAAAATGACTGGAGCAGGTGCACTCACTGCTCCTCCCTGATCGTTAGACATTCAACCTCCTTGTCGTCCACCTAAACACAACGAAAATATAAAGGGATAGCTCCCTATTGCCAATCCCCGATAATGAGGTCAAACCTCCTACACCTGTAGCAATCCAGATCACTGAACATACTCTGACAATGACTTGGAGCAATCACGCTAGACGCGGAATCCGCTCTGCGAGATACATCCATCCGAAGATCTCTCAAAGATTCTTCAACATGCTGGATGTCATCTGACAAACCTTGTTAACCCAAAAAATAGCAGAAAACCAACTCGAGATCCAACTTATCACAATTTACTAAGTGACACAAATAACTGACATCCACCAAAAATGGCCGAAGATAGCATATCAACAAACATCCGATGGAATCCTGATCACCTCCTCCTGTTATACCTCGACCACCCTGAGAACATGATGTAACACCCCATTCCGATCCCAATGACATTCCAAACCCTTGGAAAGAAACTTCATCGTGTAATGTCCGCAAGCGTTGGACTGGATCCTACCATGATGGCCTCTCAAAACCTGATCCAAACTCGTGGGTCTCCTCCCGAGGCCTCCAATAAATTCACCTTACCTGAACCTATCTCATTGAAGTGCTTCTAACTAATCTTCTGTCCTGTGCCCTGAGATCCATATCATCCAGGGTCTCGCATCCTGACACACTCATCAGCTCAAAATGCCAACGGCTGAACTACAGTAGCTGGAGGAACCTCTGCTCTAAATCAACTATAAACTATTTCTATGACATATTTTCAAATCCGAAAGCACAATAAATCGCACAATCAACCCTTTCAGCCTGATACAAGAGATCCTAAGCGAACTCGGAATCTTCGCCGTCCTCCCGCTAACTGGCTCACCACTAGAGTAGGGACCAAACCCTGGTTCTTCCCCTTGCATGCTCATCCGCATTCTGCATAGCAAATATCTCCACTATGAAACATAACCAAAAACTCCCCTTTCCTATTAACTTCTTAGTTTCTCCAAGACTCTCATTGATTTGAGTATGGATCCTATGCTTTCAGTAGTACGGGCCCATAATACCTTCCACACATATCCATACTTTCCTCAACAATCCTCCTGAATCCTCTAAGTCACCTATCCACTGATGCACCAAATATCTGCCAAACCGCAATATTCACCGAAGCACCTACTAGGATCCCCCTAGGTTCCCAACCTCAATGAACCATCCCGACTAACTCACTGGAGCATATCCTAGGCTTTCCTAGGTTTCCTACCTTGCCTTGCCATCAACTGCTAAGGACTCCTCATGATGCCAGCTATCCACCTCCTCGATATCTTCATATCCACTTAGTAGCTGACTCCCATCACTCAGGAGTTCCACAAAGCATAAAGCAAGAAGCATTCATGAAGTAGCACTACAATCCAAAGTACTATCATAGAACATTCCACCCGCATGCTACGACTCATGCTGTCCACATCTATCTATCCTCACTGTCGGCTGCCTTACGCATGCAAATTATACACATAACAGGATCTAATAGACTGTCGAATAATAGACTCTACCCTAATACCACATAAAATAAGGTCAAATTAGTTATTCTAAGGCTATAAGATCCTAACCGCATATAATTTTCAAAACATACACATTGCATTTACAAATAACAATTATCATTCTTATTCCAACATGACATCCAATATCCTCATGGCTACACGCACCACATATCAGTCCAACCTATCATTGACTACTCAACACTAGCATGCAAGTCTACAACCTCATACAACATATACATGCATCCCCCTAGCCCTAACTACCATGCGATTCACAGATTCATAATCAAATCATAACTAGATAACAAATGTGGGTATTCTGGGGAAACTTAATTGAGCTTGGTTGATTGCATGCACCACACCCTTTCTTGTCTTAGAAATTCTTTACTTAAAACATTTTTCTTTTGAAAGCTTTACATATCCTCAGTCTAAGTTCAGACACACCTGAAAGTACGTCCGAATCCCTTAAACCAAGGGTCTGATACCAACTTGTAATGACCCAAAAATCAACGGTAAAAATTTCATTTTTAATATAGCTAAAACATTAATACCATTTATTCTAAACAATTCAATTCATCATTAAATAAAGCATTTATACGAGTTCATCAGAAAATCAATCATTGCGAAAATCATAGGTGTGTGCACTGCAATAAAATCTGAGCCCTTCCTTTCCAAAACGATGATACGTGAAACTATAAACAAAACTTGTAAGCACGAAGCAAAGTGAGTTTCCTAGATCATAACATACACACAATCCGTATATCACATATAGCTACAAAAGCTACCTGTATCACAGTCCTGCTAGCTATAGAAGCTACATATGACACATAAGCCATGCATACAAAAACCTGTAAGGATGTCGTGGTCTCGCCTATGGTCTTATAACATTGCGCCATGGGCTATCCCACATGCTCATCACCTGAGAATGCCATGGGCTAGCCTACATGGTCTTATATGTAATTGCCACGGGCTCCCCCTGGGGTCTTCCATGTACGTATCAAAAATACAACTACATTACACATATCACATAAACATATCATATATCACAAACATATCTACACATAACAAAAATAAAGCTGTAAGATTGTCGTGGGCTCCCCCAGGGTCTTACACCATTGTTCCATGGGCTACCCCACATGGCCTTTACCTATGAATGTCATGGGCTACCCCATATGGTCTTGCATCGAATGCAATGGGCTACCCCACATGGTCTTTCATGCAAGTATCACAAAGTCAAATAGCATACCACCTAGCATAAAGCTAACTATCATACCACATAACATGAAATGGGCTAACCTTGGTGCCTTAGGCCCATTGGTATGGTGAAAAGACTCACCTCGAATGCAGAAGCTTCCTTAAGAAATCCTTAGCTGTTGCAACACTAGTTTCCCGAGCTGCCACTACCAATAAATATACCTAGGTTAGCAATTGGGCCCCATACCATAATACTTAATCCACGCATGAGGTCAAATAACCATTTTACCCCTGGCCTAATATGATCCACTACTAAGGCCCAAATACAAACCAAAAGCCCAACATTATAATGTCCATAAAACCAACAAAGACCCAATTTTCCAAATTCGGCCGAGAAGTTTCTAATGGACCTTATACTAAAACCCAATATTCTTCTTGGTTAATAATCCTGACCCAAATGGCCCACGAAGGCCCACAATAACCTAGTCCATGAATTGGCCCAAACCTAGGCGCATAATGCAAAGTTCATTTCTATATTGGGCCACAAGGCCTAATAGGACCAATTATTCCATTACTGGCCCAAATATTCCATCACTGCCAACTATCAACAAATCCAGGCTCAAAACCATTAGGACCTAAAGTTCCAAAGTCCACAAAGGCCCAAGACCTCCTCAGAGCGTACACCCACTGTGCCTCTTCTGTACGCTTAGCGTAATCAGCAAAATGGTTTTACGTGCACCGTACAACATTGTATACCCAACGTACAAACAACTCATGCACAACATCCATTAAGTGCTTAATAGTTTATCCAACAAGTCAAAATCATATATTTGAGCTATACTTAACGTCTAAACCTACAAAGTCAATGACTTGGTGACTTTGCATGCCCCAAACAAACCTAAACTCCAAAAAATGGCATTCTACTGCTTTAAAAGTTACCATAACTGAAGCATGAACCCATTAAGACCATCATGATGGCAACTTTCGGCCTTAGGGACTTAGTTAGCACCAAGTGCGGCAACCCCAAGCCGAAAAACGGATTTGGAACCACAAAGTTCCATTCTTGATATCAAAAAGGTCCAAAAACTAAACATAATAGATCTAAGCATTCAATTGTTGAGTTTAGAGCTTTATATCTTCATCAAGCTGAAAATGAGTCATAAAAGTTAGATCCAAAAGCTTCTTCTTGATCTCCATCTTTACATCTAACTCCACCTTCTTAAAAATGGGCCAAATACTCCAAATACGGATTCCATTAACTCAAAATGCCACCATGAATGGTATAAGATGGTTTCTAGGGTTTAGAGGGGTGGATACTGAAGATATTATTGTTAGGTCATGAGATAAGGAGTTTAAATAGGGTCCAAGACCCTAAAATAGGTTCTGATCTGACTGGAGTACGCCTAGCGTACATATGATTTGCCCAGCGTACTCTGGGGAACATTCATGATTCTCCTGGTCAGTACACCTAACGTAATCCAAGGTATGACCAACCTATTACCTTCTTTGCTAGTACGCCATGCGTACACTTTGTGTATGCCCCGTGTACTCGGCTAAGTCTGCAAACCATGAAACTTTCGAAGGCCATAACTTCTTCGATAAAAGCCTGATTCCGATGATCCTTTTATGCTCGAAAAGTTGACAATATGCTCTACACTTATAACAACTGAAACCTTTCTTAAGACCTTCCGAACACAAATCCATTTTCCATAAAAACCTGAACTGCTACTTTACCGAAATACCCCTAGGCTCCAAAACACGAACCGAACACCCGAATAGAGATGCACAAAACCCGAATCCGATCCGATCCGATTCGGATCCGAATCCAATCCGGTTTCGCTTACGTCATCAAAAATCCGATCCAGTCAAAATCCGATCCGAATCCGGTCATAATCCGATCCGGTTCTAACCAAAATCCGAATCCGATTCTAATCCGATTTGAAACCGGTTTAAACCGATTTTAGTGGGTTTTAATCGGACTTTGGGGTGGATTTGGATCCAGTTTTTAGCGAATCCGGTTTACGATCCGGTATCAAATCCGATTTGGAATATAGGATTAGGATCCGATTGAAAATCCAGTTTTAAATCCGATCCTATCCGGTTTGGTCAAAACCGGTTTTGACCCAATCCGGTTTCGGATTGGATCCGGTTTTGAATAGTGAAACCGGTTTTTGTGTGCATCTCTACACCCGAATCACTTCTAATACATCACCGTACCCAAAAGGGGGTAGATCTTACCTTCCTAAGTGCCACAATCCTTAACAATAACCAACCTTCAAGCCACCGCCTCAAACTAGGAGTCAATTCGGAACAAAGTGTTACAAACTGCAATCTTGGAGAAGTCTTGAATAAATCTCCGGTAATAACCCGCTAGAACCAGGGAAATCTGAATCTTAGTTGGAGACCATAGAATCTCCCACTATAGCACAACTTCTATATTAGCTGGATTAACCAGAATACCATTCTGGTTGACAATTTGGGACTCGTTTGTCTTGATGCAACATGGTAAGGTGATAGCCTATGCCTCAAGACAACTGAAAGATTAAGAAAAGAAATATCCCACTCATGACCTCAAACTCGTTGCAGTGGTATTTTCCTTATAACTTTGGAGGCATTATTTGTACAAAATGCCAATTGTTTACCGACAAGAAAAGTCTAAAGTACATATTAATTCAACAAACTTTGAATATGAGACAACAATGAGCCATGCAGCTGATCAAAGACTATGAAAGTGAAATCCAGTATCATCTTGGAAAGGCCAATGTAGTTAACGATGCACTTAGCAGTAAGGTTTATGATAATATTATGTGTTCTGCTATTAATCACACTATAGTAAAGTTCACTATTCTAGATGAACTAGAGAAATGGCATGTAGAGGGCCTAAAGCTATAAAATGTGATGAAAGAAGGGATGGTACATTATACTCATGTATTACTTGATGATCCACAAGGATTGAAGGGATTCAAAAATCGGCTATGGATTCCAAAGATTGGTGGATTAAGATAGAAAATTTTAGATGAAGCTCATAATTCTAAACTATCAATACATCCTGGTACATGTAAAATGTACTATGATGTAAAACTGGATTATTGGTAGCATGGATTAAAGAAAGACATTGGAAGATTCGTACATGAATGTTTTGTATGCTTACAAGTGAAAGCAGAACACCAAAAGCCTTACAAAATTCCACAAATCCTTAGTGTTCCCATGTGGAAGTGGAAAGATCTATCCATGGATTTTATTACCAAATTTCCAAAGAATACTAGACAGAATGATAGTATTTGGATCGTTGTCAACCGATTGACTAAGAGTGCACATTTTCTTGCCATGCGTGAAACGACTCCAATGGAGAGATATGCACAAGTGTACTTAGATGAAATTTTTTCAAGACATGGTGTGCCACTAAAGATTATTTCTTATTGCAATGTGCACTTTACTTCTCATTTTTGGGCGGGTATAAAATGTGAATTGGGATCTTGAATTGCTCTCAGTACAACTTATCATCCCCGGACAGACAGTCAGACGGAGAGAACAGTCCAAACATTGGAAGATATGCTTCGTCCGTGTGTCTTAGAGGTTGGTGGTAACTGGGACAAGTACTTACCTCTTGTCAAATTTCAATATAATAATAGTAACAATGCTTCAATGAAAATGTCACGATATGAAGCATTATATGGTCGGAAATGCCGTAATCCATTGTTTTGGAGTGAAGTAGGATAGAAAATCGTTGGAGGCCCTGAAATGATTCAAGACAGTAATGACAAGATTCAAATTGTACAAGAAAGAATGAAAGTGGACTAGGATCGAAAAAAGTCCTATGTCGAAAGGAGGAGACGACCCATAGAATTCTAGGTGGGCGATTTTGTAATGCTGAAGGTATCTCCATGGAAAGGCATTATGTGATTTGGGAAGAAAGGAAAACTAAGTCCTAGATTCGTTGGTCCTTTTAAAATCATCCAAAAAATTGGTAAGCAAACATACCGTTTGGAATTGCTAGAAGATTAGACAGGTATTCATGATGTGTTTCATGTGAGTTATCTGCATAAATGTTTAAGCATATATGATGAAGCAGTTCTGTTTTCCGAGGTGAAGGCGGATAATAAACAAAGATATGTAGAGGAGCCTGAAGAGATCGTAAACAAAAGAACAACTAATCTACGTAATAAAGAAGTGGAGTTGGTGCTTGTTAATTGGAAACACCATAGAGACCCAAATTATACTTGGTAAAATAAGGATGAGTTAAGAGCGAAATATCCCCATTTATTTAAATCGTTGTGATTTCAGGGATGAAATCCTCCAAAAGGAGGAGGTATTTGTAACATACACGTTTAGTTATTGTGTTTTGTTTAAAAATGACTAATATTATGACATATTATATGATTTTGAGTGTTGAGTTCTAACAAGATAATTTTATGAATAATTGAAGTAAAACTATGTTTAGAATCATTCAGAATGTATTGAAAGTCTTATGAGATTCCGATCAAAAGTCAAAATATCGAAATTTAATGAAAATATAAAATTTGAAATAAGTACAATTTTATTATTGAAAGTTGTAAAGAATCTCGTTAGAAACATTTAGGTGAAAACCTCATCGAAATCTGAGTTATAACGAAGAAGTTATGACCAATTGAAGATCCGCTACAAAACCGGCAAAACACTATTTAATGTAAAAAGTGAGTTATCGATAAAATACTTTCTAGCTTTATTGATCTAAATAAAAGTCGTAGTATTCATTAAACCGAGAGTTTTCATTAAAAGAACATCCAAATCTGACTTCGTATGAGGAAGTTATGATTTTTCTAAGTTTTATTATACAAGTAGACAACTAAAAAGTCGAAATAAAGATCGAGTGATTTTAGCTGATACAAGCTAAATGAGAATTGAAGATTTCAATAATAGTAATAGAACGGTAAAAAGACAGACTAAAATGGACGTCCGATGAAGAAGTTATGAATTTCTAACGGATTTTCCTGTCCCGGTCTGTTAAAAATAAAAATATTAAAAATATAATCAAAATTAGCCAATGGAGTCTAAAGTAAAGTTGTAGTGTATAATTTCACCTACGCGTTCATATAAAGAAAGCCAAAAATGCAGTCCGTATGCGAAAGTTCGGAATTTTTGAAGTTAGGGACACAAAATCCGAGAAATCACAAAAAATTCGAGGATTTTTGCATGGCCAGGGTTCGGCGATGTCACCCTCGCATGCAAGCCAGCTCCGTGTCCAAAGCTAGCTGCCATTTAGTTCTGACACGTGTCACTGAACCTCGCACCTGAAGCCGTTGTCTAGTCCAAGACCGCCACCTGCCCTCGCCTCGCATCAGATGGCAGGCCTCCCTCGCACATGACTCGTGGTTGCCTTCCCCCTCGCCTCTGGCTTCAGATCTAAGCCTCGCACCTATATAAGTGGATGCGAACCCTCCTGGTTAATGTTACCAAATTTCACACTTTTTTTTTGTCTCTAAACCGTTTTTAAGCTATTTTATAACCCCTTAAGCCCTGGGATCATACCTAACACCTGAAAAACGTTTTGAAGTGCCCAAAGAACCCAAGAAATTTATCTTTTTGGTTTGAAGCTCAACCCTCGCAAGGCCTTGTTTTTTAATAAAGCTCCTGTTTTTCATCGAAGAAATTATTTATTGGAACGAAGTGGTGCCTAAATTACTATTTTAACCTCCGGTTATTTCACGGTAAGTTCAAATTATAGGAACAATTATATGTTATGTGTTATATGTTTAATATGATTTCCCGTGTCATTGTGATAATGAGCTATAGCTTTGACCATGAAGTGAATGACTAAGCAACACTTGGGTATGGGGATGTAGCCTTTGACCACGAAGTGAATGAGTAAGCATCACTTTGGCACTGACAGAAGGCTGGATAGGCTGAAAGCCTGTATATTCTAGCAAAATGTTAATTCAAATATCGTTTATTTTCTGTGCCACTTGGGCTGAAGTTTTATTGATGTATATCAAGTTGAAATTGTTGTGTCTCATTTGTTGATATGGAAATCTGATCACATGGTTCACATATGCCTTTGTTGTTCTTTGTTCTTCTTTGCTTCTATCATCTTGGTATATATATATATGATATAATGTTATATTATATCTATTTTTGAACTCAGTAAGTGTCACCGCTTATGCCTCTTAGTGTCTAACTATTGCAGGTAATAAGGATCCACTATAGACACATACTTTAGGAAGATTTAGAATAGTTAATAATATTACTATTGTATTTAGCGATCATGTATTTATAGAAGCATAATTTCATGGACAGTTATGTAATATACTAAAACTTAGTCAGTTTGTATCCAATATTTTGTAATTAAACTATCAATGTAAAATATTGTTTATAAATATGCATGTAGCATGTTTTAGAGTAACTTGGAGCAATATAATGTAGTTATAGAGAGTGGTCCTCTCAGCTTGATTAAAACTTCTATGAGATACAAGAGAAAGTTTAGAGTAAGAACATCAAGGCGCAAAAAGTTGCTATAACTCTATCATTTATCCCTATTTATAGGAATGTGTAACATCGTGAAATTTCAAAAAGAATTTGTCATTTTAATTTAATAAAAATACTCCAATCACAATTCTTAAAAACATGTATCAATTGTTTTTACATAACATAAGTGCAAATCAAAATCCACAGAATCTCAAAACATCTCCACCATAAGTGTTACTGATCATGCAGGTGCCTTCCCGCGATCATCACTAGTACCTGAAACACATAACATGCAAACAGTAAGAAATAATGCTTAGTGAGTTCCCCAAAATACCACGTACAACACATACGCCTTTCCAGGCCATAGCTCTATGGGATCTTCCGATCCAGGTGTCTTAGGGGATTTTCATCCCATGACTCTATTGACCTTCCGGTCAATGTCATCATACTCATATCATAACATATAACATATACAACATACATCACATTTACATCATACACATAAGACCTTCGGGTCACACATAATCACCCCATCGGCTAAGGCATAGTGAGACGAATCACCTCAATGAAGTCGGATAAACTCTCGTGCTCAATGTCCTGACCTTGCCTCCTCTAATTACTCAAATAACATTTCCGGTCAATACTCCCCCATGATCTCATCTATACAGACTGGGTAGAATGCCATTCTACCCTTCCCTGAACTCTTTTGTATCAGAGCTTGACCAGAACCCTAAAGTCAACGAAAGTCAATGGTCAACATTGACTCGACTCGTCGAGTGCACAAAGGTGACTCGGTGGGTCCAGCAGGTCCTCTGAATCCTTTCAGACTCTCTTGGCTCGTCGAGTCTTTCTTCCACTCGACAAGTTACACCTGTCACGAATCGAGGGGCATCCCAGACTCGACTCGTCGAGTCCGCTCATGGACTTGACGATTTTTTTCCATGCTCACACTAAAATGACCTTCTAAGGTCAAATTTGTTCCTCTAATCGAGAGATCTAATATTCCCAAGGTCAATAATTACCTTAAGGTTCGAACTTGATGCTCATGCAACGTCCAAATGACACTACTTGATGATTTTGCGCCAAATACAACATCCTAAGTCCATTTCTTCCATAACTCCTCATAAAGCAAGATGGAATAGGTTCTCTGGACCACTATGGATCCATATCTAATGTCTAAACACGATAAGGGACCATATTCCCAACAAATTAACTCAATAAAGGGTATAGAAAACCCTAGATCCATGGATTCTTTAACAAAACCGAAAAAGGATCGATATGCTACCTCAAGAATGATGTCCTTTGCTTGCAATCCACAAATAAGCAACCTCCTTGGCCTCCTCTAAGATGGAATCAACTTCTTCTTGCAAAACAAACCCACAAAGGTCCAATAATGGCTTCCTCTCTCTCTCTCTCTCTCACAAATGCTCAGGCACTATTAGGGTTTCTCTCAATGGTCTGGTAGCCGCAAATGGTGGCTATAATGGTCCTTAAATAGGCCCCAAACTTGAGAAATTAGGGTTTCATTAAACAGCGTGGACTCGTTGAGTCAACGTATGGACTCGTCGAGTCCTCCATTAAATCAGACCAACACATGCGCGATCCCACTCGGCGAGTCTGAGTGCCTACTCGCCAAGTCCCTCTCTAATATTCAATATAAATACTTAAAATGTGATACCTAGGAATCCGGATGTTACAATTCTCCCCCACTAGAATCAGACTTCGCCTTCAAAGTATCGCTCCACAAACAATTCTGGATACTGCTCTCGCATATCTAACTCTGACTCCCAAGTCAACTCAGACCCCTTCCGATGTTTCCACTGGACCTAAACCAGGGACACCTCCTTGTTCCTCAGAGCCTCGATTCTCCAATATCGGATCGCGATTTTCCTCTCAACATAGTTCAAGCTCACATCCACCTGAATGTCCTCCAATGGTACCACTGCTGACTCATCAGCAATACACTTCCTTAACCGAGACACGTGGAAGGTATCATGAATCTAACTCAGCTCGACAGGTAGCTCCAAACGACACGCTACTCTGCCCACCCTAACTGTCACCCTGAATGGAACAATATATCGAGGTCCCAACTTGCCTCTCTTCCTGAATCGAATCACACCTTTCCAAGGTGATACCTTCAGGAGAACGAAATCACCAAACTGAAAATCGAGCTCTGAGCGACGCTTATCAGCGTCACTATTCTGGCGACTCTGGGTCATCAACAACCTCTGTCTGACCTGCTGAATCTGCTCAGTCATCTTGAGTACTATCTCCGTACTACCCATCACCTGCTGTTATACCTCTCCCCAACAAATGGGGGTCTGACACCTCCTTCCATACAACAGCTCGAAGGGAGGCATACCGTTGCTCGAATGGTGGCTGTTCTTATAGGAAGACTCAGCCAAAGGCAAATACGTGTCCAACTTCTTCTGAATCTAATACACATGCCCGAAGCATGTCCTCGAGAGCCTGGATAGTCGACTCACTCTTACCGTCGGTCTGAGGGTGATAAGCAGTGCTGAAATGAAACATCGTACCCAACTCTTCATGGAACTTCTTCCAGAACTTGGAAGTAAAACGTACATCTTGATCTAACACAATTGAAATCGGCACCCCATGCCGATACACCACCTCCTTCACATATATTTCTGCCAACTTCTCTGCCGAAGAACTCTAACTGATAGCAAGGAAGTGAGCACTTTTCATCAATTAATCCACAATCACCCAAATCGCATCGACACCCCTTGGGGTTCTTGGCAGTTTGGTGATGAAATCCATAGAAATCTGTTCCCACTTCCACTGGGGAACCTTAAGTGGCTGCAATTTTCCATGCGGACGCTGGTGCTCGGCCTTAACCTGACGACAGATCAAACACTTCTCTACAACCCACGCAACATCTCTCTTCATACAAGGCCATCGATAGTCTCTCTTCAGATCGAAATACATTTTAGTGGCACCGAGATGGATTAGGAATCTCGATCTATGTGCCTCCTCCATCAAAACACTGCATGCCTCGCCAATAAACGACACCTAGAACCGACCATGAAAAGTCATAAGCCCTTGGCTATCAGTCACAAACTCAGATACCTGCCCAATCACGCGCTCCTTCTTGTGGTTCTCCGGTATCACCACCTCAGCTTGGGCCTCACGAATGGTATCTAACACCGGAGTCATCATGGTTATTCTCTTACACATACCTCATATCGGAACACTCTCTACCCTCCGACTCAGGGCATCGGCTACCACATTCACCTTACCCGGGTGGTACAGGATCTCACATTCGTAATCCTTCACCACATCCAACCATCTCCTCTGTCACATATTCAGGTTGGGCTGATCCATCAAATACGTCAAACTCTTGTTGTCTGTGTAAATAGTACACCGAACCTCGTTCAAATAGTGGCACCAGATCTTGAGGGCGAACACTACCGCTCCCAGCTCCAGATCGTGGTTGGGATACCTAACCTTATGAGGCTTTAGCTGCCTCGACGCATATGCTATCACATGCCCCCTCTACATAAGCACTGCACCCAACCCTGATATCGATGCCTCGCAGTATGCAACAAAATCCTCAACTTCCTTTGGAAGGGATAACATAGGGGCTTCACACAACTTCCGGCGAAGAGTCTCAAACGAGGTCTACTGCTCTGGACCCCATGAAAAAGCAACACCCTTCTGGGTCAACCTAGTGAGTGGCACTGCAATGTTGGAGAAATCCTGAATTAATCTCCGATAATAACCGACCAAACCAGAAAACTCCTGATCTCCGTGGCGGACTTCAGCACTTCCCAACTCATCACCGCCTCAATTTTGGCCGGGTCGACCAATATCCCATTTTGATTGACAAGATGCCCCAAGAATTGGTCCTCCCGTAACTAAAAATCACACTTGGAGAATTTGGCATCAAGCATACCCCTAGGATCTCCCTCCAATGCTCCTCATGCTGTTCTTGGGATTTAGAATACACTAGAATATAATCAATAACCACGATTACCGATCGATCCAACATCGGTCGGCATACTCTGTTCATGAGATCCATGAACGGTGTTGTAACAACCCGAAATTTGTTCGTCGCCAAAACCCGTTCTACCCGGAAAAAGTCGCCGTTATCGGATTCGTTCCGATTTCTCTTTGGAAATTATTTGTATAATTTATATGTTTATTTTATCCTAACGAGTGTCTAAAGCACTCAGGAACTTATGTTATTCGCCCAAAATCATTATTTTATAAGTTTTAAAAATGTTCCCGTCGGGTGACGGAAACTCAATCGGGTGCGACCAAAAGCCGCGTTTAGCGTCGGTATCGGGTAGAATTCCACCGCGTGCAAATTTTGGGAACTATATAAATGAATTTCAGCTTTCATTTGAAGCTTTTTCCTTCTCTCACTACTCTCTCTCTAACCTCTCTCCAAAATCCAAAGATTTAGTGTCCAAAACTCAATTTTAAGGCTTCAAATCCTTAAGGTAACTCCCTAGCTTTAATCTATAACATCTTTAGCCTTCAAATTCGAGATTTAAAGATAAAATTGGACAATGTATGTGAGTTTACGGCCTAAGAAGATGCTTAGGCCGTAAACACCAAATATAAGGGGTTTTGAGCCTTTAAACCCTTCCTTGACTAGTTTGGACCTTGGATATGGCTATGAGATTTTAATATATGTAATCTAAACATGTAATACTTGCATTTTGTGATGTTTGGAGGAGTTTACGGCCAAGGATCATTCTTGGGCCGTAAACTCACATAATGAGGGTTTTCATGCCCTTAAACCCTTCCAAATCACCCCTATAGCTTAGATATGAATTATAGGACTTTGATTCTTGCATTTGGACACTTGAAACATTAATTTTGAGGGACTTAGATGAGTTTACGGCCAAGGAGAGTTCTTGGGCCGTAAACTCCACAAAACTTGGCATAAATCTCATTTTAAGGTGTTAGAAAGCCATCCAACACCACCAAAAGCCTTGAAATAAATCAAGGGACCAACCAAAAATACTTTAAGGGCCTAAAACACAACATTTATGGGGTTTCTAAGGGTTTACGGCCAAGACATGTTCTTGGGCCGTAAACTCCAAAATTTTTGGTGTTAGAATGCAAACTACACACCCGTAAGGCCCTTAGATGAATTTTAGAAGTCCTTTCATGCAAGTTTTAGACCTTGAAACACCTTGGAACACCATATACTAGAGTTTACGGCCATGAAAGGGGTTTCATGGGCCGTAAACTCCACAAACACCCCAAAAATCCCATGCAAACTCATGTTAGGCCTTGGATTAATTCTACCAATCACATGTGATTGTTTTGGAAACATTTAACATCATTTTCTTGGAAAAATAGGGGTTTACGGCCATGGATCTATGCTAGGCCGTAAACTCCCATAAAGGGGGTCTAATTGATGTTTTATAATCATTCCAAGTCCTTAAACCAAGTCTAGAAATTATCCCCTAAGTGTTGGAAGTCCAAAAGGCACCATAAACCACCCATCATGAGTTTACGGCCGTAAACTCATGGGGAAGGGTGTTTTGGCCGTAAAATCCCTTAAAGGGAGTGTTCCTTTGATGTCCCAACTCATCTCCCAAGTCCCTTGTGTCATTCATGTCCCTAAACGCTACCCGGGTCCCACCAAACACTTGTATCGGAGTGTTATCGCGACCTGAAGCATTGGTCCCTATCCGACAATCAATCTAAGTCCTAATTAGATACAAATGTGTATCTTTACTTCATAATTCGGAACCTCGTGCGTTTACAAGTCCCGGCTCAGCTCTTAGTAGCCAAACCGTCTCGTACCTCGTTCGGTGAGTTCATACCCCTACGGCTTTTTCACTGTTTTCAATGTTTTCAGGGGGGGAATACAAGCAAACTATAACTGTTTTCCAATCACAACATTGATGTGTTTCAAACAATATTTGACAAATCTATAAACTCTTTTACTCCTTATGTATTATGCTGAGCATAAGGAATGACTACTCGATTTCAACTAAATGGATTTTAGTTAAGAAACAATCAAACTAATCAAATTATTATGGGAATAATTTGGGGGTCTTTACTATGCTTTCTATCGTATAACTGATATCTATACTAAACTATTAGATAAACTATGTCTGTTCAGTTTATCTCCTTATCATTTGAATATGTTAACTGATGATTTCATGTATGTATCTACACTTGACTGTACTTTGTTTCATAACTTTCTGTATGTCAATATCTTATAAGAACCCTGTGAATAGTTTAGTACTAGCTTGTGAGATAGTCACTACCCTTTATGGATGATCAATAAATCCTCTCCGGAAGTGTAACCAGAGTCTCCTGGAGGGAGAGCGCGGAATTTGTGAATAGATCTATTTGGGACTGAGAATCCCACACCTTAACTGCTAGCTACAGTTAGGCGGGCACGCCTAGGGTGACAAATTTCTGGATATCGTTCGACGTCTGAAAAACGTCAAGGAGGTCACGTTGTCGTATCAGTATGGTTACCCGACTCACAATATGTATTAATACCAGCTTATTCACAGTTTGGGTTCAGGATCTTTATTTCGTTCGGGATAGTGATCCCATGGTTTTGTATCTACATTCTATGTCTCTTTCGGGATTGTGATCCCATGGTATTGTTTCTATGTCTCTTTCGGGATAGTGATCCCATGGTATTATCAAACTATTCTATATCTATGTCCTATACGGGATAATGATCCCATGGTTTATTCTTATATCTCTTTCGGGATAGTGATCCCATGGTTTTCTAAATCTATATACGGGATAGTGATCCCATGGTTTTCTACATCTATATACGGGATAGTGATCCTAAGGTTTTCTAAATCTATATCTTATACGGGATAGTGACCCCCATGAGTTCTAAAATATGTATCTTATTCGGGATAGAGATCCCATGGTTTCAAATCTATATTTACATACATACATTAACTCATCTAGTGTTAGTTCGGGATGATAGTCCCATGATCTTGAACCGTACTTTCGAATATCTCAAACTAACTTATATGTCTTTCGGGATAGTGATCCCAAGAATTTCATTATATAGTTTTGTGTGCTAAACTATACTTTGTGATATACTATTGATCTTACAATTAGGAAAATATGGGATTTTCCTGGGGTAAATACAATACATATTCGAATTGGTAACAAACGATAACTTAATCAACTTCACATAAGAAAATATGGGATTTTCTTGGATAACAAATCTTTTCGGAAACTAAAGGAAACCGATACATTTTCACAAAACAAAACCGCTTATGAACTCACCAGCTTTATGCTGATTTTCAAACCGCTTGTATTCTCAGGTCCAAGTTAGACAGGTACCCGGTGATCTCTTTTGATGAAGACGGAGTGCGTGGAAGACTCGTCTCAACTTTTGTTAATATGATGCATATGTATATCTTGTATAACTTTACTTTTGAAACAAATGTAAACTTTCATATATATGTAACGTAATGTTTGTTTACTGTGATTACTATGTACATTGGAATTGATACACAACATGGTAGTCAACCCCGGAGACATTTCCGCCTTTGGTTTTCGGGGTGTGACAGGTGTCGGTGCATTGGTGAGCCCAAAAGGCATCACCACAAACTCATAGTGCCCATATCTCATCCTAAACGTCGTCTTCTGGATATCCTCATCACGCACCCTCATCTGGTGATATCCAGAACTCAAGTCTATCTTGGTAAACCAGATGCCCCCCGAAGCTGATCGAACAAATCATCAATCCTCGGCAACGGATAATGATTCTTGACTGTTAACTTGTTCAATTCCCGATAAGCAATGCACATCCAGTGCGAACCATCCTTTTTCTTGAGAAAAGGATCGACGCTCTCCAAGGCAAGTTGCTCGGTCAAATAAACCCTTTCACCAATAGCTCCTGAAGCTGTGAAGATAACTCCTGCATCTCTGGAGGTGAAAGGCGATAAGGCACCTTAGCGATATGTGCTGCCCCCGGAACCAAATCAATGCGAAGCACCACCTGCCTCTCGGGAGGCACACCCGAAAACTCCTCGGGAAATACATCCGGGAACTCACGCACTATCGGAACATCATCAACTGAACTTGGACTTTCTGTGGCCTCCCGGGTATGCATCACATTAGCTATGACCCCTTGCAGCCCTGCTGAAAACTATGCCTTGCTCTGGCAGCAGAATAGAATGCTAACCTACTTCGAGTTCCCTCTCCATAGATTGTCAGCACTCCCCCACTAGGATCTCGAATCGTCACAAACTGCTGCTTGCAGTCCATCATAGCCCCAAATCGGCTCAACCAATCCATGCCCACGATGACACATACGTCCCTCATCGCAATCGGGACCAGATCTATCGGAAACCTAATGCCAAAAATCTCAAGCACACACCCTCGAGTCACGTACGTGGCATACACTGCTCGCTTGTTAGCTATAGAAACTAATAGAGGTCGACTCATCGCCTCTCGTTGGATGCTGATGTGTCTACTAAACGCTAATGAAACAAATGACCGACTCGCACCCAAGTCAAACAATACTAAAGCAGGTACATAATTCACAAGGAAAGTACCTACGCGTATCATAATACAAACACATGATCTCATAATAAATAAATAGTAACAAAATACATACCAGCCATAACGTTGGGCGCTGCACGGACCTCCTCCACTGTCAACTGGAAGGCTCCCCCGTGAGCGTTTGGTGCCTCAGCCTTTACTGGCCGAACCTCAGTAGCGTGCACGGCGGCAGGGGCAGATCCTTGCTATGCTCACTCTGCAGTCCCCCGCAGTTGCGGATACTCGACCTTCCGATGGCCCGTCTGGTTGCAATGAAAGCAAACCATGAATCCCTTGGGGCAGTCCTTGGCTATATGCCCTTCCTTGCCACATTTGTAGCAAGCACCAGACCGACAAATTCCATCGTTTCCCTTGCCACACTGTCCGCAAGTGCGGTCCTTCTAGCCTCCAGATCTCGAATCGGCGGGCTTTGCCCGTTTTCCTGTCGGCTGAGACTGTGTCGGCCGCCTATTCAACCCCTGAGACTCAGCCTCCTCCCTGTCCTGAGTCTCGAACTCAATCTCCCTCTTCCAAGTATTTTCCTGAAGCTCAACAAATGTTTGGTATGTCGAGTTCGATACAAACTCCTGAATGTCCTTCCTCTGAATGCTCAGATACCAGCTCATGCGTGCCTGCTCAGATGACACGTGCTCAGGGCAGAACATCACCCTCTCATGAAACTTCCTAGTGATTATAGTCACTGACTCAGTACCATGCTTGAGGGTAAAGAACTCTTGGGACAACCATTCCCTTTCCACCAGTGGAATGTACTTGTCTCTGAACATAGTGGTGAACCTCTCCCAGGTCACCACTGAGATCTCCGCAGACGTAAGATGCGTCGTCACAAATTCTACCAGTCCTTTGCTCCTAAGCGAAGCTGCTTCAGTGCAAACCGAACCTTCGTGTGCTCTGGATATGAACATGTGTAGAAGCATCCCTTAATATCAGATATCCAACTCATCGCAACAATCAGATCCTGCGTCCAATGAAACTCTGGTGGCTTCGTGTTGCTGAACTCCTGATATAGCAACGAGTCACCCCCCTGTGGCCTAGCAACAGTGACGGCTGCGGTGGCTGCGGAAACAACAGCATCAGTAAGATCGGTGTACCACTCATCAAAAGTCTCAATCAGTGTGGTCTTGATAGACCCGAACATCTCTGGTATCTCGGCCCAGATGGCCGTAGCCACCTCATCATGAATCATCTAGCAGAGCTCCTTATCGCTCGTACGCCCCTTGCTAGTCCTCGGTCTGTGGCGTGTCCCAACCATGATGCCTCTGAAATACAACATAAACATATCAAAGACTCGCTCAAGTATACTTGCACTCAATAACTCAACCCTACTTGCTACCTAGTACCCTAAGAATTCTTACTTGAGTTGCACACTGATATAGTGTCTTCGGTAGAACGGGCCCAATACTACCGCCCACACCGCATCAACATTCACCCCAAGTCCTCATCCCTAGGATTCCAGCTCACAAATACAAAACATCTCTCTAGCATAGACTACCCTTCGGTAAGCCTCTCATAAGCTCCTTACTGCTACATACTCGCTCTCAAGCACCTCTTAGCAATAGAAATCTCCTAGGTTAAGGAATCACAAATCAGGCCACTCTAGTCCTAACATGAATACCTAGCCTACTCTAGTATTCATAACATATCATATCATATCTCATAACACGTAATGTAAGGGTATTTTAGCAAATCACCGTTCGGGCGCTGGCTGATCGTACACACTGCCTCTTTCTACTTTCCTCAAATTCTTTTACTCTTTGGAAAAATTGTTTCTCTTTTTTTTTGTAATGTTTCTCAAATCCTCAGTTTGAGTTCAAATACACCCGAAGGTGAATCCGAATCCCTCAAACCAAATCTTTGATACCAACTTTTTGCATCGTGAAATTTCATAACAATTTTACATTTTAATTTAATTAAAATACTCCAATCACAATTCTCAAAAACATGTATCAATTGTTTTTACATAACATAAGTGCAAATCCAATTCCGTAGAATCTGAAAACATCTCCACCATAAGTGTGTATTGATCATGTCGGCGCCTTCCCTCGATCATCACTGGTACCTGAAACACATAACACGCAAACAATAAGCAATAATGCTTAGTGAGCTCCCCAAAATACCACCTATAGCACATACGACTTTGCAGGCCATAGCTCTATGGGATCTTCCGATCCAGTTGTCTCAAGGGACTTCCATCCCAAGACTCTGTTGACCTTCCGATCCATGTCATCATACTCATATCACAACATATAAGATATACAACATACATCACATTTACATCATACACATAAGACCTTCCGGTCACACATAATCACCCCATCGGGTAAGGCATAGTAAGAAGACTCACCTCAATGAAGTCGGATAAACTCTCGTGCTCAACGTCCCGACCTAGCCTCCTCCTATTATTCAAATAACATTGTCAGTCAATACTCCCCCATGATCTCATCTATACGGACTTGCTTGAAGGCCATTCTACCCTTCCCTAAACTCTCCTGTATCAGTCTTGACTAGAACCCTAAAGTCAACGAAAGTCAACGGTCAACTTTGACCCAACTCGTCGAGTGCACAAAGGTGACTCGGTGAGTCCATGTCGGTCCTCTGAATCCTTTCAGACTCTCTTGGCTCGTCGATTCTTTCTTCCACTCAATAGGTTACACCTATCACGAATCGAGGGGCAACCCTGATTCGACTCGTCGAGTCCGCTCATGGACTCGATGAGTTCATTCGATGCTCACACTCAAATGACCTTCTGAGGTTAGATTTGTTCCTCTAATCCATAGATCTAATCTTCTCAAGCTCAATAATCACGTAAAAGTTCGAACTTGATGCTCATGCAACGTCCAAATGACACTACTTGATGATTTAGCCCCAAATACAACATCCTAAGTCCATTTCTTCCATAACTCCTAATAAAGCAAGATGGAATAGGTTCTTTGGACCACTATGGATCCAGATCTGATGTCTAAACACGATAAGGGACCATATTCCCAACAAATCAACTTAATAAAGGGTATAGAAAACCCTATATCGATGAATTCTTTAACAAAACAAAAAAAGGATCGATATGCTACATTAAGAATGATGTCCTTTTCTTGCAATCCACAAATAAGCAACCTCCTTGGCCTCCTCTAAGTTGGAATCAACTTCTTCTTGCAAAAAAAATCCACAAAGGTCCAATAATGGCTTCTTCTCTCTCTCAAACGCTCAGGCACTATAAGGGTTTCTCTCAATGGTGGTAGCCGCAAATGGTGGCTATAAGGGTCCTTAAATAGGCCCCAAACCCGAGAAATTAGGGTTTCATTAAATAGCATGGACTCACTAAGTCCACGTATGGACTCGCCGAGTCCTCCATTAAATCATGCCAACACATGCGCGATCCCACTCGGCGAGTCTGAGTACCTACTCGTCGAGTCCCTCTCTAATATTCAATATAAATACTTAAAATGTGATACCTGGGAATCCATATGTTACAGAATGACAGAAGTTTACAAAAATATCCATAAGGGCTGAAGAATAGCGCTTTGACTTAACTATTGGATTAGTTATATAAGCCCATAACTATAATTGATATGTATTTGATTTTATAGTTGCATGGTCCTTTTAGGTTTCCTTCACACCGACAAACTAGACATGATGATTATTGGAGAGAAAGGTTGAATTTATTAGTTGTTATAGTAAATTGGTATATAAATTGATTTATGAATATTTTATTAGTATAATATATTAATTATAATCATATTATTAATGAGTATTTAATCAGAAATTAATTTAGATTTAATTTTGGGATTAAAGGAACTGATTAAAAGTATAGGGGCTATTTTGTAATTATTTGATAGTTCATAATTTGGGCTCATTGATCAGCCTTATTGGGGTATGCCGAAAATCCGTAGAGGATTACAGTGGATTTCTTCCAAGCCTCATTGAGGGGAGTCCACGGGCTGCTTAGTCGCTAAGCTAAGGAATTCCGGTTTCAACGTCAAAACCCTAGCTTTGGATCTAAGTCACCTCAACTATAAATAGAGACCTCACCCTATGATTTTCGACCATGCTTTTGAAACCCTAGAAGAGCCGAAACTTTGAGTAGATATCTCCTCTCTCATCTATCTCATAATAATCATCTTGCCCTAGAGTGTTTGTGAGTCATTAGAGGTACTACACTTGTGGTACTTGTTGTCAAAGCAAAAATCCTCAACGTTTCATTGTTATTACTATATAGCAATAAAGTATGTGATCTAGTGTCTCTTATGTTGATTTCAAAATTATTAGATGCATGCTAGGGTTTTTAGTTTTTGTGTTCAATGCTTGTATGTGTAATAGTGAAAACATAGATCCTAAAATGATGGTTGCATGCACACGTAGGATTGTTTGCTACGAATAAAACCCATCATTGGTATTATAGCATATGGTTTTGTTTTCAATTAGATTTGATACAATATATTGAACTTGAAAACTTAGGGTTTATGGCTTTTAAACCCTATGGCTTAGATTTTTCGCAAATTAGGGTTTCACAACCCTTGCTTCGAAAATTACTAAGGGTTTTTAAAACCTTTCCTTTGGCCTTCATATTTTTGATTTTTAGGGTTTGCCAACCGTAGAATTTTTAACAATTAGGCAAGTTTGAAAGCCTGTCCTTCCACCCCAAGATTAGATTTCGAAAAACTAGGGTTTTGGGTAGGTATTATTTTTTATAATTATCTTGTTAATTGTTTAATTGGATAACTAGAGATTTTGAATTATGCCTTCCCAAAAATTCAAAATCTAGGTGATAAGGGATTAGGTTAAATTAATTTTTTAATTTAATGGATAATCCTTATGTTATTTAACAACTTAAATTAATTGTTTAATTTAGATAATTATTAAATCAAGGTTTTTAACATTTACAATTTGAAATTCAATACTATAAATTTTAAAAAATTTTAAATTAGGTTAAAAAACCTAGTATTTAATTGTTCAAAATACACCCTTATATTATATAAAATTGAAAGTCTAATGTTATATATGTATAAGAAAAGTCAGTCTTACCGTTAGTAGGCGTCATTCACAAAGCTGGTCTATAGGCGCCGGGGGGGGGGGGGGGGTATAAGGAAATTGCCTATAATATGCCGATTAAATGGGTGTCCACTCTCACCCACCGCTTCCTTGACTAGTGGAGGGTCGTTAGTCGAATGAGTTTGATAACATATTAATTAATAAGTATAATAAAAATATAATGTAACTAAATGTTTTATAAAAATTCCCAAACTTAGTTACTTTAGGAAAATGTGAATTTGATGCTAATCCATGAAATTGCACATTTCACTTTATAAAAGTCGTTAGTGGAGCGTGTGTGGTTAATCGGTACACTAATATGAACTAATAAAGAGAGGCAATGGGTAGCTTGTAAATTATCATTGTTCAATGGAGCATGTGTGGTTAACCAGCACATTGATTAGGTGATAAATGACATCGAGAGTACCAAAGATTTAGGAATTAATTTTGCATGGTTATTCACACCTTGTTTGCATGGAAACAACATAATCAAGATTAAACATGCCATTGAATAGTTTAATGAATCAAAAAAGATCTAGGAATTACATTTAAAACCTAATTCGTTTAAACTTCGTTTTCGTGGTGAAATTGGTAAATCATCATTTACTTACCTTTAATTTATTTCCAATTAGATTACGACATATGTCTTCTGAATTGTAAATTATTTAGTTGGGTCCTAGCCTTAATATTTTATTTGAGTGTCATATTAAGGATTTTCATATCTAATCAAAACTTTTCTTTCTTCCTTTTTAGATGTCTACCTCAAACAACGCTTCTGGCTCCTCCAACAACAAAAAAGAATTGCAACTCTTCAAACACCTTCTCGCTCTTGAGCATCTGTTCCAAGGTCACATTTGATGGCACCGACTTTAATGATTGGATGCATTACATTAGGACGACCTTGCGATTCGAGGACAAGGAATATGTTCTTGAAAAAGAGTTCAACGAGATAGATGAATCTACAGCTACTACTGAAGAAATAACTGAGTATAAGGCTCACTGTAAAGATCCTACCAAAGTTTCTTTCATTATGGTGGCCACTATGACTCCTGAGCTACAACGGTTTTATGAGGAATATTGGCCTTATGAGATATGGAAGGACTTGATGGAGAAGTTGTTGGGTTTTGAGCATTCTAACACTCCTAAGTGTACATGCAACCCTAAATACCTTGGATCTATGTTTTCTCTATTATACATGCAAATATGAACATCCAAGGTATTATTCTAATCTAGCATACAAAGTATCAATATAACAAGATAGAATACATACCTCTTTAATGGTGCTTGTCTTCATGAAGCTTGAGTGCTTAGTGCCCCAAGTGTGACACCTCAAATGGTTCACACAACACCAAATACTCTTGGAAGAACTTGAGAGAATTCTATACTTCATAAAATCGGCTAGCCCTCTCTAGAATAATCTAGTCGCCGATTTTGGGAAGAATAATATCTTTATATAGTGTTACAATTAGGGTAAACCCTAATTGTCATGAATTTCCATTTCCTTGGATCCATGGGTTCAAATACACCATGGAGCATCCATGGAGCATCATATGGGTTTTGGCCCAACTAGATAATCCATGGAGCATTAGCCCACTATATAAGTATGGATGATTTACACAATCAACCCATATATTTAATTAGTCTTCTTTTGATCACTTAATTAATCCTAGATTAATTCTTGATCAATACTAATTAAATAATCTTATTATTCTTATTATTAATATACTAGAACTTATAATATATTAATAACCGTAAGTATCTTATTTCTCTCATTATAGTCTATCCAAGTGCATGATGCCATGCAACCCAAATGGACCATGCCGGGTCGGGTCAAGTCTTACCAATTATAGTTATGGACTTAGACATTAATCCAACAGTCTCCCACTTGGATAAGTCTAAAACTATTATTGCGTATGACTTCAGGAACCAACTGGCAATCGTAGCTCTCAAAAGCTTCTGTCGAACTCTTACCTTGTAGATGAACTCTGATCTTTGTCAACGACTTGTCCATTAGATAAGGGATCATATATTCCTCCATTCTAGATATCATATGGACTGAGACATGGATTATAATCATTCTCTTTGTCCATTAGTTGTTTCCCGATTTCCGATTTATGACGACTGACTAATTGAACAAATCAAATCAGTCCTGGCCCGGCCGAGCACTTCCATTTGTCATCATCAAATCATCGAGGGGCCCACAGATATCGCTTTCATCCCGAAGGTAAAAGGAATGGATAAACTTCGACTCATATGGCTTGTTCTACTACTTGTTGAATCATACACAAAGACACGTTTTATAACATCGAGTTACCAATGCGTTTCGTGTAATCAATGTACTATCAACTCATAGTAACAACTCATATCTCTAGGTTTGAAGAATATAAGATATTATCGTCTCATGATCACTCGTGATAAAATCCATGAAGTGATTCCAATGAGCGCGGGTTGAATCCAATACTCAGAACTTATGAGCACTCATGAGTGTTGTAGCCCTTTGTCCAACAACTTAGACCTCTACAAGCCAACCCATGACAGTCTTAATTCATATCTACTTCCAACATATGACCAACTGTGGATGGTTTGAATAACTTAGTCATTCCGGAAGAATAACCTAGTTTATTCGGGAAGTCAAAACATGCAAAGTGAAAGACAATAATAATTGAATCCAATATGGTCTCAGAACTTATGAGTATAAATAAAACACCTTTTATTTATCACCATATGATTACACATTATTCATTGTATATTGTTTCCGCTATCAACATTATTCTTGAATTTAAAACAATAGTTGTCCCATGCTCCACGCATGTACACTATGTTTTCTAAACACTAGTCATGCCATACACCAAGTATGCATACTATGTTTGTCTATGATCTTTACTTTGTGAACTAGATCAATTGAACATAACTTCAATGATTCTCTTTTCACACTCCCAAATCCTTACTGCAAATGCAAGAATTCCAAATTCATGTCATTTACTGAAATCTGTTAGATTCTAAACTTATATGCATCGATCCTCTTGTAATGATTATGCACAAAGTCAGAAAGACTTAACAATAATCATTACAGAGCATTCCAAAGGAGATCAAGTCCTTGGTACCATCCTTCTTGCATTAAGTTTCCTTAATCTAACACAGATTGAAAATTCTAACTTTGAAACATTTCCAGATTCCATTTCGACTATCACTTCTGAACAAGAGTTGCCTCCTTATAGATTATGTCAATATGGTCCTTCCAGAATTATCACTATACTTCCAATTGTCCTTGAGAAACCAGTCTTTGGTAAACCTTAGATTGTCCTCGACAATTGTTTAATCCTTTTAGTCATATCCAGTTCTAAACCTTTTCCCTTCTTAATGCCCTAGGCATTTGGAAAATTTTAGAAAGGATGAATATAGCACATGTAATCGGTCCTATATCCGAAGCATATGGGACACGATTCGTGATGTCTCACATAAAGACTAAACCAGTCTTTTGCTATAACATTTCCATTTCAATTTGCCAAGTTCTCATAATTCAGATTATGAAAAGGGATGCCGTAATCATAATCGAATTTAAGAACGCAAATAATGGACCCATATACAGAATTTCCTTATGTTGAGCCATTCCAACATGAAATTCATATATATCCTTGACTAAATGATTAAAACCTCACGATCTAAGCTTATAGATTTGAGATGAAGTATAATTTCCTCTCCCTTAATTATAGCAAAACAACTTTTTCCCAGTTGAAACTTTTGTTTTCTATAATTAACATTGCTAGCTTGCAATACTTATCGTAATTATCATGCTCCCACTAACATGATGATTATTAGCATAACACTTATGCTCCCACTAGCTTTGACATATACTCAGAAAGCTTGACTTCTAGAAATCAATACTTTATTGACTTTCTTACCAAAGTTCAGATTTCTGATACTAGATTTTTTTGATAAGACTTTATCAAAAACATACACCTTCCCTTAGATAGCTTATGGGTGTGTCAAAACAATTTTAAGAACTATGAAAAGGGATGCCATAATCATAGTCTTGATCGTTTTGACCTTTGCCATTTCTCACAAGTCCAAGTTAGTGTGCCGGTAAACCACACACGCTCCACTAACGACTTTGAGATCACAATTGCTATCTAGCTAAAATCTACTTAGTGGAAGTGTTTCCTCACCATCATTTTCATGAATCGGAGAGAAACCTTATGACACTTAGATTTAATGGTGTATGAGTTCCTACCCATATGAATTTGTCAAAACCATAATCACAAGACAAGGATAATGACAAATCCAAAACCATATGGATTGAACTCAATCTTAATTTCTTGCCACCTGGCAGCTCAAGGGCCTACCATTGCTTCCAAGTTGTTGTGCAACACATTGAGAACTCTAAGAACTCATATGCAAAGCCAACTTTAACTAGAATGGGCACAGAATATGTCAACATGATAGGTTATAAACCTCAAGTCGTGTGCTAGTGAAGAACTTCAGGTTTCATTCTTGATTAGTTCTTGAGAATTTCAAGACCTTTAAGATTCCCACTGTCCTCTTGACCTATAAGACTTCCTTGTCAATCATCCAAGAGATAGTGCGGATTCTAATCAAGACAAACACTTCAGACAATTGGCCTTAGGTTGTCTTTGTTTTATCCAAAACATCACAACTTACCAATTTCAAATGTACAAGAGTAGAAAACTTTTACTCTTACATTTGATAAGTGTTTTAAACCTTCTCTAAGACATGTCACTCAAATTACAATCTTGGAGTATAACTCTAAGACTTGTATTGGAACGAAGTATGACTCATCTTCTTGATTTAACCATTTCAACAATTCAAGATCCCTTCTTCTTAGTCACAAGAATGAACTAAGACTTCCTTAGAAAACTAATTTTGATATGGTTTCTTAATCATTAAGATGATCACAAAGCTGATACTAAAGTACTCTCCCATCTTTTCAGATTTGAGAAACTTTTATCCTTCTGCCTAACTTGATTCTCCTTATTCGCTCTGCCTTACATTGGAACATTTTCCAATGTCTCAGAGTTACACTTAAGCTTGTAAGTATAATCATATTTACTGAGCTTTAGTAAATTATGACGAATAGCCTTACATATTTTGTGGTGGACTTAATCAGTGCACATTTCTATGTACTCGATCCCTTAGTCCATTACTTGACTCACACATCCATGTGAATAAGTAATTAGTCTTAACTTTTCCAATACTTGAAAAGTTCTCATTCATCATGCTATACAACTTGCATGATTCCAAGTCCCGGTCTAATTGAGACTTTGGATGATGAGAATCTTTCCTTATTTGGTAAATTTAGAAATTACCACAAATGAAGGAATCAATTTCATACTTCCACTCTTGCTATTAATGGAATCATATAAGCAACAATTTTCCCTCAAATGCCATTGTAAGGATATTTTAAAATAACTAAAATCGAAATTTTTTCTTTATTTTAAAACTTTGCGGAAAACTTATCCTTACAATCCATATGAAAACTTGTTGTTATCTATTCCTAAGCAATATCTCATAACTCCTAAGAAGTAGCTCAAGAATCCGATTTTCAAACTACGCGATAGAAATCCATCTATGCGATCAGATTCAGCATATTCTTTCTTTAAGTTCCTTTACTTTTCTTTGATTCTTAAAACATTACCATGTGACCCAGTCACATCATGTATCAGGAATCTCAGAATAGAAACTTAACAGAGTTAGAGTAGTGGACTTTACCTGAAGTAGAGTCAAACTTATTGACTTTAACATCCTTAGGTAAACTTGGCAGCTTCGCAACCAATGCCCCTTCCTTTGGCAATATAAACATATGGACCCCTTGATAATGGTACACGAGACTATCACAGACTTCGACTTTTCTCTTTACCATTTGGTCAACCGAGTTGACTATGGCCGATCCCTTTCCATTGGGAAGAGAATGCTTTTTCTGTATTTCCAGTGTCACCATTGTCAATGTCCATAAAGTTTCAGGAAGTTGATCTTAACAATAGATAAGATCATTAAGGGTCTTGTCATAGTCTATTTCATAGGTGTCCCAAAGGAACTCACTATGTGACTTAGAAAGTGATTGAACCACCAACTTTCTCAAGACTTTGACACCCAACTCTCCCGGCTTGTCAATATGTGACTACATCTCCAAGATGTAACCACACCAAGACCTTGCCTTGCCATTAGGGCTTGAGTGACTTTAAACTTTTAAAGAACTTGTGGGGTAGGGAGAATAATTGGAGGAGGAGAGAGAAGTATGATATCCATGGGACATCATCTTCATTAGGAATGCTTCTTTCAAGAGATTTGGGAAGATCATAAATGTCTAAACCAGACATCTTTTGGGAGATATTCAAGATAGTTGATCTTAAAGTCCTTAATATGACACCTAATATGAAATCTTAAGGCTAGGACCCGACAGACTATTTTATAACTTAGAAGAGGTATGCCGTAATCCAAGCTATAAAACAATTTGAAGGTAGGTGAATGACGATTCACCAATTTCCACCAAGATAAACGAAATGTATTATTAGGTTTTAATTGGTTTTGAAACTCCTAGATCTTTTGAGATTCATTGAACTGTTCAATGGCATGTTTCAATCTCGAGTGTGCCCTTCAGGTTTTGTGACTGGGATGCCGAGGATCACAAAACAAGGTGTGAAGTAACCATGCAAATTACTTGGTACCCTTAAGTGTTTACCCCTCAATCGATGTGCCGGTTAACCACACACGCTCCATCGATACTATGATAAACATTAAGTTACCCTTTGCCTACCTTGTTAAATACGAGTTAGTGAGCCGGTTAACCACACACGCTCCACTAACCGACTTAAACAAAGTGCAAAGTGTAATTTCATGGATTAGCACCTTATTCACATTTTCCTAAGTAACTAAGATTGGGTATTATTTAGAGTTTAGTTACTTAGTATTTATCATTAATACTTTTAATGAAGGGAGAATTATAGTCATGTCAAACCCGATCGGCTAACGACCCTCCACCAGTCAAGCAAGCGGTGGGTGAGAGTGGACACCCATTAAGTTGCCATTTTATAGGCAACAACCTTATACCCACCTTATAGACCGGCTTCGTGAATGAGGCGTACTAGCGGTAAGACCGACTTTACTCTTATACATATATATATTATTAACTTATAATATTATAAAGTATAAGGGTTGAATTTTTCTTTTAAAATTCTAAGGGCTAACTTGGAATTAAAGTATTCATAAGAGAAAACTTTACAAATTCCAAAACTTGAGGGCAAGTTTTGAAACTATTCAAAACTAATTAATTCCATAACTTATGTATTTAAAGTAGTTTTAATCCAAAAACTCTTCAAGTTCCATAACTTGTGGACAAATTATGGAAGACTTTAAACTAATAAAGAATTAATCTTTTCTTTATTTTATAACTTATGGAATTAATTAAGGTTACATATTTTATTTATTTATTTATTAACGAAGTGACTCTTGAACCTCCATAACTTAAGGACAAGACTCTTCATCTTTTGTAACCATTGCCATCTTTTATGAGTTTTATGAGTCTTTAATGTGACTCTTCATGTAACATAAGGATAAGTTACACAAACACATTTTATACTCAACTCTTAGATTAATTTGGATTGAAAACAACTTTTTCACTCAACTTTTCTATTAATCTAAGCAACTCATAAGAACAAGATAATTCAAATCAAACTTTTTCATGTAATTAGTCTAACCTTTAAACTAATACAAAACATGAATCTATTGACAATTATCTTTGAAAATGGATTAGCATGAACATTACCACATTAAAAATAAGTTTATAAGTTCAAAAACAACTTAGGGTAATGTTCCTAGTCCATTTCTAGCCAAAAACCTCGAAGATATGCTGTCTGGGGTCCAACTCGTCGAGTGCATGAACACAACTCGGCGAGTTGGATGCATTTTGCCTTGGACTCGTCGAGTCCCTTCATGGACTCGGCGAGTCAGCTGGGCTGACAGCATAAAAACTCGATTTTTCAGCTTCTATTGCAGGTATAACAAGAAAACAAGCCTAGGCTCTGATACCACTGTTGGGTTTTGAGCATTCTAACACTCCTAAGTGTACATGCAACCCTAAATACCTTGGATCTATGTTTTCTCTATTATACATGCAAATATGAACATCCAAGGTATTATTCTAATCTAGCATACAAAATATCAATATAACAAGATAGAATACATACCTCTTTAATGGTGCTTGTCTTCATGAAGCTTGAGTGCTTAGTGCCCCAAGTGTGACACCTCAAATGGTTCACACAACACCAAATACTCTTGGAAGAACTTGAGAGAATTCTATACTTCATAAAATCGGCTAGCCCTCTCTAGAATAATCTAGTGGCCGATTTTGGGAAGAATAATATCTTTATATAGTGTTACAATTAGGGTAAACCCTAATTGTCATGAATTTCCATTTCCTTGGATCCATGGGTTCAAATACACCATGGAGCATCCATGGAGCATCATATGGGTTTTGGCCCAACTAGATAATCCATGGAGCATTAGCCCACTATATAAGTATGGATGATTTACACAATCAACCCATATATTTAATTAGTCTTCTTTTGATCACTTAATTAATCCTAGATTAATTCTTGATCAATACTAATTAAATAATCTTATTATTCTTATTATTAATATACTAGAACTTATAATATATTAATAACCGTAAGTATCTTATTTCTCTCATTATAGTCTATCCAAGTGCATGATGCCATGCAACCCAAATGGACCATGCCGGGTCGGGTCAAGTCTTACCAATTATAGTTATGGACTTAGACATTAATCCAACAGAAGTACCATCACATATCATGTCAAGAAAGGTATAAGATAGTCAAGTCATTCATAACCAACATGATAAAGGATGGAGAGTCCGCCACGATCCACTTGCAGCGAATGCAATGCTATATGGATCGTTTGTTGAAACTCAATGTAAATTTCAATGAGGAATTGGCTATTGACATAGTCTTGCACACATTTCCTTCTTGTTATGATTAGTTCGTCATGACTTATCATTTGAAAAATGAGGAAGTGACGTTGAGCCAGCTCCAAAGCTTGCTAAGAACTGCTAAGAATGGAATGAATGGAAAGAGTGTTTCCTCTACTCCTATTGTTGCTACTCCACTATTGGACATAGGACAAGGGAAAGGGAAGAAGTGGAAAGCCCCCTCAAAACAGAACTAGAAGGGAAAGTCCCATGTCGAGTCGTCTAGTAATGACCCTAAAGGAAAAGCTAATTTCGATGCTCTTTCAGCCTCAGATCCTAAGGAGGCCACATGCTTCTATTGCCAAGACAAGGGGCATTAGAAAAGAAGCTTCCCCAAATAATTGCATGATATTAAGGACGACAAGACCAAGGCTACATCGGCCGGTATTTACATTGTTCTGTCTAAAACTCATCACTTTCTAATTCTGGGGTCCTTGAAACAGGATGTAGCTTTCACATTTTCTCTGAATTGCAGGGACTAAAAGAATGTAGGGATGTGGATTATAGGAATATGAACCTGATAATGGTCAATGGGAGATTGTCACCTGTTACCAAAATCGGCATTATTCTTTAGTTCTTAATACTAGGTTGTGTTTAGACATAAAGAATTGTTGCTACTCGTCAGAAATGATGATGAATGTTATTTCCTTTCATGGTTTGTACAGACAACATTTTAGATATTCATTTGACAATGAGAATGGATCTATTCAAGGGTATTATAATGGTGTATTTGATTTTAAAGCATTAGCTTGTGATGGTGTATATGAAACTGTGATGGTTGTAGACAATTTAGGAAATAGTGTGTTGCAAATTGATTTGTCTAATGGTTTAGAAAAATCATGCTTGTGGCATTGTCGTCTTGGACATGTCAAAAATAAGAGCATTGCCTTACTCCAAAAGGATGGAATGTTGGATTCATTTGACCTAAGGCCAGATGATACATTCGACTCTTGTTTGCTTGGAAAGATAACTAAATCACCTTTCACTAGTACTTGTGAATGAGGTGAAGGATTTGTGGATCTCATACACATGGATGTGTGTGGGCCCTTCAGATCCACCATACTGGATGCAAATCGATTTTATGTGACTTTTACCGATGATTATAGCAGATATGGATATATCTACTTAATGAAGAACAAGGCAGAAACCTTTGAAAAGTTCAAACAGTTCAAACATGAAGTTAAAAATCAATTGGGCTGGAAGATCAAGATGCTCAGATCTGTTAGGGGTGGTTTATCGTAGTATTTAGTTCCACAACTACGTCAAGGAATGTGGAATTTTTTGACAACCAACACCTCCTAGGACACCATCGCTTAATGGTGTAGATGAGAGGTGTAATCGAACCTTGTTGGACGTGGTTCGTTCCTGGATGAGTCGCGCTTCACTTTTAATCTCATTTTGGGGGAATGCCTTAGAGACTGCCACCCATATTCTAAATGTAGTCCCAACAAAGAAGGTTGCCAAAACACGTCATGGGATGTGGACAGGGAAGGTTCCCTAATTGGCACATGTCAAGGTTTGAGGTTGTGAAGCTTTCATTTGATGAGAGACTTACGACAAGCTTGAACCTCGAAGTGAGCAATGTATTTTCATCGGCTACCCGCAAAAGTCATTTGGATATTTTTCTACATCCCTAGTGAGAACGTGGACTTTGTAGCACGAAGGGGAGTCTTTCGTGTGCGCGCGCGAGAGTGTGTGTGTGTGTGTGTGAGAGAGAGAGAGAGAGAGAGAGTACCTATGAAAAGAGGAAAGTGGGGTACAATTGATCTTGAAGAAATTCAAGAGTCAAGCGATGAAGGAACCTATAACACTAGCGCTCAACTCGAGGGAGAAATTCATATTGAACCCATTGACGAGTCATTACCTCTTAGACATTTCTCTTAAGTTAGAATGATACTAGAGTTTTATGGTTTCCATATAATTACATATGGTGATACGTTTATCAATGATAATAGACTGGTATATTTGGATAAGCCTTCTAACTATAAGGAAGCCATGGTTGGCCGTGAGTCGGCTAAATGTAAAGAGGCAATAGACAACGAGATCCAGTCCGTGTATGAAAATAATGTTTGGAACTTTGTTGATAATGTACCATGTCAAAAGAAAGTTGGGTGCAAGTGGAACTTCAAGAAGAATATCGACATGGATGGAAAGGTACACACATTCATGGCACGACTAGTTCTGAAGGGATTTACTCAAACTCCATGGGTTGACTATGATGAGACCTTCTCACCAGTGACTAAGATCAAATTTATTAGGCTCATGCTACCCATAGTTGTGTTTCATGATTATGAAATTTTTTATATTGATGTCAAAACCGGTTTCCATAATGGAAAGTTGTCTGAGGATGTTTATATCAGTCAGCCAGAGGGTTTTGTGGATGCTAGGTACCCTAATAGAGTATGTAAGCTTAAGAAATCAATCTATGTATTGAAACAAGATTCTCGCAGATGGAATCTTTGCTTCGATGAGAAATTCAAAGGATTTGGTTTCTCTCAGAGTGAAGATGACACCTATGTATATGTCAAAGCTAGTTGGAGTATGGTCAACATTTTTGTATTGTATGTTGGTGACACACTACTCTAGGAAACGAAGTTCCAACCTTACAGGAAGTCAAATTCTGGCTTGGAAAGTTTTTTACTATGAAGGATTTGGGAGAGGCTACTTATATTCTAGGAATAAGGATTCTAAGGAATTGGAGTAGAAGGCTAATAGGACTTAGTAAAAGTACTTACCTGGATAAGGTGCTAAAGCATTTTCGCATGGGGAATTCCAAGAAGGGAGAGTTCCATATGCTTCTACCATTGGATCAATCATGTATGCTATGGCATGTACTCTACCTGATGTGGTTGTTACTTTGAGCATGGTTAGTCGATATCAGGGAAACCCGGGTAAGGCTCACTAGATAGTGGTTACGAAACAATCTTAAGTATTTGCAAAGAACTAAGAACTGGGTCCTTGTGCTTGGTGGTAGTGATGACTTAAGAGTTACTGGGTAGAGTGATTCTAGTTTTCTGACAGGCAGTGTGACATCCTAAATTTCACTGCCATAAAAGACTGATTTGTTTATGATTTATTTGAAAATCAGAGTATCCTTTTAAAGAAAAATGTTGCAGAATTTGTTCCTAGAATAACATCATAAATACATAACCAAAGCATTTCCGAAGACATGTATTTTATTAATTTTAAAACATTGGGGTGTCATCAACAATACATAAACATAAGCATAAACAGACCATACATTCATTTACACTATTAATCTAGATCTATTTTAATCCCCCACTCTAATGTAGCTTCATATCGATGCTTGTGATACAAATAAACTGAGTGGGTCAGGTTGGGAAACCTAGTAAGTGCATAGGGATTTCAATCTTACAATGTTATATCACACACACACACACACACACACACACACATATATATATATATATATATATAAGTTTTAGATCTCACAACATATACAATTTAACCTCATACAAGCAATTTTTACCCCAAACCGTCGATCCTTACAATGACACGATCTATACTCTCGAATGTAAAATTAACCTCTTTTCCTAATCCATACTCCCAGATCTGAAATTATCCTCTTTACCTAATCCATACTCCCAGATCTAAAATTAACCGCTTTACCTAATCTATACTCCCAGTTCGAAAACTAACCTCTTTATCTAATCAATACTCTCGGATCTAAAATAAATCTATTTACCTAATTCATACTCCTGTATCTAAAATCAACCTCTTTACCTAATTCATACTATCAAATATAAAATCAACCTCTTTACCTCATACTCCTGGATCTAAAATTTACCTCTTTACCTAATCCATACTCCCAAATCTAAAATTAACCTCTTTACCTAATCCATACTCTCAGATCTAAAATTAACCTCTTAACCTAATCCATACTCTCGGATCTAAAATTAACCTCTTTACTTAATTGATACTTACAGATCCAAAATTAACCCTTTTACCTAATCCATACTCCCCGATCTAAAATTAACCTCTTTACCTAATCCATACTACCGGATCAGGTATGTCTAATACGTGCTCCCAGATCAATAACTAGGCCCATTCCATACACTCAGACTAGGGACAAGTGACTACGTCTAATCCATGCTCCTGGATTAATGACAAATAACTATGTCCTCTCCATACTCTTGGACGAAGGAAAGACGACTAAGTCTAATCCATGCAATCGAATCAATGAAAAGTTTTAAAGTTCTACCCTCCATGTATATTTCATTCATACTCAGATGGGGATACTACCCAATATTTCTCTTAATTAATTTAGGCTTACTCTGTATCGTAATTCATCATATATTCTCATATAAGCTCTTAACATGTATTTTAGGAAATATCAAATATTTCACACACAAACATATATTTAGTACTTTAATCAGTACTTGTATTAAAATCATGTTCATGAAAATGACTATGCACTCACTTGTTAAAGTTATGATAACAATCTCTAGTAGCGCTTCACTTTTAACAATTCTATTTTCCTTCGGTGAAACCTAGTATCATTACCGCTACATTTTAGGATAGTATTTATAGTGTCAATTTACGAGCGATATCATTATACAAGTGTTAAACAATAATTTTCAACCACTATGTATAGATAAGGGCCCATGAAACACTAGAGGGCAGGACCATTTTGGCATTATAGAACTTCTGAAATCCAACAACACTATGCGACAGTTCAAACCAGATTCCCCGTACCATGAGTAGTTATAATATATTATAATAATACTTTGTATATTATATTTTATAATATATTTATTGTTTATAAGTTCATAATAACAATATTGATCTTATATATAAGCTATACTTAAAGTAGGGTAAGCATATCTCACTTACCGAGGGTTTGGCTAGGAACTAGGCTCTACGGGGTAGAGCTTCCAAGCTGACAAGATCTTTTTGTAAGAACCTGTGGGTGTTTTGGGGCTTTCCTCTAGGATTTGGAGGTTACTAGGACTATGGGAGGGTTTTCGAAGGCTTAGAGAGAAGTTATAGAAAGACGTGAAGGGGTTTTGGTGTGAAAAATGAAGGCACTCTCGCATGGTATTTATATGTTGGAATTAGGTCAAACTTTTTGAGTTTTGGTTTGCACCTTACCGAGTTGGTACCGCATGTCACCATCTGGCGGCAGATCATGGAGAGAAAGCAATGTCACACCCCGAAAACCGAAGGCGGAAACATTTCTGTGGTCGACTCCACGTTGAGTATCAAATCCAATGCACATAGTAAGTAAAGTAAAACAACCATTACATTACATAAGAAAAGTTTTATAGTTGTTTCAAAAGTAAAGTTTGTACAGTTGTGATACATAGTATATATAAACAAAATGAAACGGATCTTCATGTACTTCGTCTTCTGATCAAAAGGGATCTTCGGATACCTGTTCTAACGCTGACCTGAGAACACAAGCGGTTTAAAAATCAGCATAAAGCTGGTGAGTTCATAAGCGGTTTTTGGTTTGTGAAAATGTCAAGTTTCCTTTCTGTTTCTGAAATGTTATGTATACCAAGAAAATCCTGTATTGCTTAAAAGTTGGTTATTGTTTCACAAATGTAAAGTATAGTAAGTTTGTACACTGAAAACATGTCTGCTCATGTGAAAATGTATAGTTGGTTATCCGACTTGTTAAACTGTTCTGTTTACTTATCATGTATTCCCAGGAAAGTCCCATACTTTCCTTATTGTATATTACCAATTGTAAAAGATGCAATGTTATCCAGTTTGTTACTCTTTCTAGTTATGTTAGTGTTACCCAGGAAATCCCCATGCTTTCCTGCATGTTGGTTTCCAATGTGAGTGATGTAAAACATGTAAAAGATGTAAACGTGGTTAGGTTCCATGTTTCCCCCAGGAAAGTCCCATACTTTCCTGAATGTTGATTACTATACGTGAAAGATGCAAAAGATGTAAATGATGTATAAGTGGTTTATTATTACTATAAGTAAATCTCTGTTATCCTAATTGCGAGTTCCATAAGCATACGATAGACTAAAACCTCTGGCAATAAGTAGTCCACATGTGGCAATAAGTAGTCCACATACTTATGACTTTCGTCACCCTTGAACCATTTCAGTTCGGCTGTAGCTAGCAGCCAGGTGTGGGGTAGTCAGCCCCATATAGATCTATACACTCAAGTCACGCTCTCTAAATACCAAAGATTCTGGTTACGGGTGTAGTCCTCCACTCGCGTATCTCTGTGGAGTGTTCGCCGAGGACATGTCTCCAATCATACAGGATTAACAAATTTACTAGTAATAATGTGATAGTCCTCCACTCTCGTATATATGTGTAGTGTTACCGAGGACAAAATAGTGTACATGTATTATATTCAAATGTCCAATGTCATGCTTTTAACTGATAAAATGTGGAAAACCATTTGTGAAATATATGTAAAATATAACAGTTTAAAGACCTATTTCACAAATATATGTTACGTGATCTGCATGTTCAAATGGTTATCAGTTCTGGTAATCAGTAGTAAAAGAATATGAAATATGAAACACACGTTTGAAAACATGTTTTGAGTACAAGAATTCCCTTGTACTTTGCTTGTGTTCCCCCTGAAAACAGTGAAAACAGTGAAAAAGGGTAGGGGTATGAACTCACCGGACTCGGAAATGTGTCGGTTTTGAATACTAGACGTTGGTTCGGGGTTTGATTACTCTCGATGTCCCTATGTAAAGTGAAATAATGTCCATATATATTCAATTAGGGATACATTCAATAATTATATGGAACATTACACTCCAACGAGGTTAAACACCTCAAAACGAGCGTTTGGAGTGACCCGGGTGACATCTTCGGACGTGTAATGGAACTAGGGACTTGGGACTTGAGTTTAATCCCCAAGAGTAAACATTTTAAGGAGTTTACAGCCATAAAACACACACATACATGAGTTTACGGCCGTAAACTCATGTGGGTGTGATTTTGAGTGTTTAATGGCTTAAATGGACATGGGGATTGTTGGAATGGATTTCTAAAATGCCATGGAATGGATTACATGAAATTATATCACTTAAAAGGGAGTTTATGGCCACACCATAAGAGTTTACGGCCGTAAACTCACCCATGGACAAGAAAAATGGTTTTAAACTACAAACGACAATCACATGTGATTCTAGTTAACTTTCCAAGCCTTGTTATGAATTTAGTGATGGGTTTTGAGCATTCTAACACTTCCTAAGTGTACATGCAACCCTAATAACCTTGGATCTATGTTTGTCTAATTTGTCATGCAAAGTTGATTTCCAAGGTTATATTCCTATCTAGCATACATGGGGAACAATTTTAACATAAAGTATAGATAGAATAACTTACCTTGTTGTTGCTTGTGTTCCTTGAAACCTTGTGAGCCTAGCACCCCAAGTGTGATGCCTCAAATGCTTCACACAACACCAAATGCTCTTGGAAGAACTTATGAGAGAATACTCACTTCACAAAATCGGCCAAGCCCTCTTGATTCTTAGTGTGTAACCGATTTGGGAGGAGATCATGTTACTTATATAGTGTTGACACATCTAGGGTTAAACCCTAAAGTGTCATGACTCTTCATTTCCATGATCCATGGGTTTGTAACTCCCATGGAGCATCCATGGAGCATCCTATGGGTGGAACCCAACTTGATGATCCATGGAGCCTTTTAGCACACTATACAAGATATGGATGATTTACTTAATCAACCCATATATTCAATTAGTTATCTTTTGATCACTTAATTAATTCTAAATTAATTCTTGATCAAACTAATCAAATAACATTATTAATATATTAGAACTTATAATATATTAATAATCTCCAAGCGTTATTTCTCTCATTTAGTCTATCCAATTGCATGGTGCCATGCAACCCAAATGGACCATGCCGGGTCGGGTCAAGTACATACCAGAAATAGTTATGGACTTAGACACCTTATCCAACAGTCTCCCACTTGGATAAGTCTAGTAACTATTACTGCAAGTATGACTTCAGGAACCGATCGGCAATCGTAGCTTTTTACAAGGTTTCTCGAAACTTGAGAAGATGATGGTACGCCATTTAAGATAAGTGATCATATAATCCTCTGTTCTAGATATCAGTCGGACAAATACATGGAACAATGTCTTACTTATTGTCCAACATTTGTTTCCCGATTTTCGATTTGTTTGACAAAGAACTTTATTGAACACATCAATTTAGTTCTGACCGGGCCCGGTACATAGGTCAAAACAAAATCATCGAGGGGCCCAGATATCAGCTTCTAATCCAAGAAGGAATAGATAAACTTCGACTCATATGTTTGTTCTACTACTTATTGAATTACACACAAGAGCACGATTTTATAACATCGAGTTACCAATGTGTTTTTCGTACAATCAATGCATAACCAACTCGTAAGTAACAAATCATATCTCTAGGTTTAAAGACTTATATGATATTACCGTCTCACGATCACTCGAGATAGAATTCCATGAAGTGATTCCAGTGAGCGTGGGTTGAGTCCAATGCTCAGAACTTATGAGTACTCATGATTGTTGTAGCCTTGTCCCAGACCTCTACAACCAAACATGACAGTCTTGATTCATACCTACTTCCGACATATGACCGACTGTGGAGGTTTGAATAATATGTTATGCCAAACAAAATTATTCTGGAAGTCAAAACATGCAAAAGAAATATAGTAAACGATCGACAAGAGATAGTAACACTTTACTCATAAATAAAACACTTTTATTCATCATCAAATGTCAATTACACTTTACAAATTTCGAGGTTATCTAACTACTAAATCTAATATCATCCTTCAGCCCTATGCTCCGAGCATGTTGGAGATGCTTAACCCGAGTCAGTCCCTTCGTGAGGGGATCTGCCGGATTCTCATCTGATGATACCCTCTTTGCCACGAGGAGTCCTTCTTCGATCCGATGTCTGATGAAATGGTATTTTCTGTCGATGTGTCTGGATCTCCCGTGATCCCTTGGTTCCTTGGCTAAGGCAACAACACTTTCACTATCACAGAAAATTTCCATTGGCTCTTTAATAGCTGGTACAACTCCAAGGTCTCCAATGAAGTTCCTCAGCCATAAAGCCTCCTTTGCCGCTTCGCTAGCTGCAATATACTCTGATTCACAAGTAGAATCTGCCACTGTCTCTTGCTTGGAACTCTTCCAAGAAATTGCTCCTCCATTTAGGGTAAAGACCCAGCCCGACTGAGAGCGGAAATTATCCCTATCAGTCTGGAAGCTAGCATCACTATACCCTACAACTCTCAAGTCATCACTCCCACCGAGGGTAAGGACCCAGTCCTTAGTCCTTCGTAGGTACTTGAGAATATTCTTTACCGCAGTCCAGTGTGCCTTGCCAGGGTTCCCCTGAAACCGGCTAACCATGCTCAAGGCAAAGGCTACATCAGGTCGAGTACACGTCATAGCATACATGATCGATCCTATAGCCGAAGCATAAGGTACTCGACTCATTTCTGCTATCTCAGCCTCAGTGCTAGGGCTTTGTGTCTTACTCAGCTTGGCGCTACTCTGGATGGGTAACTCTCCTTTCTTGGAGTCTTGCATTCTAAATCTCTTCAGAACCTTTTCCAAGTAGGTACTTTGACTAAGTCCAATTAGTCTTTTACTCCGATCTCTCAGGATCCTTATTCCCAAAATATAGGCAGCTTCACCAAGGTCCTTCATAGCGAAACACTTTCCAAGCCAGGACTTTACTTCCTGCAGGGTTGGAACGTCGTTTCCTATGAGTAGTATGTCATCCACATACAATACCAAAAAGCTAACTATACTCCCACTAGCCTTGACATATACACAAGATTCATCTTCACTCCTAGAAAAGACAAATTCCTTGACCTTTTCATCAAAGCAAAGATTCCATCTGCGAGGTGCTTGCTTTAAGCCATAAATGGATTTCTCAAGCTTACACACTCTATTAGGGTACTTGTTGCTGACAAAACCCTCTGGCTGACTCATGTAAACATCTTCAGCCAACTTCCCATTAAGGAAAGCGGTTTTGACATCCATTTGCCAAATTTCATAGTCATGAAATGCGGCTATGGCTAACAGAACCCGAATAGACTTAATCTTGGCTACCGGAGAAAAGGTCTCATCATAGTCCACTCCAGGAATTTGAGAGAAACCCTTTGCAACCAGTCTAGCCTTATAAGTGTGTACTTTACCATCCATGTCGGTCTTCTTCTTGAAGACCCATTTGCACCCTACAGTCTTTCGACCTGGTACATTCACAACCAAGTTCCAAACTTGATTGTCATACATGGATTGTATCTCGCTATCCATAGCCTCTTTCCATTTGGTAGACTCGGGGCCCGCCATGGCTTCCTCGTAGCTGTTAGGGTCATCTTGACTTACTAGTGTCTCATCACTAATAAGTGTCTCACCTTCTGCAGTAATATAGAATCCATAGTAATGCTCAGGTGCACTCCTAACTCTCGTGGAACGCCTCAGAGGTACAGATTCGTCAATTGGCTCAACAGGAGTTTCCTCCTCAAGTTGAGGGCTAGAGTTTGAAGTTCCTTCACCACTTGACTCTTGAATTTCTTCAAGATCAACTTGCCTCCCACTGTCTCCTTGGCTTATAAACTCTCTTTCTCGAAAGACTCCTCTTCTTGCTACAAAGACCACATTGTCACTAGGTCTGTAGAAGAGGTAACCAAAGGATTGCTGTGGGTAGCCGATGAAAATACACCTCTCGCTTCGGGGTTCGAGCTTATCATGAGTCTCGCGTCTCACGAAAGCCTCACAACCCCAAATCTTGATGTGGTCTAGTTTAGGTACTTTACCAGTCCACATCTCGTGAGGAGTTTTGGCAACTTTCTTTGTAGGGACTAGATTAAGGATATGGGCGGCAGTCTCTAAGGCATACCCCCAGAATGAGATTGGTAGCGAAGCTCGACTCATCATGGAACGAACCATGTCCAACAAGGTTCGATTACGCCTCTCAGCCACACCATTCAACTGCGGTGTCCTGGGAGGTGTCAATTGTGAGACAATCCCACATTCCTTTAGCTAGTCGAGGAACTCTGAACTAAGATACTCACCACCTCGATCGGATCGAAGCATCTTAATGTTCCTGCCCAATTGATTCTCGACTTCCTGTTTAAATTCCTTAAACTTCTCGAAAGTCTCTGACTTATGCTTGATTAAGTAGACATATCCATATCTACTGTAATCATCAGTAAAAGTCAAATAATAACGATTAGCATCCCTTGTGGCATGTTTGAATGGTCCACACACATCCGTGTGTATAAGGTCCAACAAATCTTCACCCCTTTCACACGAGCCTGTGAAGGGTGACTTTGTCATTTTTCCAAGTAAGCATGATTCGCAACTATCATTTGACTTTAGGTCAAACGACTCCAAGACTCCATCCTTTTGGAGTTGGCCTATGCGTTTCTTGCTTATATGTCCAAGACGACAGTGCCATAATGATGCTTTATCCAAGTTATTATTATTAGGAGAATCAATACACAAAACATTATTTCCTGAGTTATCTACAATAGATACAGCTTCATACACACCATCACAAGGTAATGCTTTAAAATAAAGTACATTATTAAAGAAAGCATTAATCGAACCAACTTCATTATCAAACGAAAAGGTGAAACCTTGTTTGTACAATGCATGAAAGGAAATAATATTTCTTGCCATTTCTGGCGAATAACAACATTTATTCAAATCTAAATTTAACCCACTACTTAGCGATAAAGTATAAACTCCAATCTTGGTGACAGGTGTAACTTTCCTATTCCCCATGATTAAGTTTATTCTTCCTTGCTCCACATTCTCACTTCTTCCTAGTCCCTGCAAGTCGCAACAAATATGAATACCGCAACCTGTATCAAGGACCCAAGATTTCGAATGGGGTGAGTTATTAGAAATGATAGTGTAAATACCTGCATGGTTGGGTTTGACTTTCCTATCCTTTACATCTTGTTGGTACTTTGGGCAGTTTCGCTTCCAATGAGCTTTTTCATGGCAATAGAAGCATTCAGCCTCTTTTGGGTCAGAAGAAGGAGTAATGAAACCTTTCTTGGTTCCACTTGAAGAAGAGCCATCAAGGTTCCGAGCCTTGGTACCCTTTGAAGATCTCTTTCTCTTCCTCCCTCGACTCTGCCCGATTGCCATGACCGGAGTTGAGTCTGGAGTAGGAGTGATAGCAACCAACTTCCCCTTAAGATCTGTTTCTGCGGTCTTGAGAAGTCCCTGAAGTTTGCTGAGGGTGACCTCTTCCTTGTTCATATGATATGTCATGCGGAATTGATCATAGCACGATGGTAAGGAGTGCAAAATGATATCTATTGCAAGCTCCTCAGGGAAGTTCACATTGAGTTTCAGCAAACGATCCACATACCTTTGCATTTTCTGCATGTGGCTCGTGACGGACTCTCCGTCCTTCATCATGGTTGTTATCATGGAGCAGATGACTTCGTACCTCTCTTGTCGTGCACTTTGATGGTATCTTTCCATCAAATCTTGGTGCATTTCATAAGGGTAGAAATCTTCATAAGACTTTTGGAGTTCAGCTGTCATGGTGGCTAACATGATGCAAGCCACCTTGGTTGCATCTCTTTCATGAGTATGAAAGTCAGTGATCTCCTGCGGAGTTGCAGTGGACTCGTCAATTTCCTTAAGCTCCTTGTCAAGGACATATTCTTTGTCCTCGTAGCGGGTAATCATCCTGATGTTTCTGATCCACTTATTGAAGTTGGATCCATCAAAGGTGACTTTCCCACACAAACTCATAAGAGTAAAGGAGCCATTAGGATTCGAGCCAGAAGCATTGTTTGAAGACATCTGAAAGAGAAGAACAAGTTTAGTTTAGATTTAAGAGAGTCCTTAATAAAACACCCAAATGTAATATTAAGGCTAGGATCCAATCACAATATAATATAACTTAGAAGAGGTATGCCGTAATCTAAGCTATACCATATTTGAAAGGTAGGTGAATGACGATTCACCAATTTCCACCACGAAAACCGAAATATTAGATATTTAGTTTTTGTTGGTTTTAGAAATTCCTAGATTCTTTGAGATCCAATGAACTTTTCAAAGTCATGTTTCAATCTCGGGAGTGCCCTCCAGGTTTTGTGACTGGGATGCCGAGGATCACAAAACGAGGTGTGAAGTAACCATGCAAATCACGTGGTACCCTTAAAGTTTATCACTCAATCGATGTGCCGGTAAACCACACACGCTCCACCGATACTATAATAAACCTTAAGTCACCCTTTACCTACCTTGTTAAGTCCAAGTTAGTGTGCCGGTTAACCACACACGCTCCACCAACGACTTAGACAAAGTGTAAAGTGTAATTTCATGGATTAGCACCTTATTCACATTTTTCCTAAAGTAACTAAGATTGGGAATTTAATAAACATTTAGTTACTTTATTATATTCATCATACTTTGAATGAGAATTTATAAGTCCTTGTCTTACCCGTTCGGCTGACGACCCTCCACCAGTCAAGCAAGCGGTGGGTGAGAATATTCACCCATTAAGTCACCATTTTATAGGCAACAACCTTATACCCACCTTATAGACCGGCTTCGTGAATGAGGCGTACTAGCGGTAAGACGACTTTATTCTTATACATATATATATAATTATTAAATTATCATAATATAAGTATAAGGGTTGAATTTTAACTTTTAAAATTCTAGGGGTTGGAACTTAAAGTTTTAACTTAACTTTACTTGTTCCAAAACTTGAGGGCAAGTTTTGTAACTTTCAAAACTTTTCATTTCTTGTAACTTATGAGTTTAATAGAGTCATAAAATGAAGACTCTTCATTTTTTATAACTCTTGTGTTTTCTTAATGGTTTTAACTCAAGTGTGACTCTTGGTTTTTCCATAACTTAAGGATAAGTTATGGACTCCATTAAAACACATTATGATCAAGAATTAAACTACCAAATAGGTTACAAATAATTCCTATGATCATCTAAAACATCGTAAGAACAAGAACATGAATATGAACACAATCAAAAATTACATAAAACTTTGTAATTTTTGATAACTAGTTGTTGTAAATGAATTAGCAAGACATTACACCACCAAAAACAAGTTTACATTTACTAAAACAGTTTAGGGTAATGTTTCTAATTCATTTTCCAGCAACTGAATCGAAATTCTGCACTCATTCGACCCTACTCGCCGAGTGCATGAACATGACTCGCCGAGTTGGTTGAAGATACACATGGACTCGATGAGTCCCCCCTATAGACTCGACGAGTCCATTCGCAGACAGCAAATTTCCGATTCTGTTTTCAACTTTTAAGCACAAATAAGAACAAACAAGCCTAGGCTCTGATACCACTGATGGGTTTTGAGCATTCTAACACTTCCTAAGTGTACATGCAACCCTAATAACCTTGGATCTATGTTTGTCTAATTTGTCATGCAAAGTTGATTTCCAAGGTTATATTCCTATCTAGCATACATGGGGAACAATTTTAACATAAAGTATAGATAGAATAACTTACCTTGTTGTTGCTTGTGTTCCTTGAAACCTTGTGAGCCTAGCACCCCAAGTGTGATGCCTCAAATGCTTCATACAACACCAAATGCTCTTGGAAGAACTTATGAGAGAATACTCACTTCACAAAATCGGCCAAGCCCTCTTGATTCTTAGTGTGTAACCGATTTGGGAGGAGATCATGTTACTTATATAGTGTTGACACATCTAGGGTTAAACCCTAAAGTGTCATGACTCTTCATTTCCATGATCCATGGGTTTGTAACTCCCATGGAGCATCCATGGAGCATCCTATGGGTGGAACCCAACTTGATGATCCATGGAGCCTTTTAGCCCACTATACAAGATATGGATGATTTACTTAATCAACCCATATATTCAATTAGTTATCTTTTGATCACTTAATTAATTCTAAATTAATTCTTGATCAAACTAATCAAATAACATTATTAATATATTAGAACTTATAATATATTAATAATCTCCAAGCGTTATTTCTCTCATTTAGTCTATCCAATTGCATGGTGCCATGCAACCCAAATGGACCATGCCGGGTCGGGTCAAGTACATACCAGAAATAGTTATGGACTTAGACACCTTATCCAACATTTAGAACACCATTAAACATACTTTTAGGAGTTTACGGCCTAGAGGCATGTTCTATGGCCATAAACTCTTCTATACCCATGAAAAGTTAGTTTTTGATGCTTAAAACAATCACGTGTGATTCTAGAAATTTATGCAAGCCATTAGTGTGAATTTGATGCATCCTTTAACAAGTTTTATGAGTTTACGGCCAAGGGTATGTTCCTAGGCCGTAAACTCCTATAAATGACATTTTTGATGTGTTTCAAACCCTTAAACTATTTTTAGATGCATCTAGATTTTACCACAAGGCCATTGGTTGAGTTTCAAGGCATTTGGGCATGACTTAAGGCACTTAATCCCCATTTAAGAGGAGTCTACGGCCCAAGAAGGTGTCTTGGCCGTAAACTCTCTTTTGTCCCATATAATTCATGTTTAATGTGTTTCAAGTCCCAATTAGCAAGCCTTAATGTCATATCTAAGTCCCAACTATGATTTGGAAGGGTAATTTGGCTCAAAAACCCCATGTTGAGGAGTTTACGGCCCAAGCATGATCCTTGGCCGTAAACTTATGTTCTTGGTCCCAAAACATAATTTAAACATCAATTTGAAGGCTAAAGAGGTTGAATAACAAGTTAGGGGTGTTACCTCTTTGATTGGAAGCCTTTAATCTTTGTTTTGGACCTTTGATTATGGATGAGGAGAGAGGTTGGGAGTGTTCTATAAGAAAATGACCAAAGGCATCAACTAGAGTCCTAAAACACTTTATATAGTGTCTAAGTTTTGGACACGGTGGAATTCTACCCAATACCGGCGTTAGACGAGGCTTTTGGTCGTACCCGATTAGGTTGTCGTAACCCGATACGGTAAATTCTAGAAATATTCCGATCACTAAAGTTGGGTGTTAAAATGATTTCTAAATGTATTATGACACCCATTAAGTCATTTTAAATATGTACCAGTTAATGACTTAATTAAACGGAAGATCAGAGATCGAATTTGGAAACGACTATTGGTTGCGTGAATTCTATTGCGAAAGAGTTACAAGAATGAGACGGAAATTTCGGGTTGTTACATTATCCCCCCGTTAAAGGGAATTTCATCCCGAAATTCAAAGTTTAAAACACAAGACAAGGTACAAATCATGGATCTGGAAAGAGTTGTGGATACTTTTGTTTCATTGAATCTTCCCGTTCCCAAGTGAATTTCGGTCCCTGCTTGGCATTCCAACGAACCTTCACTAATGGGATACGACTTTGCTTTGTATGTTTGACTTCTCGATCCATGATTTTGATCGGTTCCTCCACAAAGTTGAGGTTTTCATTGATCTCGATCTCGTCTATGGGAATCGTTAGGGTTTCATCGGATAGGCACTTTTTGAGATTTGAAGCATGGAAGACAGGATGAATGTTACTGAGTTCGTGAGGTAAACTAAGTTTATAGGAAACTGGACGGATCCTGGAGAGGATCTTGAAGGGTCCAATGTACCTTGGATTAAGTTTCCCACGCTTACCAAAGCGTACAGTGCCTTTCCAGGGCTAGACCTTCAACATGACACAGTCTCCAACCTGGAATTCTAGCGGTTTCCGACGGTTATCAGCATAACTCTTTTGGCAATCTCGTGAGGCATTCAGTTGGTTATGGATTTGAACGATCTTTTCGCTGGTTTCGCGGATGATTTCAGGACCAGTGAGAGCACTGTCGGGGACTCGACTCCTGGCTAACTGTGTATCCCCCACCTCGGCCCATCACAGAGGGGATCTGCACTTACGACCGTATAGGGCCTCAAACGAAGCAGTCCTAATGGTGGTGTGGTAACTGTTGTTGTATGAGAATTCGATCAAAGAAGATGTGTGTCCCACGACTTTCCAAAGTCAATGACACATGCCCTAAGCATGTCCTCGAGGGTTTGGATTGTTCTCTCACTCTGTCCATCGGTCTAAGGATGATACGCTGTGCTCATATCTAGTTTGGTTCCAAGGGCTTTCTAAAGGGACTGCCCGAATCTGAAGGTAAACCTGCTATCTCGATCAGAGATAATGGATACAGGTACACCGTGTAGACGTACTACCTCCTGGATATAGATTCACATGAGTCTTTCCATCTTGTATGATTCGTTGATCGGAATGAAGTGAGCGGACTTTGTCAAACGATCGACAATTACACAAATGGTATCGTACCCACTAGAACACTTGGGCAGTTTGGTGATGAAATCCATGGTAATCATCTCTCATTTCCACTCGAGAGTCTCGGGCTGTTGGAGCAGACCTGAGGGTTTCTGATGTTCAACTTTGACTTTGGCGCAAGTCAGACACTTGCCCACAAATGTAGCTATCTCAGCTTTCATGTTTGGCCACCAGTATTGTTTCTTGAGATCCAGGTACATCTTGTCCGAACCTGGGTGAACAGAGTATTTGGTTATGTGCGCTTCCTCCATGACTATTTCCTTGAATCCTCCGGACTTGGGAATCCAGATTCGATCCATGAAATAGTGAACTCCGTCACCTCTGATCTCAAGTTTCTTTTCCATTCCTCTCAAGGTTTCATTCGACATGTTCTCGGGTTTGAGGGCTATTAACTGGGCTTCTCGAATTTGCATGGGTAGGTTGGAATGGATGGTCATCGTCTGGTTCTTCACTTTGTGGCCTGCACTATCCTTTCGGCTAAGGGCATCTGCTACCACATTGGCCTTGCCGGGGTGGTAACGAATTTCACACTCATAATCACTGAGTAATTCTACCCATCGCCGTTGCCTCATGTTTAAGTCTTTCTGATTAAAGATGTGCTGCAGGCTCTTGTGATCAGTGAAGATTGTGCACTTGGTTCCGTAGAGATAATGTCTCCAAATTTTCAATGCAAAGACTACTGCTCCTAGTTCCAATTCATGTGTAGTATAGTTGACCTCATGTGCTTTCAGCTGTCTTGAGGCATAGGCAATCACCTTTCCTCTTTGCATAAGCACACAACCTAAACCTTGATTAGACGCATCGCAGTAGACAACGAAGTCCTCTGTCCCTTCGGGCAGAGACAGAATAGGCGCGCTGCATAAGGCTCTCTTCAACGTTTGAAATGCAGTTTCTTGTTTATCACTCCAACAAAAGGGTACACCTTTCTATGTTAGAGTGGTTAAAGGTTTGGCGATTTTGGAGAAATTCTGAATGAATCTTCGATAGTAGCCGGCGAGACCCAAGAATTGACGAATTTCTATGGGTGTCTTCGGTGCCGACCAATTCTCTATCGCTTTAATCATGGAAGGATCTACGTGAATACCCTCCTCGCTTACTACATGACCGAGGAAAGTTACCTTCCATATCCAGAATTCACACTTGGAGAATTTCACGTATAGTTTTTCGGATCTAAGGGTCTCCAACACTAACCTCAAGTGTTGCTTATGGTCTTCTTCGCTTCGGGAGTAGACGTGGATGTCATCAATGAACACGATGACGAACTTTTCAAAGAAGGGACGGCACACACGTTCATCAGGTTGATGAACACAGCCGGTGCATTGGTTAGACCGAAGGGCATCACTAGGAACTCGTAGTGTCCATACCGAGTCCTAAAAGCTGTTTTGAAAACATCATTTTCCTGGACTCGCAACTGATGGTACACTGACCGAAGGTCTATCTTTGAAAAGTAGTGGCTCCCTAGAGTTGATCGAAAACGTCATCAATTCGTGGAAGAGGATATCGGTTCTTAACGGTCAACTTGTTCAGTTCTCGGTAGTCGATACACATACGAAAGGATCCATCTTTGTTCTTGAAAAACAGTACCAGAGCTCCCCAGGGTGAGGAACTCGGTCTAATGAATCCTTTACTGAGCAACTCATTGAGTTAACTGGACAACTCCTGCATTTTTGCCGGAGCTAAGCGATACAGAGACTTTGCTACGGGGGTAGTTCCAGGAATTAGGTCAATACGGAACTCAACCTGACGTTCGGGAGGAATTCCTGGAAGCTCTTCGGGAAACACATCAGGAAATTTGCAGACATTGGGGATGCTCACGAGGTCTCTAACTTCTTGTTTCTCGTTGATCACATGGGCTAAGAATGCAATGCACTCCTTTCGTAGGAGCTTTCGAGCTTTGATACAGAAAATGATACGAAGATTGGAACTGGGTTTATCGCCATAGATTATGAGAGTTTGATCTAAAGGAAGATTAAGACGGATGGATTTTTCGTAACAAAGAATATCAACATCATTGGGACTCAACCAATCCATGCCAATGATAACATCAAAGCTCTTAATGGAAACGGGCATGAGATCTATTGGAGATGAGTGATCATTCAAGGTAAGCATACAGCCTATGAATACATTGTTAGTGCTTTCTTTCTCACCGTTAGCCATCTCGATGGTAAACGTTTCAGTTAGTGGTTGGGGGATTACGTTTTAGATTATGTTTGAATGCATGACTAAAAAAACTCCTTTCAGCACCCGAATCGAAAAGAATACTAGCATATGAGTTGTCGAGAAGGAACGTACCCAAAAAAACAGTGGGATCAGCGACTGCTTCCTCCTGTCCCATGGTTAGAATCCTTCCAGTGTTATCAGCAGTTGAATTCTTGGGACAGTTCCTTTTAAAGTGCCCAACTTCTCCACAGTTGTAGCAGGCTTGACTAACACCTGCCCCAGATGATTGGTTGGGTGATTGGGTAGGAGTTTTGCAAAATCGAAATGTGTGCCCTTTCTTACCACAGTTGGTACAGGATAGTTCTCGGTAGGGACCAGGATAATGATGGTATTTACACTTGTCACACAGCGGGAGATTACCAGCATATTTACTGGTAGAAGCTGGAGCTGTGGATCCCACAACAAAAGCAGCAGCAACAGGAGTAGTAGCAGCATGGACTGCTACTGTCTGCTGTTTCTTGGAAGATCCTTGAGAAGATTGACCCTTCTTCTTCTTCCAGAATTTTCTCTTTTCTCCACTCCTTTGAGTCGGCTCAGAAGTGGTAAGGATTTCCTTAACGTCATCGTTGTGATCGATCAGAGTTTGAGCTAAAGTCTTGGCACTATCATAAGTATCCGGACAAGCAGCCAAAACATGACTCTTTGTCGGTTGGGATAACCCCCAAACGGACCTTTCGATCTTTTTGTTCTCAGGAGTAACTAATCCCGGGCAGAGAAGTGCGAGATCATCGAATCGGGAAGTGTATGCAGCAATGTCGGAACCTTTCATCTTCAGGTTCCATAGCTCGTGCTCTAGTTTCTGCATTTCACCACGGGGGCAGTACTCAGTAATGAGGAGTTCTTTCATGGCTTCCCAGCCCATGGCATTGGCTACGGGTAAGGTTAGAGATTTGACTCGGCCATTCCACCAAGTTAAGGCTTTATCAACGAAGCTACAAGCCGTGAACTTGACCTTATCAGATTCTGCGCAAGCACAAATTTCGAAGATGGACTCAATTTTCTCGAACCATCGGGATAAGGAAATGACACCTCCAGCGCCATTGAAGGATGAAGGTTTCACGTTCATGAAATCCTTATAGGAAACCCCTCTTTGGTGTCCCTGGCTAACTTCGGGGTTCTGAGATTGGGGACCACCTCCTGAACCACTAGGGTTCATTTGTGACATGGCTGCCACCATTGCAGCTGTCATGACCGTCTGGAGTGACGTTAGGTCAAATTGGGGAGGATTGTTGTTGTTCTTCGAGCTGGGTCTCTTTCGGGGAGGCATTTTGACCTAATAAGATCAAGAAAGAGAGGATGGTAAGTCCTCTACATTGAATCGATAGATATGGCAGTTATATGATCCGAATAAGCGATAAAATAGGAAAGAATTATCGAAACAGATAATTTATCGATAAGAATAATCACAGAAAGCCACTCGAATAAGGATTACTACAGAGGATTGGGATCGAGAAATACTCCGATAGTATTTCATGAATTGTTTACAACAATGATTCGATGTTTGGGATATTAGGGTAAGTTTTAGGCATGTCGTATACCACAGTCACTCCCAAGCACATGTTGGCCGTGTCTCGAATGAATATAGTTGGCCAGGCTACATTAACCCTATACACGACTACATAACGGCCCAGGTTTAACCATAGCACACAACACCTAATTACTTATGTTTTGTTCTACTTGTGGTTACGGATGACGACGGTTCGGTATACTTGTATACTTTTTGAAAATACTTGTAGTTTGAAGATACTTTTAATTCAGAGCACTTAGGCCCTTTAGTGTTTATAGTTTTATACCATGTAAGGTTTGGTATTCTTCATTCACTATAAACAAGGGCTCTGATACCAATCTGTGACACCCCGAAAACTGAAGGCGGAAACATTTCCGGGGTTGACTCCACGTTGAGTATCAAATCCAATGCACATAGTAAGTAAAGTAAAACAACCATTACATTACATAAGAAAAGTTTTACAGTTGTTTCAAAAGTAAAATTTGTACAGTTGTGATACATAGTATATATAAACAAAATGAAACGGATCTTCATGTACTCCGTCTTCTGATCAAAAGGTATCTTCAGATACCTGTTCTAACACTGACTTGAGAACACAAGCGATTTAAAAATCTGCATAAAGCTGGTGAGTTCATAAGCGGTTTTTGGTTTGTGAAAATGTTTCAAGTTTCCTTTCTGTTTCTGAAATGTTATGTATACCCAGAAAATCCCGTATTTTCTTAAAAGTTTGTTATTGTTTCACAAATGTAAAGTATAGTAAGTTTTTACATTGAAAACATGCCTGTTCATGTGAAAATGTGTAACAACCCGAAACTTTGCTTCCTCGCCGTAACCATTCCGTCAAAACCCATCTTAAACGAATTGTTCCGAATTCGTCCTGAATAAGGTTAATTAAGTCAAAACCTTTATTTTGACTTGGTAAGTATCAAAACATGTTGGAAAAATGTGAAAACGTCCCGAACTAGTAATTTGGAAAATTATAGTTTCGACCATATCGCGTAACAACAACTTAATCGGGTGCGACCAAAAGCCCCGTTTAAGGTCAGTATCGGGTAGAATTCCTCCGTGTCCAAGTTTTTGGACCTATATAAACGTGTTTAAGCACCCATTTGAAGCTTTTTCTTCCTCTCTCTACTCTCTCTAACCTCTCTCTTAAATCCAAAGTTAAGGGTCCAAATTATCAATTTAAGGCTCCAAATCTTTGAGGTACCTTCCATAACTTGTTGTACAACCTCTCTAGCTTTAGAATTCGATTTTGAACATTTGATTAGGACCATTATTATGAGTTTACGGCCCTAGAACAGTACTAGGCCGTAAACTCAAGAAAATGGGGTTTTAGAGCAACAAAACCCTTGCAAACCTCAAATGGACCTTAGACATGGCTAAATGACTTTGTGAAATGGACTTAGAATGCCTTAAACTATAACTTGAAGCATTGTATATGAGTTAATGGCCATTGAAGGTGCCTAGGCCGTAAAATCACATTTAAAGGGGTTTTAAGCCCTTAAACCCTCCCTAAACTCAATCAAGCCGTAGTTATGATTTTTAGAAATTATGTAATGGACTTGGAACTCATTAAACATCAATTTTCAGAGGTTTATATGAGTTTACAGCCAAGGCATATGCTTGGGCCGTAAACTCCTCAAACATGGGTATAAAATCACTTCTAAGGTGTTAGAATGCCATCCAACACCACCAAAAGCCTTGGAATAAATTAGGGAACCAACCAAAAATTGTTTAGAAGCCTTAAACACATCATAAACCCCCTAATTAAGAGTTTACGGCCAGAGCATATGCTCCTGGGCCGTAAACTCATAGATGTATGTCATTTGAAGCCCTAAACTCATCCTAAGCCTTGTAAAAATTAGTTAAATCACATGTGATTAATCCTTGGCCCTCAAATTAATTTAGATGGATGTGGGTAAGCGTTTATGGCCATAAACTCTTAGTTTACAGTCATAAACTCTTCTATTAATCCATATAATGATTTAATCCCTTTCAAATGCCCAAAAGCCAAACCTAGCAACACCCATTATTTGATTTAAGGCCATTTTCCTCATAAAAACACCTACCATGAGTTTACGGCCGTAAACTCATGGGGATGTGGTGTTTAGGCTGTAAACACTCCCAAAGAGTTTACCTTTGAAGAATAAACTTTAAGTCCTAGCCATTCATGTCCTAAAACGCCACCCGGGTCACTTCAAACGATCATTTTGGAGTGTTTTCGCGTCTTAGATTGTTCAAGTGTATCTAATTAGTTATTTAAATCTAATTAGATATATATTGTGTATTATTTAATATTACATAGGAACCTCGCTCGTATTCAAGCCTCGGTTCGACGTTTAGCATCCCATTCGACACTTTCCGCATCCGGTGAGTTCATACCCCTACCCTTTTTCAACTGTTTTCACTGTTTTCACGGGGGAATACAAGCAAAAGTACAAGGAAATCATGTACTTCAACTTATTGTTTTCAGTTTAATCATTTTCATTTTGTATGTTCTAATATCAATAACTGTGTTTATCAAGTAGTTCGAATTACGAATTTAGCTTTCAAACTAATCATAGATTTCTTGGTAAAATGTTCTAATCTAAACTATGTTTCATAATCTAAGCATAACTTATACTAATTTCCATTTATAACTAGTTACGAATATGAATACGAATACGAAGCTATAACTAGGATTAGAACGAATACTAAACTATAATTAGGAACAGAACGAATACGAATACGACTGCGAATACGAATACGAATACGAATAGTATTAGGATTAGGATTACGGATAGGAATGCGACTACGAATACGAATACGAATACGACTGCGAATACGAATACGAATACGAATAGTAATAGGAATAGGAATAAGGAAATGAATACAGTAACGAACACAAATACGAACACGAATAAGTACAAGAATATGATTAAGAATAAGAACACGAATATGAAGATATGTATCTAGTATACTCCAAGATAATACCATTAGACTTTCAGAATACCTAGTTAATACAATAGGTACGAAAAGAAATAAATCAGTATATCGAAGTTCAATAACTAACATTTACTTTAGGAAAGTACGGGACTTTCCTAGGGAAAAACAAAACACTTCCTTATCACATTCACATCTTTTACATCTTTGACATCGTTCACATTAGAAACCAACACGCAGGAAAGCATGGGACTTTCCTGGGTAACACTTATATAACTAGAAATAGTAACAAACTGAATAACATTACATCTTTTACAATTGGTAATACACAATAAGGAAAGTATAGGACTTTCCTGAGATCATAGATAAACTGAATAACATTACATCTTTTACAATTGGTAATACACAACCGTGTAACCTAGCAATCGATCAAACTTTTCTTTTAAGAAAATATAGGATTTTCTTGGATAATAACTTTTCGGTAAACTAAAGGAATCTCGTAAATTTTCACAAAGTAAACATCTTATAAACTCACCAGCTTTATGCTAATTTTCAAATTGCTTGTATTCTCAGGTCCGCTTTAGACATGTACCCGATGATCTCTTTTGGCGAAGACGGAATGCATAGAAGATTCGTCTCCCTTTTGTTGAAACTATGTATCTATGAAAACTTTTACTACTTTACTTTTCAACTGATGTAATGAAATCTATGGGATATTTATGTTTGTGTTTTACTTCGCTTACTATGTACATTGGTTATGATTCTCATGAAGTCACCTCCGCCCCGAGACGTTTCCGCCTTCGGTTTCGGGGTGTGACAAAATGTATAGTTGGTTATCCGACTTGTTAAACTGTTTTGTTTACTTATCATGTATTCCCAGGAAAGTCCCATACTTTCCTTATTGTATATTACCAATTGTAAAAGATGTAATGTTATCCAGCTTGTTACTCTTTCTAGTTATGTAAGTGTTACCCAGGAAAGCCCCATGCTTTCCTGCATATTGGTTTCCAATGTGAGTGATGTAAAAAATGTAAAAGATGTAAACATGGTTAGGTTCCATGTTTTCCCCAGGAAAGTCCCATACTTTCCTGAATGTTGAATACTGTACGTGAAAGATGTAAAAGATGTAAAAGATGTATAAGTGGTTTATTATTACTATAAGTAAATCTCTGTTATCCTAATTGCGAGTTCCGTAACCATACGATAGACTAAAACATGTGGCAATAAGTAGTCCACATGTGGCAATAAGTAGTCCACATACTTATGACTTTCGTCACCCTTGAACCATTTCGGTTCGGCTGTAGCTAGCAGCCAGGTGTGGGGTAGTCAGCCCCGTATAGATCTATACACTCAAGTCACGCTCTCTAAATACCAAAGATTCTGGTTACGGGTGTAGTCCTCCACTCGCGTATCTCTGTGGAGTGTTCGCCAAGGACGTGTCTCCAATCATACAGGATTAACAAATTAACTATTAATAATGTGATAGTCCTCCACTCGCGTATATATGTGGAGTGTTACCGAGGACAAAACAGTGTACAACTATTATATTCAAATGTCAAATGTCATGCTTTTAACTGATAAAATATGGAAAACCATTTGTGAAATATATGTAAAATATAACAGTTTAAAGACCTATTTCACAAATATATGTTACATGATCTGCACATTCAAATGGTTATCAGTTGTGGTAATCAATAATAAAAGCATACGAAATATGAAACACATGTTTGAAAACATGTTTTGAGTACAAGAATTCCCTTGTACTTTGCTTGTGTCCCCCCTGAAAACAGTGAAAACAGTGAAAAAGGGTAGGGGTATGAACTCACCGGACTCGGAAATGCATCGGTTTTGAATACTAGACGTTGGTTCGGGGTTTGATTACTCTCGATGTCCCTATGTAAAGTGAAATAATGTCCATATATATTCAATTAGGGATACATTCACTAATTATATGGAACATTACACTCCAATGAGGTTAAACACCTCAAAACGAGCGTTTGGAGTGACCCGAGTGACATCTTGGGACGTGTAATGGCACTAGGGACTTGGGACTTGAGTTTACTCCCCATGAGTAAACATTTTAAGGATTTTACAGCCATAAAACACACACATACATGAGTTTACGGCCATAAACTCATGTGGGTGTGATTTTGAGTGTTTAATGGCTTAAATGGACATGGGGATTGTTGGAATGGATTTCTAAAACGCCTTGGAACGGATTACATGAAATTATATCACTTAAAAGGGAGTTTACGGCCACACCATAATAGTTTATGGCCGTAAACTCACCCATGGCCAAGAAAAATGATTTTAAACTACAAAGGACAATCACATGTGATTCTAGTTAACTGCCAAGCCTTGTTATGAATTTAGAACACCATTAAACATACTTTTAGGAGTTTACGGCCTAGAGGCATGTTCTATGGCTGTAAACTCTTTTATACCCATGAAAAGTTAGTTTTTGATGCTTAAAACAATCACATGTGATTCTAGAAATTTATGCAAGCTATTAGAGTGAATTTGATGCATCCTTTAACAAGTTTTATGAGTTTACGGCCAAGGGTATGTTCCTAGGCCGTAAACTCCTATAAATGACAATTTTGATGTGTTTCAAACCCTTAAACTATTTTTAGATGCATCTAGATTTTACCACAAGGCCATTGGTTGAGTTTCAAGGTATTTGGACATGATTTAAGGCACTTAATCCCCATTTAAGAGGAGTTTACGGCCCAAGAAGGTGTCTTGGCCATAAACTCTCTTTTGTCCCATATAATTCATGTTTAATGTGTTTCAAGTCCCAATTAGCAAGCCTTAATGTCATATCTAAGTCCCAACTATGATTTGGAAGGGTAATTTGGCTCAAAAACACCATGTTGAGGAGCTTACGGCCCAAGCATGATCCTTGGGCGTAAACTCATGTTCTTGGTCCCAAAACATAATTTAAACATCAATTTGAAGGCTAAAGAGGTTGAATAACAAGTTAGGGGTGTTACCTCTTTGATTGGAAGCCTTAAATCTTTTTTTTGGACCTTTGATTATGGATGAGGAGAGAGGTTGGGAGTGTTCTATAAGAAAATGGCCAAAGGCTTCAAATGGAGTCCTAAAACACTTTATATAGTGTCTAAGTTTTGGACACGGTGGAATTCTACCCGATATCGGCGTTAGACGAGGCTTTTGGTCGTACCCGATTAGGTTGTCGTAACCCGATACGGTAAATTCTAGAAATATTCCGACCACTAAAGTTGGGTGTTAAAATGATTTCTAAATGTATTATGAGACCCATTAAGTCATTTTTAATATGTACCGGTTAATGACTTAACTATATGGAAGATCGGAGATCGAATTTGGAAACGACGATTGGTTGCGTGAATTGTATTGCGAAAGAGTTACAAGAATGATACGGAAATTTCGGGTTGTTACAAGCAATGGCTTAGATCGTGCTATGTTACCCACTTCGAAACAACACCTTTCCGAATTCTAAACTCCATAACTTTCACATATGAGCTCTATGTTTCGACATTCTTTATAACTATGCGTATGTAGTGACAAGTTCTAAAATTCTCCTTTTGACTCCATCAGCTAATTCTTGACCAATTTTAAATATAATAGTATGAGAAGATTACACAGTTAACAATCGTGAAATTCATAACTTTTACATACATACTCACTTTTCGATTGTCTTTTTTATCACTGAGCTCCTATTAATGAGATATTCAATTTTCATTTAGGTTGTGTCGGCTAAAAATTGATCGATCTAAATTTCGAATTCTGGGTTGTGCACTACTATGCTAAATCATAGAAAAACCCTAACATTCTCATACGAAGTCAGATTTAGACGTTCTTTTGATGTATGTTCTCGGTTTAACGTATACTGTGAGTTTCGTTTAGATCGCTAAGTCTAAAACTTAATATATCAAAAAGTCACTTTTTACGTCATGTAGTGCCATGCTGGTTTTGCCGTAAAACTTCGACGGGTCATAACAATCGTGAAATTCATAACTTTTACATACATACTCACTTTTCGATTGTCTTTTTTATCACTGAACTCCTATTAATGAGATATTCAATTTTCATTTAGGTTGTGTCGGCTAAAAATTGATTGATCTAAATTTCGAATTCTGGGTTGTGCACTACTATGCTAAATCATAGAACAACCCTAACTTTCTCATACGAAGTCAGATTTAGACGTTCTTTTTATGTATGTCCTCGGTTTAACGTATACTGTGAGTTTCGTTTAGATCGCTAAGTCTAAAACTTAATATATGAAAAAGTCACTTTTTACGTCATGTAGTGCCATGCTGGTTTTGCCGTAAAACTTCGACGTGTCATAACTTTTTCGTTATCACTTGGATTTTGGCGTCCTTTGTATGTAAGGAGCCCTTGTAACATATGCTATAACTTGGTTAAGATTTTTTACTATAAATAATCTTCCATCAAAAAGTGATTTTTGACGCTTATTATTTCTAAACTGACTTGCCCGAATCTGTGGGCATTACAATTATCTCCCCCTTAGGATTATTATGTCCCAGAATCATCAACAAACATTGATTGTATAATGACTCCATACGTTTGATGGGTTTTAGCCATATGAACATCCCTATGTGCACATACAAAACCCTAATTCTTGCATCTAGGTTTCTCTAATTGAACATGCATGAATCCAAGACTTCTAATGGTCATTCTATCATAATAACATTGAGAAATCAGAGTTATAAGTTTGCCTTGAATCACTTGTTTGATCTTCTTGTCCTTGGAGCTTTAGAGTCACAATTGTCACTCCTCTAATGGCTTACGAACACCAACTAGCAAGAGTATGATTTGAGAGAGTGGGGAGGGACTTAGAAATCGGCCAGTGTTCCTTTAGTGACAAGGGTGCCGATTTCCATGATCCCTAGGGTCTATTTATACTTGTAAGGCTCCTAGGGTTTCACCTTTAAACCCTAATTGGATAACTTAGGCCTTAAGCAATCCTAATCCCCTTCATGATAAGCCTTGGATGGATTTTAGGTCTATCCTAAGCCCCTAAAATCGTCCACCCCTTATCCATAAGGGATTATAGCCTAAAGTACAACTATCATACCCTTGACAGTTTATGCCCTTCAATTTAATTAATCTCCTTAAGTCACCAAATCAATTCCTAATTAGTTTATGACTTATATTAATCAAATAACAATATTATTATTCCTTATAATATTTCAACTCTCATAGTAAATCATCCTATCAAGTTGGTATGGGCAACCCAAAAGGACCATGGTCAATCGGGTCGAGTACTTTCCAAATATTGTTGCAGCCTTAGACACTATTCCAACAGTCTCCCACTTGGATAAGTCTAGTAACTATATACACCGATTAGCAATCGTAGTTCTCAAAGACGCTGTCAAAAGTTGATCTAATCATTTTTGTCCTTTAGATAAGGGATCGTACAGTCCTTTGTATAGATATCATGCAGACATTCACATGGAACCAATTGTCCAGCATTTGGTTTCTCGATCTTGGATTTATTTGACATAGAACTTAATCGAAAACATCAATTCAGTTCTGACCGAGCCCAGCACATAAGTCAAATCAAATCATCGAGCGTCGAGATATCGCTTTTAACTTCTTAGGATAAAAGTAACAGATAAACTTCGACTTATATGTATTTACTTATTCATTAACCAACTTCGACTGAGAACGGTAGTTGTCCCTATCGGTCTGAAAGTTGGCGTCACTATACCCTCGCACCTTCAAGTCATCACTCCCTCCGAAGACTAAAAACCATTCCATTTTCGAGTGACCTCTCCAAGACAAAGTTAGGCTCGAAATTTCCTCCTTCATCTTCTCCTACCAATCGACATCTTCAAGGTGAGCTTCATACCCCACTATTTTTGAGTTTTTCATACTTTTTTTTTGGAAGGGGGATACTGTTGGATATAGTGTCTAAGTCCATAACTATATTTGGTATGTACTTGACCCGACCCGGCATGGTCCATTTGGGTTGCACTTCACCCGAACAATTTATGGATAATATTTGAGAATAGTACAAGTTATGATTTAGTAATATATTATAAGTTCTAATATATTAATATAAGATCATATTATTTAATTAGTATTGATCTATAATTAATCTAGGATTAATTTAGAGATCAAAGATATTACTAATTAAATATGGGTTTCTATATTTATATAGTGTGGGCTAATGTTTATTTGGAATGGGCTAGGCTTGCATGGAAAAGTCCATGGATACTCCATGGAGCTTTAACCCATGGATCTCATGGAAATGAAGAGACATGGGTATTAGGGTTTACATGGATGTAACCCTAATCCACGACATTATATAAAGGAGGCATTGGTTCTTGAAATCACACTAGTTGACACTTGTTGAGGTGAGGGCCGATTTCAAGATAGTAGTGACTATTCTCTCAAAATTCCAAGTTTGTGGTGATTTGTGATTTCCATTTGAGGCATTCACACTATTGGTGCTAGCCTCTAAAACTCCAAGCAATCAACTACTACTATAAGGTAGGTATTTCTAATAGCTTTATTTGATTCATGTTCCCCATGCCATGCTACTTAGGATATAAACCTTGGAAAAATAATTATTTGCATGTATCTTAGACAAACATAGATCCAAGGTTTATTAGGGTTGCATGTACACTTAGGATGAGGTAGAATGCTTAAAACCCATCAGTGGTATCAAAGCCTAGGCTTGTTTGTTTGATACTTGATGCAATATAGTTGAAAAAATCAAAAAACTTGTTGTCTGCCAGTTGAACTCGCCGAGTCTATGGGGGGACTCGCCGAGTTCATGTGTATCTTCAACCTACTCAGCAAGTAGGTTTATGCACTCGACGAGTTCAAGCGACAGAGTACAGATTTTCGACTTTAGTTGCTGGAAATGGACTAGAAACATTACCCTAAACTGTTTTGGTACTTGAAAACTTGTTTTAGATGGTGTAATGTCTTTGCTAATCCATTTACAACAACTTGTTATCAAAATTACAAAGCTTTATGTGTAATTTTTGATTCATGAAAGTGTTAATATTCATGTTCTTGATCTTATGATGTTAGATGATCATAGGAATTATTTGTAACCTGTGTGGTAGTTTAATTCTTGATCACAATGTGTTTTAATGGAGTCCATAACTTGTCCTCAAGTTATGGAAAACCAAGAGTCACACTTGAATTAAAACCATAAAAGAAAAAAATAGTTAGAAAAATCAAGAGTCTTCATTTTTATTACTCTATTTAACTCATAAGTTACAAGAAATGAAAAGTTTTGAAAGTTTACAAAACTTTCCCTCAAGTTTTGGAACAAGTAAAGTCATATTAAACTTTACTTCCAACCCTTAGAATTTTAAAAGTTAAAATTCAACTCTTATACTTATAATATTATAAGTTAATAATATATATATATATATATATATATATATTTATATATATATATATATATATATTTATATATATATACATATATATATATATATATATATATATATATATATATATATATATATATATATATATAATCAAAGTCGTCTTACCACTAATACGCCTCATTCACGAAGCTAGTCTGTAAGGTGGGTATAAGGTTGTTGCCTATAAAATGGCAACTTAATGGGTGTCGACTCTCACCCACCGCTTGCTTGACTAGTGGAGGGTCGTTATCCGAATGGGTAAAACAAGGACTTATAATTTCTAATTAAAAGCATGATGAATATTATAAAGTAACTAAATGTTTTATTAAATTCCCAATCTTAGTTACTTTAGGAAAAAGGTGAACAAGTTGATAATCCATGGAAATACAGTTTACACTTTGTCTACATCGTTAGTGGAGCGTGTGTGGTTAACCGGCACACTAACTTGGACTTAACAAGGTAGATAAAGGGTGACTTAATATTTATCATAGTATCGATGGAGCATGTGTGGTTAACTGACACATCGATTGAGGGGTAATTTATTAAGGGTACCAAGTATTTTGCATGGTTACTTCACACCTCGTTTTGTGATCCTTGGCATCCCAGTCACAAAACTTGGAGGGCACACTCGAGATTGAAACATGCCTTTGAAAAGTTCACTGACTCTCAAAAGAATCTATGAGTTTCTAAGAACCAAATTAAATATTCTAATATTTCGACTTTGGTGGAAATTGGTGAATCGTCATTCACATACCTTTCAAATATTTTATTACTTAGATTACGGCATACCTCTTCTAAGTATAATATATTGTGATTGGTTCCTAGCCTTAATACTACATTTGGGTGTTTTATTAAGGACTATTCCTATTTCTAAACTAAAAGTTTTTTCTTCTCAGATGTCTGCAAACACTACTGCTTCTGGCTCTAATCCTAATGGCTCCTTTTCGCTTTTGAACTTGTGTGGGAAAGTTAATTTTGATGGATCCGACTTTAATGAATGGATCAAAAACATCAGAATGATTACTCGCTACGAGGACAAGGAATATGTCCTCCATAAGGAGCTTAAGGAGATTGATGAAATAGTTGCAACTCCTCGAGAGATCATTAAGTTTATGGCACATTAAAGGGATGCCACGAAAGTGGCATGCATCACGATGGCCACCATGACCGCTGATCTTCAAAAATCCTATGAAGATTTCTACCCCTATGAGATGCACCAACACTTGATGGAAAGATAACATCAAAGTGCTCGTGAAGAGAGGTATGAAATCATCTCTTCCATGATAACAACTCGCATGAAGGATGGTGAACCCATCACGGGCCACATGCAGAAAATGCAAAGATTTGTGGACCGTTTGCTGAACCTAAATGTGAACTTCCCAGAGGAGCTTGCAATAGATATAATTTTGCACTCCTTACCTTCATGTTATGATGAATTCCACATGACATACCACATGAACAAGGAAGAGGTCACACTCAACAAACTTCAAGGACTCTTAAAGACCGCGGAAAGTGGTCTTAAGGGTAAGATGATTGTTACTACTCCTACTCCTATCAACTGCGCCCCTGTCTTGGCAATCAGGAAAGGACGAGGGAAGAAGAGAAAGAGTGCTTCGAAGGGTACCAAGGTTAGGACCCTTGATGGATCTTCTTCAAGTGGAACCAAGAAAGGTTTTGTTACTCCTTCTTCTGACCCAAAAGAGGCTGAATGCTTCTATTGCCATGAAAAGGCACATTGGAAGCGGAACTGCCCAAAGTACCAGCAAGATGTAAAGGATGGGAAAGTTAAACCCAACCATGCAGGTATTTACACTATCATTTCTAATAACTCACCCCATTCTAAGTCTTGGGTCCTTGATACTGGTTGTGGTATTCACATTTGTTGTGACTTGCAGGGACTAAGAAGAAGTGAGAATGTGGAGCAAGGGAGGATAAACTTAATCATGGGGAATAGGAAAGTTACACCTGTCACCAAGATTGGAGTTTATACTTTGTCACTAAGTAGTGGGTTAAATTTAGATTTGAATAAGTGTTGTTATTCGCTAGAAATGGCAAGAAATATTATTTCCTTTCATGCATTGTATAAACAAGGGTTTACCTTTTCATTTAATAATGAAGTTGGTTCTATTGATGCTTTCTTTAATAATGTTCTTTATTTTAAAGCATTACCTTGTGATGGCGTGTATGAAACAGTATCTGTGGTTGATTACCTAGGAAATAATGTATTGTGTATTGATTTTGTTAATAATAATAACTTGGATAAAGCATCGTTATGGCATTGTCGTCTTGGACATATAAGCAAGAAACGCATAGGCCAACTCCAAAAGGATGGAGTCATTTGACCTAAAGTCAGATGATATTTGCGAATCATGCTTACCAGGAAAAATGACAAAGTCCCCCTTCACAGGTTCTTGTGAGAGGGGTGAGGTTTGTTGGACCTTGTACACACGGATGTGTGTGGACCATTGAAACATGCCACAAGGGATGCTAATGGTTAGTATTTGACTTTTACTGATGATTACAATAGATATGGATATGTCTACTTAATCAAGCATAAGTCAGAGACTTTCGAAAGGTTTAAGGAATTTAAACAGGAAGTCGAGAATCAATTGGGCAGGAGCATTAAGATGCTTCGATCCGATCGAGGTGGTGAGTATCTTAGTTCAGAGTTCCTCGACTATCTTAGGGAATGTGGGATTGTCTCACAATTGACACCTCCCAGGACACCACAATTGAATGGTGTGGCTGAGAGGCGTAATCGAACCTTGTTGGACATGGTTCGTTCCATGATGAGTCGAGCTTCGCTACCAATCTCATTTTGGGGGTATGCCTTAGAGACTGCCGCCCCTATTCTTAATCTAGTCCCTATAAAGAATGTTGCCAATGTTGGGTTATGAGCATTCTAACACTCCTAAGTGTACATGCAACCCTAAATACCTTGGATCTATGTTTTCTCTATTATACATGCAAATATGAATATCCAAGGTATTATCCTAATCTAGCATACAAAATAATGGATATAATAAGATAGAATACATACCTCTTTGATAGTGCTTGTCTTCATGAAGCTTGAGTGCCTAGTGCCCCAAGTGTGACACCTCAAATGGTTCACACAACACCATAAGCACTTGGAATAACTTAGAGAGAAATTAGAACACTTCATGAAATCGTCTAGCCCTCATACACACACATAGTGTTAGTCACGATTTCTTGAGCCATGGGTTTCTTTTATATGGTGGCTATTAGGGTTACACCATGTAACTCATGACTTTACCCATTCCTTATGCTCCATGGATTTTAACCTCCATGGAGTATCCATGGGTCACCCCATGGACTTAGTCCAACATAAGGAATCTTGGATCACAAGCCCACATATATAAGAATGAATGATTTACACAATCAACCCATATATTTAATTAGTCTTCTTTTGATCACTTAATTAATTCTAGATTAATTCTTGATCAATACTAATTAAATAATCTCATTATTCTTATTATTAATATACTAGAACTTATAATATATTAATAACAGTAAGTGTCTTATTTCTCTCATTATAGTCTATCCAAGTGCATGATGCCATGCAACCCAAATGGACCATGCCGGGTCGGGTCAAGTCTTACCAATTATAGTTATGGACTTAGACATTAATCCAACAGTCTCCCACTTGGATAAGTCTAAAACTATTATTGCGTATGACTTCAGGAACCAACTGGCAATCGTAGCTCTCAAAAGCTTCTGTCGAACTCTGACCTTGCAGATGAACTCTGATCTTGTCAATGACTTGTCCATTAGATAAGGGATCATATATTCCTCCATTCTAGATATCATATGGATTGAGACATGGATTATAATCATTCTCTCTGTCCATTAGTTGTTTCCCGATTTCCGATTTATGACGAATGACTAATTGAACAAATCAAATCAGTCCTGGCCCGGCCGAGCACTTCCATTTGTCATCATCAAATCATCGAGGGGCCCACAGATATCGCTTTCATCCCGAAGGTAAAAGGAATGGATAAACTTCGACTCATATGGCTTGTTCTACTACTTGTTGAATCATACACAAAGACACGTTTTATAACATCGAGTTACCAATGCGTTTCGTGTAATCAATGTACTATCAACTCATAGTAACAACTGATATCTCTAGGTTTGAAGAATATAAGATATTATCGTCTCATGATCACTCGTGATAAAATCCATGAAGTGATTCCAATGAGCGCGGGTTGAATCCAATACTCAGAACTTATGAGCACTCATGAGTGTTGTAGCCCTTTGTCCAACATCTTAGACCTCTACAAGCCAACCCATGACAGTCTTAATTCATATCTACTTCCAACATATGACCGACTGTGGATGGTTTGAATAACTTAGTCATTCCGGAAGAATAACCTAGTTTATTCGGGAAGTCAAAACATGCAAAGTGAAACACAATAATAATTGAATCCAATATGGTCTCAGAACTTATGAATATAAATAAAACACTTTTTATTTATCACCATATGATTACACACTATTTATTGTATATTGTTTCAGCTATCAACATTATTCTTGAATTTAAAACAATAGTTGTCCCATGCTCCAAGCATGTACACTATGTTTTCTAAACACTAGTCATGCCATACACCAAGTATGCATACTATGTTTGTCTATGATCTTTACTTTGTGAACTAGATCAATTGAACATAATCTTCAATGATTCTCTTTTCACACTCCCAAATCCTTATGCATCGATCCTCTTGTAATGATTATGCACAAAGTCAGAAAGACTTAACAACAATCATTACAGAGCATTCCAAAGGAGATCAAGTCCTTGGAACCATCCTTTTTGCATTAAGTTTCCTTAATCTTACACAGATTGAAAATTCTAACTTTGAAACATTTCCAAATTCATTTTGACTATCACTTCTGAATAAGAGTTGCCTCCTTACAGATTGTGTCAATATGGTCCTTCCAGAATTATCACTATACTTCTAACTGTCCTTGAGCAACCAATCTTTGGTAAACCTTAGATTGTCCTCGACAATTGTTTAATCCTTTTAGTCATATCCAGTTCTAAACCTTTTCCCTTCTTAATGCCCTAGGCATTTGGAAATTTTTAGAAAGGATGAATATAGCACATGTAATCGATCCTATATCCGAAGCATATGGGACACGATTCATGATGTCTCACATAAAGACTAAACCAGTCTTTTGCTATAACATTTCCATTTCTATTTGCCAAGTTCTCATAATTCAGATTATGAAAAGGGATGCCGTAATCATAATCGAATTTAAGAACGCAAATAATGGACCCATATACAGAATTTCCTTATGTTGAGCCATTCCAACATGAAATTCATATATATCCTTGACTAAATGATTAAAACCTCACGATCTAAGCTTATAGATTTGAGATGAAGTATAATTTCCTCTCCCTTAATTATAGCAAAACAGCTTTTTCCAATTGAAACATTTTGTTTTCTATAATTAACATTGCTAGCTTGCAATACTTATCGTAGTTATCATGCTCCCACTAACATGATGATTATTAGCATAACACTTATGCTTCCACTGGCTTTGACATGTACTCAGAAATCACTGGACTTCTAGAAATCAATACTTTATTGACTTTCTTACCAAAGTTTAGATTTCTGATACTAGATTGTTTTGATAAGACTTTATCAAAAACATACACCTTCCCTTAGATAGCACACTTGTGTGTCTAAACAATTATGAAGAGGGATGCCATAATCATAATGGTTAGACCTTTTTGCTACTTCTCACAAGTCCAGGTTAGTGTGCCGGTAAACCACACACGCTCCACTAACGACTTTGAGAATGCAAAATATCACATTTGCTATCTAGCTAAATTCTACTTAGTGAAAGTGTTTCCTCACCATCATTTTCATGAATCGGAGAGAAACTTTATGACACTTAGATTTAATGGTGTATGTGTTCTTATCCATGTGAATTTTCAAAACCATAGTCACAAGACAAGGATAATGACAAATCCAAACTCATATGGACTGAACTCAATCTTAATTTCTTGCCACCTGGCAGCTCAAGGGCCTACAATTGCTTCCAAGTTGTTGTGCAACCAATTGAGAACTCTAAGAACTCATATGCAAAGCCAACTTTAATTGGAATGGGCACAGAATATGTCAACACGATAGGTTATAAACCTTAAGTCATGTGCTAGTGAAGAACTTTAGGTTTCATTCTTGATTAGTTCTTGAGACTTTCAAGACCTTTAAGACTCCCACTGTCCTGTTGACCTATAAGACTCCCTTGTCAAACATCCAAGAGATAGTGTGGATTCTAACCAAGACAAACACTTCACATAATTGGCCTAAGTTGGTCTTTGTTTTATCCAAAACATCACAACTTACCAATTTCAAATGTACAAGAGTAGAAAACTTTTACTCTTACCTTTGTCAAGTGTTTTAAACCTTCTTTAAGACATGTCACTCATATTACAATCTTGGAGTATGACTCTAAGACTTGTATTGGAACGAAGTATGACTCATCTTCTTGATTTAACCATTTCAACAATTCAAGATCCCTTCTTCTTAGTCCTAAGAATGAACTAAGACTTCCTTAGAGAACTAATTTTGATATGGTTTCTTAATCATTAAGATGATCACAAAACTGATACTAAAGTACTCTCCCATCTTTTCAGATTTGAGAAACTTTTATCCTTCTGCCTAATTTGATTCTTCTTATTCGCTCTGCCTTACATTGGAACCTTTTGCAATGTCTCAGAGTTACACTTAAGCTTGTAAGTATAATCATATTTACTGAGCTTTAGTAAACTATGACGAATAGTCTTATTAATCTTTTGTGGTGGACTTAATCAGTGCACATGACTATGTACTCGATCCCTTAGTCCATTACTTGACTCACACATCCATGTGAATAAGTAATTAGTCTTAATATTCCAATACTTGAAAGTTCTCATTCATCATGCTATACAACTTGCATGATTCCAAGTTCCGGTCCAATTGAGACTTGGGTGATGAGAATCTTTCCTTATTTGGTAAATTTAGACATTACCACAAATGAAAGAATCAATTTCATATTTCCACTCTTGCTATTAATGGAATCATATAAGCAACAATTTTTTTTCCTCAAATGCCATTGTAAGGATATTTAAAATAAAATCAAAAAATTTCTTTTATTTTAAAAACTATGCGGAAAAACTTATCCTTACAACCCATATGAAAACTTGTTGTTATCTATTCCTAAGCAATATCTCATAACTCCTAAGAATTAGCTCAAGAATCCGGTTTTTTCAAACTTCGCGATAGAAATCCATCTATGCGATCAGATTCAGCATATTCTTTCTTTAAGTTCCTTTACTTTTCTTTGATTTTTAAAACATCATCATGTGACCCAGTCACATCATGTATAAGAAATCTCAGAATAGAAACTTAACAGAGTTAGAGTAGTGGACTTTACCTGAAGTAGAGTCAATCTTATTGACTTTAACATCCTTAGGTAAATTAGGCAGCTTCGCAACTAATGACCCTTTCTTTGTCAATATAAACATATGGATCCTTTGATAATGGTACACGGGACTATCATAGACTTAGCTTTTCTCTTTACCATTTGTTCAACCGAGTTGACTATGGCCGATCCCTTTCCATTGGGAAGAGAATGCTTTTCTGGATTTCCTGTGTCACTATTGTCAATGTCCATCAAGTTTTAAGGAAGTTGATCTTAGCAAATAGATAAGATCATTAAGGGTCTTGTCATAGTCTATTTCATAGGTGTCCCAAAGGAACTCACTATGTGACTTAGAAAGTGATTGAACCACCAACTTTCTCAAGACATTGACACCCAACTCTCCCGGCTTGTCAATATGTGACTACATCTCCAAGATATGATCACACCTAGACCTTGTCTTGCCAATAGGGTTCGAGTGACCTTAAATTTTTTAAGAACTTGTGGGGTAGGGAGAATAATTGGAGTAGGAGGAAGAAGTATGATATCCATGGGACATCATCTTCATTAGGAATGCTTGTTTCAAGAGATTTGGGAAGATCATAAATGTCTAAACCAGACATGTTATGGGAGATTTTCAAGATAGTTGATCTTTGAGTCCTTAATATGACACCCAATATGAAAATATTAAGGCTAGGATCCAACAAACTATTTTATAACTTAGAAGAGGTATGCCGTAATCCAAGCTATAAAACAATTTGAAGGTAGGTGAATGACGATTCACCAATTTCCACCAAGATAAACGAAATGTATTATTAGGTTTTAATTGGATTTGAAACTCCTAGATCTTTTGAGATTCATTGAACTGTTCAATGGCATGTTTCAATCTCGAGTGTGCCCTTCAGGTTTTGTGACTGGGATGCCGAGGATCACAAAACAAGGTGTGAAGTAACCATGCAAATTACTTGGTACCCTTAAGTGTTTACCCCTCAATCGATGTGCTGGTTAACCACACACGCTCCATCGATACTATGATAAACATTAAGTCACCCTTTGCCTACCTTGTTAAATACGAGTTAGTGTGCCGGTTAACCACACGCGCTCCACTAACCGACTCAAACAAAGTGCAAAGTGTAATTTCATGGATTAGCACCTTATTCACATTTTTCCTAAGTAACTAAGATTGGGTATTTATAAGAGTTTAGTTACTTAGTATTTATCATTAATACTTTTAATGAAGGGAGAATTATAGTCATGTCAAACCCGTTCGACTAACGACCCTCCACCAGTCAAGCAAGCGGTGGGTGAGAGTAGACACCCATTAAGTTGCCATTTTATAGGCAACAACCTTATACCCACCTTATAGACCGGCTTCGTGAATGAGGCGTACTAGCGATAAGACCGACTTTACTCTTATACATATAAATATTATTAACTTATAATATTATAAAGTATAAGGGTTGAATTTTAACTTTTAAAATTCTAAGGGCTAACTTGGAATTAAAGTATTCATAAGAGAAAACTTTACAAATTCCAAAACTTGAGGGCAAGTTTTGAAACTATTCAAAACTAATTAATTCCATAACTTATGTATTTAAAGTAGTTTTAATCCAAAAACTCTTCAAGTTCCATAACTTGTGGACAAATTATGGAAGACTTTAAACTAATAAAGAATTAATCTTTTCTTTATTTTATAACTTATGGAATTAATTAAGGTTACATATTTTATTTATTTATTTATTAATGAAGTGACTCTTGAACCTCCATAACTTAAGGACAAGACTCTTCATCTTTTTGTAACCTTTGCCAACTTTTATGAGTTTTTATGAAACTTAAATGTGACTTTTCATATAACTTGTGGACAAGTTACAAAAACACATTTTAGAATCAACTCTTAGATTAATTTGGATTGAAAACAACTTTTTCACTCAACTTTTCTATTAATCTAAGCAACTCATAAGAACAAGATAATTCAAATCAAACTTTTTCATGTAATTAATCTAACCTTTAAACTAATACAAAACATGAATCTATTGACAATTATCTTTGAAAATGGATTAGCATGAACATTACCACATTAAAAAACAAGTTTATAAGTTCAAAAACAACTTAGGGTAATGTTCCTAGTCCATTTCTAGCCAAAAACCTCGAAGATATGTTGTCTGGGGTCCAACTCGTCGAGTGCATGAACACAACTCGGCGAGTTGGATGCATTTTGCCTTAGACTCGTCGAGTCCCTTCATGGACTCGGCGAGTCAGCTGGGCTGACAGCATCAAAACTCGATTTTTCAGCTTCTATTGCAGGTATAACAAGAAAACAAGCCTAGGCTTTGATACCACTGTTGGGTTATGAGCATTCTAACGCTCCTAAGTGTACATGCAACCCTAAATACCTTGGATCTATGTTTTCTCTATTATACATGCAAATATGAATATCTAAGGTATTATCCTAATCTAGCATACAAAATAATGGATATAACAAGATAGAATACATACCTCTTTGATAGTGCTTGTCTTCATGAAGCTTGAGTGCCTAGTGCCCCAAGTGTGACACCTCAAATGGTTCACACAACACCATAAGCACTTGGAATAACTTAGAGAGAAATTAGAACACTTCATGAAATCTTCTAGCCCTCATACACACACATAGTGTTAGTCACAATTTCTTGAGCCATGGGTTTCTTTTATATGGTGGCTATTAGGGTTACACCATGTAACTCATGACTTTACCCATTCCTTATGCTCCATGGATTTTAACCTCGATGGAGTTTCCATGGGTCACCCCATGGACTTAGTCCAACATAAGGAATTTTGGATCACAAGCCCACATATATAAGAATGAATGATTTACACAATCAACCCATATATTTAATTAGTCTTCTTTTGATCACTTAATTAATTCTAGATTAATTCTTGATCAATACTAATTAAATAATCTCATTATTCTTATTATTAATATACTAGAACTTATAATATATTAATAACCGTAAGTGTCTTATTTCTCTCATTATAGTCTATCCAAGTGCATGATGCCATGCAACCCAAATGGACCATGCCGGGTCAGGTCAAGTCTTACCAATTATAGTTATGGACTTAGACATTAATCCAACAGCCAAAACTCCTCACCAGATGTGGATTGGTAAAGTACCTAAACTAGACCACATCAAGATTTGGGGTTGCGAGGCTTTTTTGAGGCACAAGTCTCATGATAAGCTAGAACCCCGATGCGAGAGGTGTATTTTCATCGGCTATCCACAAATATCCTTTGGTTACCTCTTCTACAGACCTAGTGATAATGTGGTCTTTGTAGCAAGAAGAGGAGTCTTTCGAGAAAGAGAGAGAGAGATAGAGAGAGAGAGAGAGAGAGTTTATAAGCCAAGGAGACAGTGGGAGGCAAATTGATCTTGAAGATATTCAAGAGTCAAGTCGTGAAGGAACTTCAAACACTGGCCCTCAACTTGAGGAGGAAACTCTTGTTGAGCCAATTGACGAATCTGTACCTCTGAGGCGTTCCACAAGAGTTAGGAGTGTACCTGAGCATTACCATGGTTTCCATATTACTGTAGAGGGTGAGACACTTATTAGTGATGAGACACTAGTAAGTTTGGATGACCCTAACCGCTACGAGGAAGCCATGGCAGGGGCTGTGTAACAACCCGAAATTTGTTCGTCGCCAAAACCCGTTCTACCCGGAAAGTCGCCGTTATTGGATTCGTTCCGTTTTCTCTTTGGAGTTAATCGTATAAACTTATATGTTTATTTTATTCTAATGAGTGTCTAAATCACTCAGGAACTTATGTTATTAGCCCAGAAACATTTATTTCATGAGTTTTTATAATGTTTCCGTCGGGTGACGGAAACTCAATCGGGTGCGACCAAAAGCCGCGTTTAGCGTCGGTATCGGGTAGAATTCCACCGCGTGCAAATTTTAGGAACTATATAAACGTGTTTCAGCTTTCATTTGAAGCTTTTCCTTCTCTCACTACTCTCTCTCTAACCTCTCTCCAAAAATCCAAAGATTAAGGGTCCAAAACTCAATTTTAAGGTTTCAAATCCTTAAGGTACCTTCCTAGCTTCAATCTATAGCATTTTTAGCTTCCAAATTAGACACTTAATCATGAAATGGGACACAATGTATGAGTTTACGGCCCAGGAAGATGCCTAGGCCGTAAACACCAAAAATGATGGGTTTTGAGCCCTTAAACCCCTCCTTGACTAGTTTGGACTTTAGATATGGCTATGGTACTTCAAGATATGGACTCTAAACATGTAAAACTTGAATTTTGTGATGTTTGAAGGAGTTTACGGCCAAGGATCATTCTTGGGCCGTAAACTCATATAATTAGGGTTTTCATGCCCTTAAACCCTTCCAAATCACTTCTATAGCCTAGATATGAATTATAGGACCTTGATTCTAGCATTTGGACACTTGAAACATGAATTTTGGGGGATTTAGATGAGTTCACGGCCAAGGAGAGTGCTTGGGCCGTAAACTCCCCAAAACTTGGCATAAATCCAATTCTAAGGTGTTAGAAAGCCATCCAACACCACCAAAAGCCTTGGAATAAATCAAGGGACCAACCAAAAATACATTGAGGGCCTAAAACACATCATTCATGGGATTTCTAAGGGTTTACGGCCAAGACTTGTTCTTGGGCCGTAAAATCCAAAATTCTTGGTGTTAGAATGCAAACTAAACACCCCTAAGGCCCTTAGATGAATTTTAGAAGTCCTTTCATGCAAGTTTTAGACCTTGAAACTCCTTGAAGCACCCTATAGAAGAGTTTACGGCCATGAGGGGGGTCTCATGGGCAGTAAACTCCATAAACACCCCAAAAGTCCCTTGCAAACTCATGATAGGCCTTGGATAAATTCTACCAATCACATGTGATTTGTTCTAGCACCATTTAACATCATTTTCTTGGGTAAATAGGGGTTTACGGCCTTGGAGCCATGCTAGGCCGTAGAATCCCATAAAGGGGGTCTATTTGATGTTTTGTAATCATTCCAAGTCCTTAAACCAAGTTTAGAAATTATCCCCTAAGTGTTGGAAGTCCAAATTGCACCATAAACCACCCATCATGAGTTTACGGCCGTAAACTCATGGGGATGGGTGTTTTGGCCGTAAAATCCCTAAAGGGGGGTGTTCCTTTGATGTCCCAACTCATTTCCCAAGTCCCTTGTATTATTCATGTCCCTAAACGCCACCCGGGTCCTTCCAAACACTTGTATCGGAATGTTATCGCGACTTGAAGCATTTGTACCTATCCAACAATCAATCTAAGTCCTAATTAGATACAAATGTGTATCGTTACATGATAATTAGGAACCTCATGTGTTTACAAGTTCCGGATCAACTCTTAGCATCCAAACCGTCTCGTATCTCTTCCGGTGAGTTCATACCCCTACGGCTTTTTCACTGTTTTCAATGTTTTCAGGGGGAATACAAGCAAACTATAACTGTTTTCCAATCACAACATTGATGTGTTTCAAACAATATCTGACAAACCTATAAACTCTTTTACTCCTTATGTATTATGCTGAGCATAAGGAATGACTATTCGATTTCAACTAAATGGATTTTAGTTAAGGAAACAATCAAACTAATCAAATTATTATGGGAATAATTTGGGGGTCTTTACTATTCTTTCTATCATATACTGATGTGTATATCAAGTTATTAGGTAAACTATGTCTGATTCACTTTATCTCCGTATCATTTTAATGTATTGTCAGATAATTTCATGTATGTATCTATACTTTACTGTACTATGTTTCATAATCTTCTATATATCGATATCTTACAAGAACCCTGTGAATAGTTTAGTACTAGTTTGTGAGATAGTCACTACCCTTTATGGATGATCAGTAAATCCTCCCCGGAAGTGTAACCAGAGTCTGCTGGAGGGAGAGCGTGGAATTTGTGAATAGATCTATTCGGGACTGACAATCCCACACCTTAACTGCTAGCTACAATTAGGCGGGCACACCTAGGGTGACAAATTTTTGGATATCGTTCGACGTCTGACAAACGTGAAGGAGGTCACGTTGTCGTATTAGTATGGTTACCCGACTCACAATATGTATTAATACCAGCTTATTCACAGTTTGGGTTCAGAAACTGTATCTCGTTCGGGATAATGATCCCAAGGTTTTGTATCTATATCTTATACGGGATAGTGATCCCATGGTTTTCTAAATCCATGTCTTTCCCCATGGTCTTTAACTATATCTTATACGGGATAGTGATCCCATGGTTTTCTAAATCTATATCTTATACGGGATAATGATCTCAAGGTTTTGTATCTATATCTTATACGAGATAGTGATCCCATGGTTTTCCAAATCTGTATCTTATTCGGGATAGTGATCCCATGGTTTCAATCTACATTTACATATATACATCAACTTATCTCGTGTTTAGTCCGGGATGATAGTCCCACGATCTTAAACCTGCACTTTCAGATGTGTCAAACTATCTTATATGCCTTTCGGGATAGTAATCCCAAGATTTTCATTATATAGTTTTGTGTGTTAAACTATACTGTGTGATATACAACCGATCTTATAATTAGGAAAATATGGGATTTTCCTGGGGTAAAATACAATACATAACCGAATTGGTAACAAATGATAACTTAACCAATTTCACATAAGAAAATATGGGATTTTCTTGGATAACAACTTTTTCGGAAACTAAAGAAAACCGATACATTTTCATAAACCAAAACCGCTTATGAACTCACCAGCTTTATGCTGATATTCCAACCGCTTGTATTCTCAGGTCCAAGTTAGACAGGTACCCGGTGATCTCTTTTGATGAAGACGGAGTGCATGGAAGACACGTCTCAACTTATGTTTATATGATGCATATGTATATCTTGTATAACTTTACTTTTGAACAAATGTAAACTTTCATATATATGTAATGTAATGTTTGTTTACTGTGATTACTATGTACATTGGATTTGATACACAACTTGGAGTCAACCCCAGGGACGTTTCCGCCTTTGGTTTTCGGGGTGTGACAGATTGGTATTAGAGCCCTTGTTTATAGTGAACAGAGTATACCAAACCTTACATGGTATAAAACTATAAACACTAAAGGGCCTCAGTGCTCTGAATTAAAAGTATCTTCAAAACTACAAGTATTTTCAAAAGTATACAAGTATACCGAACCGCCGAAATCCGTAACTACAAGTAGAACAAAACATAAGTAAATGGGTGTTGTACACTGTGGTTAAACCTGGGCAGTTCTGTAGTCGTGTCTAGGGTCAATATAGCCTAGCCAACTATATTCATTCGAGACACGGCCAACATGTGCTTGGGAGTGACTATGGTACGCAGCATGCCTAAAACTTACCTAACATTCCAAACAACGAATCGTCGCTGCAGCGCAACCATGAAATACTATGGGAGTATTTCTCGAGCCAATCCTTCATAGAAAATCCTCGTATACGCGATGTTACTTGATCATTCCACTAGCGATAAAATGTTCTGTTTTGATAACTCCTTCCTGCTTTATCGCTTAGTAGGATGCTATATCTATCTTGATGAGATATCCCTTGTTCAATATCTCTTGATTCAATTCAGAGGACTTATAATCCTCTCTTTCCTGATCTTTTTAGATCAAGATGCTTCCGAGAAAGAGACCCAGTTCGAAGAACAACGATAATCCTCCTCCACCACCATCTTCTCCTCAATTTGATCTCGCATCACTTAAAACAGTTCTGACTGCTGCAATGGTGGCAACTATGTCTCAAATGAATCCCGGTGGCTCTGGAGGTGGTCCCCAATACCAAAATCCAGAAGACAGCCAGGAACACCGAAGAGGGGGTTCCTACAAAGACTTCATGAACGCGAAGCCCACAACCTTTGATGGCACTGGAGGTGTCATTTCCTTGACTTGATGATTCGAGAAAATTGAGTCAATCTTCGAAATATGTGCCTGTTCGGAGTCTGACAAAGTCAAGTTTGCCGCCTGCACTTTCCTTGATAAAGCCCTGACTTGGTGGAACGGCCGAGTCAAATCCTTAACCTTACCCGTAGCAAATGCCATGGGTTGGGAAGCTATGAAGGAGCTTCTGCTTGCAGAATACTGTCCTCGAGGAAAAAGTCAGAAACTGGAACACGAACTCTGGAACCTTAAGACGAAGGGTTCCAGTATAACAGCTTATACTTCAAGATTCGATGACCTGGCATTACTCTGTCCGGGAATGGTTACCCCGGAGAGTAAAAAGATCGAGAGATTCATCTGGGGATTGACCCAGCCAACAAAAGGGAATGTCTTGGCTGCGAAGCCAGACACGTACGACAGCGCTAAATGTCTTGCGAAAATCTTGATCGATCACGAAGACAATTCAGATGAGGAAACTACCACTCCCGAGTCAGACACAAGTGGAGGTGAAAGCAAAAAGAAATCTCCGAACAAGCGAAAGGCCCCGAGTATGAAAGGGTCTTCCAAGAAACAGCAAACGGTAGCAGTCCATGCTGCTACTGCCCCTATTGCTGTCTCAGCTGTCGGTTCTACAGCCCAAACTCCCACCAGTGGATACACTGGCAGTCTTCCTTGGTGTGGTAAGTGCAACTACCATCACTGCATTCCTGGTCCATGTCGCGAAAGGAGCTGCGACAACTGTGGCAAGAAGGGCCATCTGTCTCGAACCTGCAGAAAACCAGCCAAATCAACAAACCAATCATCAGGAGCAGGAATCAGCCCCGCCTGCTACAATTGTGGTGAAGCAGGGCCCTTCAAAAGGAATTGCCCCAAAGCAACTACCACCACTGATCCCTCTGTCGCCGCAGGTATACTTCTCTTTGATAACTCTTATACCTGCAACTTTTTTTTTCGATTCCCGTGTTTGGAAGGAAACCTGTTATCTATCTATTCGAATGTTTTCTAAGCTCAATTCCTCGTATGCGATCGAAATGTGCATCATCGAGACGACTAACCAATGAGATGGAGAACACTAACTTCGTACCTATAGATTGAATCCTCGGTCCAGAGGACTACTCTATTCCATTCGGTTAAATGGGAAACCTTTCGCGATAATACTTTGATGCTACGTTTAACATGGAATGACGGAGTCTCATTCATGTTGTTATCCTGGTTTCGAGAGGGTCGCCCGTCTATATCTCTTCCTCGACCTAACTCTCATGATCTTCGACATCGAACTTTCGTATTGTTTCATGCTTTAAAACTCAAGAGTTTTCCTGGTACGAATTACCACATTCCTCGTTTCTGTGATCATCGATAAATGAGAAGCTAGTAGCTCTTTCTACTAAATATCTGTCCCGAGGAGTTTCCGGGAATTTCATTCGAACGTCTAAAGTTTAATTCCACATCGTATGTTTCGAAATCTTCGTAGAGACCCGATTCCACTTGAGAAAGTGATTATCCAAAATATCGAATCCATTCGAGTTTCATTTCAAACTCATGATCTATATCCTATTCTTTGAATTTCGGGACGAAATTCCCTCTAACGGGGGGATAATGTAACAACCCGAAATTTGTTCGTCGCCAAAACCCGTTCTACCCAGAAAGTCGCCGTTATCGGATTCGTTCCGTTTTCTCTTTGGAGTTAATCGTATAAACTTATATGTTTATTTTATTCTAATGAGTGTCTAAATCACTCAGGAACTTATGTTATTAGCCCAAAAACATTTATTTCATGAGTTTTTATAATGTTTCCGTCGGGTGACGGAAACTCAATCGGGTGCGACCAAAAGCCGCGTTTAGCGTCGGTATCGGGTAGAATTCCACCGCGTGCAAATTTTAGGAACTATATAAACGTGTTTTAGCTTTCATTTGAAGCTTTTCCTTCTCTCACTACTCTCTCTCTCTAACCTCTCTCCAAAAATCCAAAGATTAAGGGTCCAAAACTCAATTTTAAGGCTTCAAATCCTTAAGGTACCTTCCTAGCTTCAATCTATAGCATGTTTAGCTTCCAAATTAGACACTTAATCATGAAATGGGACACAATGTATGAGTTTACGGCCCAGGAAGATGCCTAGGCCGTAAACACCAAAAATGATGGGTTTTGAGCCCTTAAACCCCTCCTTGACTAGTTTGGACTTTAGATATGGCTATGGTACTTCAAGATATGGACTCTAAACATGTAAAACTTGAATTTTGTGATGTTTGAAGGAGTTTACGGCCAAGGATCATTCTTGGGTCGTAAACTCATATAATTAGGGTTTTCATGCCCTTAAACCCTTCCAAATCACTTCTATGGCCTAGATATGAATTATATGACTTTGATTCTAGCATTTGGACACTTGAAACATGAATTTTAGGGGATTTAGATGAGTTCACGGCCAAGGAGAGTGCTTGGGCCATAAACTCCCCAAAACTTGGCATAAATCCAATTCTAAGGTGTTAGAAAGCCATCCAACACCACCAAAAGCCTTGGAATAAATCAAGGGACCAACCAAAAATACATTGAGGGCCTAAAACACATCATTCATGGGATTTCTAAGGGTTTACGGCCAAGACTTGTTCTTGGGCCGTAAAATCCAAAATTCTTGGTGTTAGAATGCAAACTAAACACCCCTAAGGCCCTTAGATGAATTTTAGAAGTCCTTTCATGCAAGTTTTAGACCTTGAAACTCCTTGAAGCACCCTATAGAAGAGTTTACGGCCATGAGGGGGGTCTCATGGGTCGTAAACTCCATAAACACCCCAAAAGTCCCTAGTAAACTCATGACAGGCCTTGGATAAATTCTACCAATCACATGTGATTTGTTCTAGCACCATTTAACATCATTTTCTTGGGTAAATAGGGGTTTACGGCCTTGGAGCCATGCTAGGCCGTAAACTCCCATAAAGGGGGTCTATTTGATGTTTTGTAATCATTCCAAGTCCTTAAACCAAGTTTAGAAATTATCCCCTAAGTGTTGGAAGTCCATATTGCACCCTAAACCACCCATCATGAGTTTACGGCCGTAAACTCATGGGGATGGGTGTTTTGGCCGTAAACTCCCTAAAGGGGGGTGTTCCTTTGATGTCCCAACTCATTTCCCAAGTCCCTTGTATCATTCATGTCCCTAAACGCCACCCGGGTCCTTCCAAACACTTGTATCGGAATGTTATCGCGACTTGAAGCATTTGTCCCTATCCAACAATCAATCTAAGTCCTAATTAGATACAAATGTGTATCTTTACATGATAATTAGGAACCTCGTGTGTTTACAAGTTCCGGATCAACTCTTAGCATCCAAACCGTCTCGTATCTCGTCCGGTGAGTTCATACCCCTACGGCTTTTTCACTGTTTTCAATGTTTTCAGGGGGAATACAAGCAAACTATAACTGTTTTCCAATCAGAACATTGATGTGTTTCAAACAATATCTGACAAACCTATAAACTCTTTTACTCCTTATGTATTATGCTGAGCATAAGGAATGACTATTCGATTTCAACTAAATGGATTTTAGTTAAGGAAACAATCAAACTAATCAAATTATTATGGGAATAATTTGGGGGTCTTTACTATTCTTTCTATCGTATACTGATGTCTATATCAAGTTATTAGATAAACTATGTCTGATTCACTTTATCTCCGTATCATTTTAATGTATTGTCAGATAATTTCATGTATGTATCTATACTTTACTGTACTATGTTTCATAATCTTCTGTATATCGATATCTTACAAGAACCCTGTGAATAGTTTAGTACTAGTTTGTGAGATAGTCACTACCATTTATGGATGATCAGTAAATCCTCCCCGGAAGTGTAACCAGAGTCTCCTGGAGGGAGAGCGCGGAATTTGTGAATAGATCTATTCGGGACTAACAATCCCACACCTTAACTGCTAGCTACAGTTAGGCGGGCACGCCTAGGGTGACAAATTTCTGGATATCGTTCGATGTCTGACAAACGTCAAGGAGGTGACGTTGTCGTATTAGTATGGTTACCCAACTCACAATATGTATTAATACCAGCTTATTCACAGTTTGGGTTCAGAAACTGTATCTCGTTCGGGATAATGATCCCAAGGTTTTGTATCTATATCTTATACGGGATACTGATCCCATGGTTTTCTAAATCCATGTCTTTCCCCATGGTCTTTAACTATATCTTATACGGGATAGTGATCCCATGGTTTTCTAAATCTATATCTTATACGGGATAATGATCCCAAGGTTTTGTATCTATATCTTATACGAGATAGTAATCCCATGGTTTTCCAAATCTGTATCTTATTCGGGATAGTGATCCCATGGTTTCAATCTACATTTACATATATACATCAACTTATCTCATGTTTAGTCCGGGATGATAGTCCCACGATCTTAAACCTGCACTTTCAGATGTGTCAAACTATCTTATATGTCTTTCGGGATAGTAATCCCAAGATTTTCATTATATAGTTTTGTGTGTTAAAGTATACTTTGTGATATACAACCGATCTTATAATTAGGAAAATATGGGATTTTCTTGGGGTAAAATACAATACATAACCGAATTGGTAACAAATGATAACTTAACCAATTTCACATAAGAAAATATGGGATTTTCCTGGGGTAAAATACAATACATAACCGAATTGGTAACAAATGATAACTTAACCAATTTCACATAAGAAAATATGGGATTTTCTTGGATAACAACTTTTTCGGAAACTAAAGGAAACCAATACATTTTCGTAAACCAAAACTGCTTATGAACTCACCAACTTTATGCTGATTTTCCAACCGCTTGTATTCTCAGGTCCAAGTTAGACAGGTACCCGGTGATCTCTTTTGATGAAGACGGAGTGCGTGGAAGACTCGTCTCAACTTTTGTTTATATGATGCATATGTATATCTTGTATAACTTTACTTTTGAACAAATGTAAACTTTCATATATATGTAATGTAATGTTTGTTTACTGTGATTACTATGTAAATTGGATTTGATACACAACTTGGAGTCAACCCCGGGGACGTTTCCGCCTTTGGTTTTCGGGGTGTGACACGCTGAGTCTGCTAAATGGAAAGAGGCTATGGATACCGAGATACAATCCATGTATGACAATGAAGTTTGGAACTTGGTTGAGAATGTACCAGGTCGTACGACTGTAAGGTGCAAATGGATCTTCAAGAAGAAGACCGACATGGATGGTAATGTACACACTTATAAGGCTCGACTGGTTGCAAAGGGCTTCTCTCAAATTCCTGGAGTGGATTATGATGAGACCTTTTTTCCAGTAGCCAAGATTAAGTCTATTAGGGTTATGTTAGGCATAGCTGCATTTCATGACTATGAAATTTGGCAAATGGATGTCAAAACCGCTTTCCTTAATGGAAAGTTGACTGAAGATGTTTACATGAGTCAGCCAGAAGGTTTTGTCAGCAATGAGTACCCTAATAGAGTGTGTAGGCTAATCCATTTCTGGATTAAAGTAAGCACCTCGCAGATGGAATCTTTGCTTTGATGAAAAGGTCAAGGAATTTGGCTTTTCTAGGAGTGAAGATGAATCTTGTGTTTATGTCAAGGCTAGTGGGAGTATAGTTAGCTTTTTGGTATTGTATGTGGATGACATACTACTCATAGGAAACGACATCCCAACCCTGTAGGAAGTAAAGTCCTGGCTTGGGAAGTGTTTCGCTATGAAGGACTTTGGTGAAGCTGCCTATATCCTAGGGATAAGGATTTTGAGAAACAGGAGTAAAATACTAATTGGACTTAGTCAAAGCACCTATGTGGATAAGGTGTTGAAAAGATTCAACATGCATAACTCCAAGAAAGGTGAGTTACCCATTCAGAGTAACACCAGATTGAGTAAGACACAAAGCCCTAGTACTGAGGCTGAGATAGCAGAAATGAGTCGACTACCTTACGCTTCAGCTGTAGGATCAATCATGTATGCTATGACGTGTACTCGATGTGATGTAGCCTTTGCTTTGAGCATGGTTAGCAGGTATCAGGGGAACCCTGGCAAGGAACACTGGACTGCGGTAAAGAATATCCTCAAGTACCTGCGAAGAACTAAGGATTCGGTCCTTACCTTCGGTGGGAGTGATGACTTGAGAGTTGTAGGCTATAGTGATGCTAGCTTCCAGACTGATAGGGATAATTTCCGCTCTCAGTCAGGCTGGGTCTTTAATTTAAACGGAGGAGCAATCACTTGGAAGAGTTCCAAGCAGGAGACAGTGGCTGATTCCACTTGTGAATCAGAGTATATAGCAGCAAGCGAGGAAGCAAAGGAGGCTATATGGCTAAAGAACTTCATCGAAGACCTTGGAGTGGTACCAACTATAAAAGAGCCAATGGAGATTTTCTGTGACGGCCATAGTGCGGTTGCCTTAGCCAAGGAACCAAGGGATCATGGGAGATCCATACATATTGACAAAAAATATCACTTCATCAGACATCGAATAGAAGAAGGAATCCTCGTGGCAAAGAGGGTATCATCGTATGAGAACCCAACAGATCCCTTCACGAAGGGACTGAGTAGGGTTAAGCATCTCCAGCATGCTCGGAGCATAGGGCTGAAGGATGATATAAGTTTTAGTAGTTAGATAAATTATGAAATTTGTAAAGTGTAATTGACATTAGATGATGAATAAAAGGTGTTTTATTTATGAGTAAAGTGTTGCTATCTCTTGTCAATCATTTACTAAATTTATTTTGCATGTTTTGGCTTCCAGAATAATTATGTTTGGTATATCATATTATTCAAACCTCCATAGTTGGTCATATGTCGGAAGTAGGTATGAATCAAGACTGTCATGATTGGTTGCAGAGATCTAAGGTGTTGGACATGGCTACAACAATCATGAGTGCTCATAAGTTCTGAGCATTGGACTCAACCCACGCTCACTGGAATCACTTCATGGAATTTTATCTTGAGTGATCATGAGACGAGAATATCATATAAGTCTTCAAACCTAGAGATATGATTTGTTACTTATGAGTTGATTATGCATTGATTGTACGAAAACACATTAGTTACTCGATGTTATAAAACGTGCCTTTGTGTATAATTCAATGAGTGGTAGAACAAACATATGAGTCGAAGTTTATCTGTTCCTTCTAGGATTAGAACCTGATGTCTGGGCCCCTCGATGATTGTGCTTTGACCTATGTACCGGGCCCGGTCAGAACTAAATTGATGTGTTCAGTTAAGTTCTATGTCAAACAAATCGGAAATTGGGAAACAAATGTTGGACAATAAGTAAGACCATGTTCCCCGTATTTGTCCGGCTGATATCTTAAGCAGAGGATTATATGATCACTTATCTAAAATAGCGCGTTCTGGTTCAACAGAGTTTAAAGAGCTATGATTGCTGATCGGTTCCTGAAGTCATACTTGCAATTATAGTTATTAGACTTATCCAAGTGGGAGACTGTTGGATATAGTGTCTAAGTCCATAACTATATTTGGTATGTACTTGACCCAACCCGGCATGGTCCACTTGGGTTGCACTTCACCCGAACAATTTATGGATAATATTTGAGAATAGTACAAGTTATGATTTATTAATATATTATAAGTTCTAATATATTAATATAAGATCATATTATTTAATTAGTATTGATCTATAATTAATCTAGGATTAATTTAGAGATCAAAGATATTACTAATTAAATATGGGCTTCTATATCTATATAGTGTGGGCTAATGCTTATTTGGAATGGGCTAGGCTTGCAACGAAAAGTCCATGGATACTCCATGGAGCTTTAACCCATGGATCTCATGGAAATGAAGAGACATGGGTATTAGGGTTTACATGGATGTAACCCTAATCCACCGCACTATATAAAGGAGGCTTTGGTTCTTGAAATCACACTAGTTGACACTTGTTGAGGTGAGAGCCGATTTCAAGATAGTAGTGAGTATTCTCTCAAAGTTCCAAGTTTGTGGTGATTTGTGATTTCCATTTGAGGCATTCACACTATTGGTGCTAGGCTCTAAAACTCCAAGCAATCAACTACTACTACAAGGTAAGTATTTCTACTAGCTTTATTTGATTCATGTTCCCCATGCCATGCTAGTTAGGATATGAACCTTGGAAAAATAATTATTTGCATGTATCTTAGAAAAACATAGATCCAAGGTTTATTAGGGTTGCATGTACACTTAGGAAGTCTTAGAATGCTCAAAACCCATCAGATACAAGTCATGTTTTCGTTTAGTCGTTGGATAATTGCATGGACGAATGTGCTATGTGTTTAACCTTTGGGTAATCGCTTGAACATGGAGTTTATCTCATACATCTTCATAAAAATCATTAGAAAAGTGTATGTTAATACATATGTTGTATGAAATCATGTGGATATGTGTTGTGCTCAACATTTTAACTTTGGACATATATATATTTTAACATTATACTTACACAAATATTTGTATGTAATAAGTTTCATGGTCATATATGTGTTTTGTAGAAAATTGTGACTTGCCAATGTCATAACAAACTAGAATGTTTTGGTGTCACAAAGTCACAAACTAATTTTTGGTGTTTTAAACAAAGTACAAGATTTAATATTTTGCTAATATTAATCTTACTAGAAAAAGATTGTTACTATATCGACACTAAAGTCTGATGGCTTAAAACTTGAGACAGTATGCAATATAACATGTTAATTAAAGATTATTTATAAAAAGTGTTTTAAATAATCTCACCGAAATAACATACAAAACGTAATTATTACGAAATAAAAATTTGCGTGTCATAATCTATCCATAATAAAACTGTTAAAATAAAAAGTTATAAGTTGTATACCATAAAGCTGTAAAACGCGTGTCATAAAAATGTAGTCATGAATTTACATTAGTAATGTTATTTTCATTATTGAACAATGGGAGTCAAATTTCGCGTAAATCTGTTAACGCACTTGTGACACTTTCGTTCACCGTACCTACCTAGCATACACCGTAAGACCTGTAGTTATGACAATAATCTTCTGTTAACGTACTTGGGACATCATATTTTATGTCACTTTTGTGTAAATTTGTTAAAAAAATACAATTTGTAACAATGTATGTTGGTATCTTTTAATGTATGATGTTTCGTGGATACACTTAATGTATATTCAATTGTTATGATATTACAAAATGAAGTCATTCATCCCCGGACGGTTCCGTCATCCTGGTTCGGGGTTGTGATAGATTGGTATCAGAGATTTGTTTATAGTAAACTAGTATATCTAACCTTATAAGATATAAAACTATAAAAACAATGGGACTAAAACACTCTGACTAAAAATATACTTAAAATATATAAATATTTTACCAAAGTGTACATACATGCATGCATATTAGAAAACAATAAGAAGAGTTGGACATCATGACTAAACTTAGACAGTTATGTAGTCATATCTATGGTAAACATAGCTTGATAAAATATATTTATTCGACATATGACCAACATGTGTTTAGGAGTGGTCGAGGTGGACAACAAAACCTAAAGCTTACCAACTTTAAATCAAAAGGGTCTAAGAACCAAACTAAAAGGAATAAAATACTATAGGAGTATTTTGGTATTATATCTATTTTCTTATACTTATATAGTCTCGTACAGACGTCATTGCAAACTTCCACCAGCTTCGAGACCCCTATCCCCCGAACAGGGAAACGGGAGATGGCTTGAGGAGGAACCGGAGGAGGATCCGGAAGAGATAGAGGAGGAGAACCTCAACGAGGATATCGACGAGGAAAAGGAGGGAGATGATGATGAAGCAGATGCAGAGTACGAAGTTATAAACCCACCCTAAATGCCGAGGGTGCCAGCGCACTGAATGGGCTACAATAGCCCTATGCCCCTTTGGGAACTTTATATTGAGAGGTGGAGCTGACACTAGGGACATCACCCACCATTTGACATGGAGCAAGGTTTCTAAAACCTCCATCATGGAGGCCTGGCGGATCAAGCTCTTCCTGTTATGGTCCGACGGACTAGGGACACTGGTGGTCAGGCAAATGAGACCGCTAACTAGGTGCTTGAGATGAGAGCTTCAATGGAATGTCTAGAGAGGCACACTCATTACCTAGACATGGAATATCAGGAGCGGCATGTTGCACTGGAGGTGAGGGTGCGATTGCCGAGCACCGACTAGCCGAGCTTCAGGGCCCTTTTACCTCATCACAGGCACCACTAGGGGACTACTTGACGTGCGTAGGACTTATCCTACGCACAGCTTCCTATAGATTAGGTTATGGGTATGTGTTGGTGCTACCCATTTTCTTTCCCGATGTATGTAGGATCTACCCTCCTTTTAAGTGATTACACTACTCGTAGGGTTGTTATTTTGTCAGATTTAATCCTCGATGTATTTTAGACCTTTTTAAAAGGTCAATTTTCATGCATTATGTACTAAAATGTTATCATTTATGAAACAATTATGTGTTTTATTTGTGATGTTGTTATCTGCTATGTTCTCTCTTTTCATTTATATTTGATATAATATGAACTCAATTATAAGTTCAATCAAACCGTCGTAACCGTGAGAAACAAAGGGTTTGCATAAACTCATCATCATTTCTAATTCATAGAAGGAAATACCCATAATTTATATTCATGAAAACAACACAATAGCACCACCACCACCGTCGCCTCCACCAGAAATGGATTATGTTGCTTACCAGGCGGCAGTCACTGCAGCACTAGTGCACATCAAAAACAACGACACAAATGGAGGATGAAATGGAAATAGGGTGGGGAGTTCCAATCACGAAGAAAATACAGGACATCAGAAAACATGCACCAATAAGGATTTCACCAACGCCAAGCTGATTCCATTTACAGTAGTGGAGGTGCGATAGCTCTCACCCGATGGTTTGAAAAGATCGAATCGATCTTTAAATTTATAGCTATATTGAAGAAAGTAAGTTGAAGTTCACAACTTGTACATTTTTTGATAGGGTCCTCTCATGGTAGAATGGCCACTTCAAGGCTCTGACTCTACCAGTAGCAAACTCCATGGCATGGGAAGACCTAAAAACCCTGAAGCTTGATTAATACTATCCTCGGGGTGAAATAAAGAAGCTTGAACAAGAGCAATGGAATCTGACGGTAAAGGCTTCCAATATTGAAGCTTACATTGGTAGCTTCTATTAGCTTAATGTCTAAGTCCATAACTATAATTGGTAAGACTTGACCTGACCCGGCATGGTCCATTTGGGTTGCATGGCATCATGCACTTGTATAGACTATAATGAGAGAAATAACACTTAAGGTTGATTAATATATTATATGTTCTAATATATTAATAGGATTATTTAATTAGTATTGATCAAGAATTAATCTAGAATTAATTAAGTGATCAAAAGAAGACTAATGAAATATATGGGTTGATTGTGTAAATCATCCATACTTGTATAGTGGGCTAATGCTCCTTGGATAATCAAGTTGGGATAAAACCCATAGGATGGTAAATGGATGCTCCATGGTGTATTTGAACCCATGGATCCAAGGAAATGGAATGTCATGACAATTAGGGTTTACCCTAATTGTAACAACTATATAAGATGATATTCTTTGGGAAAAAAATGGGCACTATGAATAATAAGAAAGGGCTAGCCGATTTTAGGAGTGTTCAAGTTTCTCTCAAGTTATTCCAAGTGTAATTGGTGTTGTGTGATATCACACCCCGAAAATCAAAGGCGGAAACATCTCCGGGGTGGACTCCGCGTTGACTATCAAATCCAATGTACATAGTAATCATAGTAAACAACCATTACATTACATATATATGAAAGTTTACATTTGTTTCAAAAGTAAAGTTATATAAGATATACATATGCATCATATTAACAAAAGTTGAGACGAGTCTTCCGAGCACTCCGTCTTCACCAAAAGATATCGCCGGGTACCTGTCTATCTTGGACCTGAGAATACAAGCGGTTTGAAAATCAGCATAAAGCTAGTGAGTTCATAAGCGGTTTTGTTTTATGAAAATGTATCGGTTTCCTTTAGTTTCCGAAAAGGTTTTTTATCCAAGAAGATCCCATATTTTCTTATGTAAAGTTAGTTTAGTTATCATTTGTTACCAATTCGATTACGTGTTGTATTTTACCCCATGAAAATCCCATATTTTCCTAATTGTAAGACCAGTTGAATATCACAAAGTATAGTTTAATACACAAACTATATATTGAAAATCTTGGGATCATTATCCTGAAAGAGATATAAGATAGTTTGACACATATGAAAATACAGATTTAAGATCATGGGACTACCATCCCAGACTAGACACAAGATAATTTGATATATATGAAAATATAGATTGGGAACCATGGGATTACAATCCTGGACAAAATATTGATTCAGACCATGGGATTATCATCCCGTACTTGATATAGATAGAAAGTACTTTGATAACCTTGGGACTAACATCCCGAACTAATTACAAGATAGTTTGATATACTAAGAATAATATTTGAAAACCATGGGATCACTATCCCGAACGAGATATAGATTCTAAAACCCAAGCTGTGAATAAACTAATATTAATACATGTTGTGAGTCGGGTAACCATGCTAATATGACAACGAGACCCCGTTGACGTTTTTCAGACATCGAAACGATATCCAGAAATTTGTCACCCCAGGCGTACCCGCCTAACTGTAGCTCACAGTTAAGATGTAGGATTATCAGTCTCGAATAGATCTATTCGCAAATTCCTCGCTCTCCCTCCAGGAGACTCTGGTTACATTTACGGGGAGGGTTTACTGATCATCCATAAAGGGTAGTGACTATCTCACAAACTAGTACTAAACTATTCACAGGGTTCTCACACGATATCGACATACAGATGATTGTGAAATGTAATACAGCGAATATAGATACATACAATGAAATTATCTGACAATACATTCAAATGATATGAAGATAAACTGAATCAGACATAGTTTATCTAATAACTTTATATTGATATAAGTACATGATAAAACGAATAGTAAAGAACCCTAAACTATTCCCATAATAATTTGATTAGTTTGGTTATCTCCTTAACTAAAATACATTTAGTTGTAATTGATAAATCATTCCTTATGCTCAGCATAATACATAAGGAGTAAAAGAGTTTATAAGTTTGTCAGATATATTTGAAACATATCAATGTTATGATTTGAAAAGAGTTATAGTTTGCTTGTATTCCCCCCTTGAAAACGTTGAAAAAAATGAAAAAGGGCGTAGGGGTATGAACTCACCGGACGAGAAATGTGACGATTTCGGGTGCTAAACTTTGATTCGGGGCTTGTAAACACACGAGGTTCCTAAGTATAATGTAAAGATACACATTTGTATCTAATTAGGACTTAGATTGATTATTTGATAGAGACTATTGCTTCAAGTCACGAAAACACTCCGATACAAGTGTTTGGAGGGACCCGGGTGGCGTTTAAGGACATGTAATGATGCGAGGGACTTAGGAAATGAGTTTACTCCCCAAGATTACACTTCTAAATGGTGTTTACGGCCTAAACACCCATTCCCCATAAGTTTACGGACCTAAACTCATGATGGGTGGTTTATGGTGCAATTTGGACTTCAAACACTTAGGGGAAAATTTCTAGACTTGGTTTAAGGGTTTGGAATAAATTTTAATCACCAAAATGAAAAATTTTAGGGAGTTTACGGCCTAGCATGGTCTTATGGCCGTAAACTCCTATAAACCCATGAAAAGTTGTGTTTTTGGATTCCAAACTAATCACATGTGATTGCTAAAATAGTTTCAAGGCCTTACATGCATTTACTTGAAGTTTTGAAGGGATTTTTGGAGTTTACTGCCAATGAGACCCCTCTCATGGCCGTAAACTCTCTTAGAGAGTAAATCCATATGTGTTAAGGCTAAAAACTTGCATGTAAGAGCTTCTAAAATTCCCTTAAAGCCTTGAAATGAATTTGGGACACATTAAGACACACTTTTTGGAGTTTACAGCCATGGAACACATGCTATGGCCGTAAACTCTTAAATGAAAGCGTTTTGATGTGTTTAAGGCCCTTAAAATATTTTTGGTTGGTCCTATGATTTATTCCAAGGCTTTTGGTGGTGTTGGATGGCTTTCTAACACCTTAGAAATGAATTTGCACCATGTTTCATGGAGTTTACGGCCCAAGCACAAGCCTTGGCCGTAAACCCACAATAATCCCTCAAAAATTATGTTTCAAGTGTCCAAATGCTAATACCAATATTCTATAATTCATATCTAAGCCATATTAGGGGATTGGAGGGGTTTATGGTCAAGAATACCCCATATATGAGTTTACGGCCTAAGCATGTGTCTTCGCTGTAAACTCCTTCAAATGTCTCAAAATTCATGTTTTAAATGTTATATGTCCATTCCATGAAGTCATTAAGCCATATCTAAAGTCCAAAATGGCTTAGGAGGGGTTTTAGGGCTTAAAAACCCGCTTATTATGAGTTTACGGCCTAAGCATGTTTCTGGGCCTTAAACTCATATACAAGGCCTTAATTCATGATTAAACCCCTAATTTGGAAGCCAAATATGCTATACATTAAGGTTAGGAAGGTACCTTAGGGATTTGAGGCCTTAAAATTGAGTTTGGACCCTTAAACTTTGGATTTAGGATAGAGGTTAGAGAGAGAGAGTACAGAGAGGAAGAAAAAGCTTCAAATGAGTGATTAAACACATTTATATAGGTCCTAAAACTTGGACACGGTGGAATTCTACCCGATACCGGCATTAAACGAAGCTTTAGGTCGCACCCGATTAAGTTTCCGTCACCCGGCGGGGACATTTCTAAAACTTATGAAATAATTATTTTGGGTTAATAACATGAGTTCCTAAGTGGTTTAGACACTCGTTAAATTATAATAAACATATTAGTTTAAATAATTTAACCCAAAGTGAACACGGAACAAATTTGATAACGGCGAATTTTTCGGGTAGAACGGGTTTTGACGATGAACAACTTCGGGTTGTTACATTATCCCCCCGTTAGAGGGAATTTCGTCCCGAAATTCAAAGAATAAGATACAGATCATGAATTTGAAATGAGACACGAATGGATTTGTTATCTAGGATCTTCACTTTCTCAAGTGGAATCGGGTCTCTGCTGGGCGTTCTAGCGAATTCTCATTATTGGAACGTGTCCTTGTTTTGTAACTTGACTCTCTCTCAATCTATGATATCAATCGGTTTTCTCATGGAGGTTCCAACCCTGGACGACTTCGGTTTCCTCAAGGAATCACTAGGGTTTCGTTGGGTAGAAGCTTCTAAGGATTCGAGACATGATGTACTGGATAGGTGTTAACAAGCTCTGAGAGCATCCAAACCCTGAAGATTGCAGAATCAATCTCTACGAAGACCTCAAAGGTGGGACTAAACTTTAGACGTTCGAATGAAATTCACGGAAACTCTTTGGGACAGACATTTAGTAGAAAGAACTACTAACTTCCCGTTTCTCAATGATCACAGAAACGAGGGACGTGTGGTAATTCGTATCAGGAAAACTTTTGAGTTTTTAAGCATGAAACAATACGAAGGTTTGATGCCGAAGATCATGAGAGTCGGGTCGGGAAAAGATCTAGATGAGCGACCCTTTCAAAACTAAAGACAACAACATGAACGAGACTCGGTCATTTCATGTCAATCATAGCATCAAAGTATTTTCGCGAAAACTTTCCCATTTAATCGAATGGAACAGAATAATTCTCCGGACTGAGAATATAATCTATAGGTAAGAAGTTAGTGTTCTCTATCTCACTGGTTAGTCATTTCAATGATACACCTTTCGATCACATACGAAGGGTTGAGCTTAGAAAAATGTTCGAGTAGATAGTTAACAGGTTTCCCTCTTTGTACTGGAATCGAAAAGAGTTGCAAGTATAAGAATTATCAAAGAGAACTATACCTGCGGCGACAGAGGGATCAGCGGTTGTAGCTGCTTTGGGGCAATTCCTTTTGAAGTGCCCTGCTTCACCACAATTGTAGGAGGATGGACTGATTCCCGCTCCGGATGGTTGGTTCGTTGATTTGGCTGGTTCTCTGCAGGTTCGAGCCAGATGGCCCTTCTTGCCACAGTCGTCGCAGATCCTTTCGCGACATGGGCCAGGAATGCGGTGATGGTAGTTTCACTTACCACACTAAGGAAGGGTACCAGTGTATCCACTGGTAGGAGTTTGGGCTGTGGATCCAACAGTTGAGACAACAACTGGGGCAGTAGCAGCATGGACTGCTACCATTTGCTGTTTCTTAGAAGACCCTTTCGTACTCGAGGCCTTCTGTTTGTTCCAAGATTTCTTTTAGCTTCCGTCTCCACTGGTGACTGGCTCAGGGGTAGTAGCTTCCTCATCAGAGTTGTCTTCGTGATCGATCAAGATTTTCGCAAGACATTTAGCACTATCGTAGGTGTCTGGCTTCGCAGCCAAGACATTCCCTTTGGTTGGCTGGGTCAATCCCCAGATAAATCTCTCGATCTTTTTACTCTCCGGGGTAACCATTCCCGGACAGAGTAATGCTAGGTCATCGAATCTTGAGGTATAAGCAGTTATGTTGGAACCCTTCATCTTAAGGTTCCAGAGTTCGTGTTCTAGCTTCTGAATTTCGCCCCGAGGGCAATACTCTGCAAGCAGAAGCTCCTTCATAGCTTCCCAACCCATGGCATTTGCTACGGGTAAAGTTAAAGATTTGACTCGGCCGTTCCACCAAGTCAGGGCTTTATCAAGGAAAGTGCAGGCGGCGAACTTTACTTTGTCAGATTCTGAACAGGCACATATTTCGAAGATTGATTCGATTTTCTTGAACCATCGAGTTAAGGAAATGAGACCTCTAGTGCCATCAAATGTTGTGGGCTTCGCATTCATGAAGTCTTTATAGGAACCCCCTCTTTGGTGTTCCTGGCTGTCTTCTGGATTTTGGGGTTGGGGACCACCTCCGGAACCACCGGGATTCATTTGTGACATGGCTGCCACCATTGCAGCAGTTAGAACTGTTTGAAGTGATGCGAGATCAAATTGAGGAGGAGGTGGTGGCGGAGGAGGATTGTCGTTGTTCTTCGAGCTGGGCTTTTTCTTGGAGGCATCTTGATCTAAAAAGATCAGGAAAGAGAGGATTATAAGTACTCTGAATTGAATCAGGAGATATGGAACAGGAGATATCTCATCAAGACAGATATAGCATTATACTAAGCGATAAATCAGGAAAGAGTTATCAAGACAGAACATTTTATCGCTAGCGAAATGATCAAGTAACATCGCGTATACGAGGATTTTCACAAAAGATCGGCTCGAGAAATACTCCCATAGTATTTCATGGTTCGCTGCAGCAATGATTCGTTGTTTGGGATATTAGGTAAGTTTTAGGCATGCTGCGTACCACAGTCACTCCCAAGCACATGTTGGCCGTGTCTCGAATGAATATAGTTGGCCAGGTTATATTGATCCTAGACACAACTATATAACTGCCCAGGTTTAACCGCAGTGTACAACACCCATTTACTTATGTTTTGTTCTACTTGTAGTTACGGATTTCGACGGTTCGGTATACTTGTATACTTTGAAAATACTTATAGTTTTGAAGATACTTTTAATTCAGAGCAGTGAGGCCCTTTTGTGATTATAGTTTTATACCATGTAAGGTTTGGTATACTTTGTTCACTATAAACAAGCTCTCTGATACCAATCTATCACACCCCGAAAATCAAAGGCGGAACCATCTCCGGGGTGGACTCCGCGTTGAGTATCAAATCCAATGTACATAGTAATCACAGTAAACAACCATTACATTACATATATATGAAATTTTACATTTGTTTCAAAAGTAAAGTTATATAAGATATACATATGCATCATATTAACAAAAGTTGAGATGAGTCTTCTGAGCACTCCGTCTTCACCAAAAGATATCGCCAGGTACCTGTCTATCTTGGACCTGAGAATACAAGCGGTTTGAAAATCAGCATAAAGCTGGTGAGTTCATAAGCGGTTTTGGTTTATGAAAATGTATCGGTTTCCTTTAGTTTCCGAAAAGCTTTTTTATCCAAGAAAATCCCATATTTTCTTATGTAAAGTTAGTTTAGTTATCATTTGTTACCAATTCGATTACGTGTTGTATTTTACCCCATGAAAATCCCATATTTTCCTAATTGTAAGACCAGTTGAATATCACAAAGTATAGTTTAATACACAAAACTATATATTGAAAATCTTGGGATCATTATCCCGAAAGAGATATATGATAGTTTGACACATATGAAAATACAGATTTAAGATCATGGGACTACTATCCCGGACTAGACACAAGATAATTTGATATATATGAAAATATAGATTGGGAACCATGGGATTACTATCCCGGACAAAATATAGATTTAGACCATGGGATTATCATCCCGTACTTGATATAGATTGAAATCATGGGATTTCTATCCCGAAATATATATAGATTGAAAACCATGGGATCACTATCCCGGACAAGATATAGGTTTAAACCATGGGATTACTATCCCGTAATAGTTATAGATTCAAAACCATGGGATTACTATCCCGTATAAGATATAGTTAAAAACCATGGGGCAAACATCCCGAATTAGATATGAAATACCATAATATACACGAATTGTAGATACAAAGTAGTTTGATAACCTTGGGACTAACATCCCGAACTAATTACAAGATAGTTTGATATACTATGAATAATATTTGAAAACCATGGGATCACTATCCCGAACGAGATATAGATTCTAAAACCCAAGCTGTGAATAAACTAATATTAATACATGTTGTGAGTCGGGTAACCATGCGAATACGACAACGAGACCTCCTTGACGTTTGTTAGACATCGAAACGATATCCAGAAATTTGTCACCCCAAGCGTGCCTACCTAACTATAGCTAACAGTTAAGGTGTAGGATTGTCAGTCCCGAATAGATCTATTCACAAATTCCTCACTCCCAATCCAGGAGACTCTGGTTACACTTCCGCGGAGGGTTTACTAATCATCCATAAAGGGTAGTGACTATCTCACAAACTAGTACTAAACTATTCACAGGGTTCTCATACGATATCGACATACAGATGATTGTGAAATGTAATACAACGAATATAGATACATACAATGAAATTATCTGACAATACATTCAAATGATACAGAGATAAACTGAATCATACATTGTTTAACTAATAACTTTATATAGATATTAGTACATGATAAAACGAATAGTAAAGAACCCCAAATGATTCCCATAATAATTTGATTAGTTTGGTTATCTCCTTAACTAAAATACATTTAGTTGTAATTGATAAATCATTCCTTATGCTCAGCATAATACATAAGGAGTAAAAGAGTTTATAAGTTTGTCAGATATATTTGAAACATATCAATGTTATGATTTGAAAACAGCTATAGTTTGCTTGTATTCCCCCCTTCAAAACGTTGAAAAACACGAAAAAGGGCGTAGGGGTATGAACTCACCGGACGAGAAATGTGACGATTTCGGGTGCTAAACTTTGATCCGGGGCTTGTAAACACACGAGCTTCCTAAGTATAATGTAAAGATACACATTTGTATCTAATTAGGAATTAGATTGATTATTTGATAGGCACAATTGCTTCAAGTCACGAAAACACTCCGATACAAGTGTTTGGAGGGACCCGGGTGGCGTTTAAGGATATGTAATGATGCGAGGGATATAGGAAATGAGTTTACTCCCAAAGAGTACACTTCTAAATGGTGTTTACGGCCTAAACACCCATTCCCAATGAGTTTACGGCCGTAAACTCATGATGGGTGGTTTATGGTGCAATTTGGACTTCAAACACTTAGGGGAAAATTTCTAGATTTGGTTTCAGGGTTTGGAATAAATTTTAATCCCCAAAATGAAAATTTTTAGGGAGTTTACGGCCTAGCATGGTCTCATGGAGGTAAACTCCTATAAACCCATGAAAAGTTGTGTTTTTGGATTCCAAACTAATCACATGTGATTGCTAAAATTGTTTCAATGCCTTACATGCATTTACTTGAAGTTTTGAAGGGATTTTTGGAGTTTACGGCCAATGAGACCCCTATCATGGCCGTAAACTCTCTTAGAGAGTAAATCCATATGTGTTAAGGCTAAAAACCTGCAAGTAAGAGCTTCTAAAATTCCCTTAAAGCCTTGAAATGAATTTGGGACACATTAAGACACACTTTTTGGAGTTTACAGCCATGGAACACATGCTATGGCCGTAAACTCTTAAATGAAAGCATTTTGATGTGTTTAAGGCCCTTAAACTATTTTTGGTTGGTCCTATGATTTATTCCAAGGCTTTTGGTGGTGTTGGATGGCTTTCTAACACCTTAGAAATGAATTTGCACCATGTTTAATGGTGTTTACGGCCCAAGCACAAGCCTTGGCTGTAAACTCACAATAATCCCTCAAAAATTATGTTTCAAGTGTCCAAATGCTAATACAAATATTCTATTATTCATATCTAATCCATATTAGTGATTTGGAGGGGTTTAAGGTTAAGAGTACCCCATATATATGAGTTTACGGCCCAAGCATGTGCCTTGGCCGTAAACTCCTTCAAATGTCTCAAAATTCATATTTTAAATGTTATATGTCCATTCTATGAAGTCATTAAGCCATATCTAAAGTCCAAAATTGCTTAGGAGGGGTTTTTGGGCTTAAAAACCCACTTATTATGAGTTTATGGCCTAAGCATGTTTCTGGGCCGTAAACTCATATACAAGGCCTTAATTCATGATTAAACCCCTAATTTGGAAGCCAAATATGCTATACATTAAGGTTAGGAAGGTACCTTAGGGATTTGAGGCCTTAAAATTGAGTTTTGGACCCTTAAACTTTGGATTTAGGAGAGAGGTTAGAGAGAGAGTAGAGAGAGGAAGAAAAAGCTTCAAATGAGTGGTTAAACACGTTTATATAGGTCCTAAAACTTGGACACGGTGGAATTCTACCCGATACCGGCATTAAACGAAGCTTTAGGTCGCACCCGATTAAGTTTCCGTCACCAGGCGGGGACATTTCTAAAACTTATGAAATAATTATTTTGGGTTAATAACATGAGTTCCTAAGTGGTTTACACACTCATTAAATTATAATAAACATATTAGTTTAAATAATTTAACCCAAAGTGAACACGGAATGAATTTGATAACGGCGAATTTTTCGGGTAGAACGGGTTTTGACGATGAACAACTTCGGGTTGTTACATGTGAACCATTTGAGGTGTCACACTTGAGGCACTAGGCACTCAAGCTTCATGAAGACGTTTTCCATCAAAGGTGTATATATTCTATCTTGTTATATTAATTATTTTGTATGCTAGATTAGGATAATACCTTGGATGTTCATAATTGCATGTATAATAGAGAAAACATAGATCCAAGGTATTTAGGGTTGCACGTACACTTAGGAGTGTTAGAATGCTCAAAACCCAACAGTGGTATCAGAGCCATGAGTTGTTTTTTTGTTATATTGATGCAAATATTTTATTTTCAAAGTTGAAAAAAAAATTGACGTTTGTTAAATTTTAAGATAGTTACTTGTTCTTGTGAAAAACTAATTATGTGTAAAATTTGAATCATTTGCTATATGGGTTAAATTAGGTCAAATTTAGTAAAGATAAAATGATATGATTATTTTATTAGTCTTAAAAGTTTGATCTAAAGAGTTTTTTGAAACCTCCATAAGTTATAGATATCAAACGGTTTAAAAAAATTGATTCAAAGTTTTTATGGAGTTACAAAAATTGGTGTTAATGTCTTAAACAATTCCATAACTTGTTCTTAAGTTATGGAACATGAAAAGTTTCATCATTAAACAAACATTAAACTTCATAAGTTATGGAATCCAAAAGGTTTTTTTGAATTATTTTGATCTTATGAGTTGATTTACATTAATAGAAAATTATGTGATAATATGTTTTCACTCCATTTTAATCTAAGAGTTGATTCTAAAATTTGTTTTTATAACTTGTCCTAAAGTTACTTGAAAAGTCACATTTAAGATTCTTAAAACTCATAAAAGTTGTAATAGGTTACAAAATGAAGAGTCTTGTCCTCATTAAATGGTTTCTCAAGTTATGGAGGTTCAAGAGTCTCTTCATTAAATAAAAAAAATGTGTAACCTTAATTAATTCCATAATTTACAAAATAAAGAAAAGTTACATTCTTTTACTAGTTTAAAGTCTTCCATAACTTGTCCTCAAGTTATGGAACTTGAAGAGTCTTTTAATTAAAACTACTTTAAACACATAAGTTATGGAATTAATTAGTTTTGAAAAGTTTCAAAACTTGCCCTCAAGTTTTGGAATTTGAAAAGTGTTCACTTATGAATACCTTAATTCCAAAATAGCCCTTAGAATTTTAAAAGTTAAAATCCAACCATTATACTTTATAATATTATAACTTAATAATACTTAAATATATATATATATATATATATATATATATATGTATGTATGTATAAGAGTAAAGTCAATCTTATTGTTAGTAGGCCTCATTCACGAAGCCGGTCTATAAGGGGGGTATAAGGTTACTGCCTATAAAATGACAGTTTAATGGGTGTCCACTCTCACCCACCGCTTCCTTGACCGGTGGAGGGTCGTTAGCCGAACAGGTAGGACAAGGTCTAGAATTCTCGCTTCATTATAAGTATTAATGATATATACTAAGTAACTAAACTCTTATAAATGCCCAATCTTAGTTACTTAGGAAAACTGTGAATAAGGTGCTAATCGATGAAATTACACTTTGGACTTTGTTTAAGTCGGTTAGTGGAGCGTGTGTGGTTAACCGGCAAACTAACTCGTATTTAATAAGGTAGGCAAAGGGTAACTTAATATTTATCATAGTTTCGATGGAGCGTGTGTGGTTAACCGGCACATCGATTGAGGGGTAAACACTTAAGGGTACGAAGTAATTTGCATGGTTACTTCACACCTTGTTTTGTGATCCTGGGAATCCGAGTCACAAAACCTGAAGGGCACACTCGAGATTGAAACATGCTATTGAAAAGTTCAATGAATCTCAAAATATCTAGGAGTTTCAAATCCGATTAAAACCTAATAATACATTTCGTTTATCTTGGTGGAAATTGGTGAATCGTCATTCACCTACCTTCAAATATTTATAGCTTGGATTACGTCATACCTCTTCTAAGTTATAAAATAGTTTGTTGGGTGCTAGCCTTAATATTTCATATTGGGTGTCATATTAAGGACTTTAGATAAACTATCTTGAGTATCTCCCAAAAGATGTCTAAGTTCATACATCTATGATCTTCCCAAATCTCTTGGAACTTTACTTCTTTCACCTCCTCCACACGTTCTTGAAAAGTTTATGGTCACTAAATCCCTATTGCCAAGCAAGGTCTATGTGTGGTCACATCTTAGAGATGTAGTCACATATTGACAATCCGGGAGAGTTGGGTGTCAAAGTCTTGAGAAAGTTGGTGGTTCAATCACTTTCTAAGTCACATAGTGAGGTCCTTTGTGACTCCAAAAAACAGACTATGACAAGACCCTTAATGATCTTATCTATTTGCTAATATTAACTTCCTAAAACTTGTGGACATTAACAATAATGACATTGGACATCCAGTAAAGCTCTCTCTTCCCAATGGAAAGGGATTGACCATAGTCAACTTAGTTGACCAAATGGTAAAGGGAAAGGATAAATCTGTGATAGTCCCATGTTCCATTACCAAAGCATCCATATGTTAAATTTCCAAAGGAAGAGGCATTGATTGCGAAGCTGCCAACTTACCTAAGGGTGTTAAAGTCAATAAGTTTGACTCTACTTCAGGTAAAGTCCACTATCTAACTCTGTTAAGTTTCTATTCTAAGATTGTTGATAGATGGTGTGACTGGGTCACATCGTGATGTTTTAAGAATCAACGAAAAGTGAAGGAACTTAAAGAAAGAATATGCTGAATCTGATTGCGTAGATGGATTTCTATCGCATAGTTTGAAGATCGGATTCTTGAGCTACTTCTTAGGAGTTATGAGATATTGCTTAGGAATAGATAAAAACAATTTTTCATATGGATTGTAAGAATAAGTTTTTCTGCAAAGTTTTAAAATTAAAGGAAGTATTTTATTTTATTTATTTTATGTATCCTTACAATGGCGTTTGTGGAAAATTGTTGCATATAAGATTCCACTGATAGAAATATTGGAAAGTGAATTTGATTCTCTCATTTGTGGTACTGTCTAAATTTACCAAATAAGGAAAGATTCTCATCACCAAGGTTCAATTGGACCGAAACTTGTAATCATGCAAGTTGTATAGTATGATGAATTAGAACTTTCATCTTGGAAAATTAAGACTAATTCCATATGTGAATAAGGAAAGGACTAAGGGATCGAGTACACATTCTTGTGCACTAGTCAAGTCCACCACAAGAGATCAAGAAGACTACTCGTCATGATTTACTTAAGTTCAGTAAATATGTTTATACTTATAAGTTTAAGTATAAGTCTGTAGCATTGGAGAAGTTTCAATGTGAGACAGAACGAATAACAAGAATCAAAGTATGGCAGAAAGATAAAAGTTTCTCAAATCTGAAAAGATGGGAGAGTACTTTAGTATCATGTTTATGATCATCTTAATGGTTAAGATACCATATCACAATTGGTCCTATAAAGTCATCTTAGTGCATTCTTATGACTAAGAAGAGGAGTCATGAATTGTTGAAATTGTTAAATCAAAAAGATGAGTCATACTTTGTTCCAAAACAATTCTTAGAGTCATACTCCAAGGTTGTAACTAGAGTGACATATCTTAAAGAGGGTTTGTTAACACTAGTCAAATGTAAGAGTAAAAAGTTATCTACTCTTGTACATTTGAAATTGGAAGGTTGTGATGTTTTGGATAAAAGAGAGACCAACTTAGGCCAATTGTGTAAAGTGTTAGTCTTGATAAAGAATACACACTATCTCTTCAGTATTTGACAAGACAGTCATATATGTCAAGAGGACAGTGGGAGTCTTTGAGGTCTTGAAAGTCTCAAGAACTAATCAAGAATAAAACCTGAAGTTCTTCACTAGCACACGACTTGAGGTTTATAACCTATCGTGTTGACATATTTTTGTGCCCATTCCAGTTAAACTTGGCTTTACATATGAGTTCTTAGAGTTCTCAATTTGTTGCATAAAATATTGGAAGCAATGGCAGGCCCTTGAGGTGCCAGGTATCAAGAAATTAAGATTGAGTTCAGTCCATATGAGTTAGGATTTGTCATTAACCTTTTCTTTAGACTATGGTTTTGATAATTCACATGGATAAGAACACATACACCATTAAATCTAAGTGTCATAAGGTTTTTCTCCGATTCATGAAAATGATGGTGAGGAAACACATTCACTAAGTAGATTTTAGCTAGATAGCAATTGTGATATTTTCATTCTCAAAGTCGTTAGTGGAGCATGTGTGGTTAACTGGCACACTAACATGGACTTGTGAGAAGTGGCAAAGGTCTAAACAACCAAGACTATGATTACGCCATCCCTTTTCATAGTTCTTAAAATTTTTTAGACACACCTGTGAGCTATCTAAGATAAGCTGTATGATTATGATAAAGTTTTATCAAAGCAATCTAGTATCTGAAATCTGAACTTTGGTAAGAAAGTCAATATAGTATTGATTTCTAGAAGTCCAGCGGATTTTTGAATACATGTCAAAGCTAGTGCGAGCATAATTGTTATGATAATAATCATCATGTTAGTGGGAGCATGATAATTATGATAAGTATTGCAAGTTAGCAGTGTTAATTATAGAAAACAAAAAGTTTCAATTGGTAAACAGTTGTGTTGCTATAATTAAGGGAGAGGAAATTATACTTCATGTCAAATCTAAAAGCTTAGATTGAGGTTTTGATCGGATTTAGTCAAGAATATATATATATATATATATATATATATATATATATATATATATATATATATATATATATGAATGTTATGTTGGAATGGCTCAACATAAGAAAATTCTATATATGGGTCCATTATTTGCGTTCTAAAATTTGATTATGATTACGACATCCCTTTTCATAATCTGAATTATGAGAACTTGGCAAATTGAAATGGAAATATTATAGCAAAAGACTGGTTTAGTCTTTATGTGAGACATCATGAATCATGTTCCATATGCTTCGTATATAGGATCGGTTACATGTGCTATATTCATCCTTTCTAAAATTTTCCAAATGCCTGGGGCATAAAGAAGGGAAAAGTTCTAGAATTGGATATGACTAAAAGGATTAAACAATTGTCGAAGACAATCTAAGGTTTACCAAGGATTGGTTGCTCAAGGACAGTTGGAAGTATAGTGATAATTCTGGAAGGACCATATTGACATATTCAGAAAAGAGGAAACTCTTGTTCGGAAGTGATAGTCAAAAAGGGAATGTGTAAATGATCCCATTGGTGGAAGTTGTTCAATAAGTATGTATAAGATTAGGAAACTTAATGCAAGAAGGATGTTTCCAAGGAGTTTATCTCATTTGGAATGCTCTGTGATGCTTGTTGTCAAGTCTTTGTGACTTTGTGCATAATAATTACAAGATAATCATTGCATATAAGTTTAGAATCTAACATATTTCGGTAAAATGGCATGAGTTTGGAATTCCTGCATTTGCCATAAGAATTCGGGAGTGTGAAATTAGAATCATTGAAAGTTTGGTCAATTGGTTTATTTCACAAAGTAAGGATCATAGAAAAACATAGAGTGCATACTTGGTGTATGGCAAAGCTATTGTTTAGAAGAAAAAAAACATAGTGTACATGCTTAGAGCATGGGACAACTATTGTGTTTAATTCAAGTATAAAGTTGATAAAACCGAAACAATGAATAATGAGTAATCAGTATGGTGATAAATAAAAGGGTTTTTATTTGTATTCATAGGTTTTGATACCATATTAGATTCAATTATTCTTGTGTTTCACTTTGCATGTTTTGACTTCCATAATAACTAGGTTATTCCTTCGGAATGACTAAGTTATTCAAACCATCCACAGTCGGTCATATGTTGGAAGTAGATATGAATCAAGACTGTCAGGGGTTGGCTTGTAGAGGTCCAAGTTGGTAGACAAAGTTGTGCTACAACACTCATGAGTGCTCATAAGTTTTGAGTATTGGATTAAACCCGCTCTCATTTGAATCACTTCATGGATTTTATCACGAGTGATCATGAGACGATAATATCTTATATTCTTCAAACCTAGAGATATGAGTTGTTACTATGAGTTGATAGTACATTGATTGCACGAAAACGCATTGGTAACTCGATGTTATAAAACGTGCCTTTCTGTATGATTCATGTAACACCGTAAGTTTCAAGACAAAATTTTCATTTAAAATTATCATTTTAATATTAAACACTTGTTTAAAATCTCATTCATAATTGAATTACAAAACATAGTTTCATTTTCACTTGAATAGAAAACCAGGATCCTCCAAAATATAACTCTTTCTCTGGTGTGTACAATCGAGCCGGTGCCGTCCCGTGTTACTGAAAGAACCTGAAAACAACATAACACAAAACACTGTAAGCACGAAGCTTAGTGAGTTCCCCAATATACAACTTACGCATATACGCCTTTCCAGGCCCTGACCTTCCGGTCCACAACACAACGCCTTCCGGCCCATAAGGTATTGCCTTCCAGCCCATAACACATTGCCTTCCGGCCCATATAAACATACACAGCACGCATAACAATTAACTTACCACATATAGCACATATATCAGATATCATATCCGACCTTCCGGTCACATAACATATTGCCTTCCGGCCCATATAAACATACATAGCACGCATAGCAATTATCTTACCACATATAGCACATATATCACATATCATATCCGACCTTCCGGTCACACAGTCAAACCCTTTCGGGTACAGTATAGTGAGAAGACTCACCTCGTGGATACTGAAAGTTAGAAACTCCTGAAATCACTCGTACTTGATCCGCCGAGCTACAAACTCCCTATAACATCATATATCTCTTATTAACACTTTTATCTTCCAAGTTAACTGACCCTAAGAAATCACACATAGGTCAACTCTGGTCAACAGTCCACGGTCAGCTCGACCGGACTCGGCGAGTACTCTAGCGACTCGGCGAGTACTCTAGCGACTCGGCGAGTCTGGTCGTCCTTCAATCCTCTAAGGTGTCCCTTCTACTCGTCGAGTATCCTTCTTGACCCGATGAGTTACTCCTGGAAGAATCGCGGGGCCACCCCGACTCCACTCGCCGAGTCTGAGGAACAGCTCGACGAGTCCCAGTTATTCTTCAAGCTACTCGCCGAGTCTGCTCATCTGACTCGGCGAGTCCATGCCATGCAGCCGCTCAAACTGCTTCCTAAGGTCATAACTGCTCCGACCATTCATAGGTCTGGCCTTCCTCCACTGGTCCATTACGTAAGGTCTTCATTTAGGTGCTCATGCTACACCCCGAGACTTATAATTCACGTGTTGACCTAAGGCATAAGGATTTCAATCCAAAACCTTCACCAATTCCCAAAATGCACAGATATGGGACATTCTGGACCTCCAAGGGTCCCAACACGGGGTTACAATCGTTTGGGGGACTAGGGTAACATTCAATCTATCCACAAAAGGGTTCCATAAACCCTAATCCTCTAAATACATCACCATAGCAGAGTATACTCGAATTCTTACCTGGATAATGTACTCTCTGTGTCCCCAATCCTCAGAACGTGATTCCCTTGTTGTTCCTTTAGCCAAGCCCTTCTCTTCCTTGCACAACAACTCCTTCAAAATCACCAATGGCCTTTAATCTTGCTCTAGATGCACACAATCGATTTAGGGTTCTTCTTAGAAGGCTAAAACGAACAATGACGGCCTATAAGTCCTTTTTATACGTCACAAAACTGAATGGCTAGGGTTTTCGCTAAACAACGCAGACTCGCCGAGTCCCTATCTGGACTTGTCGAGTCTAGTCGCGAATCCGCGATCAGGTCTGCGATCCTACTCGGTGATTCTGGCTCCAACTCGCCGAGTCCCCTCTTAAAACACCCCAAAAATATAATTTTACCAATACTTGAAATTCCGGGCTGTTATAATTCTCCCCCACTAGAATCAGACTTCGCCCTCGAAGTCTCACTCTGAAAATAGTTCCGGATGCTGCTCCCGCATCTCACGTTCCGGCTCCCAAGTCATTTCCGATTCCTTCCGGGGTTGCCACTGAACCAACACCAGAGGTACCTCCTTGTTCCTCAGAACCTTGATCTTCCGATCCCTGATGGTCACTGGTCTCTCAACATAATTCAGGCTCGCATCCACCTAAATGTTCTCTAGTGGAACCACTGCTGACTCATCGGCTATACACTTCTTCAATTGCGACACATGAAAAGCGTCGTGGATCTATCTCAATTCCGTTGGCAGCTCCAAACAGTAGGCCACCCGTCCTACCCTCGCAATCTCACGAAAAGGCCCAATATACTGGGGCCCCAACTTGCCCTTCTTCCTGAATCGAATCACTCCTTTCCAAGGAGTGACCTTCAGGAATACGAAGTCGCTGACCTGAAACTTCAGCTCGGACCGACGCCTGTCTGCATAACTTTTCTGTCGGCAGTAGGCGGTCAATAACCTCTGTTTAACCTGCTGAATCTGCTCTATCGACTGAAGCACGATCTCTGTACTGCCCACCACTCCCTGTAACCGAGAATTACCCAAGATGCAACTCTGCTCTAAATCTCAACGATCACTCGGCCCATAAGGGTTAGGAAACCTGAATCACCGGATCCCCGATCCAAAGCCCACTTTATCCATTTCGGAACGACTGAGAGACCCATTCTCACTCTCAGAGCAACTCTCACGAGTTCTCCTCTTGCAATCGCATACCCATGCTGCACTAGCCCTAACATACCTTTCTCTTCCCTTACCTAGGGAAATCCGCTTGACGACCTTGCCACTACTCCATGTATCGCACATGCTCTGGATCTGCTCACAAGGACTCTCGGGTCCATGCGTTACCTCTCCTCAGCAAATGAGGGTCCGACACCACCTCCTATGCAACAGCTCAAAGGGCGGCATACCAATGCACTAATGATGGCTGTTGGTATGGGACAACTCAACCAAGGATAAATACGTGCCGCGGCTTCCTCCGAAATCTAATACACTTACCCGAAGCACGTCTTCGAGCGTCTGAATCGTTCATTCTCTCTAAAGTGTCCCCAGACGTCATCATGATAAGCTCATTTCTCATATTCCTCTTCGAGACTGAGTACCAGGTCAGCTTTTGGCTCCACAGCTGAGCCCCCAACGGTCCCCCATATCATGATCCAAATATCCCACTAACTTCCTCCCCGTGACCACTATCCCGGCCCAGTGACACGCAAGTCACGAAATCCTCTTTTCCTCATGTGAGAAAAATACAATCCAACCGAGGATCGTCTCGACTCTAATCTCTGGTTTCTGCTGCGCATCTTCCTTGCGTATCTCCCCGCATCTCCCGCCAGAGACGGAGACCCCCGTCTCGCCCCCGACTCAACATCTAAGCTCCAAAGACTCAATACTAGGGCTACTCAAACCCAACTCTTCCACATCATACACTACTCGAAAAACGTTCCAACATCGAAATTCTCTTGCCATCTAGTGAGTACTGCGACTCGAATATCACAACACCCTCTGACTAGTGAGTACTCCTCGCAGTATCACAACACCCTCTGACTAGTGAGTATTGCGACTCGAATATCCATCACAGACTCTGGAGGCAATCAACATAACAAACGCCCATATTTGCGAAAATCCACTCTCTCAAATAATCTCCCTGGATGCCCATACTCGAAGGGCTCCCACTAGACCCACAGATACTTGATATGCCACACGTCGATTCAATTCAGGATTCACGAGTAACTCCGAAATAAAGATATCATACCCGGATATCTCAGAATACCCCAACAGAACATCACAAGATCCTGCCACAACCACTGATCTCCTGCCCTAAGCATCATATAGACACAATAATACATTTCCTCTGAACCCCATAATTAGATCTACATTTTTCCCACATATACAACTACGGTGCATCTAATTTCTCGATTGGAATACGAGAAAACGCTGACGCTACGAAATATGCTGATAATTCTCCGAAACCCCTTTTTCCCAACGCTCAAAATCCAAACGAGGATACACATACCAACCCTGGGAGTTGGCTGCCCAATCATTCTCTATCTACTTGCAACAACACCAATCACCTGTCATGGATACATTCGTCCTCCTCCTCAAGTACTTCCCGCATTAACTCACTCTGACCCCTTTCCTCGATCACCGACATCTTTGGTCTAATGATTTCTTACAGCATATCTCTATACTCCACTTATAACTACTCTTGACAAGTCTTTGCTTTCTCAAATACTGCACCCGGTTCTCCCCCACTTAGGGTTCGAACCATCACCAATTAGCACACCACCAACCCACGACTATTTTTCACCAGCGAACTCGCACCCGCCCCCGGAAAGTGCTACGCAACGCCCGATAATTCTCCCTTAAGGAACTCAATCAACCCCCTATACTCTGAACCTCTGATGAACTCCTCAAGAACCTCTCATCACGACTGCCCCTAATCGTTCCAAATCTCATATCAATCTAACACTAAGCATCTCAACTGCTCAATAATGCCCCTGTCTCATAGACTGCACTGCAAAATCATCGTTCCTCTCACCTCAACTCATCAACCAATGTTCCAACACCGGAATTGTCCCAAGGACAGGGACCCACTCCCAACATAGACGAAAACTCTCTGCACTGCAAAACTCGACTGAACTCCCCACTGCTACCACTATAACACAACCTACTATTCTCAATTAGGTGTGGTGTGGTCCTCGACTACCTCAGTCCCAACTGACTGTCTGCTCACGATGATGATGGGTTTTGAGCATTCTAACACTTCCTAAGTGTACATGCAACCCTAATAACCTTGGATCTATGTTTGTCTAATTTGTCATGCAAAGTTGAATTCCAAGGTTATATTCCTATCTAGCATACATGGGGAACAATTTTAACATAAATCATAGATAGAATAACTTACCTTGTTGTTGTTTGTGTTCCTTGAAACCTTGTGAGCCTAGCACCCCTAGTGTGATGCCTCAAATGCTTCACACAACACCAAATGCTCTTGGAAGAACTTATGAGAGAATACTCACTTCTTAAAATCGGCCAAGCCCTCTTGTTTCTTAGTGTACCCGATTTTGGGAGGAGAATATGTTACCTATATAGTGTTGACACATCTAGGGTTAAACCCTAATGTATCATGACTCTTCATTTCCATGACCCATGGGTTTGTAACTCCCATGGAGCATCCATGGAGCATCCTATGGGTGGAATCGAACTTGATAGTCCATGGAGCCTTTTAGCCCACTATACAAGATATGGATGATTTACATAATCAACCCATATATTTAATTAGTTATCTTTTGATCACTTAATTAATTCTAAATTAATTCTTGATCAAACTAATCAAATAATATTATTAATATATTAGAACTTATAATATATTAATAATCTCCAAGTGTTATTTCTCTCATTTAGTCTATCCAATTGCATGGTGCCATGCAACCCAAATGGACCATGCCGGGTCGGGTCAAGTACATACCAGAAATAGTTATGGACTTAGACACCTTATCCAACAGTCTCCCACTTGGATAAGTCTAATAACTATTACTGCAAGTAGGACTTCAGGAAACGATCGGCAATCGTAGCTCTTTACAAGGTTTCTCGAAACTGAGAAAATGATGGTACGCCATTTAAGATAAGTGATCATATAATCCTCTGTTCTAGATATCAGTCGGACAAATACATGGAACAATGTCTTACTTATTGTCCAACATTTGTTTCCCGATTTCCGATTTGTTTGACAAAGAACTTTATTGAACACATCAATTTAGTTCTGATCGGGCCCGGTACATAGGTCAAAACAAAATCATCGAGGGGCCCAGATATCAGCTTCTAATCCAAGAAGGAACAGATAAACTTCGACTCATATGTTTGTTCTACTACTCATTGAATTACACATAAGAGCGCGATTTTATAACATCGAGTTACCAATGCGTTTTTCGTACAATCAATGCATAACCAACTTGTAAGTAACAAATCATATCTCTAGGTTTAAAGACTTATATGATATTACCGTCTCACGATCACTCGAGATAGAATTCCATGAAGTGATTCCAGTGAGCGTGGGTTGAGTCCAATGGTCAGAACTTATGAGCACTCATGATTGTTGTAGCCTTGTCCCAGACCTCTACAACCGAACATGACAATCTTGATTCATACCTACTTCCGACATATGACCGACTGTGGAGGTTTGAATAATATGTTATACCAAAAAAAATTATTCTGGAAGTCAAAACATGCAAAAGAAATATAGTAAACGATTGACAAGAGATAGCAACACTTTACTCATAAATAAAACACTTTTATTCATCATCAAATGTCAATTACACTTTACAAATTTCGAGATTATCTAACTACTAAATCTAATATCATCCTTCAGCCCTATGCTCCGAGCATGCTGGAGATGCTTAACCCGAGTCAGTCCCTTCGTGAGGGGATCTGCCGGATTCTCATCTGATGATACCCTCTTTGCCACGAGGAGTCCTTCTTCGATCCGATGTCTGATGAAATGGTATTTTCTGTCGATGTGTCTGGATCTCCCGTGATCCCTTGGTTCCTTGGCTAAGGCAACAGCACTTTCACTATCACAGAAAATTTCCGTTGGCTCTTTAATAGCTGGTACAACTCCAAGGTCTCCAATGAAGTTCCTCAGCCATAAAGCCTCCTTTGCTGCCTCGCTAGCTGCAATATACTCTGATTCACAAGTAGAATCTGCCACTGTCTCTTGCTTGGAACTCTTCCAAGAAATTGCTCCTCCATTTAAGGTAAAGACCCAGCCCGACTGAGAGCGGAAGTTATCCCTATCAGTCTGGAAGCTAGCATCACTATACCCTACAACTCTCAAGTCATCACTCCCACCGAGGGTAAGGACCCAGTCCTTAGTCCTTCGTAGGTACTTGAGAATATTCTTTACCGTAGTCCAGTGTGCCTTGCCAGGGTTCCCCTGAAACCTGCTAACCATGCTCAAGGCATAAGGTACTTGACTCATTTCTGCTATCTCAGCCTCAGTGCTAGGGCTTTGTGTCTTACTCAGCTTGGCGCTACTCTAGATGGGTAACTCTCCTTTCTTGGAGTCTTGCATTCTGAATCTCTTCAGAACCTTATCCAAGTAGGTACTTTGACTAAGTCCAATTAGTCTTTTACTCCGATCTCTCAAGATCCTTATCCCCAAAATATAGGCAGCTTCACCAAGGTCCTTCATAGCGAAACACTTTCCAAGCCAGGACTTTACTTCCTGCAGGGTTGGAATGTCGTTTCCTATGAGTAGTATGTCATCCACATACAATACCAAAAAGCTGACTATACTCCCACTAGCCTTGACATATACACAAGATTCATCTTCACTCCTAGAAAAGCCAAATTCCTTGACCTTTTCATCAAAGCAAAGATTCCATCTGCGAGGTGCTTGCTTTAATCCATAAATGGATTTCTCAAGCTTACACACTCTATTAGGGTACTCGTTGCTGACAAAACCCTCTGGCTGACTCATGTAAACATCTTCAGCCAACTTCCCATTAAGGAAAGCGGTTTTGACATCCATTTGCCAAATTTCATAGTCATGAAATGCGGCTATGGCTAACAGAACCCGAATAGACTTAATCTTGGCCACCGGAGAAAAGGTCTCATCATAGTCCACTCCAGGAATTTGAGAGAAGCCCTTTGCAACCAGTCTAGCCTTATAAGTGTGTACTTTACCATCCATGTCGGTCTTCTTTTTGAAGACCCATTTGCACCCTACAGTCTTTCGACCTGGTACATTCTCAACCAAGTTCCAAACTTGATTGTCATACATGGATTGTATCTCGCTATCCATAGCCTCTTTCCATTTAGCAGACTCGGGGCCTGCCATGGCTTCCTCGTAGCTGTTAGGGTCATCTTGACTTACTAGTGTCTCATCACTAATAAGTGTCTCACCTTCTGCAGTAATATGGAATCCATAGTAATGCTCAGGTGCACTCCTAACTATCGTGGAACGCCTCAGAGGTACAAATTCGTCAATTGGCTCAACAGGAGTTTCCTCCACAAGTTGAGGGCTAGAGTTTGAAGTTCCTTCACCACTTGACTCTTGAATTTCTTCAAGATCAACTTGCCTCCCACTGTCTCCTTGGCTTATAAACTCTCTTTCTCGAAAGACTCCTCTTCTTGCTACAAAGACCACATTGTCACTAGGTCTGTAGAAGAGGTAACCAAAGGATTGCTGTGGGTAGCCGATGAAAATACACCTCTCGCTTCGGGGTTCGAGCTTATCATGAGTCTCGCGTCTCACGAAAGCCTCGCATCCCCAAATCTTGATGTGGTCTAGTTTAGGTACTTTACCAGTCCACATCTCGTGAGGAGTTTTGGCAACTTTCTTTGTAGGGACTAGATTAAGGATATGGGCGGCAGTCTCTAAGGCATACCCCCAGAATGAGATTGGTAGCGAAGCTCGACTCATCATGGAACGAACCATGTCCAACAAGGTTCGATTACGCCTCTCAGCCACACCATTCAACTGCGGTGTCCTGGGAGGTGTCAATTGTGAGACAATCCCACATTCCTTTAGATAGTCGAGGAACTCTGAACTAAGATACTCACCACCTCGATCGGATCGAAGCATCTTAATGTTCCTGCCCAATTGATTCTCGACTTCCTGTTTAAATTCCTTAAACTTCTCGAAAGTCTTTGACTTATTCTTGATTAAGTAGACATATCCATATCTACTATAATCATCAGTAAAAGTCAAATAATAACGATTAGCATCCCTTGTGGCATGTTTGAATGGTCCACACACATCCGTGTGTATAAGGTTCAACAAACCTTCACCCCTTTCACACGAGCCTGTGAAGGGTGACTTTGTCATTTTTCCAAGTAAGCATGATTCGCAACTATCATTTGACTTTAGGTCAAACGACTCCAAGACTCCATCCTTTTGGAGTTGGCCTATGCGTTTCTTGCTTATATGTCCAAGACGACAGTGCCATAATGATGCTTTATCCAAGTTATTATTATTAGGAGAATCAATACACAAAACATTATTTCCTGAGTTATCTACAATAGATACAGCTTCATACACACCATCACAAGGTAATGCTTTAAAATAAAGTACATTATTAAAGAAAGCATTAATCGAACCAACTTCAAACGAAAAGGTGAAACCTTGTTTGTACAATGCATGAAAGGAAATAATATTTCTTGCCATTTCTGGCGAATAACAACATTTATTCAAATCTAAATTTAACCCACTACTTAGCGATAAAGTATAAACTCCAATCTTGGTGACAGGTGTAACTTTCCTATTCCCCATGATCAAGTTTATTCTTCCTTGCTCCACATTCTCACTTCTTCCTAGTCCCTGCAAGTCACAACAAATATGAATACCGCAACCGGTATCAAGGACCCAAGATTTCGAATGGGGTGAGTCATTAGAAATGATAGTGTAAATACCTGCATGGTTGGGTTTGACTTTCCCATCCTTCACATCTTGCTGGTACTTTGGGCAGTTTCGCTTCCAATGAGCTTTTTCATGGCAATAGAAGCATTCAGCCTCTTTTGGGTCAGAAGAAGGAGTAATGAAACCATTCTTGGTTCCACTTGATGAAGAGCCATCAAGGGTCCGAGCCTTGGTACCCTTCGAAGATCTCTTTCTCTTCCTCCCTCGACTTTGCCCGATTGCCAAGACCAGAGTTGAGTCTGGAGTAGGAGTGATAGCAACCGACTTCCCCTTAAGACTTGTTTCTGCGGTCTTGAGAAGTCCCTGAAGTTTGCTGAGGGTGACCTCTTCCTTGTTCATGTGATATGTCATGCGGAATTGATCATAGCACGATGGTAAGGAGTGCAAAATGATATCTATTGCAAGCTCCTCAGGGAAGTTCACATTGAGCTTCAGCAAACGATCCACATACCTTTGCATTTTCTGCATGTGGCTCGTGACGAACTCTCCGTCCTTCATTATGGTTGTTATCATGGAGCAGATGACTTCGTACCTCTCTTGTCGTGCACTTTGATGGTATCTTTCCATCAAATCTTGGTGCATTTCATAAGGGTAGAAGTCTTCATAAGACTTTTGGAGTTCAGCTGTCATGGTGGCCAACATAATGCAAGCCACCTTGGTTGCATCTCTTTCATGAGTATGAAAGTCAGCGATCTCCTGGGGAGTTGCAGTGGACTCGTCAATTTCCTTAAGCTCCTTGTCAAGGACATATTCTTTGTCCTCTTAACGGGTAATCATCCTGATGTTTCTGATCCACTTATTGAAGTTGGATCCATCAAAGGTGACTTTCCCACACAAACTCATAAGAGTAAAGGAGCCATTAGGATTCGAGCCAGAAGCATTATTTGAAGACATCTGAAAAGGAAGGACAAGTTTAGTTTAGATTTAAGAGAGTCCTTAATAAAACACCCAAATGTAATATTAAGGCTAGGATCCAATCACAATATAATATAACTTAGAAGAGGTATGCCGTAATCTAAGCTATACAATATTTGAAAGGTAGGTGAATGACGATTCACCAATTTTCACCACGAAAACCGAAATATTAGATATTTAGTTTTTATTGGTTTTAGAAATTCCCAGATTCTTTGAGATCCAATGAACTTTTCAAAGGCATGTTTCAATCTAGGGAGTGCCCTCCAGGTTTTGTGACTGGGATGCCGAGGATCACAAAACGAGGTGTGAAGTAACCATGCAAATCACTGGGTACCCTTAAAGTTTATCACTCAATCGATGTGCCGGTAAACCACACACGCTCCACCGATACTATAATAAACCTTAAGTCACCCTTTACCTACCTTGTTAAGTCCAAGTTAGTGTGCCGGTTAACCACACACGCTCCACCAACGACTTAGACAAAGTGTAAAGTGTAATTTCATGGATTAGCACCTTATTCACATTTTTCCTAAAGTAACTAAGATTGGGAATTTAATAAACATTTAGTTACTTTATTATATTCATCATACTTTGAATGAGAATTTTTAAGTCCTTGTCTTACCCGTTCGGCTAACGACCCTCCACCAGTCAAGCAAGCGGTGGGTGAGAATATACACCCATTAAGTCACCATTTTATAGGCAACAACCTTATACCCACCTTATAGACCGGCTTCGTGAATGAGGCGTACTAGCGGTAAGACGACTTTATTCTTATACATATATATAATTATTAAATTATCATAATATAAGTATAAGGGTTGAATTTTAACTTTTAAAATTCTAGGGGTTGGAACTTAAAGTTTTAACTTAACTTTACTTGTTCCAAAACTTGAGGGCAAGTTTTGTAACTTTCAAAACTTTTCATTTCTTGTAACTTATGAGTTTAATAGAGTAATAAAATGAAGACTCTTCATTTTTCTAACTCTTGTGTTTTCTTAATGGTTTTAACTCAAGTGTGACTCTTGGTTTTCCATAACTTAAGGATAAGTTATGGACTCCATTAAAACACATTATGATCAAGAATTAAACTACCAAATAGGTTACAAATAATTCCTATGATCATCTAAAACATCATAAGAACAAGAACATGAATATGAACATAATCAAAAATTACATAAAACTTTGTAATTTTGATACCTAGTTGTTGTAAATGAATTAGCAAAGACATTAAACCACCAAAAACAAGTTTTCAATTACCAAAACAGTTTAGGGTAATGTTTCTAATTCATTTTCCAGCAACTGAATCGAAATTCTGCACTCATTCGACCCTACTCGCCGAGTGCATAAACTGACTCGCCGAGTTGGTTGAAGATACTCATGGACTCGACGAGTCCCCCCTATAGACTCGACGAGTCCATTCGCAGACAGCAAAATTTCCGATTCTGTTTTCAACTTTTAAGCACAAATAAGAACAAACAAGCCTAGGCTTTGATACCACTGATGGGTTTTGAGCATTCTAACACTTCCTAAGTGTACATGCAACCCTAATAACCTTGGATCTATGTTTGTCTAATTTGTCATGCAAAGTTGAATTCCAAGGTTATATTCCTATCTAGCATACATGGGGAACAATTTTAACATAAAGCATAGATAGAATAACTTACCTTGTTGTTGTTTGTGTTCCTTGAAACCTTGTGAGCCTAGCACCCCAAGTGTGATGCCTCAAATGCTTCACACAACACCAAATGCTCTTGGAAGAACTTATGAGAGAATACTCACTTCTTAAAATCGGCCAAGCCCTCTTGTTTCTTAGTGTAGCCGATTTTGGGAGGAGAATATGTTACTTATATAGTGTTGACACATCTAGGGTTAAACCCTAATGTATCATGACTCTTCATTTCCATGACCCATGGGTTTGTAACTCCCATGGAGCATCCATGGAGCATCCTATGGGTGGAACCCAACTTGATAGTCCATGGAGCCTTTTAGCCCACTATACAAGATATGGATGATTTACATAATCAACCCATATATTTAATTAGTTATCTTTTGATCACTTAATTAATTCTAAATTAATTCTTGATCAAACTAATCAAATAATATTATTAATATATTAGAACTTATAATATATTAATAATCTCCAAGTGTTATTTCTCTCATTTAGTCTATCCAATTGCATGGTGCCATGCAACCCAAATGGACCATGCCGGGTCGGGTCAAGTACATACCAGAAATAGTTATGGACTTAGACACCTTATCCAACAGATGAGTCACTGCCTCGCGGCACGCATGCTACCTGATACTCTGGGGGAAATCATCACCGATAACGACCTGCAGGGTGTACCCCCAAACCCAAAACTGAAACATTAGGCCTCTCATGTCTTGCACACGAACATAAATAGCACCACCCACCTAGAAGGTGACCTCTCCTCTATCGACTGATTGCTCAACTCAGACCGAAATTTTTCCTCTGTCTTTAACTCCTTACCAAAATACTCTGATAGGCACTCGCCTTTCCTCTCGAGGGACGCCTCTCCATACTCAATCATGGTCTACAGGCCTAAAACCCATAGCGTCCGATCTCTACCTCATCGATCATGACCAGATAACAAGATAATCACCAGCATCATTCACTACGAACCATGGTACTCGTCCCATGACATCCCTTCAGAATACTCCCTGTATCAAGTACGGGCCCATACTGATGGGTTTTTGGTCATAAAACATCCTATGTGCTGATACAAACCCTAATGCTAGGATCTAGGTTTCTCTATTGTACATGCTTTGAATCCAAGACTATAAACCCTAATTCTAGCATACATATAATCATATTAACATGAGAATAAGTTTATAGTGTTACCTTGATTGTTATGTAGCAATAACAATCCCAAATCTCCTTGTATTAACTTTGGAATGCTTAGAGTCACAAGTGTCACTCCTCTAATGGCTCACAAACACCATAAGCAAATGGAGAAGGTATAAAGAAAGAGGTGAGAGGTTAGAATTTGTATCTAGGACCTCTTGGGAAGGGATACACGAATTCATGACCCTAGGGGTGTTTATATAGGTGTAGGGATAGGGTTTCAATCATTATCCTTATCTAGTTGATTATCCATTAAGCAACCAATAAGATAATCCTTGAATCCTTATCATACTCGAATTCTAAGGCTTTCCAACCTTAAATTCGTCCACCATATAAATAAGATAATCCTTACCTTATTTTGTAACTATCACATAGTTACAAATCAGCCCCTCTAGTTTAATTAATTACATTTGATCACAAAACTAATTCTTAATTAATTATTAACCAATATTAATTAAACAAATATGATTTCTCCTTTAATATATTATTCTTATAACATATTAATAAATCATATTATCCTTTCTCTCTTTATTCATTTCTCCAATCAAGTTGCTTTGGTGAAGGCAACCCAAAAGGACCATGCACCATCGGGTTAAGTACATACTAAAATAGTTATGGACTTAGACACTAATCCAATAGTCTCCCACTTGGATAAGTCTAACAACTATTCTGCGTATGACTTCAGATCCGGATCTGCAATTGTAGCTTTCCAAAGCCGCTGTCAACTCTGATCATATCAGATACGCGTGTCCTTAGATAAGGGATCATATATTCCTCCATTCTAGATATCGTATGAGATATGATTTCAAATCATTCTCTCTGTACTATATCTTGATTTCCGATTTATGACGAAAGACTAATTGAACAAATCAAATTAGCCCTAGCCCGGCCGAGCATTTACGTATGTCATCACTAAACCATCGAGAGGCCCAAAGATATCGCTTTTATTCTTTGAATAAAAGGAATGGATAAACTTTGATACAATGCTCGCTTGCACTCACTCACCGAATTACACACAACAATATGTTTTATAACACCAAGTTACTGGTGCGTTTACATATTATCAATGTGCAACCGATTCGCAAGATACAACTCACACATCTCGGTTTCAAGAATATAAGATGTTATCGTCTCACTAATCACTCGTAATACAATTCATGGAGTGATCCAAGTGAGTGTGGGTTTAATCCAATGCTAAAATCATATTCATAAGCACTCATGAACGTTGCAGCAAACATTTGCTTATGTCTAATACTTTTCTAGACAATCCACACACCAATTCATGACAGCCTTCATTCATATCTACTTCCAACATATGAACGAATGTGGCCCGTTTGAATAATTCGATTATTCTTAATAAACTCAATTATTCTGGAAGTCAAAACATGCAAGGTGAAACACAAGAATAATACTAATCCCATATGGGCTCAAACCTTTGAGTATAAACAAAACACGTTTTATTTATCACTATATCGCTTACTCATTATTTGTCGTTTCGGTTAATCAACTTCTTACTTGAATTCCAACACTTGTCCCATGCTCCTAGCATGCACACAATGTTTACCTATGGTTCTTACTTTTGTGAAATAGACAAATTTAACATGTTTCCAATCATTCTCATTTCACAAATCCAAATCCATTTTCTTAAGTGTAAGAATATCAAATTCTTGTTACTTATAGAATATACTAGATTCTAACACTTTATGCAACGATCCTTTTGTAATGTCACTGCACCAAAGTCTAAAAGACTATTGCCAATGATATTACAAATTCCTCTATCGGAGATTGTTACAAGACAATTCCTTAGATATGATGTCTCTCACTCAAAGTACATTCCTTTGAACATCCTTTTGCATAAAAGTTTCTAATCTAGACATAGATTTTCAATATTTACTTCCCAATATGGACACGCTTCCATATTTTCCATATGACAACTAATTTCTTAATAGAATCTTATCTATTCGTAATGATGTCGATATTGTCCATCCAATATGGAAACATTTCCATAATTTCCAATACTATACTTCCAACTACTCACAAGCGACCAATCCTCGTCGAACTTTGGATTGTCCTTTGATAGTTGTTTAATTATTTTAGTCAAAACCAATTCTAGTCCCTTTTCCCTCTAAATGCACTAGACATTTGGAAAATTTTAGAATGGTCAAACATTAAAGCATTGCAATCGATCCTATACCCGAAGCGTATGGGACATGATGCACAATGTTTTATTTGCTATGTTCTCAAAATTCGAATTGTGAAGAGGAATGCCGTAATGATAATCGAAATTTTAAGAACACACTATGTACCTTTGACTAAATTTATTAACATTCCACAACTTAATCCTTTAGATTTGAAATGAAGCATAATATTCTCTCCCTTAATTATAGCAAAACAACTTTATAACCCTTACTACTTTGCAAGGTTTAACTCTTGTTTTCTATAATTAATATTGCTAACTTTGAAATACGTGTCTTAATAAGCATACAATCATAACATTTATGCTCCCACTATCATGATGATTATTATAAAACATAACACTTATGCTCCCACTAGCTTCGACATGTATTCATAAACATCTTAACTTTCAGAAAAACAATACCTATTGAATTTCTTAAGTCCATGTTTCTAATACTTAGTGCTTTGATAATCTTTTATCAAGGCTTCTGGAACTTATACACCTTTGCCTTAGATAGTTCATATGCGTGTCTTAACAATTAAGACTAATTGCCAAACCTCACAATTCAAATTATGGAAAGGGACCGTAACCATGATCAAATTCGAGAATGCAATTTTACAATCACTATCTTCTTAAAATCTTTCTTAGTGAAAGCATTTTCTCACAATCATTTTCATGAAGGAGGAAATCTTATGACACTTAGATTTAAATGGTGTATTTGTTCCTATCCATGTGAATTTGTTAAAATCCAAAGTTTACAACAAATTCAAACTCATATGGATCGAACTTTCTTAATCTTGTTTCTTGCCTTATGGTAGCACAGCTGCCCACCATGTTTTCCAAGTAGTTAATCAGCTCACCTTTTCCTATCAATGTACTTTCCATTGATCAAGGTCCTTGCCTTTTATGCATTCAAATGAGAACTCATAGGACTCACATGCACAATTAACTCGATTGGATTGGCACAGAAACAAAATAATATCTTCACGATAGGTTGTAAACCTCAACTCGTGTGCTAGTGATGATCGATAAGGTTTATTTGATTTGTTCTTGAAACTTTTCAAGACTATTAAGACTCCCACTGACTCCTTGACATATACGATTCTCTTATCAAAACATTTCTTGACAAACAAATATTCAAGAGTTAGTGTAGCTTATATCAAAACAAAACACTTCATAATTTTGGTCTTAGTTGGTCTTTGTCTTATCCAAGACATCACAACTTTCCACAATTGATGAATGTTATAAACCTTCTTAATACTATTCACTCAATGTCACAATCTTGACTTTAAGACTTGTTTTGGAAAGAATTATGATTGACTTCTTGATTTGACCATTTCTTCAATCTTTGATTCCTCTTCTTGGACATACAATTGTACCAAGACTCATTAGAGGATCAATTGAGATATGGTTCTTAATCATTAAGACCTATCATAAAGCATAAAAGCTACTCTCCCTTCTTCTTAGAATGGAGAAACTCTTATCTTTCTGCCTACTCGATTCTTCTTATTCGTTCTACTATTGATCTAAACTCTTTAATCAATTCAAAATTACACTTAATCTTGTAAGTGTAACCGTATTTACTAAGCCTTTAGTAAATCATGACGAATATCTTTGTTACTCTTATGGTGAACTTGATCAATACACAACTTTGTGTACTCGATCTCCTAGTCCTTCACTTGACACTTTGTCAATGAATTAGTCTAATTTCCAAATACGTAATTTCTCATTCATCGTGCAACCAAGTTGCGTGATTCCAAATTTCAATCCAATTGAAATTTGGGTGATGAGAAACTCTCCCTATTTGTTAAATTCTCGACATTTCCATAAATAACATAACTAAGAATCATATCCATTCGTTGTAGAAATATGCAAACATCAATTTTCATTACGATTTCATTGCAAGGAAGTAAACAAATAAATAAATAAGTCAAACAAAATTTATTTTATTTATAAAACCAGCGGAAAAACATTTGTCCTTACAATGCAAAATCCATTGAAAACTATGTAAAAGGAAAATTTCTAACAACTCTATCATAACTATCTAAGCTCAAAATCCAATCATCAAGTCCATGCGATCAAGATCCATCTCTTGTGATTAGATTCATGTTGCTCTCTTATCAAGCTTCCTTTCTTTTCACCGATCCTTCAAAACATTCAAATGCAATCTTATCACATCATGTATTAAGAATCAATGAATAGGAACTTAATGGAGTTAGATATTGGATTCTTACCTAAAGCGTAGTCATACTTTTGACTCTCCCATCTCTTAGATCTCTTAGGTAAATAGGGCAACTTCGTCTGCAATGCCCCTTCTCTTGGCAATAATCCTAATGGCTCCTTTTCGCTTTTGAACTTGTGTGGGAAAGTCAATTTTGATGGATCCGACTTTAATGAATGGATCAAAAACATCAGAATGATTACTCGCTACGAGGACAAGGAATATGTCCTCGATAAGGAGATTAAGGAGATTGATGAAATAGTTGCAACTCCTCGAGAGATCATTAAGTTTATGGCACATGAAAGGGATGCCACGAAAGTGGCATGCATCACGATGGCCACCATGACCGCTGATCTTCAAAAATCCTATGAAGATTTCTACCCCTATGACATGCACCAACACTTGATGGAAAGATAACATCAAAGTGCTCGTGAAGAGAGGTATGAAATCATCTCCTCCATGATAACAACTCGCATGAAGGATGGTGAACCCATCACGGGCCACATGCAGAAAATGCAAAGATTTGTGGACCGTTTGCTGAACCTAAATGTGAACTTCCCAGAGGAGCTTGCAATAGATATAATTTTGCACTCCTTACCTTCATGTTATGATGAATTCCACATGACATACCACATGAACAAGGAAGAGGTCACACTCAGCAAACTTCAATGACTCTTAAAGACCGCGGAAAGTGGTCTTAAGGGTAAGATGATTGTTACTACTCCTACTCCTATCAACTGCGCCCCTGTCTTGGCAATCAGGAAAGGACGAGGGAAGAAGAGAAAGAGTGCTTCGAAGGGTACCAAGGTTAGGACCCTTGATGGATCTTCTTCAAGTGGAACCAAGAAAGGTTTTGTTACTCCTTCTTCTGACCCAAAAGAGGCTGAATGCTTCTATTTCCATGAAAAGGCACATTGGAAGCGGAACTGCCCAAAGTACCAGCAAGATGTAAAGGATGGGAAAGTTAAACCCAACCATGCAGGTATTTACACTATCATTTCTAATAACTCACCCCATTCTAAGTCTTGGGTCCTTGATACCAGTTGTAGTATTCACATTTGTTGTGACTTGCAGGGACTAAGAAGAAGTGAGAATGTGGAGCAAGGGAGGATAAACTTAATCATGGGGAATAGGAAAGTTACACCTGTCACCAAGATTGGAGTTTATACTTTGTCACTAAGTAGTGGGTTAAATTTAGATTTGAATAAGTGTTGTTATTCGCTAGAAATGGCAAGAAATATTATTTCCTTTCATGCATTGTATAAACAAGGGTTTACCTTTTCATTTAATAATGAAGTTGGTTCTATTGATGCTTTCTTTAATAATGTTCTTTATTTTAAAGCATTACCTTGTGATGGCGTGTATGAAACAGTTGTTGGGTTATGAGCATTCTAACACTCCTAAGTGTACATGCAACCCTAAATACCTTGGATCTATGTTTTCTCTATTATACATGCAAATATGACATCCAAGGTATTATCCTAATCTAGCATACAAAACTATCAATATAACAAGATAGAATACATACCTCTTTGATGGTGCTTGTCTTCATGAAGCTTGAGTGCTTAGTGCCCCAAGTGTGACACCTCAAATGGTTCACACAACACCATAAGCACTTGGAATAACTTAGAGAGAAATTAGAACACTTCATGAAATCGGCTAGCCCTCTCTAGAATAATCTAGTCACCGATTTTGGGAAGAATAATATCTTTATATAGTGTTACAATTAGGGTAAACCCTAATTGTCATGACTTTTCATTTCCTTGGATCCATGGGTTCAAATACACCATGGAGCATCCATGGAGCATCATATGGGTTTTGGCCCAACTAGATAATCCATGGAGCATTAGCCCACTATATAAGTATGGATGATTTACACAATCAACCCATATATTTAATTAGTCTTCTTTTGATCACTTAATTAATCCTAGATTAATTCTTGATCAATACTAATTAAATAATCTTATTATTCTTATTATTAATATACTAGAACTTATAATATATTAATAACCGTAAGTATCTTATTTCTCTCATTATAGTCTATCCAAGTGCATGATGCCATGCAACCCAAATGGACCATGCCGGGTCGGGTCAAGTCTTACCAATTATAGTTATGGACTTAGACATTAATCCAACAGTCTCCCACTTGGATAAGTCTAAAAATATTATTGCGTATGACTTCAGGAACCAACTGGCAATCGTAGCTCTCAAAAGCTTTTGTCGAACTCTGACCTTGTAGATGAACTCTGATCTTGTCAATGACTTGTCCATTAGATAAGGGATCATATATTCCTCCATTCTAGATATCATATGGACTGAGACATGGATTATAATCATTCTCTCTGTCCATTTGTTGTTTCCCGATTTCCGAGTTATGACGACTAACTAATTGAACAAATCAAATCAGTCCTAGCCCGGCCGAGCACTTCCATTTGTCATCATCAAATCATCGAGGGGCCCACATATGGCTTTCATCCCGAAGGTAAAAGGAATGGATAAACTTCGACTCATATGGCTTGTTCTACTACTTGTTGAATCATACACAAAGACACGTTTTATAACATCGAGTTACCAATGCGTTTCGTGTAATCAATGTACTATCAACTCATAGTAACAACTCATATCTCTAGGTTTGAAGAATATAAGATATTATCGTCTCATGATCACTCGTGATAAAATCCATGAAGTGATTCCAATGAGCGCGGGTTGAATCCAATACTCAGAATGTATGAGCACTCATGAGTGTTGTAGCCCTTTGTCCAACATCTTAGACCTCTACAAGCCAACCCATGACAGTCTTAATTCATATCTACTTCCAACATATGACCGACTGTGGATGGTTTGAATAACTTAGTCATTCCGGAAGAATAACCTAGTTTATTCGGGAAGTCAAAACATGCAAAGTGAAACACAATAATAATTGAATCCAATATGGTCTCAGAACTTATGAATATAATGATTACACATTATTCATTGTATATTGTTTCAGCTATCAACATTATTCTTGAATTTAAAACAATAGTTGTCCCATGCTCCAAGCATGTACACTATGTTTTCTAAACACTAGTCATGCCATACACCAAGTATGTATACTATATATGTCTATGATTTTTACTTTGTGAACTAGATCAATTGAACATAATCTTCAATGATTCTCTTTTCATACTCCCAAATACTTACTGCAAATGCAAGAATTCCAAATTCATGTCATTTACTGAAATCTGTTAGATTCTAAACTTATATGCATCGATCCTCTTGTAATGATTATGCACAAAGTCAGAAAGACTTAACAACAATCATTACAGAGCATTCCAAAGGAGATCAAGTCCTTGGAACCATCCTTCTTGCATTAAGCTTCCTTAATCTTACACAGATTGAAAATTCTAACTTTGAAACATTTCCAGATTCCATTTCGACTATCACTTCTGAACAAGAGTTGCCTCCTTACAGATTATGTCAATATGGTCCTTCCAGAATTATCACTATACTTCCAACTGTCCTTGAGAAACCAATCTTTGGTAAACCTTAGATTGTCCTCGACAATTGTTTAATCCTTTTTAGTCATATCCAGTTCTAAACCTTTTCCATTCTTAACGCCTCAGGCATTTTGAAAATTTTAGAAAGGATGAATATAGCACATGTAATCGATCCTATATCCGAAGCATATGGGACACGATTCATGATGTCTCACATAAAGACTAAACCAGTCTTTTGCTATAACATTTCCATTTCTATTTGCCAAGTTCTCATAATTCAAATTATGAAAAGGGATGCCGTAATCATAATCGAATTTAAGAACGCAAATAATGGACCCATATACAGAATTTCCTCATGTTGAGCCATTCCAACATGAAATTCATATATATTCTTGACTAAATGATTAAAACCTCACAATCTAAGCTTATAGATTTGAGATGAAGTATAATTTCCTCTCCCTTAATTATAGCAAAACAACTTTTTCCCAATTGAAACCTTTTGTTTTCTATAATTAACATTGCTAGCTTGCAATACTTATCGTAATTATCATGCTCCCACTAACATGATGATTATTAGCATAACACTTATGCTCCCACTAGCTTTGACATATACTCAGAAAGCTCGACTTCTAGAAATCAATACTTTATTGACTTTCTTACCAAAGTTCAGATTTCTGATACTAGATTGTTTTGATAAGACTTTATCAAAAAACATACACCTTCCCTTAGATAGCTCATGGGTGTGTCAAAACAATTTTAAGAACTATGAAAAGGGATGCCGTAATGATAGTCTTGATCGTTTTGACCTTTGCCATTTCTCACAAATCCAAGTTAGTGTGCCGGTAAACCACACACGCTCCACTAACGACTTTGAGACCACAATTGCTATCTAGCTAAAATCTACTTAGTGGAAGTGTTTCCTCACCATCATTTTCATGAATCGGAGAGAAACCTTATGACACTTAGATTTAATGGTGTATGAGTTCTTATCCATGTGAATTGTCAAAACCATAGTCACAAGACAAGGATAATGACAAATCCAAACTCATATGGATTGAACTCAATCTTAATTTCTTGCCACCTGGCAGCTCAAGGGCCTATCATCGCTTCCAAGTTGTTGTGCGACACATTGAGAACTCTAAGAACTCATATGCAAAGCCAACTTTAACTAGAATGGGCACAAAATATGTCAACACGATAGGTTATAAACCTCAAGTCGTGTGCTAGTGAAGAACTTCAGGTTTCACTCTTGATTAGTTCTTGAGAATTTCAAGACCTTTAAGACTCCCACTGTCCTCTTGACCTATAAGACTACCTTGTCAAACATCCAAGAGATAGTGTGGATTCTAATCAAGACAAACACTTCACACAATTGGCCTAAGTTGGTCTTTGTTTTATCCAAAACATCACAACTTACCAATTTCAAATGTACAAGAGTAGCAAACTTTTACTCTTACATTTGATAAGTGTTTTAAACCTGCTCTAAGACATGTCACTCAAATTACAATCTTGGAGTATGACTCTAAGACTTGTATTGGAACGAAGTATGACTCATCTTCTTGATTTAACCATTTCAACAATTCAAGATCCCTTCTTCTTAGTCACAAGAATGAACTAAGACTTCCTTAGAGAACTAATTTTGATATGATTTCTTAATCATTAAGATGATCACAAAACTGATACTAAAGTACTCTCCCATCTTTTCAGATTTGAGAAACTTTTATCCTTCTGCCTAATTTGATTCTTCTTATCCACTCTACCATGCATTGGAACCTTTTCCAATGTCTCAGAGTTACACTTAAGCTTGTAAGTATAATCATATTTACTGAGCTTTAGTAAACTATGACGAATAGCCTTACATCTTTTGTGGTGGACTTAATCAGTGCACATGACTATGTGCTCGATCCCTTAGTCCATTACTTGACTCACACATCCATGTGAATAAGTAATTAGTCTTAATTTTTCCAATACTTGAAAGTTCTCATTCATCATGCTATAGAACTTGCATGATTCCAAGTCTCGGTCCAATTCAGACTTTGGATGATGAGAATCTTTCCTTATTTGGTAAATTTAGACATTACCACAAATGAAGGAATCAATTTCATATTTCCACTCTTGCTATTAATGGAATCATATAAGCAACAATTTTTTTCAAACGCCATTGTAAGGATATTTTTTTTTAAAATAAATAAAATCAAAATTTTCTTTTTATTTTAAAACTATGCGGAAAAACTTATCCTTACAATCCATATGAAAACTTGTTGTTATCTATTCCTAAGCAATATCTCATAACTCCTAAGAATTAGCTCAAGAATCCGATTTTTTTTCCAAACTACGCGATAGAAATCCATCTATGCGATCAGATTCAACATATTCTTTCTTTAAGTTCCTTTACTTTTCATTGATTCTTAAAACATCACCATGTGACCCAGTCACATCATGTATCAGGAATCTCAGAATAGAAACTTAACAGAGTTAGAGTAGTGGACTTTACCTGAAGTAGAGTCAAACTTATTGAATTTAACATCCTTAGGTAATTTGGCAGCTTCGCAACCAATGCCTCTTTCTTTGGCAATATATGATGGGTTTTGAGCATTCTAACACTTCCTAAGTGTACATGCAACCCTAATAACCTTGGATCTATGTTTGTCTAATTTTTCATGCAAAGTTGATTTCCAAGGTTATATTCCTATCTAGCATACATGGGGAACAATTTTAACATAAAGTATAGATAGAATAACTTACCTTGTTGTTGCTTGTGTTCCTTGAAACCTTGTGAGCCTAGCACCCCAAGTGTGATGCCTCAAATGCTTCACACAACACCAAATGCTCTTGGAAGAACTTATGAGAGAATACTCACTTCTCAAAATCGGCCAAGCCCTCTATTTCTTAGTGTGTAACTGATTTGGGAGGAGATCATGTTACTTATATAGTGTTGACACATCTAGGGTTAAACCCTAAAGTGTCATGACTCTTCATTTCCATGATCCATGGGTTTGTAACTCCCATGGAGCATCCATGGAGCATCCTATGGGTGGAACCCAACTTGATGATCCATGGAGCCTTTTAGCCCACTATACAAGATTTGGATGATTTACTTAATCAACCCATATATTTAATTAGTTATCTTTTGATCACTTAATTAATTCTAAATTAATTCTTGATCAAACTAATCAAATAATATTATTAATATATTAGAACTTATAATATATTAATAATCTCCAAGCGTTATTTCTCTCATTTAGTCTATCCAATTGCATGGTGCCATGCCACCCAAATGGACCATGCCGGGTCGGGTCAAGTACATACCAGAAATAGTTATGGACTTAGACACCTTATCCAACAGTCTCCCACTTGGATAAGTCTAGTAACTATTACTGCAAGTATGACTTCAGGAACCGATCGGCAATCGTAGCTCTTTACAAGGTTTCTCGAAACTTGAGAAGATGATGGTACGCCATTTAAGATAAGTGATCATATAATCCTCTGTTCTAGATATCAGTCGGACAAATACATGGAACAGTGTCTTACTTATTGTCCAACATTTGTTTCCCGATTTCCGATTTGTTTGACAAAGAACTTAATTGAACACATCAACTTAGTTCTGACCGGGCCTGGTACATAGGTCAAAACAAAATCATCGAGGGGCCCAGATATCAGCTTCTAATCCAAGAAGGAACAGATAAACTTCGACTCATATGTTTGTTCTACTACTCATTGAATTACACATAAGAGCGCGATTTTATAACATCGAGTTACCAATGCGTTTTTCGTACAATCAATGCATAACCAACTTGTAAGTAACAAATCATATCTCTAGGTTTAAACACTTATATGATATTACCGTCTCACGATCACTCGAGATAGAATTCCATGAAGTGATTCCAGTGAGCATGGGTTGAGTCCAATGCTCAGAACTTATGAGCACTCATGATTGTTGTAGCCTTGTCCCAGACCTCTACAACCAAACATGACAGTCTTGATTCATACCTACTTCCGACATATGACCGACTGTGGAGGTTTGAATAATATGTTACACCAAACAAAATTATTCTGGAAGTCAAAACATGCAAAAGAAATATAGTAAACGATTGACAAGAGATAGCCACACTTTACTCATAAATAAAACACTTTTATTCAACATCAAATGTCAATTACACTTTACAAATTTCGAGATTATCTAACTACTAAATCTAATATCATCCTTCAGCCCTATGTTCCGAGCATGCTGGAGATGCTTAACCCGAGTCAGTCCCTTCGTGAGGGGATCTGCCGGATTCTCATCTGATGATACCCTCTTTTCCACGAGGAGTCCTTCTTCGATCCGATGTCTGATGAAATGGTATTTTCTGTCGATGTGTCTGGATCTCCCGTGATCCCTTGGTTCCTTGGCTAAGGCAACAGCACTTTCACTATCACAGAAAATTTCCATTGGCTCTTTAATAGCTGGTACAACTCCAAGGTCTCCAATGAAGTTCCTCAGCCATAAAGCCTCCTTTGCCGCTTCGCTAGCTGCAATATACTCTGATTCACAAGTAGAATCTGCCACTGTCTCTTGCTTGGAACTCTTCCAAGAAATTCCTCCTCCATTTAGGGTAAAGACCCAGCCCGACTGAGAGCGGAAATTATCCCTATCAGTCTGGAAGCTAGCATCACTATACCCTACAACTCTCAAGTCATCACTCTCACCGAGGGTAAGGACCCAGTCCTTAGTCCTTCGTAGGTACTTGAGAATATTCTTTACCGCAGTCCAGTGTGCCTTGCCAGGGTTCCCCTGAAACCTGCTAACCATGCTCAAGGTAAAGGCTACATCAGGTCGAGTACACGTCATAGCATACATGATCGATCCTACAGCCGAAGCATAAGGTACTCGACTCATTTCTGCTATCTCAGCCTCAGTGCTAGGGCTTTGTGTCTTACTCAGCTTGGCGCTACTCTGGATGGGTAACTCTCCTTTCTTGGAGTCTTGCATTCTGAATCTCTTCAGAACCTTCTCCAAGTAGGTACTTTGACTAAGTCCAATTAGTCTTTTACTCCGATCTCTCAAGATCCTTATCCCCAAAATATAGGCAGCTTCACCAAGGTCCTTCATAGCGAAACACTTTCCAAGCCAGGACTTTACTTCCTGCAGGGTTGGAATGTCATTTCCTATGAGTAGTATGTCATCCACATACAATACCAAAAAGCTAACTATACTCCCACTAGCCTTGACATATACACAAGATTCATCTTCACTCCTAGAAAAGCCAAATTCCTTGACCTTTTCATCAAAGCAAAGATTCCATCTGCGAGGTGCTTGCTTTAATCCATAAATGTAAACATCTTCAGCCAACTTCCCATTAAGGAAAGCGGTTTTGACATCCATTTGCCAAATTTCATAGTCATGAAATGCGGCTATGGCTAACAGAACCCGGATAGACTTAATCTTGGCTATCGGAGAAAAGGTCTCATCATAGTCCACTCCAGGAATTTGAGAGAAACCCTTTGCAACCAGTCTAGCCTTATAAGTGTGTACTTTACCATCCATGTCGGTCTTCTTTTTGAAGACCCATTTGCACCCTACAGTCTTTCGACCTGGTACATTCTCAACCAAGTTCCAAACCTGATTTTCATACATGGATTGTATCTCGCTATCCATAGCCTCTTTCCATTTAGCAGACTCGGGGCCTGCCATGGCTTCCTCGTAGCTGTTAGGGTCATCTTGACTTACTAGTGTCTCATCACTAATAAGTGTCTCACCTTCTGCAGTAATATGGAATCCATAGTAATGCTCAGGTGCACTCCTAACTCTCGTGGAACGCCTCAGAGGTACAGATTCGTCAATTGGCTCAACAGGAGTTTCCTCCTCAAGTTGAGGGCTAGAGTTTGAAGTTCCTTCACCACTTGACTCTTGAATTTCTTCAAGATCAACTTGCCTCCCACTGTCTCCTTGGCTTATAAACTCTCTTTCTCGAAAGACTCCTCTTCTTGCTACAAAGACCACATTGTCACTAGGTCTGTAGAAGAGGTAACCAAAGGATTGCTGTGGGTAGCCGATGAAAATACACCTCTCGCTTCGGGGTTCGAGCTTATCATGAGTCTCGCGTCTCACGAAAGCCTCGCATCCCCAAATCTTGATGTGGTCTAGTTTAGGTACTTTACCAGTCCACATCTCGTGAGGAGTTTTGGCAACTTTCTTTGTAGGGACTAGATTAAGGATATGGGCGGCAGTCTCTAAGGCATACCCCCAGAATGAGATTGGTAGCGAAGCTCGACTCATCATGGAACGAACCATGTCCAACAAGGTTCGATTACGCCTCTCAGCCACACCATTCAACTGCGGTGTCCTGGGAGGTGTCAATTGTGAGACAATCGAACATTCCTTTAGATAGTCGAGGAACTCTGAACTAAGATACTCACCACCTCGATCGGATCGAAGCATCTTAATGTTCCTGCCCAATTGATTCTCGACTTCCTGTTTAAATTCCTTAAACTTCTCGAAAGTCTCTGACTTATGCTTGATTAAGTAGACATATCCATATCTATTGTAATCATCAGTAAAAGTCAAATAATAACGATTAGCATCCCTTGTGGCATGTTTGAATGGTCCACACACATCCGTGTGTATAAGGTCCAACAAACCTTCACCCCTTTCACACGAGCCTGTGAAGGGTGACTTTGTCATTTTTCCAAGTAAGCATGATTCGCAACTATCATTTGACTTTAGGTCAAACGACTCCAAGACTCCATCTTTTTGGAGTTGGCCTATGCGTTTCTTGCTTATATGTCCAAGACGACAGTGCCATAGTGATGCTTTATCCAAGTTATTATTATTAGGAGAATCAATACATAAAACATTATTTCCTGAGTTATCTACAATAGATACAGCTTCATACACACCATCACAAGGTAATGCTTTAAAATAAAGTACATTATTAAAGAAAGCATTAATCGAACCAACTTCATTATCAAACGAAAAGGTGAAACCTTGTTTGTACAATGCATGAAAGGAAATAATATTTCTTGCCATTTCTGGCGAATAACAACATTTATTCAAATATAAATTTAACCCACTACTTAGCGATAAAGTATAAACTCCAATCTTGGTGACAGGTGTAACTTTCCTATTCCCCATGATTAAGTTTATTCTTCCTTGCTCCACATTCTCAATTCTTCCTAGTCCCTGCAAGTCACAACAAATATGAATACCGCAACCGGTATCCAGGACCCAAGATTTAGAATGGGGTGAGTTATTAGAAATGATAGTGTAAATACCTGCATGGTTGGGTTTGACTTTCCCATCCTTCACATCTTGCTGGTACTTTGGGCAGTTTCGCTTCCAATGAGCTTTTTCATGGCAATAGAAGCATTCAGCCTCTTTTGGGTCAGAAGAAGGAGTAATGAAACCTTTCTTGGTTCCACTTGAAGAAGAGCCATCAAGGGTCCGAGCCTTGGTACCCTTTGAAGATCTCCTTCTCTTCCTCCCTCGACTTTGCCCAATTGCCAAGACCGGAGTTGAGTCTGGAGTAGGAGTGATAGCAACCGACTTCCCCTTAAGACCTATTTCTGCGGTCTTGAGAAGTCCCTGAAGTTTGCTGAGGGTGACCTCTTCCTTGTTCATGTGATATGTCATGCGGAATTGATCATAGCACGATGGTAAGGAGTGCAAAATGATATCTATTGCATTTTCTGCATGTGGCTCGTGACGGACTCTCCGTCCTTCATCATGGTTGTTATCATGGAGCAGATGACTTCGTACCTCTCTTGTCGTGCACTTTGATGGTATCTTTCCATCAAATCTTGGTGCATTTCATAAGGGTAGAAATCTTCATAAGACTTTTGGAGTTCAGCTGTCATGGTGGCCAACATGATGCAAGCCACCTTGGTTGCATCTCTTTCATGCGTATGAAAGTCAGCGATCTCCTGGGGAGTTGCAGTGGACTCGCCAATTTCCTTAAGCTCCTTGTCAAGGACATATTCTTTGTCCTCGTAGCGGGTAATTATCCTGATGTTTCTGATCCACTTATTGAAGTTGGATCCATCAAAGGTGACTTTCCCACACAAACTCATAAGAGTAAAGGAGCCATTAGGATTCGAGCCAGAAGCATTGTTTGAAGACATCTGAAAGAGAAGAACAAGTTTAGTTTAGATTTAAGAGAGTCCTTAATAAAACACCCAAATGTAATATTAAGGCTAGGATCCAATCACAATATAATATAACTTAGAAGAGGTATGCTGTAATCTAAGCTATACCATATTTGAAAGGTAGGTGAATGACGATTCACCAATTTCCACCACGAAAACCGAAATATTAGATATTTAGTTTTTGTTGGTTTTAGAAATTCCTAGATTCTTTGAGATCCAATGAACTTTTCAAAGGCATGTTTCAATCTTGGGAGTGCCCTCCAGGTTTTGTGACTGGGATGCCGAGGATCACAAAACGAGGTGTGAAGTAACCATGCAAATCACTGGGTACCCTTAAAGTTTATCACTCAATCGATGTGCCGGTAAACCACACACGCTCCACCGATACTATAATAAACCTTAAGTCACCCTTTACCTACCTTGTTAAGTCCAAGTTAGTGTGCCGGTTAACCACACACGCTCCACCAACGACTTAGACAAAGTGTAAAGTGTAATTTCATGGATTAGCACCTTATTCACATTTTTCCTAAAGTAACTAAGATTGGGAATTTAATAAACATTTAGTAACTTTATTATATTCATCATACTTTGAATGAGAATTTATAAGTCCTTGTCTTACCCGTTCGACTAACGACCCTCCACCAGTCAAGCAAGCGGTGGGTGAGAATATTCACCCATTAAGTCACCATTTTATAGGCAACAACCTTATACCCACCTTATAGACCGGTTTCGTGAATGAGGCGTACTAGCGGTAAGACGAATTTATTCTTATATATATATATATAATTATTAAATTATCATAATATAAGTATAAGGGTTGAATTTTAACTTTTAAAATTCTAGGGGTTGGAACTAAAGTTTTAACTTAACTTTACTTGTTCCAAAACTTGAGGGCAAGTTTTGTAACTTTCAAAACTTTTCATTTCTTGTAACTTATGAGTTTAATAGAGTCAAAAAATGAAGACTCTTCATTTTTTATAACTCTTGTGTTTTTCTTAATGGTTTTAACTCAAGTGTGACTCTTGGTTTTTCCATAACTTAAGGATAAGTTATGGACTCCATTAAAACACATTATGATCAAGAATTAAACTACCAAATAGGTTACAAATAATTCCTATGATCATCTAAAACATCATAAGAACAAGAACATGAATATGAACACAATCAAAAATTACATAAAACTTTGTAATTTTTGATAACTAGTTGTTGTAAATGAATTAGCAAGACATTACACCACCAAAAACAAGTTTACATTTACTAAAACAGTTTAGGGTAATGTTTCTAATTCATTTTCCAGCAACTGAATCGAAATTCTGCACTCATTCGACCCTACTCGCCGAGTGCATGAACATGACTCGCCGAGTTGGTTGAAGATACACATGGACTCGACGAGTCCCCCCTATAGACTCGACGAGTCCATTCGCAGACAGCAAATTTCCAATTCTGTTTTCAACTTTTAAGCACAAATAAGAGCAAACAAGCCTAGGCTCTGATACCACTGATGGGTTTTGAGCATTCTAACACTTCCTAAGTGTACATACAACCCTAATAACCTTGGATCTATGTTTGTCTAATTTGTCATGCAAAGTTGATGTCCAAGGTTATATTCCTATCTAGCATACATGGGGAACAATTTTAACATAAAGTATAGATAGAATAACTTACCTTGTTGTTACTTGTGTTCCTTGAAACCTTGTGAGCCTAGCACCCCAAGTGTGATGCCTCAAATGCTTCACACAACACCAAATGCTCTTGGAAGAACTTATGAGAGAATACTCACTTCTCAAAATCGGCCAAGCCCTCTATTTCTTAGTGTGTAACCGATTTGGGAGGAGATCATGTTACTTATATAGTGTTGACACATCTAGGGTTAAACCCTAAAGTGTCATGACTCTTCATTTCCATGATCCATGGGTTTGTAACTCCCATGGAGCATCCTATGGGTGGAACCCAACTTGATGATCCATGGAGCCTTTTAGCCCACTATACAAGATATGGATGATTTACTTAATCAACCCATATATTTAATTAGTTATCTTTTGATCACTTAATTAATTCTAAATTAATTCTTGATCAAACTAATCAAATAATATTATTAATATATTAGAACTTATAATATATTAATAATCTCCAAGCGTTATTTCTCTCATTTAGTCTATCCAATTGCATGGTGCCATGCAACCCAAATGGACCATGCCGGGTCGGGTCAAGTACATACCAGAAATAGTTATGGACTTAGACACCTTATCCAACAATATAAACATATGGACCCTTTGATAATGGTACACGAGACTATCACAGACTTAGACTTTTCTCTTTACCATTTGGTCAACCGAGTTGACTATGGCCGATCCCTTTCCATTGGGAAGAGAATGCTTTTCTGGATTTCCTGTGTGACTATTGTCAATGTCCATAAAGTTTCAGGAAGTTGATCTTAGCAAATAGATAAGATCATTAAGGGTCTTGTCATAGTCTATTTCATAGGTGTCCCAAAGGAACTCACTATGTGACTTAGAAAGTGATTGAACCACCAACTTTCTCAAGACTTTGACACCCAACTCTCCCTGCTTGTCAATATGTGACTACATCTCCAAGATGTGATCACACCTAGACCTTGCCTTGCCAATAGGGCTTGAGTGACCTTAAACTTTTCAAGAACTTGTGGGTTAGGGAGAATAATTGGAGGAGGAGAAAGAAGTATGATATCCATGGGACATCATCTTCATTAGGAAAGCTTGTTTCAAGATATTTGGGAAGATCATAAATGTCTAAACCAGACATCTTTTTGGGAGATATTCAAGATAGTTGATTTTAAAGTCCTTAATATGACACCCAATACGAAATATTAAGGCTAGGACCCAACATACTATTTTATAACTTAGAAGAGGTATGCCGTAATCCAAGATATAAAACAATTTGAAGGTAGGTGAATGACGATTCACCAATTTCCACCAAAGTAAACGAAATGTATTATTAGGTTTTAATTGGTTTTGAAACTCCTAGATCTTTTGAGATTCATTGAACTGTTCAATGGCATGTTTCAATCTCGAGTGTGCCCTTCAGGTTTTGTGACTGGGATGCCGAGGATCACAAAACAAGGTGTGAAGTAACCATGCAAATTACTTGGTACCCTTAAGTGTTTATCCCTCAATCGATGTGCCGGTTAACCACACACGCTCCATCGATACTATGATAAACATTAAGTTACCCTTTGCCTACCTTGTTAAATACGAGTTAGTGTGTCGGTTAACCACACACGCTCCACTAGCCGACTTAAACAATGTGCAAAGTGTAATTTCATGGATTAGCACCTTATTCACATTTTCCTAAGTAACTAAGATTGGGTATTATTTAGAGTTTAGTTACTTAGTATTTATCATTAATACTTTTAATGAAGGGAGAATTATAGTCATGTCAAACCCGTTCGGCTAACGACCCTCCACCAGTCAAGCAAGCGGTGGGTGAGAGTGGACACCCATTAAGTTGCCATTTTATAGGCAACAACCTTATACCCACCTTATAGACCGGCTTCGTGAATGAGGCGTACTAGCGGTAAGATCGACTTTACTCTTATACATATATATTATTAACTTATAATATTATAAAGTATAAGGGTTGAATTTTAACTTTTAAAATTCTAAGGGCTAACTTGGAATTAAAGTATTCATAAGAGAAAACTTTACAAATTCCAAAACTTGAGGGCAAGTTTTGAAACTATTCAAAACTAATTAATTCCATAACTTATATGTTTAAAGTAGTTTTAATCCAAAAACTCTTCAAGTTCCATAACTTGAGGACAAATTATGGAAGACTTTAAACTAATAAAGAATTAACTTTTTCTTTATTTTATAACTTATGAAATTAATTAAGGTTACATTATTTTTTTTTATTTATTTAATGAAGAGACTCTTGGTCCTCCATAACTTGAGGACAAATTATGGAGTCATAACTCCAATTAATTAGAACTAGACTCTTCATTTTTGTAACCTTTGCCAACTTTATGAGTTTTATGAGTCTTTAATGTGACTCTTCATGTAACTTGAGGATAAGTTACACAAACACATTTTATACTCAACTCTTAGATTAAAATGGATTGAAAACAACTATTTCATTCAACTTTTCTATTAATCTAAGAAACTCATAAGAACAAGATAATTCAAATCAAACTTTTTCATGTAATTAGTCTAACCTTTAAACTAATACAAAACATGAATATATTGACAATTATCTTTGTAAATGGATTAGCATGAACATTACCACATCAAAAAACAAGTTTATAAGTTCAAAGACAACTTAGGGTAATGTTCCTAGTCCATTTCTAGCCAAAAAACTCGAAAATATGCTGTCTGGGGTCCAACTCGTCGAGTGCATGAACACAACTCGGCGAGTTGGATGCATTTTGCCTTGGACTCGTCGAGTCCCTTCATGGACTCGGCGAGTCTGCTGGGCTGACAGCACCAATTTCGTTTTTTTTCAGCTTCTATTGCAGGTATAACAAGAAAACAAGCCTAGGCTCTGATACCACTATTGGGTTATGAGCATTCTAACACTCCTAAGTGTACATCCAACCCTAAATACCTTGGATCTATGTTTTCTCTATTATACATGCAAATATGAACATCCAAGGTATTATCCTAATCTAGCATACAAAACTATCAATATAACAAGATAGAATACATACCTCTTTGATGGTGCTTGTCTTCATGAAGCTTGAGTGCTTAGTGCCCTAAGTGTGACACCTCAAATGGTTCACACAACACCATAAGCACTTGGAATAACTTAGAGAGAAATTAGAACACTTCATGAAATCGGCTAGCCCTCTCTAGAATAATCTAGTCACCGATTTTGGGAAGAATAATATCTTTATATAGTGTTACAATTAGGGTAAACCCTAATTGTCATGACTTTTCATTTCCTTGGATCCATGGGTTCAAATACACCATGGAGCATCCATGGAGCATCATATGGGTTTTGGCCCAACTAGATAATCCATGGAGCATTAGCCCACTATATAAGTATGGATGATTTACATAATCAACCCATATATTTAATTAGTCTTCTTTTGATCACTTAATTAATCCTAGATTAATTCTTGATCAATACTAATTAAATAATCTTATTATTCTTATTATTAATATACTAGAACTTATAATATATTAATAACCGTAAGTATCTTATTTCTCTCATTATAGTCTATCCAAGTGCATGATGCCATGCAACCCAAATGGACCATGCCGGGTCGGGTCAAGTCTTACCAATTATAGTTATGGACTTAGACATTAATCCAACAACAGTATCTGTGGTTGATTACCTAGGAAATAATGTATTGTGTATTGATTTTGTTAATAATAATAACTTGGATAAAGCATCGTTATGGCATTGTCGTCTTGGACATATAAGCAAGAAACGCATAGGCCAACTCCAAAAGGATGGAGTCATTTGACCTAAAGTCAGATGATATTTGCGAATCATGCTTACCTGGAAAAATGACAAAGTCACCCTTCATAGGTTCTTGTGAGAGGGGTGAGGTTTGTTGGACCTTGTACACACGGATGTGTGTGGACCATTGAAACATGCCACAAGGGATGCTAATGGTTAGTATTTGACTTTTACTGATGATTACAATAGATATGGATATGTCTACTTAATCAAGCATAAGTCAGAGACTTTCGAAAGGTTTAAGGAATTGAAACAGGAAGTCGAGAATCAATTGGGCAGGAGCATTAAGATGCTTCGATCCGATCGAGGTGGTGAGTATCTTAGTTCAGAGTTCCTCGACTATCTTAGGGAATGTGGGATTGTCTCACAATTGACACCTCCCAGGACACCACAATTGAATGGTGTGGCTGAGAGGCGTAATCGAACCTTGTTGGACATGGTTCGTTCCATGATGAGTCGAGCTTCGCTACCAATCTCATTTTGGGGGTATGCCTTAGAGACTGCCGCCCCTATTCTTAATCTAGTCCCTATAAAGAATGTTGCCAAAACTCCTCACCAGATGTGGATTGGTAAAGTACCTAAACTAGACCACATCAAGATTTGGGGTTGCGAGGCTTTTTTGAGGCACGAGTCTCATGATAAGCTAGAACCCCGATGCGAGAGGTGTATTTTCATCGGCTATCCACAAATATCCTTTGGGTACCTTTTCTACAGACCTAGTGACAATGTGGTCTTTGTAGCAAGAAGAGGAGTCTTTCGAGAGAGAGAGAGAGATAGAGAGAGAGAGAGAGAGAGAGAGAGTTTATAAGCCAAGGAGACAGTGGGAGGCAAATTGATCTTGAAGATATTCAAGAGTCAAGTCGTGAAGGAACTTCAAACACTGGCCCTCAACTTGAGGAGGAAACTCTTGTTGAGCCAATTGACGAATCTGTACCTCTGAGGCGTTCCACGAGAGTTAGGAGTGTACCTGAGCATTAGTATGGTTTCCATATTACTGTAGAGGGTGAGACACTTATTAGTGATGAGACACTAGTAAGTCTGGATGACCCTAACCGCTACGAGAAAGCAATGGCAGGCGCTGTGTAACAACCCGAAATTTGTTCGTCGCCAAAACCCGTTCTACCCGGAAAGTCGCCGTTATCGGATTCGTTCCGTTTTCTCTTTGGAGTTAATCGTATAAACTTATATGTTTATTTTATTCTAATGAGTGTCTAAATCACTCAGGAACTTATGTTATTAGCCCAAAAACATTTATTTCATGAGTTTTTATACCCGACGGAAACTCAATCGGGTGCGACCAAAAGCCGCGTTTAGCGTCGGTATCGGGTAGAATTCAACTGCGTGCAAATTTTAGGAACTATATAAACGTGTTTCAGCTTTCATTTGAAGCTTTTCCTTCTCTCACTACTCTCTCTCTAACCTCTCTCCAAAAATCCAAAGATTAAGGGTCCAAAACTCAATTTTAAGGCTTCAAATCCTTAAGGTACCTTCCTAGCTTCAATCTATAGCATTTTTAGCTTTCAAATTAGACACTTAATCATGAAATGGGACACAATGTATGAGTTTACGGCCCAGGAAGATGCCTAGGCCGTAAACACCAAAAATGATGGGTTTTGAGCACTTAAACCCCTCCTTGACTAGTTTGGACTTTAGATATGGCTATGGTACTTCAAGATATGGACTCTAAACATGTAAAACTTGAATTTTGTGATGTTTGAAGGAGTTTACGGCCAAGGATCATTCTTGGGCCATAAACTCATATAATTAGGGTTTTCATGCCCTTAAACCCTTCCAAATCACTTCTATAGCCTAGATATGAATTATAGGACCTTGATTCTAGCATTTGGACACTTGAAACATGAATTTTGGGGGATTTAGATGAGTTCACGGCCAAGGAGAGTGCTTGGGCCGTAAACTCCCCAAAACTTGGCATAAATCCGATTCTAAGGTGTTAGAAAGCCATCCAACACCACCAAAAGCCTTGGAATAAATCAAGGGACCAACCAAAAATACTTTGAGGGCCTAAAACACATCATTCATGGGATTTCTAAGGTTTTACGGCCAAGACTTGTTCTTGGGCCGTAAACTCCAAAATTCTTGGTGTTAGAATGCAAACTAAACACCCCTAAGGCCCTTAGATGAATTTTAGAAGTCCTTTCATGCAAGTTTTAGACCTTGAAACTCCTTGAAGCACCCTATAGAAGAGTTTACGGCCATGAGGGGGGTCTCATGGGCAGTAAACTCCATAAACACCCCAAAAGTCCCTTGCAAACTCATGATAGGCCTTGGATAAATTCTACCAATCACATGTGATTTGTTCTAGCACCATTTAACATCATTTTCTTGGGTAAATAGGGGTTTACGGCCTTGGAGCCATGCTAGGCCGTAAACTCCCATAAAGGGGGTCTATTTGATGTTTTGTAATCATTCCAAGTCCTTAAACCAAGTTTAGAAATTATCCCCTAAGTGTTGGAAGTCCAAATTGCACCATAAACCACCCATCATGAGTTTACGGCCGTAAACTCATGGGGATGGGTGTTTTGGCCGTAAACTCCCTAAATGGGGGGGTGTTCCTTTGATGTCCCAACTTATTTCCCAAGTCCCTTGTATCATTCATGTCCCTAAACGCCACCCGGGTCCTTCCAAACACTTGTATCGGAATGTTATCGCGACTTGAAGCATTTGTCCCTATCCAACAATCAATCTAAGTCCTAATTAGATACAAATGTGTATCTTTACATGATAATTAGGAACCTCATGTGTTTACAAGTTCCGGATCAACTCTTAGCATCCAAACCGTCTCGTATCTCGTCTGGTGAGTTCATACCCCTACGGCTTTTTCACTGTTTTCAATGCTTTCAGGGGGGGAATACAAGCAAACTATATGAAACAGCTCAAATTTTCAAATAAAATTTTCATTTAAAATAAAACATCATTATTCGACAAAAGAATTTATTCCAAGTTTATTGCAAAAATATAAATAACGAATCCCCAAGATCTTCAACAATGGCAGTGTGTACGTGTCACGCCGGCGCCTTCCCACGGTCATCACTAGTACCTGAAAAACATAAACACAACTGGTAAGCATAAATGCTTAGTGAGTTCCCCAGTATACAACTTACCTACATACGCCTTCCGGCCCGGACCTTTCGGTCCACATAACATTGCCTTCCGGCCCGTAACATAATCGCCTTCCGGCCCATAACATATTGCCTTCCGGCCCGTATTAAATTGCCTTCCGGCCCATAGTATTCTGCCTTCCGGCCCATAATAGTATAAAACATAACACATATAACATATCACACATAACACATAAGTCATACATCATACCGTTCTTTCTATCACATAAAGTCTCGCCTTCCGGCCTGTATAAGCATACATCACATATAAAGCATCTACCTCTCTAGACATAGCATAAACATAACACATACGACCTTCCGGTCACGCAGTCAAACCCTTCCGGGTGAGGTATAGTGAGAAGACTCACCTCGTAGTATGCAAGCTATAAACCCTTCGAGCTACTCGCACTCGATCCGCTAATCTGCAGGCTCCCTATAATACCACATACCTTTATTAATGATCTTATCAAACAAGACAACTGACCCTACTAAATTACATACAGGTCAACGGTCAACTTGACCGGACTCGTCGAGTGCAAAGGCAACTCGGCGAGTCTAGACACCCCGACTCCACTCGCCGAGTCTAAAGAACGACTCGACGAGTTCCAGTAGGTCTTCAAGCTACTCGCCGAGTCTGAAGAACAACTCGGCGAGTCCTAGTGCATCTTCAAGCTACTCGCCGAGTCTGATCATTGGACTCGGCGAGTCCTCGCCATGCAGTCAATCAACTGCCTCCTGTAATTCGCATGATTCCGTAATATATAGATATGGGGCTTCCTGGACCTTCACATATACTATTACAGGGGTTTAAACACTTGTAACAACACTATAATCTATCAAATCCTTAAATGGGTTTCCTAAACCCCAGATTCGTATACAACGTCAAAACTACAGAAATGATCCGAGGATTACCTGGAAAACGTGTTCCCTGTGTTCCCAACCTTCAGAGCTCGACCCCTTGAACCTCCTTTGATCACGACCTTGCCTCTCCTTGTCTAACAACCTCTTCAAGCTTCCACTAGCCCTCACCCTTGCTCCAGATGCTCACAGACTCCTAAGTTATCTTCAATCAGCCAAAAGACGAGACATGACGGCCCTCAAGACATTATATACGATCCAGAATTAAAACGGCTAGGGTTTCAGCTAAACAGCGTCGACTCGCCGAGTCCCTAATGGACTCGTCGAGTCCAGTCGCGAATCTGTGTCCAAGACCGTGGTCCTACTCGGCGAGTCAGGCACCAACTCGCCGAGTCCCCTCCTAATTATGCCCCAAAAATAGTTTAAAGCAATACCTGAAATTCCGGGCTGTTACAACTCTCCCCCACTAGAACTAGACTTCGCCCTCGAAGTCTCATTTTGCGAATAACTCCGGATGTTGCTCCCGCATTTCACTCTCCGGCTCCCAAGTCATCTCCGATCCCTTCCGATGTTGCCACTGAACCAACACCAGAGGTATCTCTTTGTTCCGTAGAACCTTGATCTTCCGATCCCTGATAGCTACTGGTCTCTCGGCGTAATTCAGGCTCGCATCCACCTGAATATCTTCTAACGGAACCACTGCCGATTCATCGGCTATACACTTCCTCAACTGTGATACGTGAAAGGTGTTGTGAATCTGATTCAGCTCTGCTGGCAACTCCAACCGATAAGCTACCTTACCTACCCTTGCAACTACACGAAATGGACCTATGAACCGGGGCCCCAATTTGCCCCTCTTTCTGAACCGAATCACTCCTTTCCAAGGAGAAACCTTTAGGAGAACGAAGTCGCCAACCTGGAATTCGAGCTCGGACCGGCGTCTGTCCGCGTAACTCTTCTGTCGGCTCTGGGCGGTCAATAACCTCTGCCTCACCTGTTGAATCTGTTCGGTCGTCTGAAGTATGATCTCTGTACTGCCCATCACTCTCTGTCCCACTTCTCCCCAGCAAATGGGAGTCCGACACCTCCTACCATACAACAACTCAAAAGGTGGCATACCAATGCTCGAATGATGGCTGTTGTTGTAGGAAAACTCAGCCAACGGCAGATGCGCATCCCAGCTACCCCCAAAGTCTAACACACACGCTCTAAGCATGTCTTCCAATGCCTGAATCGTCCGCTCGCTCTGACCGTCGGTCTGGGGGTGGTATGCGGTACTAAAATGCAGTTTAGTACCCAACTCCTCATGGAATTTCTTCCAGAACCTGGAAGTGAAACGTACATCGCGGTCCGAAACAATCGAGGTCGGCACTCCATGCCGAGATACTATCTCTCTCACGTATAACTCTGCCAACTTCTCTGCTGATGAACTTTCGCTAATGGCAAGGAAGTGTGCACTCTTTGTTAGCCTATCCACAATCACCCAAATCGCATCGACTCCCCTGGCAGTTCTCGGCAATTTGGTGATGAAATCCATCGTGATCTGTTCCCACTTCCACTCAGGAATCTCCAAGGGTTGCAACTTACCGTGCGGTCTCTAGTGCTCGGCCTTAACCCTACGGCAGGTCAAACACCTCTCAACGAACCAGGCGACGTCTCTCTTCATGCAAGGCCACCAGTACTCCTTTCTCAAATCCAAATACATTTTCGTAGCACCGGGATGGATCGAGAATTTCGATCTGTGTGCCTCCTCCATCAAAGTAACACGCGTACCGCCCACGAATGGTACCCAGATCCGACCCTGAAACGTCAGAAGTCTCCGTCCATCCATAACGAACTCTGAAATCAACCCGACGACCCGCTCCTGTTTCTGCATCCCAGATTTCACAACCTCGGCCTGTGCCCCACGAATAGCATCTAATACCGGGGTCATCACCGTCAACCTCAAACATACGTCCCGCAATGGAGTGCTCTCCGCCCTACGACTCAATGCATCGGCTACCACATTAGCCTTGCCTGGGTGGTATAGGATCTCACAGTCATAATCCTTAACCACGTCTAACCATCTCCTCTGACGCATATTTAGGTTGGGTTGATCCATCAAATACTTCAAACTCTTATGGTCCGTGTATATGGTACAACGAACCCCGTACAGGTAGTGACACCAAATTTTGAGGGCGAACACTACTGCCCCCAACTCTAAGTCATGCGTGGGATACCTCGCCTCGTGAGGCTTCAGCTGCCTCGATGCATAGGCTATCACATGGCCCCTCTGCATCAACACTGCACCCAGTCCCGAAATCGATGCGTCGCAATATACGACAAAGTCCTCCATCCCTTCCGGGAGAGCTAATACTGTGGCTTCGCACAGTCTCTGACGAAGTGTCTCGAAGGAAGCCTGTTGCTCGGTCCCCATGAAAATGCAACACCCTTCCGGGTCAATCTGGTGAGTGGCACCGCGATCTTGGAGAAGTCCCTAATGAACCTCCGATAGTACCCCGCCAACCCAAGGAAACTCCTGATCTCAGAAGGTGACTTCGGTGCCTCCCAACTCATCACTGCTTCCACCTTGGCCGGATCAACCAATATCCCTGCCTGATTTACAACGTGCCCCAGAAATTGGACCTCCCGTAACCAGAAGTCACATTTGGAGAATTTTGCATATAGCTTCTCCGACCTCAGTACCTCAAGGACCTCCCTCAAATGCCCCTCATGCTGCTCTCCAGACCGCGAATACACCAGAATGTCGTCGATAAATACAATCACAGACCGATCCAGCATCGGCCTGCATACCCTGTTCATGAGGTCCATGAACACTGCTGGGGCATTGGTGAGCCCAAAAGGCATCACCACGAACTCGTAATGCCCATACCACGTCCTAAATGCTGTCTTCTGGACGTCCTCATCCCGCACTCTTACCTGATGGTACCCTGATCTCAAATCAATCTTGGAAAACCAAGATGCCCCTTGCAACTGATCGAATAGATCATCGATCCTCGGTAACGGATAGCGGTTCTTGACCGTCACCTTGTTCAGCTCCCGGTAATCGATACACATCCGGTGTGAACCATCTTTCTTCTTGACGAACAGAATCGGTGCTCCCCACGGCGAGCTACTCGGCCGAATAAATCCCTTTCCCAACAACTCCTGAAGTTGCGAGGACAACTCTTGCATCTCTGGAGGTGCAAGACGATAAGGCACCTTCGCAATAGGCGCAGCCCCTGGAACTAGATCGATACCAAACTCCACTTGCCTCGCAGGAGGTACTCCTGGCAAATCCTCAGGAAAAACATCTGGAAACTCGCGCACCACTGGAACCTCCTTCACTGTCTTCGGTCTCTCGGAAATCTCCCGCGTATCCATCACATACGCCACAAAACCGTTACATCCCCACTGTAGGCATTGCCTCGCCCTAGTGGCCGAACAAAAAGCTGATCCCGAACGGGTACCCTCGCCGTATACCGTAAGAACTCCCCCACTAGGGTCTCGTATAGTCACCAGCTGACGCTCGCAGTCGATGACAGCGCTGAATCGGCTCAACCAGTCCATGCCTACGATGACACAGACATCCCCCATCGCAATAGGAATTAGATCAATCGGAAACGCGACCCCGAAGATCTCTAGCACACATCCCCGAAGAACCTCCGTAGCTCAAATCACCCTCTCAGCCGCAATAGAAACGCTCAAAGGCCGACTTAACGGCTCACGACTAATGCCGATGTGCTGACTAAAAGCTAACGATACAAACGATCTACTTGCACCCGAATCAAATAACACTAGAGCAGGCATAGAGTTCACAAGAAAAGTACCTACACATACATTAACATAAGCATAGCATTTCGACCTTTAAGTAAATACGTGAATGATAACATACCTGCCACAACATCGGGCGCAGCGCGGACCTCCTCCGCAGTCAGCTGAAAGGCTCTCCCGCGAGCCCTCAGGGCCTCGACCTTCGCCGGTCGGGTCTCAGTAATCCTGGTAGTAGGTGTAGCTCCCTGACGAAGCTGCGGACACTCGGCCTTCCGATGGCCTGTCTGGTTGCAGTGAAAGCAAACCATAAACCCCTTAGGGCAATCCCTGGCAATATGTCCCTCCTTGCCACACTTGTAGCAACCACCAGCTCAACACACCCCCTCGTGACTCCTGCCGCACTTCACGCAAGTGCGACCCTTCGGACCTCCCATCCTCGAATCAGCGAACTTAGTCCGCTTGGCTGCCGGCTGAGACTGAGCCGACCGCCGATCCACCTGCCGAGACTCAGCCTCCTCCCTCGCCTGAGTCTCCAACTCGATCTCGCGCTTCCTGGCGTTCGCCTGAAGCTCAGTGAAAGTACGATAGGTGGAGTTTGACACAAACTCCCGGATCTCCCTCTTCAAAACGCCCAAATACCGGCTCATCCGCGACTGCTCTGTAGATACCAGCTCAGAGCAGAACATTGACCTCTCATGAAACTTCCGCGTGATCACTGCCACAGAATCAGTACCCTGCTTAAGGGTCAAGAACTCCTGAATCAATCGCTCCCTCTCCACCGGGGGAACGTACTCGTCCCTGTACATCTCCGTAAACCTCTCCCATGTCACCGCTGAAATCTCTGCCTGAGTGAAGTTCGCCATCACGAACTTCCACCAATCCTTCGCTCCCAGACGGAGCTGGTACAAGGCGAACCGTACCCTCAAGTGCTCCGGGCATGAGCAAGTATAGAAGCACCCCTCAATGTCGGCGATCCACCTCATAGCCGCAATCGGATCCTGCGTCCCATCAAATTCAGGGGGTTTCGTGTTGCTGAATTCCCTGAATAGCAATGAATCACCCCCTTGCGGCCTAGCAGCAGCCACAGCTGCGGTAGCGGCAGCGACTGCAGCTTCAGTAAGTGCGGTGTACCGCTCCTCAAACTCCTCCATCAGAGTGGTCTTAATAGACCCAAACATATCCGGGATCTCAGACCGAACCGCCGCAGCTACCTCTTCCTAAATAATCTGACGAATCTCCTCGTCACTCGCACCGCTCGAACTTGCCCCATTGCGTGTGATGACCATGATGTCTCTGAATTACAACATAAAATCATCAGAGACTCCACCAAGTACAATTGTACTCGATACGCGCCCTACTCAGTCTCCGATTTCCAGGGATTCTTACTTGGGTCTTCCACTGATCCGGTGTCTTCGGTAGTACGGGCCCAATACTACCGACCACATCGTATCAGTATTCGTCCCCAATCTTCCTCCCCAAATCCCGAATAATGAGTACTCTACCTCTAGTATGCACTATCTACTTGCACGCTACCAAATATCTCATATAAGCAATCTCCCTAGACAAGGCATCACAAAACAGGCCATTCTAGTCCTATCATGTATACCTAGTCTTCTAGCATGCATAACAATTCATAATTCAGTGCATAATATAACATTGTAAGGTATTCTGGGGATCTTTACCGTTCGGGCACTGGCTGATTGTACACACTGCTCCATTCTTGTTTTACCGTCTTACCATTTATGAAATGTTGTGTCCTTATTATTTAAAAAAAGTTTTTCCTCAAATCCCCGGTCTGAGTTCAGTTGCACCCGAAAGTACACCCGAATCCCTCAAACCAAGGCTCTGATACCAATTGAAACAGCTCAAATTTTCAAATAAATTTTTCATTTAAAATAAAACATCATTATTTGACAAAAGAATTTATTCCAAGTTTATTGCAAAAATATAAATAACGAATCCCCAAGATCTTCAACAATGGCAGTGTGTACGTGTCACGCCGGCGCCTTCCCACGGTCATCACTAGTACCTGAAAAACATAAACACAACTGGTAAGCATAAATGCTTAGTGAGTTCCCCAGTATACGACTTACCCACATACGCCTTCCGGCCCGGACCTTTCGGTCCACATAACATTGCCTTCCGGCCCGTAACATAATTGCCTTCCGGCCCATAACATATTGCCTTCCGGCCCGTATTAAATTGCCTTCCGGCCCATAGTATTTTGCCTTCCGACCCATAGGGGTGTTCACGGGGCGGTTCGGTTCGGATAGTAATAAAATTATGAACCATGACCACGGGGCGGGTACCTCATGCGCACTAACCGAAACCGAACCGTATTGACAAAAAAACCGAACCGAACCGAACCGTATGAAAGCGGGTAACCACGGTTCGGTTCACGGGTACCCGCTAAAATATAAAAAATTAAATTCAATTGAAACTACAAACTTCATTTTAGTTATCTCTTTCTTAAAATTAGTAAGTCAAAGAGTTTACAAAAAACATAATGAGTTCAAATATCATATATTATAATTTGTATAATAAATACAATAATAAAAATAACAAGAAAATCAAATGAACATAGAATAACAAAATTGGAGTTGTCGATATGGATTTTTGTTTAAGTTATTGGACTCGTAGATCAATCAAAACAATACTAATGAAATAATACTTTTTTTGCTTTATATATATATATATATATATATATATATATAATCAAACGGTTCGGTTCGGGTAACCGCGGATACCTAGATATGAAAACCAAAAACCGACCCGTTGATATCCGGTTTTTTCGGTTTCGGTTTTTTCGGTTTCGGAGTGGCCGGTTCGGTTCGGTTTTTCGGTTTTGCGGTTTTTTTGCACACCCCTACCGGCCCATAATAGTATAAAACATAACACATATAACATATCACACATAACACATAAGTCATACATCATACCGTTCTTTCTATCACATAAAGTCTCGCCTTCCGGCCCGTATAAGCATACATCACATATAAAGCATCTACCTCTCTAGACATAGCATAAACATAACACATACGACCTTCCGGTCACACAGTCAAACCCTTCCGGGTGAGGTATAGTGAGAAGACTCACCTTGTAGTATGCAAGCTATAAACCCTTCGAGCTACTCGCACTCAATCCGCTAATCTGCAGGCTCCCTATAATACCACATACCTTTATTAATGATCTTATCAAACAAGACAACTAACCCTACTAAATTACATACAGGTCAACGGTCAACTTGACCGGACTCGTCGAGTGCAAAGGCAACTCGGCGAGTCTAGACACCCCGAATCCACTCGCCGAGTCTAAAGAACGACTCGACGAGTTCCAGTAGGTCTTCAAGCTACTCGCCGAGTCTGAAGAACAACTCGGCGAGTCCTAGTGAATCTTCAAGCTACTCGCCGAGTCTGATCATTGGACTCGGCGAGTCCTCGCCATGCAGTCAATCAACTGCCTCCTGTAATTTGCATGATTCCATAATATATAGATATGGGGCTTCCTGGACCTTCACATATACTATTACAGGGGTTTAAACACTTGTAACAACACTATAATCTATCAAATCCTTAAATGGGTTTCCTAAACCCCAGATTCGTATACAACGTCAAAACTACAGAAATGATCCGAGGATTACCTGGAAAACGTGTTCCCTGTGTTCCCAACCTTCAGAGCTCGACCCCTTGAACCTCCTTTGATCACCACCTTGCCTCTCCTTGTCTAACAACCTCTTCAAGCTTCCACTAGCGCTCACCCTTGCTCCAGATGCCCACAGACTCCTAAGTTATCTTCAATTAGCCAAAAGACGAGACATGATGGCCCTCAAGACATTATATACGATCCAGAATTAAAACGGCTAGGGTTTCAGCTAAACAGCGTCGACTCGCCGAGTCCCTAATGGACTCGTCGAGTCCAGTCGCGAATCTGTGTCCAAGACCGTGGTCCTACTCGGCGAGTCAGGCACCAACTCGCCGAGTCCCCTCCTAATTATGCCCCAAAAATAGTTTAAAGCAATACCTGAAATTCCGGGCTGTTACACTATAACTGTTTTCCAATCACAACATTGATGTGTTTCAAACAATATCTGACAAACCTATAAACTCTTTTACTCCTTATGTATTATGCTGAGCATAAGGAATGACTATTCGATTTCAACTAAATGGATTTTAGTTAAGGAAACAATCAAACTAATCAAATTATTATGGGAATAATTTGGGGGTCTTTACTATTCTTTCTATCGTATACTGATGTCTATATCAAGTTATTAGATAAACTATGTCTGATTCACTTTATCTCCGTATCATTTTAATGTATTGTCAGATAATTTCATGTATGTATCTATACTTTACTGTACCATGTTTCATAATCTTCTGTATATCGATATCTTACAAGAACCCTGTGAATAGTTTAGTACTAGTTTGTGAGATAGTCACTACCCTTTATGGATGATCAGTAAATCCTCCCCGGAAGTGTAACCAGAGTCTCCTGGAGGGAGAGCGCGGAATTTGTGAATAGATCTATTCGGGACTGACAATCCCACACCTTAACTGCTAGCTACAGTTAGGCGGGCACACCTAGGGTGACAAATTTTTGGATATCGTTCGACGTTTGACAAACGTCAAGGAGGTCACGTTGTCGTATTAGTATGGTTACCCGACTCACAATATGTATTAATACCAGCTTATTCACAGTTTGGGTTCAGAAACTATATCTCGTTCGGGATAATGATCCCAAGGTTTTGTATCTATATCTTATACGGGATAGTGATCCCATGGTTTTCTAAATCCATGTCTTTCCCCATGGTCTTTAACTATATCTTATACGGGATAGTGATCCCATGGTTTTCTAAATCTATATCTTATACGGGATAATGATCCCAAGGTTTTGTATCTATATCTTATACGAGATAGTGATCCCATGGTTTTCCAAATCTGTATCTTATTCGGGATAGTGATCCCATGGTTTCAATCTACATTTACATATATACATCAACTTATCTCGTGTTTAGTCCGGGATGATAGTCCCACAATCTTAAACCTGCACTTTCAGATGTGTCAAACTATCTTATATGTCTTTCGGGATAGTAATCCCAAGATTTTCATTATATAGTTTTGTGTGTTAAACTATACTGTGTGATATACAACCGATCTTGTAATTAGGAAAATATGGGATTTTCCTGGGGTAAAATACAATACATAACCGAATTGGTAACAAATGATAACTTAACCAATTTCACATAAGAAAATATGGGATTTTCTTGGATAACAACTTTTTCGGAAACTAAAGGAAACCGATACATTTTCATAAACCAAAACCGCTTATGAACTCACCAGCTTTATGCTGATTTTCCAACCGCTTGTATTCTCAGGTCCAAGTTAGACAGGTACCCGGTGATCTCTTTTGATAAAGACGGAGTGCGTGGAAGACTCGTCTCAACTTTTGTTTATATGATGCATATGTATATCTTGTATAACTTTACTTTTGAACAAATGTAAACTTTCATATATATGTAATGTAATGTTTATTTACCGTGATTACTATGTACATTGGATTTGATACACAACTTGGAGTCAACCCCGGGGACGTTTCTGCCTTTGGTTTTTGGGGTGTGACAGATTGGTATCAGAGCCCTTGTTTATAGTGAACAGAGTATACCAAACCTTACATGGTATAAAACTATAAACACTAAAGGGCCTCAGTGCTCTGAATTAAAAGTATCTTCAAAACTACAAGTATTTTCAAAAGTATACAAGTATACTGAACCGCCGAAATCCGTAACTACAAGTAGAACAAAACATAAGTAAATGGGTGTTGTACACTGCGGTTAAACCTGGGCAGTTCTGTAGTCGTGTCTAGGGTCAATATAGCCTGGCCAACTATATTCATTCGAGACACGGCCAACATGTGCTTGGGAGTGACTATGGTACGCAGCATGCCTAAAACTTACCTAACATTCCAAACAACGAATCGTCGCTGCAGCGCAACCATGAAATACTATGGGAGTATTTCTCGAGCCAATCCTTCGTAGAAAATCCTCGTATACGCGATGTTACTTGATCATTCCACTAGCGATAAAATGTTCTGTTTTGATAACTCCTTCCTGCTTTATCGCTTAGTATGATGCTATATCTATCTTGATGAGATATCCCTTGTTCAATATCTCTTGATTCAATTCAGAGGACTTATAATCCTCTCTTTCCTGATCTTTTTAGATCAAGATGCCTCCGAGAAAGAGACCCAGCTCGAAGAACAACGATAATCCTCCTCCGCCACCATCTTCTCCTCAATTTGATCTCGCATCACTTCAAACAGTTCTGACTGCTTCAATGGTGGCAGCTATGTCTCAAATGAATCCCGGTGGCTCCGGAGGTGGTCCCCAACACCAAAATCCAGAAGACAGCCAGGAACACCGAAGAGGGGGTTCCTACAAAGACTTCATGAACGCGAAGCCCACAACCTTTGATGGCACTGGAGGTGTCATTTCCTTGACTCGATGGTTCGAGAAAATCGAGTTAATCTTCGAAATATGTGCCTGTTCGGAGTCTGACAAAGTCAAGTTTGCCGCCTGCACTTTCCTTGATAAAGCCCTGACTTGGTGGAACGGCCGAGTCAAATCCTTAACCTTACCTGTAGTAAATGCCATGGGTTGGGAAGCTATGAAGGAGCTTCTGCTTGCAGAATACTGTCCTCGAGGCAAAAGTCAGAAACTGGAACACGAACTCTGGAACCTTAAGACGAAGGGTTCCAGTATAACAACTTATACTTCAAGATTCGATGACCTGGCATTACTCTGTCCGGGAATGGTTACCCCGGAGAGTAAAAAGATCGAGAGATTCATCTGGGGATTGACCCAGCCAACAAAAGGGAATGTCTTGGCTGCGAAGCCAGACACGTACGACAGCGCTAAATGTCTTGCGAAAATCTTGATCGATCACGAAGACAATTCAGATGAGGAAACTACCACTCCCGAGTCAGACACAAGTGGAGGTGAAAGCAAAAAGAAATCTCGGAACAAGCGAAAGGCCCCGAGTACGAAAGGGTCTTCCAAGAAACAGCAAACGGTAGCAGTCCATGCTGCTACTGCCCCTATTGCTGTCTCAGCTGTCGGTTCTACAGCTCAAACTCCCACCAGTGGATACACTGGCAGTCTTCCTTGGTGTGGTAAGTGCAACTACCATCACCGCATTCCTGGTCCATGTCGCGAAAGGAGCTGCGACAACTGTGGCAAGAAGGGCCATCTGTCTCGAACCTGCAGAAAACCAGCCAAATCAAGAGACCAATCATCAGGAGCAGGAATCAGCCCCGCCTGCTACAATTGTGGTGAAGCAGGGAACTTCAAAAGGAATTGCCCCAAAGCAACTACCACCACTGATCCCTCTGTCGCCGCAGGTATACTTCTCTTTGATAACTCTTATACCTGCAACTTTTTTTTTCGATTCCCGTGTTTGGAAGGAAACCTGTTATCTATCTATTTGAATGTTTTCTGAGCTCAATTCCTCGTATGCGATCGAAATGTGCATCATCGAGACGACTAACCAATGAGATGGAGAACACTAACTTCGTACCTATAGATTGAATCCTCGGTCCAGAGGACTATTCTATTCGATTCGGTTAAATGGGAAACCTTTCGCGATAATACTTTGATGCTACGTTTAACATGGAATGACGGAGTCTCATTCATGTTGTTATCCTGGTTTCGAGAGGGTCGCCCGTCTATATCTCTTCCTCGACCTAACTCTCATGATCTCCGACATCGAACTTTCGTATTGTTTCATGCTTTAAAACTCAAGAGTTTTCCTGGTACGAATTACCACATTCCTTGTTTCTGTGATCATCGAGAAACGAGAAGCTAGTAGCTCTTTCTACTAAATATCTTTCCCGAGGAGTTTCCGGGAATTTCATTCGAACGTCTAAACTTTAATTCCACATCGTATGTTTCGAAATCTTCGTAGAGACCCGATTCCACTTGAGAAAGTGATTATCCAAAATATTGAATCCATTCGAGTTTCATTTCAAACTCATGATCTATATCCTATTCTTTGAATTTCGGGACGAAATTCCCTCTAACGGGGGGATAATGTAACAACCCGAAATTTGTTCGTCGCCAAAACCCATTCTACCCGGAAAGTCGCCATTATCGGATTCGTTCCGTTTTCTCTTTGGAGTTAATCGTATAAACTTATATGTTTATTTTATTCTAATGAGTGTCTAAATCACTCAGGAACTTATGTTATTAGCCCAAAAACATTTATTTCATGAGTTTTTATACTGTTTCCGTCGGGTGACGGAAACTCAATCGGGTGCGACCAAAAGCCGCGTTTAGCGTCGGTATCGGGTAGAATTCCACCGCGTGCAAATTTTAGGAACTATATAAACGTGTTTTAGCTTTCATTTGAAGCTTTTCCTTCTCTCACTACTCTCTCTCTAACCTCTCTCTAAAAATCCAAAGATTAAGGGTCCAAAACTCAATTTTAAGGCTTCAAATCCTTTAGGTACCTTCCTAGCTTCAATCTATAGCATGTTTAGCTTCCAAATTAGACACTTAATCATGAAATGGGACACAATGTATGAGTTTACGGCCCAGGAAGATGCCTAGGCGGTAAACACCAAAAATGATGGGTTTTGAGCCCTTAAACCCCTCCTTGACTAGTTTGGACTTTAGATATGGCTATGGTACTTCAAGATATGGACTCTAAACATGTAAAACTTGAATTTTGTGATGTTTGAAGGAGTTTACGGCCAAGGATCATTCTTGGGCTGTAAACTCAAATAATTAGGGTTTTCATGCCCTTAAACCCTTCCAAATCACTTCTATAGCCTAGATATGAATTATAGGACCTTGATTCTAGCATTTGGACACTTGAAACATGAATTTTGGGGGATTTAGATGAGTTCACGGCCAAGGAGAGTGCTTGGGCCGTAAACTCCCCAAAACTTGGCATAAATCCAATTCTAAGGTGTTAGAAAGCCATCCAACACCACCAAAAGCCTTGGAATAAATCAAGGGACCAACCAAAAATACTTTGAGGGCCTAAAACACATCATTCATGGGATTTCTAAGGGTTTACGGCCAAGACTTGTTCTTGGGCCGTAAATTCCAAAATTCTTGGTGTTAGAATGCAAACTAAACACCCCTAAGGCCCTTAGATGAATTTTAGAAGTCCTTTCATGCAAGTTTTAGACCTTGAAACTCCTTGAAGCACCCTATAGAAGAGTTTACGGCCATGAGGGGGGTCTCATGGGCCGTAAACTCCATAAACACCCCAAAAGTCCCTTGCAAACTCATGATAGGCCTTGGATAAATTCTACCAATCACATGTGATTTATTCTAGCACCATTTAACATCATTTTCTTGGGTAAATAGGGGTTTACGGCCTTGGAGCCATGCTAGGCCGTAAACTCCCATAAAGGGGGTCTATTTGATGTTTTGTAATCATTCCAAGTCCTTAAACCAAGTTTAGAAATTATCCCCTAAGTGTTGGAAGTCCAAATTGCACCATAAACCACCCATCATGAGTTTACGGCCGTAAACTCATGGGGATGGGTGTTTTGGCCATAAACTCCCTAAAGGGGGGTGTTCCTTTGATGTCCCAACTCATTTCCCAAGTCCCTTGTATCATTAATGTCAATAAACGCCACCCGGGTCCTTCCAAACACTTGTATCGGAATGTTATCGCGACTTGAAGCATTTGTCCCTATCCAACAATCAATCTAAGTCCTAATTAGATACAAATGTGTATCTTTACATGATAATTAGGAACCTCATGTGTTTACAAGTTCTGGATCAACTCTTAGCATCCAAACCGTCTCGTATCTCGTCCGGTGAGTTCATACCCCTACGACTTTTTCACTGTTTTCAATGTTTTCATGGGGGGAATACAAGCAAACTATAACTGTTTTCCAATCACAACATTGATGTGTTTCAAACAATATCTGACAAACCTATAAACTCTTTTACTCCTTATGTATTATGCTGAGCATAAGGAATGACTATTCGATTTCAACTAAATGGATTTTAGTTAAGGAAACAATCAAACTAATCAAATTATTATGGGAATAATTTGGGGGTCTTTACTATTCCTTCTATCGTATACTGATGTCTATATAAGGTTATTAGATAAACTATGTCTGATTCACTTTATCTCCGTATCATTTTAATGTATTGTCAGATAATTTCATGTATGTATCTATACTTTACTGTACTATGTTTCATAATCTTCTGTATATCGATATCTTACAAGAACCCTATGAATAGTTTAGTACTAGTTTGTGAGATAGTCACTACCCTTTATGGATGATCAGTAAATCCTCCCCGGAAGTGTAACCAGAGTCTCCTTGAGGGAGAGCGCGGAATTTGTGAATAGATCTATTCGGGACTAACAATCCCACACCTTAACTACTACCTACAGTTAGGCGGGCACGCCTAGGGTGACAAATTTCTGGATATCGTTCGACGTCTGACAAACATCAAGGAGGTCACGTTGTCGTATTAGTATGGTTACCCGACTCACAATATGTATTAATACCAGCTTATTCACAGTTTGGGTTCAGAAACTATATCTCGTTCGGGATAATGATCCCAAGGTTTTTTATCTATATCTTATACGGGATAGTGATCCCATGGTTTTCTAAATCTATATCTTATACGGGATAATGATCCCAAGGTTTTGTATCTATATCTTATACGGGATAGTGATCCCATGGTTTTCCAAATCTGTATCTTATTCGGTATAGTGATCCCATGGTTTCAATCTACATTTACATATATACATCAACTTATCTCGTGTTTAGTCCGGGATGATAGTCCCACGATCTTAAACCTGCACTTTCAGATGTTTCAAACTATCTTATATGTCTTTCGGGATAGTAATCCCAAGATTTTCATTATATAGTTTTGTGTGTTAAAGTATACTTTGTGATATACAACCGATCTTATAATTAGGAAAATATGGGATTTTCCTGGGGTAAAATACAATACATAACCGAATTGGTAACAATGATAACTTAACCAATTTCACATAAGAAAATATGGGATTTTCTTGGATAACAACTTTTTCGGAAACTAAAGGAAACCGATACATTTTCATAAACCAAAACCGCTTATGAACTCACCAGCTTTATGCTGATTTTCCAATCGCTTGTATTCTCAGGTCCAAGTTAGACAGGTACCCGGTGATCTCTTTTGATGAAGACGGAGTGCGTGGAAGACTCGTCTCAACTTTTGTTTATATGATGCATATGTATATCTTGTATAACTTTACTTTTGAACAAATGTAAACTCTCATATATATGTAATGTAATGTTTGTTTACTGTGATTACTATGTACATTGGATTTGATACACAACTTGGAGTCAACCCCGGGGACGTTTCCGCCTTTGGTTTTCGAGGTGTGACACGCTGAGTCTGCTAAATGGAAAGAGGCTATGGATAGCGAGATACAATCCATGTATGACAATCAAGTTTGGAACTTGGTTGAGAATGTACCAAGTCGTACGACTGTAGGGTGCAAATGGATCTTCAAGAAGAAGACCGACATGGATGGTAATGTACACACTTATAAGGCTCGACTGGTTGCAAAGGGCTTCTCTCAAATTCCTGGAGTGGATTATGATGAGACCTTTTCTCTAGTAGCCAAGATTAAGTCTATTAGGGTTATGTTAGGCATAGCTGCATTTCATGACTATGAAATTTGGCAAATGGATGTCAAAACCGCTTTCCTTAATGGAAAGTTGACTGAAGATGTTTACATGAGTCAGCCAGAAGGTTTTGTCAGCAACGAGTACCCTAATAGAGTGTGTAAGCTAATCCATTTATGGATTAAAGTAAGCACCTCGCAGATGGAATCTTTGCTTTGATGAAAAGGTCAAGGAATTTGGCTTTTCTAGGAGTGAAGATGAATCTTGTGTTTATGTCAAGGCTAGTGGGAGTATAGTTAGCTTTTTGGTATTGTATGTGGATGACATACTACTCATAGGAAACGACATCCCAACCCTGCAGGAAGTAAAGTCCTGGCTTGGGAAGTGTTTCGCTATGAAGGACTTTGGTGAAGCTGCCTATATCCTAGGGATAAGGATTTTGAGAAACAGGAGTAAAAGACTAATTGGACTTAGTCAAAGCACCTATGTGGATAAGGTGTTGAAAAGATTCAACATGCATAACTCCAAGAAAGGTGAGTTACCCATTCAGAGTAACACCAGATTGAGTAAGACACAAAGCCCTAGTACTGAGGCTGAGATAGCAGAAATGAGTCGACTACCGTACGCTTCAGCTGTAGGATCAATCATGTATGCTATGACGTGTACTCGACGTGATGTAGCCTTTGCTTTGAGCATGGTTAGCAGGTATCAGGGGAACCCTGGCAAGGAACACTGGACTGTGGTAAAGAATATCCTCAAGTACCTGCGAAGAACTAAGGATTCGGTCCTTTCCTTCGGTGGGAGGGATGACTTGAGAGTTGTAGGCTATAGTGATGCTAGCTTCTAGACTGATAGGGATAATTTCTGCTCTCAGTCAGGCTGGGTCTTTACTTTAAACGGAGGAGCAATCACTTGGAAGAGTTCCAAGCAGGAGACAGTGGCTGATTCCACTTGTGAATCAGAGTATATAGCAGCAAGCGAGGAAGCAAAGGAGGCTATATGGCTAAAGAACTTCATCGAAGACCTTGGAGTGGTACCAACTATAAAAGAGCCAATGGAGATTTTCTGTGACAGCAATAGTGTGGTTGCCTTAGCCAAGGAACCAAGGGATCATGGGAGATCCATACATATTGACAAAAAATATCACTTCATCAGACATCGAATAGAAGAAGGAATCCTCGTGGCAAAGAGGGTATCATCGTATGAGAACCCAGCAGATCCCTCACGAAGGGACTGAGTAGGGTTAAGCATCTCCAGCATGCTCGGAGCATAGGGCTAAAGGATGATATAAGTTTTAGTAGTTAGATAAATTATGAAATTTGTAAAGTGTAATTGACATTAGATGATGAATAAAAGGTGTTTTATTTATGAGTAAAGTGTTGATATCTCTTGTCAATCATTTACTAAATTTATTTTGCATGTTTTGGCTTCCAGAATAATTATGTTTGGTATATCATATTATTCAAACCTCCATAGTTGGTCATATGTCGGAAGTAGGTATGAATCAAGACTGTCATGATTGGTTGCAGAGATCTAAGGTGTTGGACATGGCTACAACAATCATGAGTGCTCATAAGTTCTGAGCATTGGACTCAACCCACGCTCACTGGAATCACTTCATGGAATTTTATCTTGAGTGATCATGAGACGAGAATATCATATAAGTCTTCAAACCTAGAGATATGATTTGTTACTTATGAGTTGATTATGCATTGATTGTATGAAAACACATTGGTGACTCGATGTTATAAAACGTGCCTTTGTGTATAATTCAATGAGTGGTAGAACAAACATATGAGTCGAAGTTTATCTGTTCCTTCTAGGATTAGAACCTGATGTCTGGGCCCCTCGATGATTGTGCTTTGACCTATGTACCGGGCCCGGTCAGAACTAAATTGATGTGTTTAGTTAAGTTCTATGTCAAACAAATCGGAAATTGGGAAACAAATGTTGGACAATAAGTAAGACCATGTTCCCCGTATTTGTCCGGCTGATATCTTAAGCAGAGGATTATATGATCACTTATCTAAAATAACGCGTTTTGGTTCAACAGAGTTTAAAGAGCTATGATTGCTGATCGGTTCCTGAAGTCATACTTGCAATTATAGTTATTAGACTTATCCAAGTGGGAGACTATTGGATATAGTGTCTAAGTCCATAACTATATTTGGTATGTACTTGACCCAACCCGGCATGGTCCACTTGGGTTGCACTTCACCCGAACAATTTATGGATAATATTTGAGAATAGTACAAGTTATGATTTATTAATATATTATAAGTTCTAATATATTAATATAAGATCATATTATTTAATTAGTATTGATCTATAATTAATCTAGGATTAATTTAGAGATCAAAGATATTACTAATTAAATATGGGCTTCTATATCTATATAGTGTGGGCTAATGCTTATTTGGAATCGGCTAGGCTTGCAACGAAAAGTCCATGGATACTCCATGGAGCTTTAACCCATGGATCTCATGGAAATGAAGAGACATGGGTATTAGGGTTTACATGGATGTAACCCTAATCCACCGCACTATATAAAGGAGGCTTTGGTTCTTGAAATCACACTAGTTGACACTTGTTGAGGTGAGAGCCGATTTCAAGATAGTAGTGAGTATTCTCTCAAAGTTCCAAGTTTGTGGTGATTTGTGATTTCCATTTGAGGCAATCACACTATTGGTGCTAGGCTCTAAAACTCCAAGCAATCAACTACTACTACAAGGTAAGTATTTCTACTAGCTTTATTTGATTCATGTTCCCCATGCCATGCTAGTTAGGATATGAACCTTGGAAAAATAATTATTTGCATGTATCTTAGAAAAACATAGATCCAAGGTTTATTAGGGTTGCATGTACACTTAGGAAGTCTTAGAATGCTCAAAACCCATCAGATACAAGTCATGTTTTCGTTTAGTCGTTGGATAATTGCATGGACGAATGTGCTATGTGTTTAACCTTTGGGTAATCGCTTAAACATGGAGTTTATCTCATACATCTTCATAAAAATCATGAGAAAAGTGTATGTTAATACATATGTTGTATGAAATCATGTGGATATGTGTTGTGCTCAACATTTTAACTTTGGACATATATATATTTTAACATTATACTTACACAAATATTTGTATGTAATAAGTTTCATGGTCATATATGTGTTTTGTAGAAAATTGTGACTTGCCAATGTCATAACAAACTAGAATGTTTTGGTGTCACAAAGTCACAAACTAATTTTTGGTGTTTTAAACAAAGTACAAGATTTAATATTTTGCTAATATTAATCTTATTAGAAAAAGATTGTTACTATATCGACACTAAAGTCTGATGGCTTAAAACTTGAGACAGTATGCAATATAACATGTTAATTAAAGATTATTTATAAAAAGTGTTTTAAATAATCTCACCGAAATAACATACAAAACGTAATTATTACGAAATAAAAATTTGCGTGTCATAATCTATCCATAATAAAACTGTTAAAATAAAAAGCTATAAGTTGTATATCATAAAGCTGTAAAACGCGTGTCATAAAAATGTAGTCATGAATTTACATTAGTAATGTTATTTTCATTATTGAACAATGGGAGTCAAATTTCGCGTAAATATGTTAACGCACTTGTGACACTTTCGTTCACCGTACCTACCTAGCATACACCGTAAGACCTGTAGTTATGACAATATTTTTTGGGACATCATATTTTATGTCACTTTTGTGTAAATTTGTGAAAAAAATACAATTTGTAACAATGTATGTTGGTATCTTTTAATGTATGATGTTTCGTGGATACACTTAATGTATATTCAATTGTTATGATATTACAAAATGAAGTCATTCATCCCCGGACGGTTCCGTCATCCTGGTTCGGGGTTGTGATAGATTGGTATCATAGATTTGTTTATAGTAAACTAGTATATCTAACCTTACAAGATATAAAACTATAAAAACAATGGGACTAAAACACTCTGACTAAAAATATACTTAAAATATATAAATATTTTACCAAAGTGTACATACATGCATGCATATTAGAAAACAATAAGAAGAGTTGGACATCATGACTAAACTTAGACAGTTATGTAGTCATATCTATGGTAAACATAGCTTGATAAAATATATTTATTCGACATATGACCAACATGTGTTTAGGAGTGGTCGAGGTGGACAACAAAACCTAAAGCTTACCAACTTTAAATCAAAAGGGTCTAAGAACCAAACTAAAAGGAATAAAATACTATAGGAGTATTTTGGTATTATATCTATTTTCTTATACTTATATAGTCTCGTACAGACGTCATTGCAAACTTCCACCAGCTTCGAGACCCCTATCCCCCGAACAGGGAAACGGGAGATGGCTTGAGGAGGAACCGGAGGAGGATCCGGAAGAGATAGAGGAGGAGAACCTCAACGAGGATATCGACAAGGAAAAGGAGGGAGATGATGATGAAGCAGATGCAGAGTACGAAGTTATAAACCCACCCTAAATGCCGAGGGTGCTAGCGCACCGAATGGGCTACAATAGCCCTATGCCCCTTTGGGAACTTTATATTGAGAGGTGGAGCTGACACTAGGGACATCACCCACCATTCGACATCGAGCAAGGTTTCTACAACCTCCATCATGGAGGCCTGGCGGATCAAGCTCTTCCTGTTATGGTCCGACGGACTAGGGACACTGGTGGTCAGGCAAATGAGACCGCTAACTAGGTGCTTGAGATGAGAGCTTCAATGGAAAGTCTAGAGAGGCACACTCATGACCTAGACATGGAATATCAGGAGCGGCATGTTGCACTGGAGGTGAGGGTGCGATTGCCGAGCACCGACTAGCCAAGCTTCAGGGCCCTTTTACCTCATCACAGGCACCACCAGGGGACTACTTGACGTGCGTAGGACTTATCCTACGCACAGCTTCCTATAGATTAGGTTATGGGTATGTGTTGGTGCTACCCATTTTCTTTCCCGATGTATGTAGGATCTACCCTCCTTTTAAGTGATTACACTACTCGTAGGGTTGTTATTTTGTCAGATTTAATCCTCGATGTATTTTAGACCTTTTTAAAAGGTCAATTTTCATGCATTATGTACTAAAATGTTATCATTTATGAAACAATTATGTGTTTTATTTGTGATGTTGTTATCTGCTATGTTCTCTCTTTTCATTTATATTTGATATAATATGAACTCAATTATAAGTTCAATCGGACCATCGTAACCGTGAGAAACAAAGGGTTTGCATAAACTCATCATCATTTCTAATTCATAGAAGGAAATACCCATAATTTATATTCATGAAAACAACACAATAGCACCACCACCACCGTCGCCTCCACCAGAAATGGATTATGTTGCTTTCCAAGCGGCAGTCACTGCAGCACTAGTGCACATCAACAACAACGACACAAATGGAGGATGAAATGGAAATAGGGTGGGGAGTTCCAATCACGAAGAAAATACAGGACATCAGAAAACATGCACCAATAAGGATTTCACCAACGCCAAGCTGATTCCATTTACGGTAGTGGAGGTGCGATAGCTCTCACCCGATGGTTTGAAAAGATCGAATCGATCTTTAAATTTATAGATATATTGAAGAAACTAAGTTGAAGTTCACAACTTGTACATTTTTTGTTAGGGTCCTCTCATGGTGGAATGGCCACTTCAAGGCTCTGACTCTACCAGTAGCAAACTCCATGGCATGGGAAGACCTAAAAACCCTGATGCTTGATTAATACTATCCTCGGGGTGAAATAAAGAAGCTTGAACAAGAGCAATGGAATCTGACGGTAAAGGATTCCAATATTGAAGCTTACATTGGTAGCTTCTGTTAGCTTAATGTCTAAGTCCATAACTATAATTGGTAAGACTTGACCTGACCCGGCATGGTCCATTTGGGTTGCATGGCATCATGCACTTGTATAGACTATAATGAGAGAAATAACACTTAAGGTTGATTAATATATTATATGTTCTAATATATTAATAGGATTATTTAATTAGTATTGATCAAGAATTAATCTAGAATTAATTAAGTGATCAAAAGAAGACTAATGAAATATATGGGTTGATTGTGTAAATCATCCATACTTGTATAGTGGGCTAATGCTCCTTGGATAATCAAGTTGGGATAAAACCCATAGGATGGTAAATGGATGCTCCATGCTGTATTTGAACCCATTGATCCAAGGAAATGGAATGTCATGACAATTAGGGTTTACCCTAAGTGTAACAACTATATAAGATGATATTCTTTGGGAAAAAATGGGCACTATGAATAATAAGAAAGGGCTATCCGATTTTAGGAGTGTTCAAGTTTCTCTCAAGTTATTCCAAGTGTAATTGGTGTTGTGTGATGTCACACCCCGAAAATCAAAGGCGGAAACATCTCCGGGGTGGACTCCGCGTTGACTATCAAATCCAATGTACATAGTAATCACAGTAAACAACCATTACATTACATATATATGAAAGTTTACATTTGTTTCAAAAGTAAAGTTATATAAGATATACATATGCATCATATTAACAAAAGTTGAGACGAGTCTTCCGAGCACTCCGTCTTCACCAAAAGATATCGCCGGGTACCTGTCTATCTTGGACCTGAGAGTACAAGCGGTTTGAAAATCAGCATAAAGCTAGTGAGTTCATAAGCGGTTTTGTTTTATGAAAATGTATCGGTTTCCTTTAGTTTCCGAAAAGGTTTTTTATCCAAGAAAATCCCATATTTTCTTATGTAAAGTTAGTTTAGTTATCATTTGTTACCAATTCGATTACGTGTTGTATTTTACCCCATGAAAATCCCATATTTTCCTAATTGTAAGACCAGTTGAATATCACAAAGTATAGTTTAATACACAAAACTATATATTGAAAATCTTGGGATCATTATCCCGAAAGAGATATAAGATAGTTTGACACATATGAAAATACAGATTTAAGATCATGGGACTACCATCCCAGACTAGACACAAGATAATTTGATATATACGAAAATATAGATTGGGAACCATGGGATTACAATCCTGGACAAAATATAGATTCAGACCATGGGATTATCATCCCGTACTTGATATAGATAGAAAGTAGTTTGATAACCTTGGGACTAACATCCCGAACTAATTACAAGATAGTTTGATATACTAAGAATAATATTTGAAAACCATGGGATCACTATCCCGAACGAGATATAGATTCTAAAACCCAAGCTGTGAATAAAGTAATATTAATACATGTTGTGAGTCGGGTAACCATGCTAATATGACAACGAGACCTCGTTGACATTTTTCAGACATCCAAATGATATCCAGAAATTTGTCACCCCAGGCGTACCCGCCTAACTGTAGCTCACAGTTAAGATGTGGGATTATCAGTCTCGAATAGATCTATTCACAAATTCCTCGCTCTCCCTCCAGGAGACTCTGGTTACATTTACGGGGAGGGTTTACTGATCATCCATAAAGGGTAGTGACTATCTCACAAACTAGTACTAATCTATTCACAGGGTTCTCACATGATATCGACATACAGATGATTGTGAAATGTAATACAGCGAATATAGATACATACAATGAAATTATCTGACAATACATTCAAATGATACGGAGATAAACTGAATCAGACATAGTTTATCTAATAACTTTATATTGATATAAGTACATGATAAAATGAACAGTAAAGAACCCTAAACTATTCCCATAATAATTTGATTAGTTTGGTTATCTCCTTAACTAAAATACATTTAGTTGTAATTGATAAATCATTCCTTATGCTCAGCATAATACATAAGGAGTAAAAGAGTTTATAAGTTTGTCAGATATATTTGAAACATATCAATGTTATGATTTGAAAATAGTTATAGTTTGCTTGTATTCCCCCCTTGAAAACGTTGAAAAACATGAAAAAGGGCGTAGGGGTATGAACTCACCGGACGAGAAATGTGACGATTTCGGGTGCTAAACTTTGATTCGGGGCTTGTAAACACACGAGGTTCCTAAGTATAATGTAAAGATACACATTTGTATCTAATTAGGACTTAGATTGATTATTTGATAGAGACTATTGCTTCAAGTCGCGAAAAGACTCCGATACAAGTGTTTGGAGGGACCCGGGTGGCGTTTAAGGACATGTAATGATGCGAGGGACTTAGGAAATGAGTTTACTCCCCAAGAGTACACTTCTAAATGGTGTTTACGGCCTAAACACCCATTCCCCATGAGTTTACGGACCTAAACTCATGATGGGTGGTTTATGGTGCAATTTGGACTTCAAACACTTAGGGGAAAATTTCTAGATTTGGTTTAAGGGTTTGGAATAAATTTTAATCACCAAAATGAAAAATTTTAGGGAGTTTACGGCCTAGCATGGTCTCATGGCCGTAAACTCCTATAAACCCATGAAAAGTTGTGTTTTTGGATTCCAAACTAATCACATGTGATTGCTAAAATTGTTTCAAGGCCTTACATGCATTTACTTGAAGTTTTGAATGGATTTTTGGAGTTTACGGCCAATGAGACCCCTCTCATGGCCGTAAACTCTCTTAGAGAGTAAATCCATATGTGTTAAGGCTAAAAACTTGCATGTAAGAGATTCTAAAATTCCCTTAAAGCCTTGAAATGAATTTGGGACACATTAAGACACACTTTTTGGAGTTTACGGCCATGGAACACATGTTATGGCCGTAAACTCTTAAATGAAAGGGTTTTGATCTGTTTAAGGCCCTTAAACTATTTTTGGTTGGTCCTATGATTTATTCCAAGGCTTTTGGTGGTGTTGGATGGCTTTCTAACACGTTAGAAATGAATTTGCACCATGTTTCATGGAGTTTACGGCCCAAGCACAAGCCTTGGCCGTAAACTCACAATAATCCCTCAAAAATTATGTTTCAAGTGTCCAAATGCTAATACCAATATTCTATAATTCATATCTAAGCCATATTAGGGGATTGGAGGGGATTAAGGTCAAGAATACCCCATATATGAGTTTACGGCCCAAGCATGTGTCTTCACTGTAAACTCCTTCAAATGTCTCAAAATTCATGTTTTAAATGTTATATGTCCATTCCATGAAGTCATTAAGCCATATCTAAAGTCCAAAATGGCTTAGGAGGGGTTTTAGGGCTTAAAAACCCGCTTATTATGAGTTTACGGCCTAAGCATGTTTCTGGGCCTTAAACTCATATACAAGGCCTTAATTCATGATTAAACCTCTAATTTGGAAGCCAAATATGCTATACATTAAGGTTAGGAAGGTACCTTAGGGATTTGAGGCCTTAAAATTGAGTTTGGACCCTTAAACTTTGGATTTAGGATAGAGGTTAGAGAGAGAGAGTACAGAGAGGAAGAAAAAGCTTCAAATGAGTGATTGAACACGTTTATATAGGTCCTAAAACTTGGACACGGTGGAATTCTACCCGATACCGGCATTAAACGAAGCTTTAGGTCGCACCCAATTAAGTTTCCGTCACCCGGCGGGGACATTTCTAAAACTTATGAAATAATTATTTTGGGTTAATAATATGAGTTCCTAAGTGGTTTAGACACTCGTTAAATTATAATAAACATATTAGTTTAAATAATTTAACCCAAAGTGAACACGGAACGAATTTGCTAACGGCGAATTTTTCGGGTAGAACGGGTTTTGACGATGAACAACTTCGGGTTGTTACATTATCCCCCCGTTAGAGGGAATTTCGTCCCGAAATTCAAAGAATAAGATACAGATCATGAATTTGAAATGAGACACGAATGGATTTGTTATCTAGGATCTTCACTTTCTCAAGTGGAATCGGGTCTCTGCTGGGCGTTCTAGCGAATTCTCATTATTGGAACGTGTCCTTGTTTTGTAACTTGACTCTCTCTCAATCTATGATATCAATCGGTTTTCTCATGGAAGTTCCAACCCTGGACGACTTCGGTTTCCTCAAGGAATCACTAGGGTTTCGTTGGGTAGAAGCTTCTAAGGATTCGAGACATGATGTACTGGATAGGTGTTAACAAGCTCTAAGAGCATCCGAACCCTGAAGATTGCAGAATCAATCTCTACGAAGACCTCAAAGGTGGGACTAAACTTTAGACGTTCGAATGAAATTCCCGGAAACTCTTTGGGACAGACATTTAGTAGAAAGAACTACTAACTTCTCGTTTCTCAATGATCACAGAAACGAGGGACGTGTGGTAATTCGTATCAGGAAAACTTTTGAGTTTTTAAGCATGAAACAATACGAAGGTTTGTGCCGAAGATCATGAGAGTCGGGTCGGGAAAAGATCTAGACGAGCGACCCTTTCAAAACTAAAGACAACAACATGAACGAGACTCGGTCATTTCATGTCAATCATAGCATCAAAGTATTTTCGCGAAAACTTTCCCATTTAATCGAATGGAATAGAATAATTCTCCGGACTGAGAATATAATCTATAGGTAAGAAGTTAGTGTTCTCTATCTCACTGGTTAGTCATTTCAATGATACACCTTTCGATCACATACGAAGGGTTGAGCTTAGAAAAATGTTCGAGTAGATAGTTAACAGGTTTCCCTCTTTGTACTGGAATCGAACAGAGTTGCAAGTATAAGAATTATCAAAGAGAAGTATACCTGCGGCGACAGAGGGATCAGCGGTTGTAGCTGCTTTGGGGCAATTCCTTTTGAAGTTCCCTGCTTCACCACAATTGTAGCAGGATGGACTGATTCCCGCTCCGGATGGTTGGTTCGTTGATTTGGCTGGTTCTCTGCAGGTTCGAGCCAGATGGCCCTTCTTGCCACAGTCGTCGCAGATCCTTTCGCGACATGGGCCAGGAATGCGGTGATGGTAGTTGCACTTACCACACTAAGGAAGGGTACCAGTGTATCCACTGGTAGGAGTTTGGGCTGTGGATCCAACAGTTGAGACAGCAACTGGGGCAGTAGCAACATGGACTGCTACCATTTGCTGTTTCTTAGAAGACCCTTTCGTACTCGAGGCCTTCTGTTTGTTCCAAGATTTCTTTTTGCTTCCGTCTCCACTGGTGACTGGCTCAAGGGTAGTAGCTTCCTCATCAGAGTTGTCTTCGTAGGTGTCTGGCTTCGCAGCCAAGACATTCCCTTTGGTTGGCTGGGTCAATCCCCAGATAAATCTCTCGATCTTTTTACTCTCCGGGGTAACCATTCCCGGACAGAGTAATGCTAGGTCATCGAATCTTGAGGTATAAGCAGTTATGTTGGAACCCTTCATCTTAAGGTTCCAGAGTTCGTGTTCTAGCTTCTGAATTTCGCCCCGAGGGCAATACTCTGCAAGCAGAAGCTCCTTCATAGCTTCCCAACCCATGGCATTTGCTACGGGTAAAGTTAAAGATTTGACTCGGCCGTTCCACCAAGTCAGGGCTTTATCAAGGAAAGTGCAGGCGGCAAACTTTACTTTGTCAGATTCTGAACAGGCACATATTTCGAAGATTGATTCGATTTTCTTGAACCATTGAGTTAGGGAAATGAGACCTCTAGTGTCATCAAAGGTTGTGGGCTTCGCATTCATGAAGTCTTTATAGGAACCCCCTCTTTGGTGTTCCTGGCTGTCTTTTGGATTTTGGGGTTGGGGACCACCTCCAGAACCACCGGGATTCATTTGTGACATGGCTGCCACCATTGCAGCAGTTAGAACTGTTTGAAGTGATGCGAGATCAAATTGAGGAGGAGGTGGTGGCGGAGGAGGATTGTCGTTGTTCTTCGAGCTGGGCTTTTTCTTGGAGGCATCTTGATCTAAAAAGATCAGGAAAGAGAGGATTATAAGTCCTCTGAATTGAATCAAGAGATATGGAACATGAGATATCTCATCAAGACAGATATAGCATTATACTAAGCGATAAATCAGGAAAGAGTTATCAAGACAGAACATTTTATCGCTAGCGGAATGATCAAGTAACATCATGTATACGAGGATTTTCACAAAAGATCGGCTCGAGAAATACTCCCATAGTATTTCATGGTTCACTGCAGCGATGATTCGTTGTTTGGGATATTAGGTAAGTTTTAGGCATGCTGCGTACCACAGTCACTCCCAAGCACATGTTGGCCGTGTGTCGAATGAATATAGTTGGCCAGGTTATATTGATCCTAGACACAACTATATAACTGCCCAGGTTTAACCGCAGTGTACAACACCCATTTACTTATGTTTTGTTCTACTTGTAGTTACGAATTTCGACGGTTCGGTATACTTGTATACTTTGAAAATACTTATAGTTTTGAAGATACTTTTAATTCAGAGCAGTGAGGCCCTTTTGTGTTTATAGTTTTATACCATGTAAGGTTTGGTATACTTTGTTCACTATAAACAAGGGCTCTGATACCAATCTATCACACCCCGAAAATCAAAGGCGGAACCATCTCCGGGGTGGACTCCGCGTTGAGTATCAAATCCAATGTACATAGTAATCACAGTAAACAACCATTACATTACATATATATGAAATTTTAGATTTGTTTCAAAAGTAAAGTTATATAAGATATACATATGCATCATATTAACAAAAGTTGAGACGAGTCTTCCGAGCACTCCATCTTCACCAAAAGATATCGCCAGGTACATGTCTATCTTGGACCTGAGAATACAAGCGGTTTGAAAATCAGCATAAAGCTGGTGAGTTCATCAGCGGTTTTGTTTTATGAAAATATATTGGTTTCCTTTAGTTTCCGAAAAGGTTTGTTATCCAAGAAAATCCTATATTTTCTTATGTAAAGTTAGTTTAGTTATCATCTGTTACCAATTCGATTACGTGTTGTATTTTACCCCATGAAAATCCCATATTTTCCTAATTGTAAGACCAGTTGAATATCACAAAGTATAGTTTAATACACAAAACTATATATTGAAAATCTTGGGATCATTATCCCGAAAGAGATATATGATAGTTTGACACATATGAAAATACAGATTTAAGATCATGGGACTACCATCGCGGACTAGACACAAGATAATTTGATATATATGAAAATATAGATTGGGAACCATGGGATTACTATCCCGGACAAAATATAGATTTAGACCATGGGATTATCATCCCGTACTTGATATAGATTGAAATCATGGGATTTCTATCCCGAAATATATATAGATTGAAAACCATGGGATCACTATCCCGGACAAGATATAGGTTTAAACCATGGGATTACTATCCCGTAATAGTTATAGATTCAAAACCATGGGATTACTATCCCGTATAAGATATAGTTAAAAACCATGGGGCAAACATCCCGAATTAGATATGAAATACCGTAATATACACGAATTGTAGATAGAAAGTAGTTTGATAACCTTGGGACTAACATCCCGAACTAATTACAAGATAGTTTGATATACTATGAATAATATTTGAAAACCATGGGATCACTATCCCGAACGAGATATAGATTCTAAAACCCAAGCTGTGAATAAACTAATATTAATACATGTTGTGAGTCGGGTAACCATGCTAATACGACAACGAGACCTCCTTGACGTTTGTCAGACGTCGAAACGATATCCAGAAATTTGTCACCCCAAGCGTGCCCGCCTAACTGTAGCTAACAGTTAAGGTGTAGGATTGTCAGTCCCGAATAGATCTATTCACAAATTCCTCACTCCCAATCCAGGAGACTCTGGTTACACTTCCGCGGAGGGTTTACTAATCATCCATAAAGGGTAGTGACTATCTCACAAACTAGTACTAAACTATTCACAGGGTTCTCATACGATATCGACATACAGATGATTGTGAAATGTAATACAACGAATATAGATATATACAATGAAATTATCTGACAATATATTCAAATGATACAGAGATAAACTGAATCATACATTGTTTAACTAATAACTTTATATAGATATTAGTACATGATAAAACGAATAGTAAAGAACCCCAAACGAATAGTAAAGAACCCCAAGACAGTCATATATGTCAAGAGGACAGTGGGAGTCTTTGAGGTCTTGAAAGTCTCAAGAACTAATCAAGAATAAAACCTGAAGTTCTTCACTAGCACACGACTTGAGGTTTATAACCTATCGTGTTGACATATTTTTGTGCCCATTCCAGTTAAACTTGGCTTTACATATGAGTTCTTAGAGTTCTCAATTTGTTGCATAAAATATTGGAAGCAATGGCAGGCCCTTGAGGTGCCAGGTATCAAGAAATTAAGATTGAGTTCAGTCCATATGAGTTAGGATTTGTCATTAACCTTTTCTTTAGACTATGGTTTTGATAATTCACATGGATAAGAACACATACACCATTAAATCTAAGTGTCATAAGGTTTTTCTCCGATTCATGAAAATGATGGTGAGGAAACACATTCACTAAGTAGATTTTAGCTAGATAGCAATTGTGATATTTTCATTCTCAAAGTCGTTAGTGGAGCATGTGTGGTTAACTGGCACACTAACATGGACTTGTGAGAAGTGGCAAAGGTCTAAACAACCAAGACTATGATTACGACATCCCTTTTCATAGTTCTTAAAATTTTTTAGACACACCTGTGAGCTATCTAAGATAAGTTGTATGATTATGATAAAGTTTTATCAAAGCAATCTAGTATCAGAAATCTGAACTTTGGTAAGAAAGTCAATATAGTATTGATTTCTAGAAGTCCAGCGGATTTTTGAATACATGTCAAAGCTACTGGGAGCATAAGTGTTATGATAATAATCATCATGTTAGTGGGAGCATGATAATTATGATAAGTATTGCAAGTTAGCAATGTTAATTATAGAAAACAAAAAGTTTCAATTGGTAAACAGTTGTTTTGCTATAATTAAGGGAGAGGAAATTATACTTCATGTCAAATCTAAAAGCTTAGATTGAGGTTTTGATCGGATTTAGTCAAGAATATATATATATATATATATATATATATATATATATATATATATATATATATATATATATATATATGAATGTTATGTTGGAATGGCTCAACATAAGAAAATTCTATATATGGGTCCATTATTTGGGTTCTAAAATTTGATTATGATTATGACATCCCTTTTCATAATCTGAATTATGAGAACTTGGCAAACTGAAATGGAAATATTATAGCAAAAGACTGGTTTAGTCTTTATGTGAGACATCATGAATCATGTTCCATATGCTTCGTATATAGGATCGGTTACATGTGCTATATTCATCATTTCTAAAATTTTCCAAATGCCTGGGGCATAAAGAAGGGAAAAGTTCTAGAATTGGATATGACTAAAAGGATTAAACAATTGTCGAAGACAATCTAAGGTTTACCAAGGATTGGTTGCTCAAGGACAGTTGGAAGTATAGTGATAATTCTGGAAGGACCATATTGACATATTCAGAAAGGAGGAAACTCTTGTTCGGAAGTGATAGTCAAAAAGGGAATGTGTAAATGATCCCATTGGTGGAAGTTGTTCAATAAGTATGTATAAGATTAGGAAACTTAATGCAAGAAGGATGTTTCCAAGGAGTTTATCTCCTTTGGAATGCTCTGTGATGCTTGTTGTGAAGTCTTTGTGACTTTGTGCATAATAATTACAAGAGAATCATTGCATATAAGTTTAGAATCTAACATATTTCGGTAAAATGGCATGAGTTTGGAATTCCTGCATTTTCCATAAGAATTCGGGAGTGTGAAATTAGAATCATTGAAAGTTTGGTCAATTGGTTTATTTCACAAACTAAGGATCATAGAAAAACATAGAGTGCATACTTGGTGTATGGCAAAGCTATTGTTTAGAAGAAAAAAAACATAGTGTACATGCTTAGAGCATGGGACAACTATTGTGTTTAATTCAAGTATAAAGTTGATAAAACCGAAACAATGAATAATGAGTAATCAGTATGGTGATAAATAAAAGGGTTTTTATTTGTATTCATAGGTTTTGATACCATATTAGATTCAATTATTCTTGTGTTTCACTTTTCATGTTTTGACTTCCATAATAACTAGGTTATTCCTCCGGAATGACTAAGTTATTCAAACCATCCACAGTCGGTCATATGTTGGAAGTAGATATGAATCAAGACTGTCAGGGGTTGGCTTGTAGAGGTCCAAGTTGGTAGACAAAGTTGTGCTACAACACTCATGAGTGCTCATAAGTTTTGAGTATTGGATTAAACCCGCTCTCATTTGAATTAGTTCATGGATTTTATCACGAGTGATCATGAGACGATAATATCTTATATTCTTCAAACCTAGAGATATGAGTTGTTACTATGAGTTGATAGTACATTGATTGCACGAAAACGCATTGGTAACTCGATGTTATAAAACGTGCCTTTCTGTATGATTCATGTAACACCGTAAGTTTCAAGACAAAATTTTCATTTAAAATTATCATTTTAATATTAAACACTTGTTTAAAATCTCATTCATAATTGAATTACAAAACATAGTTTCATTTTCACTTGAATAGAAAACCAGGATCCTCCAAAATATAACTCTTTCTCTGGTGTGTACAATCGAGCCGGTGCCGTCCCGTGTTACTGAAAGAACCTTAAAACAACATAACACAAAACACTGTAAGCACGAAGCTTAGTGAGTTCCCCAATATACAACTTACGCATATACGCCTTTCCAGGCCCTGACCTTCCGGTCCACAACACAACGCCTTCCGGCCCATAACGTATTGCCTTCCGGCCCATAACACATTGCCTTCCGGCCCATAACACATTGCCTTGCGGCCCATATAAACATACACAACACACATAACAATTAACTTACCACATATAGCACATATATCACATATCATATCCGACCTTCCGGTCACATAACATATTGCCTTCCGGCCCATATAAACATACATAGCACGCATAGCAATTATCTTACCACATATAGCACATATATCACATATCATATCCGACCTTCCGGTCACATAGTCAAACCCTTCCGGGTACAGTATAGTGAGAAGACTCACCTCGTGGATACTGAAAGTTAGCAACTCCTGAAATCACTCGTACTTGATCCGCCGAGCTACAAACTCCCTATAACATCATATATCTCTTATTAACACTTTTATCTTCCAAGTTAACTGACCCTAAGAAATCACACATAGGTCAACTCTGGTCAACAGTCCACGGTCAGCTCGACCGGACTCGGCGAGTACTCTGGCGACTCGGCGAGTCTAGTCATCCTTCAATCCTCTAAGGTTTCCCTTCTACTCGTCGAGTATCCTCCTTGACCCGACGAGTTACTCCTAGAAGAATCGCGGGGCCACCCCGACTCCACTCGCCGAGTCTGAGGAACAGCTCGACGAGTCCCAGTTATTCTTCAAGCTACTCGCCGAGTCTGCTCATCTGACTCGGCGAGTCCATGCCATGCAGCCGCTCAAACTGCTTCCTAAGGTCATAACTGCTCCGACCATTCATAGGTCTGGCCTTCCTCAACTGGTCCATTACGTAAGGTCTTCATTTAGGTGCTCATGCTACACCCCGAGACTTATAATTCACGTGTTGACCTAAGGCATAAGGATTTCAATCCAAAACCTTCACCAATTCCCGAAATGCACAGATATGGGACATTCTGGACCTCCAAGGGTCCCAACACGGGGTTACAATCGTTTGGGAGACTAGGGTAACATTCAATCTATCCACAAAAGGGTTCCATAAACCCTAATCCTCTAAATACATCACCATAGCAGAGTATACTCGAATTCTTACCTGGATAATGTACTCTCTGTGTCCCCAATCCTCAGAACGTGATTCCCTTGCTGTTCCTTTAGCCAAGCCCTTCTCTTCCTTGCACAACAACTACTTCAAAATCACCAATGGCCTTTAATCTTGCTCTAGATGCACACAATCGATTTAGGGTTCTTCTCAGAAGGCTAAAACGAACAATGACGGCCTATAAGTCCTTTTTATACGTCCCAAAACTGAACGGCTAGGGTTTTCGCTAAACAGCGCAGACTCGCCGAGTCTCTATCTGGACTCGTCGAGTCTAGTCGCGAATCCGCGATCAGGTCTGCGATCCTACTCGGCGATTCTGGCTCCAACTCGCCGAGTCCCCTCTTAAAACACCCCAAAAATATAATTTTAACAATACTTGAAATTTCGGGCTGTTACAATTCTCCCCCACTAGAATCAGACTTCGCACTCGAAGTCTCACTCTGAAAATAGTTCCGGATGCTGCTCCCGCATCTCACGTTCCGGCTCCCAAGTCATTTCTGATTCCTTGATCTTCCGATCCCTGATGGTCACTGGTCTCTCAGCATAATTCAGGCTCGCATCCACCTAAATGTTCTCTAGTGGAACCACTGCTGACTCATCGGCTATACACTTCTTCAATTGCGACACATGAAAAGCGTCGTGGATCTATCTCAATTCCGTTGGCAGCTCCAAACGGTAGGCCACCCGTCCTACCCTCGCAATCTCACGAAAAGGCCCAATATACCGGGGCCCCAACTTGCCCTTCTTCCTGAATCGAATCACTCCTTTCCAAGGAGAGACCTTCAGGAATACGAAGTCGCCGACCTAAAACTTCAGCTCGGACCGACGCCTATCTGCATAACTTTTCTGTCGGCTGTAGGCGGTCAATAACCTCTGCTTAACCTGCTGAATCTGCTCTGTCGACTGAAGCACGATCTCTGTACTGCCCACCACTCCCTGTAACCGAGAATTACCCAAGATGCAACTCTGCTCTAAATCTCAACGATCACTTGGCCCATAAGGGTTAGGAAACCTAAATCACCGGATCCCCGATCCAAAGCCCACTTTATCCATTTCGGAACAACTGAGAGACCCATTCTCACTCTCAGAGCAACTCTCACGAGTTCTCCTCTTGCAATCGCATACCCATGCTGCACTAGCCCTAACATACCTTTCTCTTCCCTTACCTAGGGAAATCCGCTTGACGACCTTGCCACTACTCCATGTATCGCACATGCTCTGGATCTGCTCACAAGGACTCTCGGGTCCATGCGTTACCTCTCCTCAGCAAACGAGGGTCCGACACCACCTCCTATGCAACAGCTCAAAGGGCGGCATACCAATGCACTAATGATGGCTGTTGGTATGGGACAACTCAACCAAGGATAAATACGTGCCACGGCTTCCTCCGAAATCTAATACACTTACCCGAAGCACGTCTTCGAGCGTCTGAATCGTTCATTCTCTCTAAAGTGTCCCCAGACGTCATCATGATAAGCTCATTTCTCATATTCCTCTTCGAGACTGAGTACCAGGTCAGCTTTTTGCTCCACCGCTGAGCCCCCAACGGTCCCCCATATCATGATCCAAATATCCCACTAACTTCCTCCCCGTGACCACTATCCCGGCCCAGTGACACGCAAGTCACGAAATCCTCTTTTCCTCATGCGAGAAAAATACAATCCAACCGAGGATCGTCTCGACTCTAATCTCTGGTTTCTGCTGCGCATCTTCCTTGCGTATCTCCCCGCATCTCCCGCCAGAGACGGAGACCCCCGTCTCGCCCCCGACTCAACATCTAAGCTCCAAAGACTCAATACTAGGGCTACTCAAACCCAACTCTTCCACATCATACACTACTCGAAAAACGTTCCAACATCGAAATTCTCTTGCCATCTAGTGAGTACTGCGACTCGAATATCACAACACCCTCTGACTAGTGAGTACTCCTCGTAGTATCACAACACCCTCTGACTAGTGAGTACTGCGACTCGAATATCCATCACAGACTCTGGAGGCAATCAACATAAGAAACGCCCATCTTTGCGAAAATCCACTCTCTCAAATAATCTCCCTGGATGCCCATACTCGAAGGGCTCCCACTAGACCCACAGATACTTGATATGCCACACGTCGATTCAATTCAGGATTCACGAGTAACTCCGAAATAAAGATATCATACCCGGATATCTCAGAATACCCCAACAGAACATCACAAGATCCTGCCACAACCACTGATCTCCTGCCCCAAGCATCATATAGACACAATAATACATTTCCTCTGAACCCCATAATTAGATCTACATTTTTCCCACATTACAACTACGGTGCATCTAATTTCTCGATTAGAATACGAGAAAACGCTGACGCTACGAAATATGCTGATAATTCTCCGAAACCCCTTTTTCCCAACGCTCAAAATCCAAACGAGGATACGCATACCGACCCTGGGAGTTGGCCGCCCAATCATTCTCTATCTACTTGCAACAACACCAATCACCTGTCATGGATACATTCGTCCTCCTCCTCAAGTACTTCCCGCATTAACTCACTCTGACCCCTTTCCTCGATCACCGACATCTCTGGTCTCATGATTTCTTATAGCATATCTCTATACTCCACTTATAACTACTCTTGACAAATCTTTGCTTTCTCAAATACTGCACCCGATTCTCCCCCACTTAGGGTTCGAACCATCACCAATTAGCACACCACCAACCCACGACTATTTTTCACCAGCGAACTCGCACCCGCCCCCAGAAAGTGCTACGCAACGCCCGATAATTCCCCCTTAAGGAACTCAATCAACCCCCTATACTCTGAACCTCTGATGAACTCCTCAAGAACCTCTCATCACGACTACCTCTAATCGTTCCAAATCTCATATCAATCTAACACTAAGCATCTCAACTGCTCAATAATGCCCCTGTCTCATAGACTGCACTGCAAAATCATCGTTCCTCTCACCTCAATTCATCAACCAATGTTCCAACACCGGAATTGTCCCAAGGACAGGGACCCACTCCCAACATAGACGAAAACTCTCTGCACTGCAAAACTCGATTGAACTCCCCACTGCTACCACTATAACACAACCTACTATTCTCAATTAGGTGTGGTGTGGTCCTCGACTACCTCAGTCCCAACTGACTGTCTGCTCACGATGAGTCACTGCCTCGCGGCACGCATGCTACCTGATACTCTGGGGGAAATCATCACCGATAACGACCTGCAGGGTGTACCCCCAAACCCAAAACTGAAACATTAGGCCTCTCATGTCTTGCACACGAACATAAATAGCACCACCCACCTAGAAGGTGACCTCTCCTTTATCGATTGATTGCTCAACTCAGACCGAAATTTTTCCTCTTTCTTTAACTCCTTACCAAAATACTATGATAGGCACTCGCCTTTCCTCTCGAGGGACGCCTCTCCATACTCAATCATGGTCTACAGGCCTAAAACCCATAGCGTCCAATCTCTACCTCATCGATCATGACCGGATAACAAGATAATCACCAGCATCATTCACTACGAACCATGGTACTCGTCCCATGACATCCCTTTTCAATCTGCTCCGGTGTATGGTACCCGAACCATAGCATCACTCCTCAATCTGCTCCGACGTATGGTACTCGAACCATAACATCACTCCTCAATCTGCTCCGATGTATGGTACTCGAACCATAACATCACTCCTCAATCTGCTCCGATGTATGGTACTCGAACCATAACATCACTCCTCAATCCGCTCCTTAGGACCTTCAGAATACTCCTTGTATCAAGTATGGGTCATCTGCTTTCAGTAGTACGGGCCCATACTGATGGATTTTTGGTCATAAGAGATCCTATGTGCTGATACAAACCCTAATGTTAGGATCTAGGTTTCTCTATTGTACATGCTTTGAATCCAAGACTATAAACCCTAATTCTAGCATACATATAATCATATTAACATGATAATAAGTTTATAGTGTTACCTTGATTGTTATGTAGCAATAACAATCCCAAATCTCCTTGTATTAACTTTGGAATGCTTAGAGTCACAAGTGTCACTCCTCTAATGGCTCACAACCACCATAAGCAAATGGAGAAGGTATAAAGAAAGAGGTGAGAGGTTAGAATTTGTATCTAGGACCTCTTGGGAAGGGATACACGAATTCATGACCCTAGGGGTGTTTATATAGGTGTAGAGATAGGGTTTCAGTCATTATCCTTATCTAGTTGATTATCCATTAAACAACCAATAAGATAATCCTTGAATCCTTATCATACTCGAATTCTAAGGCTTTCCAACCTTAAATTCGTCCACCATATAAATAAGATACTCCTTACCTTATTTTGTAACTATCACATAATTACAAATCAGCCCCTCTAGTTTAATTAATTACATTTGATCACAAAACTAATTCTTAATTAATTATTAACCAATATTAATTAAACAAATATGATTTCTCCTTTAATATATTATTCTTATAACATATTAATAAATCATATTATCCTTTCTCTCTTTATTCATTTCTCCAATCAAGTTGCTTTGGTGAACGCAACCCAAAAGGACCATGCACCATCGGGTCAAGTACATACCAAAATAGTTATGGACTTAGACACTAATCCAACAGTCTCCCACTTGGATAAGTCTAACAACTATTCTGCGTATGACTTCAGATCCTGATCTGCAATTGTAGCTTTCCAAAGCCGTTGTCAACTCTGATCATATCAGATACGCGTTTCCTTAGATAAGGGATCATATATTCCTCTATTCTAGATATCGTATGAGATATGATTTCAAATCATTCTCTTTGTACTATATCTTGATTTCCGATTTATGACGACAGACTAATTGAACAAATCAAATTAGCCCTAGCCCGGCCGAGCATTTACGTATGTCATCACTAAACCATCGAGAGGCCCAAAGATATCGCTTTTATTCTTTGAATAAAAGGAACGGATAAACTTTGATACAATGCTCGCTTGCACTCACTCACCGAATTACACACAACAATATGTTTTATAACACCAAGTTACTGGTGCGTTTACATATTATCAATGTGCAACCGATTCGCAAGATACAACTCACACATCTCGGTTTCAAGAATATAAGATGTTATCGTCTCACTAATCACTCGTAATACAATTCATGGAGTGATCCAAGTGAGCGTGGGTTTAATCCAATGCTCAAATCATATTCATAAGCACTCATGAGCGTTGCAACAAACATTTGCTTATGTCTAGTACTTTTCTAGACAATCCACACACCAATTCATGACAGTCTTCATTCATATCTACTTCCAACATATGAACGACTGTGGCCCGTTTGCATAATTCGATTATTCTTAATAAACTCAATTATTCTGGAAGTCAAAACATGCAAGGTGAAACACAAGAATAATACTAATCCCATATGGCCTCAAACCTTTGAGTATAAACAAAACACGTTTTATTTATCACCATATCGATTACTCATTATTTGTCGTTTCGGTTAATCAACTTCTTACTTGAATTCCAACACTTGTCCCATGCTCCTAGCATGCACACAATGTTTACCTATGGTTCTTACTTTTGTGAAATAGACAAATTTAACATGTTTCCAATCATTCTCATTTCACAAATCCAAATCCATTTTCTTAAGTGTAAGAATATCAAATTCTTGTTACTTATAGAATATACTAGATTCTAACACTTTATGTAACGATCCTTTTGTAATGTCACTGCACCAAAGTCTCAAAGACTATTGCCAATGATATTACAAATTCCTCTATCGGAGATTGTTACAAGACAATTCCTTAGATATGATGTCTCTCACTCAAAGTACATTCCTTTGAACATCCTTTTGCATAAAAGTTTCTAATCTAGACATAGATTTTCAATATTTACTTCCCAATATGGACACGCTTCCATATTTTCCATATGACAACTAATTTCTTAATAGAATCTTATCTATTCGTAATGATGTCGATATTGTCCATCCAATATGGAAACATTTCCATAATTTCCAATACTATACTTCCAACTACTCACAAGCGACCAATCCTCGTCGAACTTTGGATTGTCCTTTGATAGTTGTTTAATTATTTTAGTCAAAACCAATTCTAGTCCCTTTTCCCTCTAAATGCACTAGACATTTGGAAAATTTTAGAATGGTCAAACATTAAAGCATTGCAATTGATCCTATACCCGAAGCGTATGGGACATGATGCACAATGTTTTATTTGCTATGTTCTCAAAATTCGAATTGTAAAGAGGAATGCCGTAATCATAATCGAAATTTTAAGAACACACTATGTACCTTTGACTAAATTTATTAACATTCCACAACTTAATCCTTTAGATTTGAAATGAAGCATAATATTCTCTCCCTTAATTATAGCAAAACAACTTTATAACCCTTACTACTTTGCAAGGTTTAACTCTTGTTTTCTATAATTAATATTGCTAACTTTGCAATACGTGTCTTAATAAGCATACAATCATAACATTTATGCTCCCACTATCATGATGATTATTATAAAACATAACACTTATGCTCCCACTAGCTTTGATAATCTTTTATCAAGGCTTCTGGAACTTATACACCTTTGCCTTAGATAGTTCATATGTGTGTCTTAACAATTAAGACTAATTGCCAAACCTCACAATTCAAATTATGGAAAGGGATGCCGTAACCATGATCAAATTCGAGAATGCAATTTTACAATCACTATCTTCTTAAAATCTTTCTTAGTGAAAGCATTTTCTCACAATCATTTTCATGAAGGAGGAAATCTTATGACACTTAGATTTAAATGGTGTATTTGTTCCTATCCATGTGAATTTGTTAAAATCCAAAGTTTACAACAAATTCAAACTCATATGGATCGAACTTTCTTAATCTTGTTTCTTGCCTTATGGTAGCACAGCTGCCCACCACGTTTTCCAAGTAGTTAATCAGCTCACCTTTTCCTATCAATGTACTTTCCATTGATCAAGGTCCTTGCCTTTTATGCATTCAAATGAAAACTCATAGGACTCACATGCACAATTAACTCGATTGGATTGGCACAGAAACAAAATAATATCTTCACGATAGGTTGTAAACCTCAACTCGTGTGCTAGTGATGATCGATAAGGCTTATTTGATTTGTTCTTGAAACTTTTCAAGACTATTAAGACTCCCACTGACTCCTTGACATATACGATTCTCTTATCAAAACATTTCTTGACAAACAAATATTCAAGAGTTAGTGTAGCTTATATCAAAACAAAACACTTCATAATTTTGGTCTTAGTTGGTCTTTGTCTTATCCAAGACATCACAACTTTCCACAATTGATGAATGTTATAAACCTTCTTAATACTATTCACTCAATGTCACAATCTTGACTTTAAGACTTGTTTTGGAAAGAAGTATGATTGACTTCTTGATTTGACCATTTCTTCAATCTTTGATTCCTCTTCTTGGACATACAATTGTACCAAGACTCATTAGAGGATCAATTGAGATATGGTTCTTAATCATTAAGACCTATCATAAAGCATAAAAGCTACTCTCCCTTCTTCTTAGAATGGAGAAACTCTTATCTTTCTGCCTACTCGATTCTTCTTATTCGTTCTACTATTGATCTAAACTCTTTAATCAATTCAAAATTACACTTAATCTTGTAAGTGTAACCGTATTTACTAAGCCTTTAGTAAATCATGATGAATATCTTTGTTACTCTTATGGTGAACTTGATTAATACACAACTTTGTGTACTCGATCTCCTAGTCCTTCACTTGACACTTTGTCAATGAATTAGTCTAATTTCCAAATACATAATTTCTCATTCATCGTGCAACCAAGTTGCGTGATTCCAAATTTCAATCCAATTGAAATTTAGGTGATGAGAAACTCTCCCTATTTGGTAAATTCTCGACATTTCCATAAATAACATAACTAAGAATCATATCCATTCGTTGTAGAAATATGCAAACATCAACTTTCATTACGATTTCATTGCAAGGAAGTAAACAAATAAATAAATAAGTCAAACAAAATTTATTTTATTTATAAAAGCAGCGGAAAAACATTTGTCCTTACAATGCAAAATCCATTGAAAACTATGTAAAAGGAAAATTTCTAACAACTCTATCATAACTATCTAAGCTCAAAATCCAATCATCAAGTCCATGCGATCAAGATCCATCTCTTGTGATTAGATTCATGTTGCTCTCTTATCAAGCTTCCTTTCTTTTCACCGATCCTTCAAAACATTCAAATGCAATCTTATCACATCATGTACTAAGAATCAATGAATAGGAACTTAATGGAGTTAGATATTGGATTCTTACCTAAAGCGTAGTCATACTTTTGACTCTCCCATCTCTTAGATCTCTTAGGTAAATAGGGCAACTTCGTCTCCAATGCCCCTTCTCTTGGCAATAAAAGCAAATTGACTCCTTTGGAACAACACATGGAACTACTTCAGACATCGCCTTTCTCTTATGATCAAACTTTTCGATCATTGCATGTCTTTCATTTCCATTGTCTATATCCATAGAGGTCTTGAAGGCAGATTCACCAATCAACTTTGCTTTTCTATTGCGCCAAACCATTGCTGATTTAGCAGCAATAAGCATGTAGGTGAGATCTATAAGGGTCACGTCGTGGTTCATCATATAGTACTCTCTTACGAACTCACTATATGAGTTAGGAAGTGATTGAAGAACCCAATCAACAGCCATCTCCTCACCGACAACGGATCCCATCATTCTTAACCTATCAATGTGTGACTTCATCCCTAAGACGTGTGCACACACCGACTTGCCCTCTTTATGTTTACTTGCCAAAAGGGCTTGAGTGATATTGAACTTTTCAATTTTACAATCTTGTGGGTTAGGGAGAATAATTGGAGGAGGATGAGGAAGTGAAGCATGATTTCTTGTTCCTCGATCGAATCGTGGAATATCATCTTCATGTGGAATGCTTGTTCCACGGGATTGAGAAGACCATAGTTGTCGAACTTTGACATCGGGAGAAAAAACGAATTCAATTTAGTTGATTGATTGAGTTCTTGGTAAATCACCCACATGAAATTCCAAGGCTAGGACCCAACACAATATCCTACAACTCGGGAGAGGGATGCCGTAACCCAAATTGCAGAACATTTGAAGGTAAGTGAATGACGATTCACTAATTTCCACCATCAAAAACGAAAAAGAAATTTAAGTTTTAAATCTATGAAAACTCCTAGATCCTTTGAGATTCATTGAACATTTCAATGGCATGTTTAAATCTCGATATGCCCCTCTTGTTTGTGACTGGGATGCCGATCACAAAGCGGGTGTGAATAACCATGCAAACTACATGGTGCCCTCACATGTTACAATCACCTATTCGATGTGCCGGTAAACCACACACGCTCCACCGAACTATGACAAACATTGAGTCACCCTTTTCTACCTTTACTTAGAACCATTTAGTGTGCCGGTAAACCACACACACTCCACTAACGTCTTCGCAAGGGCACAAAGTGTAATTTCATGGAATTGCATCAATTCACTTTTGCCTAAGTAACTAAGATTGGGAATTTGAGAAACATTTAGTTACTTTGTATTTCATTATACTTATAATGGAAGGTTTCGTCCTATCCTACCCGTTCGGCTAACGACCCTCCACTAGTCAAGAGTGTGGTGGGTAAGAGTGGATACCCATTCAATCGCCATTTTATAGGCAATTTCCATAAACACCCCTTATAGACCAGCTTCGTGAATGAGGCCTACTAACGGTAAGACTGACTTTTACTCATACATATATATAATGTTAGACTTTTAATATTATATATAGTATAGGGTGCATTTTATACTTTTAAAATACTATGTGGTTAACTTTAACAATTACACTTTTAATTCAATTAAACGGTTAACCTAAACTTTTATGGATTTATTAAATATCTTTTAATTATACTCCTTAATTAATTAATAAAACCATAAGAGTGTATTTGAACTTTTCAAAACATTACTAGGGTTTTAGAATTTAATATTCCTAATTAAACTTTTAATCAACTTTTAAATTCCAAAACTTGAGGGCAAGTTTTGAAACATTTCAAAACATTAGGGTTTTTAACTATTTAAATTTCAAAACTTAAAACTTTTGGGTTCAAATTTAAACTATAAAACCTAAAGGGGAAAATATGAAACTTTTCATAACAACAAGGATCAAATAACAAATAATCTAAACTAACATTTAATTACATAATTATCCATATTTGATTTGTTTAATGATTTCTTGCAAAACAATTTATCAATTTACTCAAAATAATTAATCAATTATCTTATAAGGAAAGAATTATCTTATTCACTGATAATTATCTTTAATTAGATCAAGAATATAGTCATATATATCATAAAATCGGATTTATATTGATCTAACATGATAAGGTAACTATCCATATGCAAAAATAGCAAGAAATACCGAGATAAGCATTATCTGACGAGTTAACTCGTCGAGTCAGGCATGGACTCGTCGAGTCTGCATGGACTCGGCGAGTTCAGCCATGGACTCGGTGAGTCCAGCCTCCACAATCCAACAAATCGAATTTTTCAGTTATACAATGCATCAATACAATTGAAACCAAGCTAGGCTCTGATACCACTTATGGGTTTTTAGTCATAAGACATCCTATGTGCTCATACAAACCCTAATGCTAGGATCTAGGTTTCTCTATTGTACATGCCTTGAATCCAAGACTATAAACCCTAATTCTAGCATACATATAATCATATTAACATGAGAATAAGTTTATAGTGTTACCTTGATTGTTATGTAGCAATAACAATCCCAAATCTCCTTGTATTAACTTTGGAATGCTTAGAGTCACAAGTGTCACTCCTCTAATGGCTCACAAACACCATAAGCAAATGGAGAAGGTATAAATAAAGAGGTGAGAGGTTAGAATTCGTATCTAGGACCTCTTGGGATGGGATACACGAATTCATGACCCTAGGGGTGTTTATATAGGTGTAGAGATAGGGTTTCAGTCATTATCCTTATCTAGTTGATTATCCATTAAGCAACCAATAAGATAATCCTTGAATCCTTATCATACTCAAATTCTAAGGCTTTCCAACCTTAAATTCGTCCACCATATAAATAAGATAATCCTTACCTTATTTTGTAACTATCACATAATTACAAATCAACCCCTCTAGTTTAATTAATTACATTTGATCACAAAACTAATTCTTAATTAATTATTAACCAATATTAATTAAACAAATATGATTTCTCCTTTAATATATTATTCTTATAACATATTAATAAATCATATTATCCTTTCTCTCTTTATTCATTTCTCCAATCAAGTTGCTTTGGTGAAGGCAACCCAAAAGGACCATGCACCATCGGGTCAAGTACATACCAAAATAGTTATGGACTTAGACACTAATCCAACACATACTACCTGCCACATCTACCCATACTTTCCACACGGACCATCCCAGAGCTCCTAAGTAGCTGCTCGACCTGCTCTTTCACCAATCCCATCGCACGTGCTCGCTCCCCAGCGAAATCCTCTACTCTACCAGCGCACTCATCTGGCTAGGTTTACTCCCTAGTTTCTCCCGTTGTCCTCCCACTTCCTTGCTATCAGCTGCTGAAGAGCTCCTAATGATGCCAGCCATCTACCTCCTGAATATCGTCATACTCACTTAGTAGCTGACTCCCATCATCGAGAGTTCCACAAAGCACAAAGCAAGCAGCATTCGAGTATCGAAGAATACATAGGACTCCCCATCTGTGATAACTCCACCTTCTCGGCTCATCCTCGGAAGTACCACTGAACTCTGTAACTCTACCCCTCGTGTGTTCTAAATGGATACTCTCACTCATCACATACTCAAAAGCATAACACATATAACAACAAATCCTAGGCTAAGGCATCAAAAATCAGGCCACTCTAGTCCTAAGATATGAAATACCTAGCATGTCTCTAGCATGCAATAATATCTCATAAAATGCATCATAGATATTTCATAACACAAAAGTAAGGGTATTTTGGGAAATCACCGTTTGGCTCTGGCTGATTGTACACACTGCTCTTTCTTGCTTTCTCTCTGAACTCTTATTCACTTTTAGAAAACTATTTATTTAAAAAAACTTTTTCTTACTTCCTCAGTTTGAGTCCAGATTTACCCGAAGGCGCATCCGAATCCCTCAAACCAAGGATCTGATACCAATTTGTAACACCGTAAGTTTCAAGACAAAATTTTCATTTAAAATTATCATTTTAATATTAAACACTTGTTTAAAATCTCATTCATAATTGAATTACAAAACATAGTTTCATTTTCACTTGAATAGAAAACCAGGATCCTCCAAAATATAACTCTTTCTCTGGTGTGTACAATCGAGCCGGTGCCGTCCCGTGTTACTGAAAGAACCTGAAAACAACATAACACAAAACACTGTAAGCACGAAGCTTAGTGAGTTCCCCAATATACAACTTACGCATATACGCCTTTCCAGGCCCTGACCTTCGGGTCCACAACACAACGCCTTTCAGCCCATAACATATTTCCTTCCGGCCCATAACACATTGCCTTCCGGCCCATAACACATTGCCTTCCGGCCCATATAAACATACACAGCACGCATAACAATTAACTTACCACATATAGCACATATATCACATATCATATCCGACCTTCCGGTCACATAACATATTGCCTTCCGGCCCATATAAACATACATAGCACGCATAGCAATTATCTTACCACATATAGCACATATATCACATATCATATCCGACCTTCCGGTCACACAGTCAAACCCTTCCGGGTACAGTATAGTGAGAAGACTCACCTCGTGGATACTGAAAGTTAGCAACTCCTGAAATCACTCGTACTTGATCCGCCGAGCTACAAACTCCCTATAACATCATATATCTCTTATTAACACTTTTATCTTCCAAGTTAACTGACCCTAAGAAATCACACATAGGTCAACTCTGGTCAACAGTCCACGGTCAGCTCGACCGGACTCGGTGAGTACTCTGGCGACTCGGCGAGTCTAGTCGTCCTTCAATCCTCTAAGGTTTCCCTTCTACTCGTCGAGTATCCTCCTTGACCCGACGAGTTACTCCTGGAAGAATCGCGGGGCCACCCCGACTCCACTCGCCGAGTCTGAGGAACAGCTCGATGAGTCCCAGTTATTCTTCAAGCTACTCGCCGAGTCTGCTCATCTGACTCGGCGAGTCCATGCCATGCAGCCGCTCAAACTGCTTCCTAAGGTCATAACTGCTCCGACCATTCATAGGTCTGGCCTTCCTCCACTGGTCCATTACGTAAGGTCTTCATTTAGGTGCTCATGCTACACCCCGAGACTTATAATTCACGTGTTGACCTAAGGCATAAGGATTTCAATCCAAAACCTTCACCAATTCCCGAAATGCACAGATATGGGACATTCTGGACCTCCAAGGGTCCCAACACGGGGTTACAATCGTTTGGGGGACTAAGGTAACATACAATCTATCCACAAAAGGGTTCCATAAACCCTAATCCTCTAAATACATCACCATAGCAGAGTATACTCGAATTCTTACCTGGATAATGTACTCTCTGTGTCCCCAATCCTCAGAACGTGATTCCCTTGCTGTTCCTTTAGCCAAGCCCTTCTCTTCCTTGCACAACAACTCCTTCAAAATCACCAATGGCCTTTAATCTTGCTCTAGATGCACACAATCGATTTAGGGTTCTTCTCAGAAGGCTAAAACGAACAATGACGGCCTATAAGTCCTTTTTATACGTCCCAAAACTGAACGACTAGGGTTTTCGCTAAACAGCGCAGACTCGCCGAGTCCCTATTTGGACTCGTCGAGTCCAGTCGCGAATCCGCGATCAGGTCTGCGATCCTACTCGGCGAGTCTGGCTCCAACTCGCCGAGTCCCCTCTTAAAACACCCCAAAAATATAATTCTAACAATACTTGAAATTCCGGGCTGTTACAATTCAACAAGTAGTAGAACAAGTCATATGAGTCGAAGTTTATCCATTCGTTTTATCTTCAGGATAAAAGTGATATCTGTGGGCCCCTCGATGATTTAGTGATGATACATGTGAGTGCTTGTCCAAGCCAGTACTGATTTAATTTGTTCAGTTAGTCAGTCATCATGAATCGGAAATCAGGAAACAACAAATGGACATAGAGAATGATTGATAATCCATGTCTCCGTCCATACGATATCTAGAATGGAGGAATATATGATCACTTATCTAATGAACAAGTCATTGACAAAGGTCAGAGATCATAGGCAAGGTCAGAGTTTGACATAAGCTTTTGAGAGCTACGATTGCCGGTCGGTTCTTGAAGTCATTCGCAATAATAGTTTTAGACTTATCCAAGTGGGAGACTGTTGGATTAATGTCTAAGTCCATAACTATAATTGGTAAGACTTGACCCGACCCGGCATGGTCCATTTGGGTTGCATGGCATCATGCACTTGGATAGACTATAATGAGAGAAATAACACTTAAGGTTGATTAATATATTATAAGTTCTAGTATATTAATAGGATTATTTAGTTAGTATTGATCAAGAATTAATCTAGAATTAATTAAGTGATCAAAAGAAGACTAATGAAATATATGGGTTGATTGTGGAAATCATCCATACTTGTATAGTGGGCTAATGCTCCATGGATAATCTAGTTAGGCTAAAACCCATAGGATGGTAAATGGATGCTCCATGGTGTATTTGAACACATGGATCAAAGGAAATGGAAGGTCATGAGAATTAGGGTTTACCCTAATTGTAACAACTATATAAGATCATATTCTTTGGGAAAAATTAGGCACTATGAATAATAAGAAAGGGCTAGCCGATTTTAGGAGTGTTCAAGTTTCTCTCAAGTTATTCCAAGTGTAATTGTTGTTGTGTGAATCATTTGAGGTGTCACACTTGAGGCACTAGGCACTCAAGCTTCATGAAGACATTTTCCATCAAAGAGGTATGTATTCTATCTTGTTATATTCATTATTTTGTATGCTAGATTAGGATAATACCTTGGATGTTCATAATTGCATGTATAATAGAGAAAACATAGATCCAAGGTATTTAGGGTTGCATGGACACTTAGGAGTGTTATAATGCTCAAAACCCAACAACTTCAATGTTTTGGCACGCCTATGCCCGGGAATGATCACCTCTGATAGTAAGAAGGTTGAACGATTTATTTGGGGGCTAACACCCCTAATTTATTGAAATGTAATTCCTGCAAACCCCGCAACATTTGAACTATCCAAGTGCTTCCCACAAAATTTGTATGACCATGGAGATGGAAAAGAGACAAAGGTATGTTTCACGGAATCAAAGAAGGGTGATGATAACAAGAAAAATTAGGGAAAGAAGAGGAATGGGAAACAAGTACAAGAGTCTGGGAAAAAGTAACAAATTGTAGAGGTCTACGCCGCTACCACTCCTGCTATATCAACACCAACTGCACCAATGCCTGCAAAGCCTTATGCAAGATCTCTTACAAAGTGTGATAAATGTAGTTTCCACCATAATGATGCATGCCGAGATCTGCACTGCACCAACTGTAACCGGAGAGGACACACTCCCCAGTATTGTAGATCCTGCCAAATTAAAAAATCCAACCCAACAATGCTAGGGCAAGTAAATGGTGTTATGGTTGCAAAGAGCCTAGGCATTTTAAAAGAAACTGTCCCAAGGCTAACATCCGTCATGTAGGGGAAAGAAGCAGAGTCCTAGCGATGGGACATGAGGAGGCTGTATGGGATGCGATGGTTGTCACTGGTATGCTCCTCCTGAACAACATCCATGCATGCATCTTATCTGATAATGGGGAGGAATCTAGTTTCGTGAGCCATTAATTCAAACACTTACCTAATCAAAGTCCCTAAAAGTTAAGCGAAACTTTCACGGCGGAAATCACTAATGGGAAAACTAAAATAACCAACGACGTATTTGTACGGTGCACGTTAACACTAAATAAACACTCATTTCAAATTAACTTGATTCCAGTTACTATTAGGAGCTTTTATGTCATCATCGATATAGATTGGTTATACCCCCACCATGCTGATATTATGTGATACAAGAAGGTTGTTTGCCGTCACTTTCCCAATGATGAAATCGTAATTACTTACGGCTATAAGCCCGACACCAACCTCCATCTCGTCTTGTGCATCAAGGCACACAAGTGCTTAAACAAAAAATAACCAAGCTTTCCAAGTTGACGTGGTAGATAAAAAGAACGAAGAGAAGAGTATCAAGGATATCCTGGAGGTGTGCGATTTTCCAGAAGTGTTTCCTGAAGACCTCCCCAGAATACCTCCTAAACGACATGTTGAATTTTGGATAGACCTAGTACTCGAAGCCACGCCAATTCCCAAATCACCATATAGATTAGCCCCTGCAGAAATGGAAGATCTCTCCAGCCAATTTAGTGAATAACTAGTTAAAGGGTTCATAAGAAAGAACTTCTCTCCTTGGGGAGCTCCGTTTTTGTTTGTAAAAAAGAAAGATGGTTCTTTTTGCATGTGTATCGATTACCGTGAACTCAACAAAATCACTTTAGAAAAATGATACCCTCTTCCTCGGATCAATGATCTATTTGAACAGTTGAATGAAGCTAGTTACTTCTCAAGGATAGATCGAAGGTCCGGATATCACCAAATGCGAGTCTGAGAAGAAGACATACCAAAAGCCGCATATTGGACCCATTATGGCCACTATGAATTCGTGGTGATGCTCTTCGGTATAACGAATGCAACTGCAACATTCGTGGACCTGATGAATAGAGTCTGCCGACCCTAACTTGATAACTTCGTGATTGTGTTCATTGATGATATACTCGATTATTCATGAAGTAAAGAAGACACACAACCAACATTTGCGGGAGGTTTTAGAGACTCCATGCGCAGAGAAGATATACACAAAATTTGTAAGTGCGGATTCTGGATCCGCAGAGTGGATTTTCTAGGACACGTGGTCCGTAAAGAGGGAATACATGTGGGCCCATCCTAGATCAAAGCAATTGAAGGTTGGGCAACCCCGAGAACTCCGATGAAGATCAGGAAATTCTTGTTCCTTGCTAGTTATTATGGCAGGTTCATTCAAAATTTCTCCAAGGTCGCCATGCCACTGACCACTCTAACACATACGGGTGTACCCTTCACATGGGAATAGAAACAAGAGGCTGCCTTCCAAACGCTTAAACAAGCCCTCTGTAGTGCTTCGGTTTTGTCTATTCCAAAGGGAATGCAAGATGAGACAACGCTATCTTCGCACACCACAAAAGCCTCTAGCATATCCTAAACTAGAAGGAAGTAAACATGAGGCAGCGTCGATGGTTTGAGCTACTAAATGACTATGAATGTGAGATCCGGTATCATCTAGGTAAGGCCAATGTGGTGCCCGATGGCCTAACCAGAAAAGAACACTTAGGTCGCCGAGGAAGAACACTAACAATGACCATCCATTCCCACTTGACTTCACAAATTAAGGAGGCTCAGCTGGAAGCCATGAAACTAGGAAACATCACAAACAAGGCTTTACATGGGATGGACAAGAACCTTACAATCAAGAATAATGGAGTCTACTACATCCTTGACCGAATCTGGACATCGAAGTTGGGTGGATTTAGAGATGTGGTCATGAATGAAGCCCACATAACAAAATAATCCGTCCATTCGGGTTCCACCAAGATGTACCTGGATCTCAAAAAACATTATTGGTCGCCGAATATGAAATATGAAATTGCTACCTTTGTGAGCAAATGCCTGACTTGCGATAAAGTAAAGTTAGAGTATCAGAAGCCATCGGGTCTATTGCAACAACCTGAAATCCCCGAGTAGAAATGGGTAAGGATAACAATGGATTTCATAACTAAATTACCTAAGACGATAGACAGACTGGATGCCATCTTGGTGATTCTCGATTGATTGACAAAATCTTCCCATTTCCTGCCAATAAAGGAGGCTGACTCGAATATACATAAATGAGGTTGTGAGATTACATGGCGTGCCAATATCTATTATCTCAGATAGAGATAGTAGGTTTACCTGGGCAGGTTCGATGGAGAGCCAAAGGAAGACCATAGTTCACCTGGGAGCGTGAGGACTAGATGATGCAAAAGTATCCACACCTATTCTCTACTTCATAAACGCTGTTGTAGAACAAAATTCGCAACGAACTTCCCTCTAACGGGGGGATGATGTCACAACCATCAAATTAAGGTTGAGAATTAGACATCTTGTACAAAGACATTCCTTCTATGTAACCCTATTTCATCAAGATATTGAAATTCCAACTACAATGCCATTGAAGTTCATACGTACATACCTTGTGAACCTAGTTGAAATAGCCTCACACAAGTCCAAAACTCGACCTAATACTTAAGTCGAATCAATTTTAGGCCTAAGCCCAAGAATTCTTGGCTCAAAACCCCTATTGGACCAAAAATCTTTCTTTGGGCCTTCCTTTGGGGAAAAAACCCTTTAATGGGTCTTGTTGGGCCGAAAACTTTATTTGGCTTTCCTTTGGGCCGAAAACCATTTAATGATCCTTGTATGGCTGCAAACTTTTATTTGGCTTTCTTTTGGGCCTCAATCCCTTTAATGGGCCTTGTTGGGCCGAAAACTCTTTTCTGTTAACCTCATTGGGCCAAAAGCCTTTTTGTTTAGGCTTTAATGAGCTGAAAACATCTATTGGGCAAGCCAAAAATCAATTTCCAATGTTTTTGGGCCACCCTTTAGGCTGAGAACCTTATGGGTCAGTTATGGATTAAACAAGAAAAAAGAAAAAAAGAAAAAGGAATGGATAATAAGGGTGCAACCACCTTATTACATCCACACACCTAGGTTTAATCCTCCATACATCCATGCAACCCTCACATCATCTAGGAAAAAGGTCAACTTCTTTCTCCCTCTATCTCGTAGGATCGACCGACCCCTCTCTGTCACGCTTCACAATTTCATTCTTCCCTCCTTTAGTATTAACAATAGCCTCTCACCTCTTCTCTAAAATGTCATACTTCTCTCATCCTCCCTCGAGATTTTGTAGGTGTGGGTGTGTCCTATCTTCAAAAGGGATCTTCTCGAAAAACAATAAATATTGGTAAGAACTTCATGTAGCCCTTGAATTTCTAAGCGTTTTATGATAAACACTTCTTCTTTACACACTTTTGTTGTATGTTGAGCTCTTGGAAACATCCATTTTTGAGTGACCTCTCCAAGACAAAGCTAGGCTCGAAATTTCCTCCTCCTTCTTCTTCTCCTACCAATCGAAATCTTCAAGGTGAGCTTCATACCCCACGATTTTTGAGTTTTTCATACTTTTTTTTGGAAGGAGGGGGGATAAAAGTGTTTGTTAATATATATGTTGCACGAAATTTTGTGGATATGTGTTGTGCTAAACATGTTAACTTTGGACATAGATATATTTTAACACTATACTTACACATATTTTCATGTCATAAGTTTCATATTCATCTAAGTGTTTTGTGGAAAATCATGACTTGCCAAAGTCACAACAAACTAGAATGTTTTGGTGTTACGAATTCTCAAACTAATTTTTGGCGGTTTAAACAAACTACAAGATTTAATATTTTGCTAATATTAATCTTATTAGAAAAAATATTTGATCATGTTGACACTAATGTTGGGTGGGTTAAAACTTGAGAAAGTATGAAATTTGACATATTTATTAAAGATTATTTACCAAAAAGTGTTATAAATAATCTCACCGAAATAACATACAAAACAGAACTATTACGACAGAAAAATCCGTGTGTCATAATCTGTCCGTAATAAAGCTCTTAAAAGAACAACCTATATGCTGTATATCATAAAGCTATAAAACGTGTGTCATAAAACTTCGCATAAATCTGTTAAGGCACTTGTGAGACTTTCCTTCACCGTGCCTACCTAGCATACACAGTAAGACCTATAGTTATAACCAGAGTCTCCAAGAGGGATTGCGAGATAATTGTGTATAGATCTATATGGGTTGACATGTAACATCCCGAAATATCAAGAGTAGAGTTGAAGGGCTAAAAGAGTAAATTGGGAAAGAGTGACTCGGCGAGTCGATGTGCGGACTCGGCGAGTAGAGTCGCGACTGGTCGCGTGTTAAGTGGCCGACTCGGCGAGTCAGTGTAATGGACTCGGCGAGTAGGCGCTGAGTGGAGAAAACCCTAATTCTCGGGGTTGAGCCTTATATAAAGATCATTATGTTTTCCTCCCAGCCTCTTTATCACCCCTTGAGCCCCAGAAAACCCTAAATCACGGAGAACCACCATTTTTGAGTGGATTGGAGCTTGGAGAAGTAATTATTGAAGGAATTTTGGGAGATTGAAGGATTGGAGCAAGGGGCTTTGCTTGGATTCGAATTACATCGCAGTTGGGGCATTACTTAGAGGTAATATATCATTGTTGAGCTGTTGTTATGTTGTTTCTTCATTTTGGGGTTTGTGAGAATTTTTCTATGGATGAAATGGGAAGTCTAGAGGTTAGATCTGAGGTTGCTACCTCAGAACTGGAAGGGAGAAGAATCGGAGAGCATGAAAGTCCCTGTATTGGAGTGTTTAGTGAAGCTTACATGTCCCAAACCCTAACCCAATGTGCAAACGGCTTAAATCTCTTTCGATTCACGTAAAGTTTGCCACTTTACGTGATGGATGAGTGGTAGGAGACTAGATCTATGCTTTGGAGCAGTTGCATGGCCTGGAATGCCTCTGAATGTATTCAGACCGGTGGTACTCGGCGAGTCACATGGGTGGACTCGACGAGTTAGATGAAGATGGCCTGGAACTCGGCGAGTTGTATGAACAACTCGGCGAGTAGGTTGAAGATAGCCGTAGACTCGGCGAGTCTGTTCTTGGACTCGACGAGTCTTGTCGAAGAGTCCCAAATATTTTCTGGTTAAGTCGAGAATCGGCGAGTCAAGGGATGACTCGGTGAGTTGTGTGCGAGTGGACTTAGAGTTATGGGACTTGGCGAGTCTCGGGGTGACTCGGCGAGTTAGGTTGCAGATTGAATGAAGTTCTGATTATGGGAACTCGACGAGTCACAGGGTTGACTCGGCGAGTAGGGTAAGTCAGGGGTTGACTTAGACTGAGGACTTTGATTTCGACCAAGGGTTGGACGTTGACTTTTAGGGTTTGGTCAGCGATGTGGCCTTTAGACCAAGAGAGAGGTAAAATAGTCTTTTAACCATAAGAGGGTGTTATGAGAGGATTTATTCTAGTCTCGAGAGTTATATTCATGAGAGTATTTGCCTTACGTGTTAGGCGGTGGCGAGTTCAAGATTCAAGTGTGGGGATATTTGCTTCCTGCTTGCCTGGTGAGTCTTCTCACTATACTTTACCTTGAGTAGGTAACCAGAGTTATGTGATTAGAGTATTTGTATGCTATATGTACGTGATGTGTTGTATTGCATTATTTCTATGTGATTTATGTTGTGCATGTTTATAGAGTTGGAACCGGAAGGTTCCCAGAGTTAGAACCTGAGGGTTCATAGAGTTTGGGTGCACATACCCACAAAGTTATAGCCTCGAGTGGCTAATATGGGTTATGTGTGGTATTTTTGGGAACTCACTAAGCTTCGTGCTTACAGTGTTTTGTTTGATGTTTTTCAGGTTTCTTTCAGTATCACGGGACGGCACCGGCTTGATTGTACACACCAGAGAAAGTGTCATATTTTGGAGGATCCTGGTTTTCTATGCAAGTGAAAATGGAGTTATGTTTTGTAAATCGACTATGAATAAGATTTTAAACAAGTGTTTCTAAGAGTAAAATGATTATTTTAAATGAAAATTTTGTCTTCAAATTTACGGTGTTACAAGTTGGTATCAGAGCCTTGGTTTGAGGGATTCGGATGAGCCTTCGGGTAAATCTGGACTCAAACTGAGGAAGTAAGAAAAGTTTTAAGGAAATAATTTTCTAAAAATGAATAAGGGTTCAAAAAGGAAGCAAGAAAGAGCAGTGTGTACAATCAGCCAGAGCCCGAACGGTGATTTCCCAAAATACCCTTATTTTCTGTTATGAGATATTTATGATGCACTTTATGAGATATTATTGCATGCTAGAGACAGGCTTGGTATTTCATATGTTAGGACTAGAGTGGCCTGATTTGTGATGCCTTAGCCTAGGACTCGTTGTTATATGTGTTATGCTTTTGAGTATGTGATGAGTGAGAGTATCCAGTTAGAACCCATGAGGGGTAGAGTTACAGAGTTTGGTGGTACTTTCGAGGATGAGCCGAGAAGGTGGAGTTATCACAGAGAGGGATTCCTATGTATTCTTCGATGCTCGAATGCTGCATGCTTTGTGCTGTGGAACTCTCAATGATGGGAGTCAGCTACCAAGTGAATATGACGATATTCAGGAGGTAGATGGCTGGCATCATTAGGAGCTCTTCAGCAGCTGATAGCAAAGAAGGGGGAGGACAATGGAAGAGCCTAGGGAGTAACCCTAGCCAGATGAGTGCGCTTGCAGAGTAGAGAATTTCACTGGGGAGCGAGCACGCGCGATGGGATTAGTGAAAGGGCAGGTCGAGCAGCTAATTAGAAGGTCTGGGATGGTCCGTGTGGAAAGTATGGTAGATGTGGCAGGTAGTATGGGCTCGTACTACTGAAAGCAGAGGACCCATACTTGATACAGGGAGTATTCTGAAGGTTCTAAGGAGCGGATTAAGGAGTGATGTTATGGTTCGGGTACCATACATCAGAGCAGATTGAGGAAGTGATGTTATGGTTCGAGTACCATACATCAGAGTAGATTGAGGAGTGATGTTATGGTTCGGGTACCATACATCAGAGCAGATTGAGGTAGTGATGTTATGGTTCGAGTACCATACATCAGAGAAGATTGAGGAGTGATGTTATGGTTCGGGTACCATACATCAGAGCAGATTGAGGAGTGATGTTATGGTTCGAGTACCATACATCGGAGCGGATTGAGGAGTGATGTTATGGTCCGGGTACCATACATTGGAGCGGATTGGGGAGTGATGTTATGGTTAGGGTACCATACACCGGGACATATTGAGAAGAGATGTCATGGAATGAGTACCATGGGTCGTAGTGAAGGATGTTTGTGGTTCTCCGGTTATTCGGTCATGAGTAAGTTCGATGAGGCATCCCTTGAGAGGGAGATCGAGATCCCCTCAGAGTATTTTAGTAAGGAGTCAGTGAGAAGGGAGAATTTCGATCTGAGTTGGGTAATCAGTCGATAAAGGAGATGTCACCTCCTATGATCGGGGAGGTACTGATTATGTACGTGTGAGAAAAAAATGAGGAGCATGATGTTTTAGTTTTGGGTTTAGGGGTAAACCCTGCACGTCGTCATTGATGATGATTTCCCACCAGAGTATCAGGTAGCATGTGTACCGCGAGGCAGTGATCTATCATGAGCAGATAGTCATTTGGGACTAAGATAGTCGAGGGCCACGCTATACCTAATTGAGTTTAGTCGGGTGTACGGTAGTGGCATCAGCGGGGAGTTCAGTCGAGTTCAGCGGTGCCGAGAGTTTTCTATCCATGGGGTGTTGAATTTGGGAGTGGGTTCCTGTTCTTGGGATGATCCTGGTGTTGGAGCGTTGTTTAATGAGTTGAGGTGAGGGGTACGATGGTTTTATGGTTCAGTCTATGAGCCAGGGATGTTATCGAGCAGTTGAGTTGTTTGGTACTAAATTGGTACGAGATTTGGAACGGCTAGAGGCAGACATGACGAGAAGTTCTTGAGGAGTTCACCAGAGGTTCAGAGTATATGAGGTCGATTCATTTCCTTAAGGGGGGATTATCGGGCGTTGTGTAGCACTTTCCGGGGGTAGGTGTGATTTTGCTGGAGAATATAGTTATGGGTTAGTTGCGTGCTATTTGGTGATGGTTCGAACCCTAAGTGGGGGAGAACTGGGTGCCGTATGTAAGAAAGCACATATTTGTCAAGAGCAGGTATAAGTGGAGTATATAGATATGCGGTAAGAAATCATGAGACCAGAGATGTCGGTGATCGAGGAAAGGGGTCAGAGTGAGTTAATGCGGGAAGTACTTGTTTGAAAAGGATGAATGTCTCCACGACAGGTATTTATTAGTCAGGAATCTGGTATTGGTCGTTGTTGGGGCAAGTAGATAAAGAATGATTGGGCAGGCAACTCCCGGGTCGGTATGCGTACCCTTGTTTGGATTTTGAGCGGCGGGAAAAAGGGTTTCGGAGAATTATCAGCGTATTTTGTAGCGTTAGCATTTCTTCGTATTGCAATTGAGAAATTGAATACACCGAAGTTGCAACTTGGGAAAAATGAAGATCTAGTTATGGGGTTCAGAGGAACTGTATTATTGCATCTATATGGTGCTTGGGGCAGGAGATCTGTGGTTGTGGCAGGATCTTGTGATGTTCGGTGGGGGTGTTCCGAGGTATCCGGGTATTGATATCTTTATTTCGAAGTTATTTATGAATCTTGAGTTGAGACGACTTGTGGTATATCAGGTATCTATGGATCTAATGATAGCCCTTCGAGTATGGGCATCCAGGGAGATTACTTGGGAGAGTGGATCTTCGCAAGGGTGGGCATCTGTTATGATGATTGCCTCCAGAGTCTGTGATGAATATTCGAGACGAGTATGGGTAGCCGCCTATGATAGTCTATGGAGCACGAGCTACTGGAGTCAGAGGGTGTTGTGATACTGCGGGGAGCCGTAGTACTCACTAGTCAGAGGGTGTTGTGATACTGCGGAGAGCCGTAGTACTCACTAATCAGAGGGTATTGTGATACTGCGGAGAGCCGTAGTATTCACTAGTCAGAGGGTGTTGTGATACTGCGGAGAGCCGTAGTACTCACTAGTCAGAGGGTGTTGTGATACTGCGGGGAGCCGTAGTACTCACTAGTCAGAGGGTGTTGTGATACTGCGGGGAGCTGTAGTACTCACTAGTCAGAGGGTGTTGTGATACCGCGGGGAGCCGTAGTGCTCACTAGATGGCAAGAGAGTGTGATGATGGAATGTTCTCCGATCATTGTATGATGTGGAAGAGTTTTGGGCTTGAGTAGCCCTAGTATTGAGTTTTTGGAACCTGGATGTTGGACCGGGGGAAAGACTGGGGTCCCCGTCTCTGTTGGGGAATGTGGTGAGATGGCAAGGGATATGCGCAGCAGAAACCAGAGATCAGAGTGGAGACGATCCTCGGTTGGATTGTACTTTCTTGCATAAGGAAAAGAGAATTTCGTGACTTGTGTGTCATGGGGCCGGGATAGTTGTCACGGGGAGGAAGTTAGTGGGATATTTGGATCATGATTTGGGTGACCTTTGGAGGCTCAGTTGTGGAGTCAAAAGCTGACCTGGTGCCCAGTCTCGAAGAGGGATATGTGATGAGGTAGAGCTTATCCTGATGATGTCGGAGGACACCTCAGAGGGAGTGAACGATTCAGACGCTCAAAGACATGCTTCGGGCATGTGTATTAGATTTCGGAGGGTGTTGCGGCACGTATTTATCCTTGGTTGAGTTATCCTATTTCAACAGCCATCATTAGTGCATTGGTATGCCACCCTTTGTGCTGTTGTATGGGAGGAAGTGTCAGACCCTCATTTGCTGAGGAAAGTGTCGATTCGCGGAAGTGGAATTGGTAGTGAGAATGGATGATTTGGAGTCTGATGGTCGAACATTGTGTCTGTAACAGTGGTATGGAATGACATCATGATGGGATGTCTGCTGAGGATGCGGAAGGGATTCCGCGGGTGTAAAGCCAAGAGTCTCAGGATGGATGTAGGGATGAAGTCTGGGACTCCCAGCTTGATTCTGATCAAGGGTCGTGTGCGTAGTGGTGGTGTCTCCTGGGGACGTTAGAGATGTCATCAGTGCGACGGGTTCTCCTAACCCGAGAGTGCGAAGGTTGGTGCGGCTTGGGTGCTTGGGTGCAAGAAGAGGACTCATGAGATTTGCTCTGGGATTGAAGAGTGGGCCCTTCTGTCGTCACGGATTGGATAGGATGGGATTTGGATCGGGGATCCGATGGTTCATGGCTTCTAACACTTATGGGTTAAGTGATTGTTGAGATTTGGATCAGTGATGCTTCATGGGTAATTCTCGGATCGTTGAGTGTGGTTATCTGAGGGTACATCCAGTACCCGGTTCGAGACAGTGGTCAGGACAGGTGGCACGTTGTGGGAGTATTTCCGGAGTTGAGTTGCTGTAGGCTTCGAGGACGAAGCCTAATTTAAGTGGGGGAGAATTGTAACATCCCGAAATATCAAGAGTATAGTTGAAGGGCTAAAAGAGTAAATCGGGAAAGAGTGACTCGACGAGTCTATGTGCGGACTCGGCGAGTAGAGTCGCGACTTGGTCGCGTGTTAAGTGGCCGACTCGGCGAGTCAGTGTAATGGACTCGGCGAGTAGGCGCTGAGTGGAGAAAACCCTAATTCTCGGGGTTGAGCCTTATATAAAGATCATTATGTTTTCCTCCCAGCCTCTTTATCACCCCTTGAGCCCCAGAAAACCCTAAATCAAGGAGAAGCACCATTGTTGAGTGAATTGGAGCTTGGAGAAGTAATTATTGAAGGAATTTTGGGAGATTGACGGATTGGAGCAAGGGGCTTTGCTTGGATTCGAATTACATTGCAGTTGGGGCATTACTTAGATGTAATATATCGTTGTTGAGCTGTTGTTATGTTGTTTCTTCATTTTGGGGTTTGTGAGAATTTTTGTATGGATGAAATGGGAAGTCTAGAGGTTAGATCTGAGGTTGCTACCTCAGATCTGGAAGGGAGAAGAATCAGAGAGCATGAAAGTCCTTGTATTGGAGTGTTTAGTGAAGCTTACATGTCCCAAACCCTGGCCCAATGTGCAAACGGCTTAGATCTCTTTGGATTCATGTAAAGTTTGCCACTTTACGTGATGGATGAGTGGTAGGAGACTAGATCTATGCTTTGGAGCAGTTGCATGGTCTGGAATGCTTCTGAATGTATTCAGACCAGTGGTACTCGGCGAGTCACATGGGTGGACTCGACGAGTTGGATGAAGATGGCCTGGAACTCGGCGAGTCTGTTGTTGGACTCGACGAGTCTTGTCGAAGAGTCCCAAATATTTTCTGGTTGAGTCGAGAATCGGCGAGTCAAGGGATGACTCGGTGAGTTGTGTGCGAGTGGACTCAGAGTTGTGGGACTCGGCGAGTCTCGGGGTGACTCGGCGAGTTAGGTCGCAGATTGAATGAAGTTCTGATTCTGGGAACTCGACGAGTCACAGGGTTAACTCGGCGAGTAGGGTCAATCAGGGGTTGACTTAGACTGAGGACTTTGATTTCGACCAAGGGTTGGCCGTTGACTTTTAGGGTTTGGTCAGCGATGTGGCTTTTGGGCCAAGAGAGAGGTAAAATAGTCTTTTAACCATAAGAGGGTGTTATGAGAGGATTTATTCTAGTCTCGAGAGTTATATTTATGAGAGTAGTTGCCTTACGTGTTAGGCGGTGGTGAGTTCGAGATTCAAGTGTGGGGATATCTGCTTTCTGCTTGCCAGCTGAGTCTTCTCACTATACTTTACCTTGAGTAGGTAACCAGAGTTATGTGATTAGAGTATTTGTATGCTATATGTACGTGATGTGTTGTACTACATTATTTCTATGTGATTTATGTTGTGCATGTTTATAGAGTTGGAACCGGAAGGTTCCCAGAGTTAGAACATGAGGGTTCACAGAGTTTGGGTGCACGGACCCACAAAGTTATAGCCTCGAGTGGCTAATATGTGTTATGTGTGGTATTTTGGGGAACTCACTAAGCTTCGTGCTTATAGTGTTTTGTTTGATGTTTTTCAGGTTTCTTTCATTATCACGGGACGGCACCGGCTTGATTGTACACACCAGAGAAAGAGTCGTATTTTGGAGGATCCTGGTTTTCTATGCAAGTGAAAATGGAGTTATGTTTTGTAAATCGACTATGAATAAGATTTTAAACAGGTGTTTCTAAGAGTAAAATGATTATTTTAAATGAAAATTTTGTCTTGAAATTTACGGTGTTACATGACACCCCATACCTGAGTTGTTCGCTACAGCTAGACAGGGCCAATCTACGGTGAAAAAATATCTTCCCTAAACTGACACCTAAAACACTTCATGATCGACATATAAGTTACATCAAGTATGGTTGTAACAACTCACATAGGGATTAACAACATTATTTTCGATTTACAGAAAAAAATATACACTTCACTAGTTTTTTAAAATATAAAACCACACTTCATTTTCCAATACATTATTTAGCACCAATCCAGTCTTAGGTTTTTAAGACTGCAATTTTTCATACAATAGAAAATATTGGATTTTCTGGTAACAAATTTTTCATAATTACAAACAACAGAAAACAATGGACATGCAAGCAATTATTCGCAATTTTAGAACGAGACTCACAAAACATTTTCATAGAAAATACTTGATTTTCTGGAGTTTTACAATTTATCACAAACAAAGATGTTACAAATCTTTTTAATACAAACATGCTTATGAACTTACCAATTTTATAGTTGATGCTTCTCAAAACGACTTGTATTCTTAGGGACTCAATAAGCAGGTACTTGGATTAAGGATCGTGGATAATTACTACATTCTGGGACATCATATTTAATGTCGCTTTTGTGTAAAATTTGTAAACAAATACAATTTGTAACAATGTATGTTGGTATCTTTTAATGTATGATGTTTGGTTGCTACACTTCATTTATATTTAATTGTTATGGTATTAAAAAATGAAGTCATCCGCCCCCAAAAGTTTCTACCATCTTGGTTCGAGTGTGTGACACCTGAAGTTTTAAAGCATCCACCTTACTGAGAATTTTTGGCACACAGATGAGATCATTAAGATTTACCAATGGGAAACCAGCAATAGAGAAATCACTGCTACATTATTTGTACGAACTATGTGATAATGAAATCTGCAACAACCCTTCGAATAATTGATCCTTGGAAATTCTCAACACTTTTACTATCTTCACTAATGACCAAATCTCCTCTTCTTTCTTTCCAAGTACAACATGAAACCTCATTTTAAGCTTTTTGTACTCTTGTTTGTCATCGAATTTGTCTATCAATTCATACTGACGTGATACGAAAGTTATATAGTTGATAAGGAATTCCAGTTGATTAAAGTCTTAATTTTCTATCTCATAACTTTCCTTTGTGGGTCCCCTTCCCTTATTCTTAAAATACTTTGAATCTACCATTTTCATTCAATCTCCTTTTCCAATGCAACCTTCTTATCTTCTTCAGTTAAGGTAAAACATGGGTAGACGAAACAGTTGGGGGTGCGATGAAATAAAATGATGACAGGCCTCGATGTTGATGATTATCTAGTCGTTTAGCACAGTATAGATGACGGCCACAAACTATTCTAGACAGTATAGTGGAACGTTATCACGCTCGCAATCTGTAGGTGTTTGTGAATGATGTGTTCACCTGTGTACCACACCCCCTCATGGTTTTCTTATATACAATTATTGCTGAGGAACCCCCTTAACAATAGTGTTCATCCCAATGAAAATGCTCAGGATAGGTCCCTTATGATAGATGTTTTAGGGACATAATGTGAGGATAACGGGAATGGGTAATCAGGTTGATTGATTTAATTAAAATAATAAACTTAATTATCGTAGGTTGAAAAACCTATGTGCTCACTAGGCTCCCTTGTGCTCACAAGTATGCAAAGGGACTTCCATGGGAGTACTCTGTGCCAGTATGCCAGTCTCCTACTTTTGAGGCATCTATCTAGGCTGCTAAATCTATTGAGGAGATGATTAAGGAAAGAGTCACCAACAAGGTTGAAGTTGGTGAAAAGAGGAAGTTTGATGGATCTTTAAGGTTCAACAAAAAAATAAAATTCTAGAAGTCTGATTAAAAGAAGTTTGGAGGAGGAGTAGGTGAAGTGAAGTGGTGCGAGAAGTGTAAGAAGAAGCACTTTGGGAAATGTGATGGAGAAGTCACTTGTTTTAAGTGTGCAAAGCCTATGCCTATTCCCAATATATGTAGCCTCCACAAGAAAGTTTGTTATGGGTGTAATGAAGAAGGATACATCTCGAGTGACTTCCAGAAGAAGAAGGAGGCGGTGAGGCTTAATGTTCCACCGAGGCCGAATGCGAGAGCTTTCCAGATGACACTGGAAATAGCAAGGGAAGAAGCAGATGTCGCTTCTGGTACCTTTCTCATAAATGGATTGCCTAAAAATATATTTTTGACTCTGGAGCAAATTTGTCGTTTACATCTCACTAATTTGGTAGAACACTAGCATTTGCTTTAGATAAACTTGATAATGCACTAGTTGTACAAATTGCTAGTGGCAAATTCATACCTGTTATTAATTGCATTAAAAACATCTTCATCAACTTGAACAGGAATAAATTCCACGAGGAGTTATTGCCCATTGAGTTGAATGGTTTCAACATCGTGCTGGGAATGGATTTGCTTAGTACGAATGATGTTGAGATACTACGCAAGAAGAAGATGGTGAGAGTAAACCCACCTAGAAGAGAGTCATTTATGGTGTACGGGGACAAATGCAGAGTAAATTTTGGAATCATTTCTCGGATGAAAGCCAGTAAATGTTAGTCCAAAGTATGCACCTCATACTTGGTATTTATAACCGATACGAAGAAAGCGATGAAGGAGATATAAAGAATACCAGTGGTGTGTGACTATATGGAAGTCTTTCCCGAAGATCTTCCTTGATTAGCCCCTCATAGACAAGTAGAGTTTCAAATAAACTTGTTGCCAAGATCAGCACCAATAGCAAAAGCGCGATACCGATTAGAACCAAAGGAGATGAAGGAGCTTATGATGCAACTTCAAGAGTTGTTGGACAACGGACTCATAAGACCAAGTTGATCACCCTGGGGAGCTATGGTATTATTCGTAAAGAAGAAGGATGGAAGCATGAGGATGTGCATAGACTATAGAGAGCTGAACAAGGCAACGGTAAAGAAAAAGGATCCATTGCCAAGGATTGATGACCTATTTGATTAGCTGCAAGGATCGAGCTATTTCTCTAATATTGATCTTAGGTCAGGATATCATCAGCTTAAGGTGTAAGAGTAGGATATTATACAGACACTATGAGTTCTTGGTTATATCGTTTGGACTAACCAATGCTCCAACAACATTCATGGATTTGATAAATAGGTTTTGTAAACCATTCCTTCATAAATCCATGATAGTGTTCATAGACGACATTCTGACATACTTAAAGACCCAGTAGGAGTACAACAAGCATTTGCGAGAAGTATTAGAAGTTTTGAAAAAGGAGAAGTTGTATGGAAAGCTCTCCAAATGTGATTTTTGGATTCGAGAAGCCCAATTCTTGGGTCATGTGGATAACCAAGAAGTGATAATGGTTGAACCAACAAAGATAAATTTTGTAATGAAGTTGGAATGACTAAAAATTCCCACTGAGATTAGACCCATAACGGAGCTACATACACATGGACTGAGAAACATGAAAAGGCATTCGGTAAATTAAAGAACTAGTTGTGTGAAGCACCAGTTCTTTCATTACCTAACGAAGTTGAAGACTTCGCGGTCTATAGCGATGCATCTGGAGTTGGGTTAGATTGTGTCCTAACCCAAAGAGATAAGGTGATAGAATATGCATCTAGAAAAATGAAAGAACATGGAGAGAACTACCCCGCTGATGATCTGGAATTGACAGCGATAATATTCGCATTAAAGATATGGAGGCATTATCTTTACGGCATGAAGTTGTTACAACCCAAATTTCCAATAAAATTTTTGATTTTTATGTAACGAAATCATTTCCATAAAATATAAAATTCCAATCAAATTTGTTTTAAAGATCCATAACATCATCCAATTTATTCATAATATTAGAGTGTCCCCAATAAAATCCCAGTGAGTGCATATCGCGTATCACGCCGGCCTCTTGCCCCTAGATCTCGAAGTACCTGAAACAACCAACAAATTGTAAGCTACCGCTTATTAAGTTCCCCATAACATACCCCGTACAATCTATATAATAATATAACCATAACAACAATATAAGCCATGGGCACCCTCACATTATCTTATAACCAAGTGACATGGGCACCTCCTTGGTCTTTAACTGGAATGCCATGGGCACCCCTACATGGTCTGACAATCAAGTTCCATGGGCAACCCCCATGGTCTTTACCTGGAATTCCATGGGCACCCCTACATGGTCTGACATCCAAGTGCCACAGGCTCCCCGGGTTATTCCATGTAATTAACAAAGAGTCAACTAGCATACCATATTTCACAAAAATAACTACCATAACACATAACACATAATTGCTAGCATACCACATAACACATAATAGTTACCATAACACATAACATATAATGGCTAGCATACTACATAGCACATAATGGGTCGGCCTTGGTGCCTTCGACCCATTGGTATGGTGATGAGACTCACCTCAAATGTTGATTGTTTTTAAGTAGGTCCAAACTCCGAGTATCAACTCTTCTAACTCCCTAATCATAAACAAGTCCTGAGACACAACTCAACCCTTTGAACCCTTAAAAGTCAATCCTTATCAAGGTCATAGTCAAGTCAAAGTCAACGCTCCGAGTTTACCTAACTCATCGAGTTACCCTTTTAACTCGTCGATTCCATCCCAAAGTCAGAACTGCGATATTGCGACCCAACTCAGCGATTTTTCCTATAACTCATCGAGTTTCTACATTTACAAACAGAATCGTGGTAACCCCAACCTAACTCATCGAGTTCCTAACTGAACATATCTAGTTCTCTAGTTTCTCAACTCACTTAATGCATTTACCCCTTTTTCTTGAATGCAAAGGTTGCAAACTTCAGATCTCTAACCATAAAGACATCTAGAAGGGTAAACGTTCCAACTTTACCCCCATATATCATCTAATAAGATTTTAGACCCAAACCTTGGTTTGTTTGAGGAGGGTATTGACCAATTAAGCCTTTAAACTCTCATGCTATCATCCTAAAACATAGATCTGATGTCCAAGGGTCGACAAAGTACATAAAGACTCTAACTTTATGTCTATGTATGCTTGCAACACACCCAAAGGTCCAGTTTAGGCTTTAAAAAATGAACATATTTTGTGAATATGACATGGTGGCTATTAAAGTTTTCAACATTAATCCTCTAGAGGTCTTACATTGGCTAGGTATACACTCTCAGCCTCTTGAACCGTCTTTCATTTCGACAGACAAGTGAAAATCCCAAAACGAAGCCCTAAGCTACAAAAGATGAGATCTAATAAGCTACATGTAAGGGTTGTGACTTTATACCTCCAAGATGCATCCTTTTATGTAGAGATTCTGTATCCAAGTTCATTCCTCCAAGCTTGTACTTCTCTCTTCAAAACCTCCTTTAAAAATCTCAAATAATCACTCAAACACTCAAAAGACTCAATGAACCAGTAGGAAAATGATTCTAGGCTTTTCTTTGGGCATGGGAGCTGGTAAGGAGGCCATCTCGAGGAGTTAATTTTTTTAGATAGGGTGTAATTCCCGAACATTAGGGTTTTCATCCCCATCATCTACTCGTCGAGTTAGGGCTCCCCAGCTCATCGAGTAGATCCTCTGATCTGTGCGGATGGAAGGCTTCCTACTCGTCGAATTGGATCCTCCCAACGCATCGAATTGGATCCTCCCAACGCATCGAATTGGATCCTCCTAACTCGTCGAGTTCCTTGCTATATTTGAAAGAAATTTAGAATTAATTCATACCTAGACCAAGCATTACAAATCTCCCCCACTTGAAGTAGACTTTGTCCTCGAAGTGTGCTGATGCGAAAAGGTTTGGATAACGCTCCCTCATCTCATCCTCCAGCTCCCAGGTCCATTTAGAGCGTCTTTGGTGCTGCCTTTGCACCTTAACTAGCCTCACTTCATTGTTTCGAAGAACCTTAGTATTCCTATCCAAAGCCACAATAGGTTTCACAATGTAGTTCAGGATCTCATCTATATGAATGTCGTCGAAAGAGATAAATGCAGCCTTGTTAGTGAAACACTTTTGAAGCTGGTTTTCACACGGGAGTCCTGCACCTCCGACAATACAACATCTCGAACGACGGTCGTTCAATACTAGCATGATAACCACTGTAATATGAAAACTATGCTAGCAGGAGGTATGTATCCCAACTCCCTTCTAAGTCCAATACACAAGCTCCAAGCATATCCCCTACCGTCTGAATCGTCTGCTTACTCTAACCATCAGTCTGAGGGTGGTAAGCGGTGCTGAAATGTAACTAGGTGCCTAATTCTTTATGGATGTTTCTCCAAAATCTGGAGGTGAATCATACATCGCGGTTCGAGACCATTGACACCGGCATTCCATGCCTAACCAACACCTCTCATACATAGATGTTTACTAATTTCCCAGCAGAGATACTCTTGGAGATTGGAATAAAATGGGCACTCTTCATGGATATCTCTTCTTATTTCCACAACAACCCAAACGGAGTCCACTCCCCTCACCGACCTCGGTACCTTTGATGATGTACATGGTGATCTCTTTCCAATTTTATATGGGAATAGGTAGTGGCTAAACCTTACCATGAGGTCGCTAATGTTTGGCCTCAAATCTTTGGACATCTTCATGGCCCATAGTTGAATAGCGAACTTGGATTCGTGCACCTACTCCATGATCTTTTTCCTCACTCCCCGAAATAACAGTACCCACACCTGAACACACTGTGTCAAAAGACCCCGACCATCCCAAACAAATAAATGAATTTGCTATGAATCCGCTCTATCTTCCAGTTTACTTTCTTTAAACCTTCCACCTGAGTCTCTTTGATCATATCCAACAAGGGGGAAATCACCATTGTCCTTAAACAAATGTCTCCAATCAGAGCACTCACCGCCTTGCAACTCAAGGCATCGGCCACCACATTGACCTTCCGTGGATGGCACAAAATCTCGCAATTGTAGTCCTTTAGTATATCCAACCACCTCCTTTTCTTCATGTTGAGGTTCTACTGATCGAGCAGAAACTTCAAACTTTTGTGATCAGTATAAATGGTGCATCGAAGTCGATATAAGCAATTCCTACAGATTTTGAAGGCAACCACCCCACCATGAATTGTAGGTCATGTGTGGGGTAGTTCGCCTCCTGAGGCTTCAGGTACCTCGAGGTGTAGGCGATCACATACCCCTTGTGCATCAAAAAAACACCTAACACTCTGATAGACACATCACAATACACCACCAAATCATCCAACCCCTCAGGTAGTGCTAAAACTGTGGCCTCACATAGTCTCTATCTCAAAGTATCAAAAGTCGACTGCTGATCGGGGGCCCCACCTAAATGTTAATTCTTCTTGGTCAAGTGAGTCAAAGATACCACAATCCTGCAAAAGTCCTGAATAAATCTTTGGTGATACCCCGCTATGCCCAAGAATCTATGGATCTCAGATGCATTCTTCGGTATTTCCCATCGTATCACTACCTCAATCTTGGCATGATCAACCAAAATACCCTCTTGGTTGATGATGTGCCTCAAAAACTACACCTCACATAACCAAAAATCCCTCTTTGAGAACTTGGCATAAAGGTTTTTTGCCATCAATGTCTCCAAAACCTAACTTAAATGTTGCTCGTGCTGCTCCTTGGTCTTAGAAGAGACGAAGATATCATCGATAAAAATGATCATAGACTGATCCAACATCGGTGTACACACCCTATTCATGAGGTCCAAAAATGTTGTTGGGGCATTGGTGAGCGCGAATGGCATCACCAGAAACTCATAGTGATCGTACCGAGTCTTGAAAGATGTCTTCGATATATCCTCGTCCCTAATCCTCATCTGATGGTAACCTAATTGAAGATCAACCTTGAGAAACCCAGATTCACCTTGAAGCTGATGAGACAAATCATCAATCCTTGAAAGTGCATAACAGTTTTTCATCGTTAGCCTTTTTAGTTGCCGATAATCAATGCACGTCCTGTGTGACCCATCCTTCTTTACAAACAGGATCGATGCTTCCTATGGAGAGCTGCTCGGATGGATAAAACCTCGATCTAGCAGCTCTTGAAGCTGCATAGACAGCTCCTACGTCTCAAGCAAAGCTAGCCAGTACGGTGCCTTGGCTATCGGAACTGCACCCGACACCAAATCAATGTGAAAATCTACCTACCTCTCCAGAGGCACCGCAGATATGCTGTGGACGCAACCCTCGTATCTGAGATGTATGCTAAAAATCTCAAACAACCCTGATGGTGAATTCTCCTAGCCCTCACAGCTGAACAGAGGATTGGCCCTTGAGAGGCCCTCTCCCCACTTGGGGTTCGATCAGCAGCCGGCACTCATAGTCTATCATGGCCCCATTAGCCCCCAACCATTCCATCCTGATGATCACTTTTATCCCTCCAAATGGTATCAGAACCAAAATCAACATGGAACCTCTCTCCAAACACATTTAAGATAGAATCTTGATATACCCTCGCAACACTCATGGAACCATAATTTCAACCGTAAGCGGGGAATTCTAGGTCCCCGAAGCATCCTAGAACTTATTGCTAAGCGCAAGAGATACGAATGATCAAGTTGCTCTCGAATTGAAAAGAACATGAGCCGAAATGTCGTTGACCAAAAATGTTCCTATACAAGCTCACATATATACATAAGGATAATCAAATAATATCAATAGGAAAAATAGATTGCATACCATCCACGATGCCTGGCACTGCTTGTGCCTCCTCTGCGGTCAACTGAAATGCACGACTCTTCAATATAGGAGCATCTACCTTGGCATGGAGGCCATCGATAATCCTCATGGTGGTTGGTGCTTGCGTCGCCATCGCTCTTCCTCCTCCCTGCAACCTTGGATATTTGGCCTTTTTTATGACTGGTCTAGTTGCAGTGAAAACAAATCAAGTCCTTCTTGAGGCAATCCCTCCTCATGTGGCGTAGCTATCCGCACATCTAACATCCCAAGCCATCTGTCGGAAGTCCGCTGCGGTGCGACTTACCCCACTTAATACATCAGCGACACCTATCCTTACCCTACCGGAAGAGTAATAGGTCTTACGCTTTTTAGCCTGACCTACAACTGTCTGAGCCTACTCTAGCTTCTACTTGGTGTGGAATTCCAACTCCATCTCTTGTTCTCGGGCCTTCTCCACCATCTCATTAAAGGTTTTGCATCATAAAAACTCACAAACTCAAGGATATCATCCCTCAGCATCAAATGATACCTCATCCTCCTCATATCCTCATCCGTAAGATACTACGGGATCAATAGTGCTTATTCCCGAAACTTGGAGGTGATCTCCGCCACAGTCTCAGTGGTCTACTGAAGCTCCTAAAACTCCTTCACTAGACGTTTCACCTCAATGTATGGTGCAAACTCCAAGTCAAAACATCTAACAAACTCCTCCCATGACATCGCGACAACTCCAGCTGATCCCACCTGGTGGGTCACCTCCTCCCACAGTCGTTGGCTCGGTCCCTCAACATGCACAATGAAAACCCTAAATTTTCCGCCTTTGGGAAAGAGCTTGTGCGCTAGTCATTCTCCATATCTGCTACCCAACATCGACTAAATATGCGGTATCGGACCCCAAAGAACTCAGTCGCTCCGCACGCCTTGAACCTAGCCCGTAACAATCTCGTCTCGAAAAGAAATGAGCCACTCCTCTATGATCTCGATCGCCCTCTCCTCTATGATCTCCATCATCCCCTCCTTGACTGTCCCGAAAATTACTAGGGAAGCGTCAAGAATGCCCCTCGTAACCTCGACTATGATATGTTCATGCGGTCTCTCGTCAATAGGCTTTGTATCGTAGCCCGTCATGAATCCTGATCCTGATCCCTCTACTCCATGATGCGTCACCACCATTCTGATCAGAAATGCAACAAAACAGAATGATCAAGATATTAAAAATGGGATCCTTCCACACTGGTTTCCTTAGAGGTTCCAGATCTAACATTAGTTCGGGTACAGGTCTTGTGCTTTCAATAGTAAAGGCCCAATACTACCTTCCACACCTACTTGTAGCTTCCCCAAGGCTCTACCTGATAACTCTAATTCATCCCAGAACAAAACATACCCCATAAAATGCTGCATAAGTCGAACCCTAGGGTAGCGTAAGATTTTCTCCACCCCATCAAACCAGAACTCAAATCAATCATAACAAGTTTCCTTATGCATGTAAATTATACGTAGAACATGATCAAATACACTGTCGAGTAACAGACTCTATCCTAGGACCACAACCAGACAAGAAACAGGAAATAAGACTAGATCAATTATTCAAAGGCTAGAAGATCCTAACTGTATATAGTTTTGAAAGCATACACATAGCAAGATCCATCCGATTATAACATTCCAAATATCAATATAGAATGGCTAACATATTAGGGAAAAAACACTTACTTGAGTGGGCTGATTACGTGCTTTGTTCTCCCTTTTTTCTTACAAGAAATCGGGTTTAAGAGGTTCTTAACTTTGATTTTGAAAAACAATTTTACCATTTCTTCAATTTAAGTTCCAGCACACTCGGGAGTATGCTTGAATCCTTTAGACCAAGGCACACATAACAACTTGTAACAAGCCAAATTTCTAATAAAAGTTTTCATTTTTAAGTCACGAAATTATTTCCATAAAATATAAAATTCCAATCATATATTTTTTTTCAAAATCCATAACATCAAACAGTTTATTCATAATATTAGAGTGTCCCCAATAAAATAGCAGAGAGTGTATGTCACGCAATCATGCTAGGTTGTTGCCCTTGGATCCCGAAGTACCTAAAACATCCAACAAACTGTACGCTTACGCTTATTGAGTTCCTGATAACATACCCTACACAATCCGCATAATCATATAACCATATTAACCATACAAGATATGTATATAAACATATACAGATGACGTGGGCTTCCCCCCAGGGTCTTACACCAATGTGCCATGGGCACCCCCATGCTCTTACTTCGAATGCCATGGGCAACCCCACATGGTTTTATAACCAAGTACCATGGGACCCCCTATTTTTTTTACTTGGAATGCCATAGGCACCCAGACATGGTCTGACAACCAAGTGCCATGGGCAACCCCCATGGTCTTTACATGGAGTGCAATAGGCACCTCAACATGGTTTGACATCCAAGTTCCATGGGCTCTACTTGTGGTCTTCCATGTAACTAACATAGAGTCAACTAGAATAACACATATCATAGAAATAACCGACATACCACATAATGCATAATTGCTAGCATACCACATAGCACATAATATCTAACATACCACATAACACATAATGGCTAACACACCTCATAACACATAATGGGCTAACCATAGTGCCTTCAACCCATTGGTATGGTGTGCAGACTCACCTCAGACGCGCACAGTAGCTGAGTAGGTCTAAAATCTGAGTATCTACTCTGCCAACTCCCTAATCATAAACAACTCCTTAGACACAATTTAACCCTTCAAACCCATGAAATTCAACCTTGATAAAGGTCAAAGTCAAGTCAAAGTCTATGCTCCGAGTTGACCTAACTCGTCGAGTCACCACTTTAACTTGTCGAGTCCATACGAAAGTTAGAATCGTGATATCGTGGCCCAACACATTGAGTTTTCCTATAACTCGTCTACTTTCTCTATTTCCCAACAGAATCATGGTAACCAAAACCCAACTTGTCAAGGTCCCCTATAAACCCATGGAGTACTCCAGTCTATCAACTTACTTAATCCATTAAGCCCTTTTTCTCGAATCCAAAGGTTCCAAACTTTAGATCCCTAACCATAGAGACATCAAGAAAGGTAAAGGTTCCAACTTTACCCCCAAATATCATTTAATAAGCTTGTAGACCCAAACCCTAGTTCCTTTGAGGAGGGTATTGACCCATTAATCCCTTAAACTCTTATCCTATTGTCCCAAAACATAGATCTGATGTCTAAGTGTGGAAAAAGCACATAAAGTTTCTAAATTTATGTCCATGCATGCTTGCAACACACCGAAGGTCCACTTTAGGCTATAAAATGAACATATTGCATGTATACACTCTCAGACTCTGGAACCCTCATTCCTATGGAAGTAATTAAATTATTCAACTATAACCCTCTAGAGGTCATATAGAAGCCATGCATACGCTCTCAGCCTCTGGAACCCTCATTCCTATGGATGCCCAAGAGAAAGTCCCAAAACCAAGCCCTAAACTACAAAAGATGAGATCTAATAAGTTACATGTCAAGGTTGGGAATTTATACCCCCAAGACGTAGCCTTTGATGTAGAGATTTTGGATCCAAGTTCACTCCTCCATGCTTGATACTTCTCTCTTCATAACCTTTTTTAAACATCTCAAATAATCACTCATACACTAACAAAACTTAATGAACAAGTAGAAAACAATTCTAGAGTTTTCTCTGTGAAAAGGTGCCAGTAAGGAGGTTAGTCCTAGGAGTTAATGATCTTTGTATACGATGGAATGCCCGAAAATTAGGGTTTTCATCCCTAGCGTCTACTCGTCGAGTTGGGTCTCCCCAGCTTTTCAAGTAGATCTTCCGATCTGTGAGGATGGAAGGCTTTTCAAGTAGAATTTATCCTCAAAGTCTGTTGATGCAAAAAGGTTTGGATAATGCTCCTTCATCTCATCCTCCAAGTCCCAGGTCCATTTGGAGCCTCTTTGGTGCTGCTATTGCTCCTTACCTAGCCTCACTTCTTGGCTCCGAAGAAACTTAGTCATCCTATCAAAAACCGCAATTGGTTTCTAAATGTAGTTCAAGATCTCATGTACCTGAATGGCATCCAAAGAGATAACTTCAACCTCGTTAGTAACACACATCCAAAGCTAGGACACATAGAAGGTGTTATGAATCTGTCTCAACTCATCCGGAGGGTGTAGTCAACAAGCAACGCTGCCGACTTGGAAGAAATGCTGAACAGACTAATAAATCTAGGCCCCAACTTGATCCTCTTCCGAAACCTAATGACACCATTCCATGGTGAGACTTTCAACAAGACAAAATCTCCCACTTGGAACTCAAGCTCCGATCAGGCGTAGGTCAGCATAAATCTTCTGACGGCTTTATGTTACTCGCAGGTTTTCTGAATTGTTTGCTCACTCTTACCATCGGTCTGAGTGTAGTAAGCAGTGCTGAAATGTAACTGGGTACCTAATTCTTCATGGAAACTCCTCCCAAACCTGGAGTTGAATCGGACATCATGGTCCGATACCACATACATCGGCACTCCGTGCCTAACCACCACCTCTCGCATATTGATATCTGCTAATTTCTTAACAAAGATACTCTTGGAGGTCAGAATTAAATAGGAATTATTCATCAACCTGTCCACAATGACCCAAATGAATTCCACGCCACTTGTTGCCCTCAGTAACTTCGTGATAAAGACCATAGTGATATCTTCCCATTTCCACATGGCAATAGGTAGCGGCTGATCATTGCCATGAGGCCATTGATATTCGGCCTTGACCTTCCTGCATGTCAAATACTGCTCCACAAACCAAACGATCTCCTACTTTATGCAGGGCCACCAGTAACTCAACCTCATATCTTTGTAAATCTTTGTGGCCCCCAGGTGAATAGAGAACTTGGATTTCTGCACCTCCTTCAAGATCTTTTGTATCACTCCCCTAAATACTGGTACCTACACCCGACCACACTTTGTCAAAAGACCCCGACAATACTGAACAAACAAAGGAACTTCCCACAAATCCGCTCTATCTTCCATTTTTCATTCTTCAAACCCTCCACCTAAGCCTCCTTGATCATATCAAACAAGGAGTAAATCATCGTCATCTTCAAACAAACATCTCCAATCGGAGTACTCACCGACTTGCGGCTTAAGACATCAGCCACCACGTTAGCCTTCCCTGGTTGGTACAAAATCTCGCAATCATAGTACTTCAGTATATCCAACCACTTCCTGTGCCACATGTTGAGGTTCTTCTGATCCATCATATGCTTCAAAAAAATTTAATCAGTATAAATGGTGCACCAAACTTCGTACCAGTAATGCCTCCAGATTTTTAGGGAAAACATCACCGCCTCCAATTCCAGGTCATGTGTGGGGTAGTTCACCTTGAGAGCCTTCAACTACATTGAGGCGTACACAATCATATGCCCCCTCTACATCAAAACAACACCTAAGCCTATGATAGACGCATCACAATACACCACCAAATCATAAAACATCACAATCCACCACCAAATCAAATTATCGAAAGACGACTGCTTATCCCAGCCCTACCGAAATCTCCCATTCTTCTTCTTAAAGCGAATCAAAGATACCAAAATCTTAAAGAAATCCTAAATAAATCTCTGGTAATACCCCGCTTGGTGCAAGAGGCTACAAATCTCAGATGCATTCTTTGGTATTTCCCATCACATCACTGCCTCAATCTTGGCTGGATCAACAAAAGTAATGTCTTGGTTGATGATGTGCCCCAAAAACCGCACCTCACGCAACTAGAAAACACACTTTGAGAACTTGTCATAATGCTTTTCCGCCATCAGTGTCCCCAATACCTCGTTCAAATTCTGCTCATGCTACTCCTTAGTCTTCGAATAGACCAAGTTAGAATTCAGTACAAATAGTCAAGCAGTGAAGGTATTCCAAGATACAATTTGGGTACCTAAGATGGGAGAAATAAGGGATCTTCTGTTGGAAGAAGCTCATAAGACAATGTACCCAATACTTCTGAGTAGCACTAAGTTATATACAGTTCTGAAACCTTACTACTAGTGGCAGACGATAAAGCTCGATGGTGAAAAGTATGTGGCCGAACAACGGCCACCACATAGTTCAGGTAGTCGTGGATTGTTTGACAAAGAATACACACTTCAATGCAGCCAATGAGAAGTTGTCTCTGGATAAGTTTGCAATTGCTTACGTGAAAGAAGTACTAAGACTTCACGGTGTTCCTTTAATGATTGTAGCAAATCGTGACAATCGTTACACATCAAGGTTTTGGAGAAGTCTCCAAGAGGAAATGGGAACAAAGTTATGTTTAAGTACATCTTACCATCCATAGACTGATGGTCAGATTGAAAGAACGATTCAAACACTAGAATATATGCTTATAGGATGTACCCTAGAATTCTAAGCTAACCCCAGATTAGCACTTACCCCTAGTAGATTTTTCCAACAATAATAGTTACCATTCGAGCATCAAGATGGCACCTTATCAAGATTTGTATTGATAGAAGTGTCATATGCTGTCTTGCTGGCTTGAAGCTGGAGAAAAGCAGTTTATGGGCCCCGAGATAATCCATCATATTGTTGAAAATATGAAGGTGATTAGAGAAAGGATGTTAGCAGCTCAGGATCGTCAAAAGAGCTATGCTGAAAGAAGAAATGACCGATGACATTCGAAGTTGGAGATTCGGTGTTGCTCAAGGTCTCACCATGGAAGGGACTTATAATATTTGGGAAGTGAGGAAAGTTGAGTCCATGGTTTGTTGGGTCGTTCAAAGTTCTTCAGAGGATTGGGAACCATGCTTACATGCTACAGTTTCTAGAAGAACTAGATGGTATTCGTAAACCTTTCAATGTGTGTTACTTGAGGAAGTTCATGGGAGAAGTTCCATATATAATTTGATTTTCAGAGTTGATGATGGATGAAAATAAGAGGCTAATCAAAAAGCCTAAAGCAATTGTTGACCGTAAGACTTAGACATTGCGATGCAAGATGGTTAACTTAGTTCTGGTGTGATGGAAACATATGAATGGGCCGAACCTCACCTGGGAAACAGAAAGTGACATTGTGAGTCACTATCCACATCTGTTTGCTGATGCATGATACTGGGACGGAATCATCCTAAGGTGGAGAGAATTGTAATGCCCATGTTTCAAGGCTAAACATTAGTATAATGATATAATAGTTAGGGTGAACAATTTTAAACTACTTTGAAGTAATAAAGAGAAATTATTTAAATATTATGTGATTAATGTGCATTCTACTTATTTATATGATTTAATAAAAATAAGCATCAAAATTAAAATAATAGATAGACCCAATATCTATGAAGAAAGCTGTTGTGGTCGGGACAAGGATTCCAGAGATATAAAGAGCGCTAAAATCCGAGTTTTAACGAAGAAGTAATGACCTGTTGAAGTTTCACAACAAAACCGGCACGACACCGAGAATCATATAGAGTGAATTTATGATAAATTACTTTTTAACCTTAGTTATCTAATGAAAGTTGTAGAGTATGTCTCAACTTACATTGTTGCCTTACAGAAAATTATTGTTGAGGAACCCCCATAACATTAGTGTTCATCCTGATGAAAATCCTTAGGATAGGTCCCTTACGATAGATGTTTTACGGATGTAAGGTGAAGATAACGGGAATGGGTAATTAGGTTGATTGATTTAATGAAAATAATAAACTTAATTATTGTGGGTTGAAAACCTTATGTGCTCACAAGGCGCCCAAGCCCGACCCACATAGTTTTCTCGTAAACACGTAGTGGCTAGAGAGCACAGGAGTGATGATTTGATGAGAAATTAATGGATTATATGCCACTAGAGTAAATAGATATTATAAGGCGTATGTTGTGTATGTTTATGCTTTTGACCTGTATTAACAATGATATCCCAAGTTTTTTAATATAACACATTTATTCAGAAATGCTTTGATAAATTCTTTATCATAATTTTGGGAAGAAATTGTGCAATATATATATTTTTTTTCAAAATATACTTTGATTTTCAAATAATACATAAACAAACAGGTGTTTTCTGACTGTGAAATTGGGGATGACACACTTTCCCATTCATTTCTTAAGTTGATGGAGGTGGCTTCAAAGTTGATCCACCAATAGATGAGCTAATAACTACACCCTTTGTAATAGGCATTGAAGTTATGGTTGTTGAAGAAGTTCTCATTGATGTTAGGAGCGAAGTATAAATCTGTGTGCTTATAACCTTCCTGAAAAGTTTTCCTTTGGTAGGATCTTTCTAAGAACCAATGTCAACACCTTTCGAAACACTAGTACCAACACCATTCTCTCCCCCTTGAACCCCGATGTGAACAGGCAGGGCATCAATTGAAATCAAATGAATAAGTTTCATAACCGGAGCTAACTCATATTTGAGATTATACTCGAGGGACGAAAGCTTCTGAGAAAATAAATTGGGAGAACCCGAAGATTGTGGAGAATAACCAAGCTTCCAAATTAAGTCTTTCAAGCTTCTCAACAACTCCTCCAGTTTGGCAAAGTTCAAAGAATCAGACGACGACTTTGCTTCAAGCTTTTTTAAAAGAGAATTTTGAAGCTCAACCACTTTCGCAACAACAGCAACAATAATATCAACTTTCGTATTAAGAGTTGAGCAATTATAACCAAGATTAACAACCTCCTGCTCTATTTCTAAATGAATTTCTACAATCTTGAAATTGACATCCTCATGTGCTCGTTTGACTACCTCAACAAAAAGAATATGTATTTATTTTGCAATGGCTCGTAAATCCTTTACCTCATGAATAAATGAATAAGACTGCTACTTTAAACGTTTCTCAGTCTTTAAGTCTATATGTTCTATCAATGCTTTCAGACGTAGTTCTTGGGCTTTGAGCATAACATTGACTTCAATCCCTTGTACACTATGACAATTTCTAGCATCTAATAGAAGTTGTAACAAAGAATTAAGCTTTGTGTTTAGAATCTTGAACTGCTTCCTAGACATGAGCATGTGATTGAGAATATTCTCCTCCTCCGGATCAAATTATATATCAGCAAAAGAAATCATTAGATCATCCTCATCAATGTTATCATTAGGAATAGATTTTGGTCCTTTAGTGGATTGAGAAGGTAATGGGGATATGATAGGCTAATCAATTATGTTCGAGAAAGTTCGTGATATTGTAGAAACAGGAAAAGATGAGGGATCGGGTGAAACAAATGGTGGTAGCAAAGTGGAAGTATCAAGACTAATGGGTTTCAAATATTGATGAAATAATGATGGAAACATATATGGTGGTCGTAGAGACATTCAAAATACATTGAGCTTCAGAAGTCGACACCCCCTCACCCAGGTTGACATTTATGTCCATATTAGACATGTCCATAGGGATTCCTAAAGTTCGAACCTCCTCCATATTGGACTTGGCAATCAAATTCGGGTGGAATGACCAAAGTCTACTAAGGGATGGATAAAAGAGATGAATCACCCAGCATAGTAGTTGTGTCCACATCAGATGCTTTGAAAGAGCCACCAGAACTTCCTATCGCCTCGATATGCAACTTAACATGGGAGCCCATCTAAGATGAATCAAAGCCCATATCATCATAACAAATTACAGACTGAGACTTACCACTATCTTCAAATTTTGTCTCGACAACAACCTCATCCAAATTATATTCTAGTTGCTTTCACTTCCTTTTGATTTTCTTTACCATGTCACGATCTCCTCATTTCTTGGAATCTAGAGAAACAGGGATAGGAATTTCCCAAATAAGTGTAAGTCCCCAAAATCGCTTGATGTATCAATCTGATCCACTTGATGGTGCGAAATCTCAATCAAGTGGATGATGCAAGATAGAATGGATTAGAAGATGAACAAGAAGTTGCTGAATCTTGAATGTATTGATGAATATGAATGATAATCCATACATAAGATTCACACACACTAGTTCTCTATCTAGCACATGATATGAATGAATGCTCTCTTTCCCTCACACTTCATGCTTATATATATATATATATATATATATATATATATATATATATATATATATGTTGGGTTTTGAGCATTCTAACACTCCTAAGTGTACATGCAACCCTAAATACCTTGGATCTATGTTTTCTCTATTATACATGCAAATATGAATATCCAAGGTATTATCCTAATCTAGCATACAAAATAATGGATATAACAAGATAGAATACATACCTCTTTAATGGTGCTTGTCTTCATGAAGCATGAGTGCTTAGTGCCCCAAGTGTGACACCTCAAATGGTTCACACAACACCAAATACTCTTGGAAGAACTTGAGAGAATTCTATACTTCATAAAATCGGCTAGCCCTCTCTAGAATAATCTAGTGTACGATTTTGGGAAGAATAATATCTTTATATAGTGTTACAATTAGGGTAAACCCTAATTGTCATGACTTTCCATATCCTTGGATCCATGGGTTCAAATACACCATGGAGCATCCATGGAGCATCCATGGAGCATCATATGGGTTTTGGCCCAACTAGATAATCCATGGAGCATTAGCCCACTATATAAGTATGGATGATTTACACAATCAACCCATATATTTAATTAGTCTTCTTTTGATCACTTAATTAATCCTAGATTAATTCTTGATCAATACTAATTAAATACTCTTATTATTCTTATTATTAATATACTAGAACTTATAATATATTAATAACCATAAGTGTCTTATTTCTCTCATTATAGTCTATCCAAGTGCATGATGCCATGCAACCCAAATGGACCATGCCGGGTCGGGTCAAGTCTTACCAATTATAGTTATGGACTTAGACATTAATCCAACAGTCTCCCACTTGGATAAGTCTAAAACTATTATTGCGTATGACTTCAGGAACCAACTGGCAATCGTAGCTCTCAAAAGCTTCTGTCGAACTCTGACCTTGTAGATGAACTCTGATCTTTGTCAACGACTTGTCCATTAGATAAGGGATCATATATTCCTCCATTCTAGATATCATATGGACTGAGACATGGATTATAATCATTCTCTCTGTCCATTAGTTGTTTCCCGATTTCCGATTTATGACGACTGACCAATTGAACAAATCAAATCAGTCCTGGCCCGGCCGAGCACTTCCATTTGTCATCATCAAATCATCGAGGGGCCCACAGATATCGCTTTCATCCCGAAGGTAAAAGGAATGGATAAACTTCGACTCATATGGCTTGTTCTACTACTTGTTGAATCATACACAAAGACACGTTTTATAACATCGAGTTACCAATGCGTTTCGTGTAATCAATGTACTATCAACTCATAGTAACAACTCATATCTCTAGGTTTGAAGAATATAAGATATTATCGTCTCATGATCACTCGTGATAAAATCCATGAAGTGATTCCAATGAGCGCGGGTTGAATCCAATACTCAGAACTTATGAGCACTCATGAGTGTTGTAGCCCTTTGTCCAACATCTTAGACCTCTACAAGCCAACCCATGACAGTCTTAATTCATATCTACTTCCAACATATGACCGACTGTGGATGGTTTGAATAACGTAGTCATTCCGGAAGAATAACCTAGTTTATTCGGGAAGTCAAAACATGCAAAGTGAAACACAATAATAATTGAATCCAATATGGTCTCAGAACTTATGAATATAAATAAAACTCCTTTTATTTATCACCATATGATTACACATTATTCATTGTATATTGTTTCAGCTATCAACATTATTCTTGAATTTAAAACAATAGTTGTCCCATGCTCCAAGCATGTACACTATGTTTTCTAAACAATAGTCATGCCATACACCAAGTATGCATAATATGTTTGTCTATGATCTTTACTTTGTGAACTAGATCAATTGAACATAATCTTCAATGATTCTCTTTTCACACTCCCAAATACTTACTGCAAATGCAAGAATTCCAAATTCATGTCATTTACTAAAATCTGTTAGATTCTAAACTTATATGCATCGATCCTCTTGTAATGATTATGCACAAAGTCAGAAAGACTTAACAACAATCATTACAGAGCATTCCAAAGGAGATCAAGTCCTTGGAACCATCCTTCTTGCATTAAGTTTCCTTAATCTTACACAGATTGAAAATTCTAACTTTGAAACATTTCCAGATTCCATTTCGACTATCACTTCTGAACAAGAGTTGCCTCCTTACAGATTATGTCAATATGGTCCTTCCAGAATTATCACTATACTTCCAATTGTCCTTGAGAAACCAGTCTTTGGTAAACCTTAGATTGTCCTCGACAATTGTTTAATCCTTTTAGTCATATCCAGTTCTAAACCTTTTCCCTTCTTAATGCCCTAGGCATTTGGAAAATTTTAGAAAGGATGAATATAGCACATGTAATCGGTCCTATATCCGAAGCATATGGGACACGATTCATGATGTCTCACATAAAGACTAAACCAGTCTTTTGCTATAACATTTCCATTTCAATTTGCCAAGTTCTCATAATTCAGATTATGAAAAGGGATGCCGTAATCATAATCGAATTTAAGAACGCAAATAATGGACCCATATACAGAATTTCCTTATGTTGAGCCATTCCAACATGAAATTCATATATATCCTTGACTAAATGATTAAAACCTCACGATCTAAGCTTATAGATTTGAGATGAAGTATAATTTCCTCTCCCTTAATTATAGCAAAACAACTTTTTCCCAGTTGAAACTTTTGTTTTCTATAATTAACATTGCTAGCTTGCAATACTTATCGTAATTATCATGCTCCCACTAACATGATGATTATTAGCATAACACTTATGCTCCCACTAGCTTTGACATATACTCAGAAAGCTCGACTTCTAGAAATCAATACTTTATTGACTTTCTTACCAAAGTTCAGATTTCTGATACTAGATTGTTTTGATAAGACTTTATCAAAAACATACACCTTCCCTTAGATAGCTCATGGGTGTGTCAAAACAATTTTAAGAACTATGAAAAGGGATGTCGTAATCATAGTCTTGATCGTTTTGACCTTTGCCATTTCTCACAAGTCCAAGTTAGTGTGCCGGTAAACCACACACGCTCCATTAACGACTTTGAGATCACAATTGCTATCTAGCTAAAATCTACTTAGTGGAAGTGTTTCCTCACCATCATTTTCATGAATCGGAGAGAAACCTTATGACACTTAGATTTAATGGTGTATGAGTTCCTACCCATATGAATTTGTCAAAACCATAATCACAAGACAAGGATAATGACAAATCCAAAACCATATGGATTGAACTCAATCTTAATTTCTTGCCACCTGGCAGCTCAAGGGCCTACCATTGCTTCCAAGTTGTTGTGCAACACATTGAGAACTCTAAGAACTCATATGCAAAGCCAACTTTAACTAGAATGGGCACAGAATATGTCAACACGATAGGTTATAAACCTCAAGTCGTGTGCTAGTGAAGAACTTCAGGTTTCATTCTTGATTAGTTCTTGAGAATTTCAAGACCTTTAAGACTCCCACTGTCGTCTTGACCTATAAGACTACCTTGTCAAACATCCAAGAGATAGTGTGGATTCTAATCAAGACAAACACTTCACACAATTGGCCTAAGTTGGTCTTTGTTTTATCCAAAACATCACAACTTACCAATTTCAAATGTACAAGAGTAGAAAACTTTTACTCTTACATTTGTCAAGTGTTTTAAACCTTCTTTAAGACATGTCACTCAAATTACAATCTTGGAGTATGACTCTAAGACTTGTATTGGAACGAAGTATGATTCATCTTCTTGATTTAACCATTTCAACAATTCAAGATCCCTTCTTCTTAGTCACAAGAATGAACTAAGACTTCCTTAGAGAACTAATTTTGATATGGTTTCTTAATCATTAAGATGATCACAAAGCTGATACTAAAGTACTCTCCCATCTTTTCAGATTTAAGAAACTTTTATCCTTTTGCCTAATTTGATTCTTCTTATTCACTCTGCCTTACATTGGAACCTTTTCCAATGTCTCAGAGTTACACTTACGCTTGTAAGTATAATCATATTTACAAAACTTTAGTAAACTATGACGAATAGCCTTACATCTTTTGTGGTGGACTTAATCAGTGCACATGACTATGTACTCGATCCCTTAGTCCATTACTTGACTCACACATCCATGTGAATAAGTAATTAGTCTTAATTTTTCCAATACTTGAAAAGTTCTCATTCATCATGCTATACAACTTGCATGATTCCAAGTCCCGGTCCAATTGAGACTTGGGTGATGAGAATGTTTCCTTTATTTGATAAATTTAGACATTACCACAAATGAAAGAATCAATTTCATACTTCCACTCTTGCTATTAATGGAATCATATAAGCAACAATTTTTCCTCAAATGCCATTGTAAGGATATTTTAAAATAAATAAAATCAAAAATTTTCTTTTATTTTAAAACTATGCGGAAAACTTATCCTTACAATCCATATGAAAACTTGTTGTTATCTATTCCTTAGCAATATCTCATAACTCCTAAGAAGTAGCTCAAGAATCCGTTTTTTCAAATTACGCGATAGAAATCCATCTATGCGATCAGATTCAGCATATTCTTTCTTTGAGTTCCTTTACTTTTCTTTGATTCTTAAAACATTACCATGTGACCCAGTCACATCATGTATCAGGAATCTCAGAATCACCAACTTTCTCAAGACTTAGAAAGTGATTGAACCACCAACTTTCTCAAGACTTTGACACCCAACTCTCCCGGCTTGTCAATATGTGACTACATCTCCAAGATGTGACCACACCAAGACCTTGCCTTGCCAATAGGGCTCGAGTGACTTTAAACTTTTAAAGAACTTGTAGGGTAGGGTGAATAATTTGGAGGAGGTGAGAGAAGTATGATATCCATGGGACATCATCTTCATTAGGAATGCTTGTTTCAATAGATTTGGGAAGATCATAAGTGTCTAAACCAGACATCTTTTGGGAGATATTCAAGATAGTTGATCTTTGAGTCCTTAATATGACACCCAATATGAAAATATTAAGGCTAGGACCCAACAAACTATTTTATAACTTAGAAGAGGTATGCCGTAATCCAAGCTATAAAACAATTTGAAGGTAGGTGAATGACGATTCACCAATTTCCACCAAGATAAACGAAATGTATTATTAGGTTTTAATTGGTTTTGAAACTCCTAGATCTTTTGAGATTCATTGAACTGTTCAATGGCATGTTTCAATCTCGAGTGTGCCCTTCAGGTTTTGTGACTGGGATGCCGAGGATCACAAAACAAGGTGTGAAGTAACCATGCAAATTACTTGGTACCCTTAAGTGTTTACCCCTCAATCGATGTGCCGGTTAACCACACACGCTCCATCGATACTATGATAAACATTAAGTTACCCTTTGCCTACCTTGTTAAATACGAGTTAGTGTGCCGGTTAACCACACACGCTCCACTAACCGACTTAAACAAAGTGCAAAGTGTAATTTCATGGATTAGCACCTTATTCACATTTTCCTAAGTAACTAAGATTGGGAATTAAAAAGAGTTTAGTTACTTAGTATTTATCATTAATACTTTTAATGAAGTGAGAATTATAGTCATGTCAAACCCGTTCGGCTAACGACCCTCCACCAGTCAAGCAAGCGGTGGGTGAGAGTGAACACCCATTAAGTTGCCATTTTATAGGCAACAACCTTATACCCACCTTATAGACCGGCTTCGTGAATGAGGCGTACTAGCGGTAAGACCGAATTTACTCTTATACATATATATATTATTAACTTATAATATTATAAAGTATAAGGATTGAATTTTAACTTTTAAAATTCTAAGGGCTAACTTGGAATTAAAGTATTCATAAGAGAAAACTTTACAAATTCCAAAACTTGAGGGCAAGTTTTGAAACTATTCAAAACTAATTAATTCCATAACTTATGTGTTTAAAGTAGTTTTAATCCAAAAACACTTCAAGTTCCATAACTTGTGGACAAATTATGGAAGACTTTAAACTAATAAAGAATTAATCTTTTCTTTATTTTATAACTTATGGAATTAATTAAGGTTACATATTTTATTTATTTATTTATTAATGAAGTGACTCTTGAACCTCCATAACTTAAGGACAAGACTCTTCATCTTTTTTGTAACCTTTGCCAACTTTATGAGTTTATGAGTCTTTAATGTGACTCTTCATGTAACTTAAGGATAAGTTACACAAACACATTTTATACTCAACTCTTAGATTAATTTGGATTGAAAACAACTTTTTCACTCAACTTTTCTATTAATCTAAGCAACTCATAAGAACAAGATAATTCAAATCAAACTTTTTCATGTAATTAGTCTAACCTTTAAACTAATACAAAACATGAATCTATTGACAATTATCTTTGAAAATGGATTAGCATGAACATTACCACATTAAAAAACAAGTTTATAAGTTCAAAATAACTTAGGGTAATGTTCCTAGTCCATTTCTAGCCAAAAACCTCGAAGATATGCTGTCTGGGGTCCAACTCGTCGGGTGCATGAACACAACTCGGCGAGTTGGATGCACTTTGACTTGGACTCGTCGAGTCCCTTCATGGACTCGGCGAGTCAGCTGGGCTGACAGCAACAAAACTCGATTTTTCAGCTTCTATTGCAGGTATAACAAGAAAACAAACCTGGCTCTGATACCACTGTTGGGTTTTGAGCATTCTAACACTCCTAAGTGTACATGCAACCCTAAATACCTTGGATCTATGTTTTTTCTATTATACATGCAAATATGAATATCCAAGGTATTATCCTAATCTAGCATACAAAATAATGGATATAACAAGATAGAATACATACCTCTTTAATGGTGCTTGTCTTCATGAAGCTTGAGTGCTTAGTGCCCCAAGTGTGACACCTCAAATGGTTCACACAACACCAAATACTCTTGGAAGAACTTGAGAGAATTCTATACTTCATAAAATCGGCTAGCCCTCTCTAGAATAATCTAGTGTACGATTTTGGGAAGAATAATATCTTTATATAGTGTTACAATTAGGGTAAACCCTAATTGTCATGACTTTCCATTTCCTTGGATCCATGGGTTCAAATACACCATGGAGCATCCATGGAGCATCATATGGGTTTTGGCCCAACTAGATAATCCATGGAGCATTAGCCCAATATATAAGTATGGATGATTTACACAATCAACCCATATATTTAATTAGTCTTCTTTTGATCACTTAATTAATCCTAGATTAATTCTTGATCAATACTAATTAAATACTCTTATTATTCTTATTATTAATATACTAGAACTTATAATATATTAATAACCATAAGTGTCTTATTTCTCTCATTATAGTCTATCCAAGTGCATGATGCCATGCAACCCAAATGGACCATGCCGGGTCGGGTCAAGTCTTACCAATTATAGTTATGGACTTAGACATTAATCCAACAATATATATATATATATATATATATATATATATATATATATATATATATATATATATAACCCTAAACCACAAACCCAAGTTCCAAACCGAAAACCCAATGCTATATTGAAAACACATGAGTTTTCGGTCCAAGCTACAATGAAACCCAAGATTGTTTTCGGTCCTAGAGTGAAAACTAAAAATGCATAGAAAAGCAATGTTTGAACCATATTTTTGACCCAACAATCTCCCCCTTGGTTTATATATTTCTTTTCTTTTGACCTAACAAATTCCCCTAGGATTGTAGCTTGCATTTCTTCTATATCTTCACTTTGAGCTTGACTTCAACATTTATCTTCGATTTCTTCACAAATTCAAGATGAGCATATGAATCTTCTAAGTGAGTGACATCATCTTGAACAGTTGGGCACTTCTTCAAAATTTGACTTTGAACACATGTTGGGTGTGGAGGCTTCTTGGAAAGATTCTTGAAAATTAGCACTTTCAGCTTGTGAATCTTTAGAGAGAATAACAGTGAACGAATCTTCTGGAACACTTCAGTAGGTTCATAAACAGCAGCAAATTGATTGAGGAGGCTTCAATGAAATTTGTTGCATATTCTTCAAATACATCTTCAACATGCTTCTGGGGTTGAAAGATTGAATATTAAAAGAATAATCTTCATTTTGTTGTTCATTTAAATGACTATTCTTCGATAATCACGGATGAAGCCTTGGCTCATAAAATCTCGATACAGACTCCATGAGTCTCTTCTTCCTTTGAATTTGGTGATCTGGTTTTCAGGACAAACAAAATTTTGAGATACAAAACAAAACTAAAAGAAAACATAACACACAATATTTTTGGATTCTTAATATTTAAAAAAAAAAACAGAAACAAAAATATTTTTGGATTTGTTTTTTATTTTTCTAAAAACGAACCAAAACAGAAATAAATTTTTTTTTTTTTTGGATTTTTTGTTTTTCTAATTTTTTTTTTTTGATTTTTAAAATTTTTTTTTTAATTCCCCCCCCCCCCCCCCCCCCCCTTAAATTTGAACATAGAGGGTAACTATGAACAAATTTAACAAAAACAAAAATAATGACTAAATTAAATCTAGTTAATCACCAATATTTTGATCCACTTAAACACAAAGGATATTTTACATTTTGGATAGATTATAAGTGACAAGTCATTGTGATATATATATATATATATATATATATATATATATATATATATATATATATATATATTCCTAAATGGACAATTTGGATGACAACGACCAAGGATATTGTTGTCCACTTAAATTCAGCAACAAGATGTATAGACAACCTATTAAATGGTTCAATTTTAGATACACTAGAACGTGTTCCCATTTCCTGAGATACCCCGGTAATCAAGAATATCAAAAGAACTCCTTACTTTAGGTTACTATTTAATTAATTGGAGAGAAGTCAGATATAGAAATGCATATGTTGTATCCCACGTTGGATGTTTTCAAATCACACAGAGGGAACAACATATAACTAACATAGATAGGGATTGAAATATAGTAGGGTGCATATTCTGTGTCCCAGGTCGGATCTTCCGATCATGCAGAGGGAACAGTATATGGCTAACAGATAGAAATAATTGCATAGATAAGAAGATGCATAGATATAGAGTTGCATATGTTGCATTCTAGTTCGGATATGTTCCAATCGTGCAAAGGAGGCAACATATGACTAACAAATAGAAAGAAAGAAAATAATTTCCTACAAACCTAATTTATCATAACTTCCAGTTGCCCTATCAATACCAGAGTTAAGTAGATTAATCCATACATCGAGGAAATGTTATGCCATAATTCTAGATAATTACTTGTTAGTGTATCTTGTAGGTTCCCATGTTTATCGAACAGCTCAATCTACCAAAGCGTCGTATTGTCAGTCCAAATGAGTCTATCTAAGTTTATACTGTGAAGTCCTTTCATTTGTCAATCCAAGTTTAGTCCTTTTGAATTCTTCGTGCCTACCGACACATTGAACACGAAGTGTAAACAATTCGAATTTTGAGAATTACATGAATATTAAATTTCCCTTTACCACTAGACTTCATATCACTTCCCAACAAACAATACCTACAATTGTAAAACTATAAGAAAATAAAATTTTGTCTTCAAAACCAATTTATTGTAAGAAAAACTCAGGAGTATCGAGAAGAAAACTCAAACTGTAAGTCACCGATTAAATTTGCATCGAGAAGGTCTGAGAACAACATGCATAATCTCATAACAGATCAAAAAATTCTTCACATCGTTAAGCACAAACCCGATGTGCGATCCTTTCCTTTCTTTCTTTCCCGCAAAGGACATATACTCTCACTTAAAGTTCTGGGTGTTGTACAGTTGAGAGATGTCCCCTATCATGTACTTGGAACAACCACAATCAACAAACTGAAGTCTAATGATATGCCTCCATAGCTGCTCCAAGATAGAGTGGGATCAGTTGGTCTTTGGAACCCCGTCCTTTTTGAAACTGGGTTGACCGTTACCATCTATGCAAGGTACTCTCTCCCATGACTTGTCCTACTTATCATAAATAGAAGATGAAGAAGTATTAGACTCATTAGAAGATTTGGGAGACTGAACATTTTGTACCCATCTGTAGTTGGGTTTAATCCATTTCTTGTTCGATTTGATGGGTGCCTTGTCAATTGCTTTGGAACTTGATGCTGGTCGTCGAGATGAATTTTACATAACCGGTCTTCGTTTCACTGGAGCATCTTTTGAATTTTGATTCTTGGTTGGCATCCCCTTCTTGCCCTTGGGAGTTTGATTCATAGCTTTCTTGGCATTCCAGTTGCCATAGTTTGAACGTGTCCTCGAAGGGTTTCTTTTGGAGAATCTTCTTCTTGACGCGCTCTACCATCCTTATGAACAGTAGGGAACATATGCATGATTTGGAAAATTTTTGGCAATGTGTCCAGATGTTCCACAGTGAAAGCATGTTTGTTTCTTCATGTAGGAGTTGTTGCTTCTTGCCACTGGTGGTGTGATGTTGCCTTGTTTCTGATTGTTCCTACATGCACACTTGCAGTAGGCACTCTGTTTAGCTGTTGTTGGTGGCCTGTATTTACCAATAGTAGATTGATTAGAAGTAACTGAGTTAGAAGCCATATATTCAGTGTTCAAGGAGACATTGGTTTGTTCAATAGTGTTCTCCTTGTTCTCATCTTCTGCTACATTACCTAGACAAGAACAAGAATGATTAAAAACGTTCACCTTAATATTCTCAGTTGGCCCAGATTGTTTAGAATTAACTGAAGCTTGTTCAGGGAGTGGACCTTACTACGCAAGAATTTCATCATCATTAGTTTTAAGCGGTGGGTTATAATTCTCATTGAAGGGAGGTGGTACAATGTGAGACCCTAAACCCTTGGTTTGATTATCTTTGAATGTTAATTGTTTTTCTATCATGGATGCAACTACCTTACTTTACATGTCAAAGTTTTTAAATTTGAATTCAACATCTTCATATTTATCTTTCAATGCATCAACTTCGGCTGTCAAGTTAGCAAGTTGTTCCTCCACAAATTTATAATTCACACATTAATTGCTATATTCTTCTTGAAGCTTTTGGAAGTCCTTGAGTTTGATGTTTAGTTGTTCTTTTAAGGGTTTTTGACCTTTCCTAAGTGTATAGCCTTCGTATTTAAGGTCCTCATTTACTCTTTTTAATATATTGATTTGTTCACGAAGAAACTTAATCGTAGTTTCACAAGATTGAGACCATGAAAGTTCGATGACCATGATGTTTGTGGAATTCATTGTTTACCAAAAATGTGCTTTGACTATAAACCTCAAAAGTCAACCTTAAATGTCATGTTTAAAAAGTTGAACTTAAAAGTCAAACTTGAAAAGTCAAATTGAAAAGCTACAAGTGAAAATTTCAAGTTTAAACGAGAAAGTCAAAGTTGAAAGTCAAGGGTCAAACGTGGAATTTAAAGTCAAAGTTTTAAGGTCAAAAGTCAATTAATGAAGTCAAAAATTAAAAGTCAAAGGTTTGGGCTGCAAAAAAAAAAATTTGAAAAATTGATTTTTTTGCGCTCAAATTGTCAAAAATCCAAAAATAGGATCGAAACAACGAAGTTACTTGAACTAAAACGGAAAGATGTATAACATGTGGCATGCTAGATGGATTGGTAAAGTGGCGGGTTGTGTATGGTAGAGACCCGAGTTCGATCCTCCTTAACCCCAAATTTTTTGAATATATGTTTCTTAACAAGAACCTGCGAGGACCGCAAGCGAGCACTAGCCGGACATGTGTTGGTGACCAAAAATGGACCGAACCGAAAATGTTGTTGGGCCGAAATCGTCCAAACCGAGAATTCGTTTCTGGCCGAAAATGATCCGGATGCCCTAGCTTCTGACCGCAAACCGCCACCACCCCTAACAGATTACGACCAAAAACATAGTTTTTTTTTTCCCTTTTTAGCTCCAAAACTCGATCAAAAACTCATTTGTATTAAAAGCATGAAGAACAAACCCCCAATATTTTTTCAATAACTAGCAAAAAAACGTAAAATCCATCAAGACAAAAAATTTAAAAACGCTCCAGATGTTACCAAAGAGATTGATACAATCCATGCTCTGATACCAACTATAAATCCCCAATATTTTTTTTCAAAAACAATCCAATTTTAACAAAAAATGAAACATTTTGAAGAAAAAAATTTCTAAAATAAAACTAAAAATCAAATAGCACTAAATTCTTTTCAGAATTATGAGCTTTTAGGATCAGAAGTTCTTACACAGTCTTAACATGATTTTCGACGCCTTCACCTTCATGAGAAGATGTGGTCAATGTATCAATCTGATCCGCTTGATGGTGCAGAATCCAATTAAGCGGATGATGCAAGATCAAATGGAGAAGAAGAAGAAGAACTTGATAAATCTATGATGTATTGATGAACATGAATGATAATCCTTACACAAGATTCAGACACACTAGTTCTCTCTCTAACTTTCTCTATCTAGCACATGATATGAATGCATGCTCTCTTGGCCTCACACTTCTCCCTTAAATATATATATATTATATATATATATATATATATATATATATATATATATATATATATATATATATATATATATATATATATATATATATATATGGACTGCAAAACCAACGTCCAAACTGGAAACCCAATACTATACCAAAAACACATGAGTTTTCGTTCAAAGCTACAATTAAACGCATGATTGTTTTTGGTCCTAGACCAAAAATTACAAATTCTTACAAAATAAAAGTATAAACCATATTTTTGACCCAACAATAAGCATCTCCTTTTATTGATTTGGGGTTTTTAAATTTTCTTTATCTTTGATGTAAAAGACTTTTTGGGAGAAGAAAGCGACTGCTTTGGAACAGATTTCATAAGTGGTTGCCTTTCAGGAGAATGACAAGGCCTATGTTCCACTTTCTTAAATTTCTTGAGAACACCAGATTTCGAAAGCACTACTTCCTTCGCAGGTTCTTGAGAATAACAAGGCCTATGTTCCACTTACTCTGAGTAGGAACAGGATTAGGCTTCCATGGACTCACCTTTATAACTTTCTTTGAATTCTTACGTTGTTTTGAAGTGTCGCTTATTCCCTTTGGCAGTAGCACATCGATTTTGATAGAAGAATTGATGGTCTAAATATAAGCCACTAGAACTGCATATGGTGGATCAACTTTACGAATCATAGCATCAAGGATCCTTGATACATTGGGAAACACCTCTGAATCATCTTCCATTTATTTAGGATGTTGATATAAGACAAAATTTTCTTTTGGAACCATTATTCCCTCTTTTTCATACACATATTTTAAGATCAAGCTCCAATATCTGGCACAAGAGACACCATTTGCAACACTAGCATGGCCAATACTGTTATCAAACTTCTGCAATTGTTGAGTTGCATAATCCACTTGAAGACCGTGGTACAGACCAACGACCATTCCATATGCCACTAGCTTTGCATTATCCAAACCAACACTTCGACCTGTTATGTATCGAAGAAAAATACTAAAGTGAAAATTCCAGATGCATGGTAAGATGACCCATAAACTACCTTGTCAAGAATGTAACATTGATAATGAAAATTTTCTTTAACAAAACCTGGTGGTTGCTGGGCATACACTATTTCTTCCAGTACACCATTTAGAAATACACACTTGACATCCATTTGATAGACATTGCAGTCCTTGTGTGTTGCATAGGCAAAAAAGATTGGAAAAACCTCGAGTCTTGCGACAAGTGCGAATGTTTCTTCATAATCAACGCCTTCTTGTTGCGAATACCCTTTAACAACTAGCCGACATTTGTTTCTAACCACATTTCCTTCTTTATATGTGTTATTTTTGAAGATCAATTTTAAACCAATGATTGAGACTTCATTTGGTTTTGGAAAATGATGCCAAACTTTGTTTCGCTCGAACTCAGCTAATTCGGATGGCATTGCAACAATCCAATCAGGACCACCTAGTGCAACCTCAACTGTTTTTGGTTCTATTTTGGAAGTAAAAACAATGAACATACAAAATTCTTGATAAACATGAAGTACCTCATTTTTAGTATGAAGATGAGCCCTCGTTGGAACACCAACATGAGGATTATCAAGAACTTGTTCTTTTGGATGATCTCTTGTCTAGTTGTACAATGGTAAGTAGGTTGGATCAAGTGTATCTTCGAACATATCATCTAGTTCTGAACCTCCACCTACATTAGACAAATTATCAGACATATCATGAAAAACTTCAGTTTGTATGTTCCAATCATTTTTCGTAATTCCACTTTGCTCCCCCTCGATAATAGCATTGGATTGATGATGCTCCCCCTTGACAGTTCTATTTGAAATATGACGCTCCACCTGGACACCGTTACTTGATTTTCCGTGATCCTCCTCAACATTAGTAGTCAAATTTAGGTGATCCCCCTCCACTTGATTACTTTGTAACAAAGAATCCCTATTGACATTGCAAGGAGTATTCGAGGTTGAAGCCAAATCATCATTTCCTGAGTCATAGTTGAATCATCAGAATGCTTTGAAGCTTGAGGAATCTGATTATTCATTACAATAACTTCTGCATTGATTTATGTGTAAGGAATACCAAAGATTAAGTCATAATCAAAATTGAAAGCATTTGAAATAGATGACTCATCATAAGATTCTTTAATAACGGGCTTCAAATCGAAAGTCTTTCCAACACTTGTCACAAAATAATCATCAAAAGTTATATTGAGTGTTTCATTAAGCCTCCTTGTTTGCTTGTTCAACACCCTATAAGCAAAAAATTTATGTGATTATCCCAAGAATACCCCCTCATCAGATTTTGACTGAAATTTTGAAAGGTTATCCTTATGATTCAAAGTAAAGCATCCGCAACATTTATTTGGTTTTCGATTGTTAATTATTTCATAAGGGGTGATGTTAAAAAATGATGATTGAAAGATATGTTTTGTGTAAAACATGTTGTCGAAACCGCCTCTACCCAGAGATATTAAGGTAGATTCGTATATGTGAGCATTGTTGTTGATGCTTCGCATAAAGATCTGAGCCTTCTTTCAACAACAACGTTTTTTTGAGGTGTGTAAGCAGCAAAAAAAATTATGAGCTATGCCAAGATCAGTAAGAAATTTTTTCAACAACTTGATTCTTGAATTCTATTCCATTGTCACTTTTCATCTTCCTCACTTTGTTGTGGAAACTTCGTTCGATATGCAAGATGAAGTCGATCATTACTTGAGCAGTTTCATACATCTATTGAAAAAAATATACACAAGTGAAACTATAAGCACAATGCTTAGTAAGAATAGTAAGGCTCGAAAAGTTAGTCTAACCCTTGCATCTATCCTTATTTATAGGAATGAAAGAAGTTTACAAAAAATACACAAGGGCTAAACAATAATGCTTCAACATAACACAGTGTCTTGACTTCAACACCAAGAAATAACTAAGGACACTTCGACACCTCACAACTAATTTCGACCTCTACACCTTTCCTTTTCGAATTGTAAGTACCATAAACCACAACCGTAAAACTATAAGCACATTGCTTAGTGAGTTCCCCAAAATACCTCATAACATACATATCCTTGGTTCTTACCCTCACATTAGGCCCAACCCATAATAATGCAACTATCCCTTCCTAATCAATGGGCTCAACCCAAATACAATGGGCCTAACCCAACATACAATGCAAGATTCACAAAGATAGCTAGCATATAACATATCGTAGTGGGATACCATTAGTGCCTTCAACCCACGAGTACAGTGAGGAGACTCACCTCAATCTAGATATAATAGAATGATACATGCCACTGCTACCAAGCTGCTCACACTGAACACATCTAAATTCTCATTAATCAATAATTAATACAGTTTTCCATAATCCAAGGTCTCAATTATATTCTACCATACCATTGTGTAAAAGTCTAATTTACCCTTCCTATACTTGGCCCAAAAAATCAAGGGCCAAAGCCAAAATGACTCACTGCCAAAAATGGACGAAGATCAATTCAGGTGCATACGCCCCACGTACCAACCTGGTATGACTAGCGTACAACACTAAGGCCTTAATACAACATATATAACTTCCGGATCTGATTCATATGAGACGTCCTAAGTCATAAAGTTCCTAACTTGATGACATTGCATGTCTCAATTTTTAACTTCATCAAAAGACCACCGACTCATGCATGGTAGGATTATACTCATCAAGATATAATTTTTATAGCTTAATGACCTTAAAAATGACTAAAAAAAATCCCAAAGGTTCTGGAGTAATTTTTATTCACAAGATCTAAACCATGGGACCAAAACATGCTCATATCATGATCTAAGGCTAGATCTACATCAAATAACCATCAAGTTTGAAACTTTATACCTCCAGAAGATAAATCAAGGTGAACAAGGCCTAGATTTACAAGCTCCAAGAAAACCAACACTTCTCAAATGAGTTCTTCTTCCAAATGCAACAAAAACCCTCAAAAATCACTCAACGACTCAATAATCTATCAAATGAGGCTAGGGTTTCGAGGAAGCAGCTTAAGAGGTTGGAGGATGATCATTAGGAGGGTTGGAAATGAATTTAGGTATTTAAATGGGGAACAAGGCAAAAAATTAGGGCTTGAGTCTAGGTTTTGTACGCCCAACATACTACGTTGTCCTTTGCGATCAATCCTACTCGGTACGCCTAGTGTACATGACTTAACCCAAAATTACCATAACTTATAACAGTTATAACTGCTGCATCCCTAATTTATTTTCGGTATTCTTTATATGCTCAAAAAGGTAATGAGAAACCCTACAATCTCATATAATCTCATTTAACTTAAAATAATCCAAATTCAAATCCAAAATTCAATAAAAGCCCTGAAGCATCACTTTAACCATTATACCCTTCAAGTATAGGGCCCTAACATGAGCCATAAATGTCCATAAATCCATGAGCAGGAAGCTTCTTGAAACCTGATGTTACAACTGTCCCCCATTATAACTAGATTTGTCCTCAAAATTGCCTCTTTCTACGAACTATACGCCTATATGGATCGGCAAAAATCTAACCAAACCTCTATTTTGCTAAAGCACGACTCATGCACATGATGATCTTTTAATGCTACAATCAAAACCCAAACAATGTAGGACCCACATGTCTTTCTAGAGAATGAATCATCGCTCAACTATTTTCAAATAATTTAAAATAACTATCATTTCCTACCTGGACCCAAAAATCCAAAATCTTGTCTGACCTCCACACAGGCAAGACCATTTCGAACATATCCATCAAGCCCTCACTTTGCTAATACCCCTGGAAGACATATTTCTTGATCCTACATTGCTACCGAAAATTCCTTTCATATATGTAAAGGAACTCACAACGCGACTCTTATCATCTTGTGCCAACCGGAAACATAACACACATCACAAAAACCAAGGACGCAAATTTTTATTCTATTCTAAATCTATTGATTCAAAAATCTAAAATCTTGTCTGACCTCCACACAAAAAAGACCATTTCGAACATATCCATCAAGCCATCACTTTGCTAATACCCCTGGAAGACATATTTCTTGACCCCACATTGCTACCGAAAATTCCTTTCATATATGTAAAGGGACTCACAACGCGACTCTTATCATCTTGTGCCAACCAGAAACATCACACACATCCCAAAAACCATAGACGCAAATTTGCATTCTATGCTAAATCTATTGATTCCATGGATCCTAAATCTATTGATTCCATGGTGACCTTCTACTAATTGAGATATAAGATCCTCAATGGACCACTTAGACTGATTGTCTCCTAGCTAGTCCCACCATAAAGCACCGACTAAGAGTCTAACTAATAAGGGATACCCTAGACAAACCATCACACAGATAAAAAGCTTGACCATAGAGTCATCCCATTCTAACATGATCTAATGCGTTACTCCAATCCATTTCCACCGGGTCTCGCGTATTCTCTCACAACCAAATGGGCCTTGCCCACGGGTCTCACCCAATCTACATAATTGAATGGGGCCTCACACATGGGTCTCACCCAATCGAGTGCTATAAAAGCCCCACATCACCTCATCTCCAACAATCCTCATAATGAACAAGGAGTGGTCCTCCATCGATACTATCTGCCTTGATCCAAGAATGCATTGCTCCTACCTCATCCTAACTGTTGGGTTATGAGAATTCTAACACTCCTAAGTGTACATGCAACCCTAAATACCTTGGATCTATGTTTTCTCTATTATACATGCAAATATGAATATCCAAGGTATTATCCTAAACTAGCATACAAAACTATCAATATAAGAAGATAGAATACATACCTCTTTGATGGTGCTTGTCTTCATGAAGCTTGAGTGCCTAGTGCCCCAAGTGTGACACCTCAAATGGTTCACAATCATCAAAACACTTAGAATAACTTAGAGAGAATTCTACACTTCATGAAATCGGCTAGCCCTCTCTAGAATAATACTAGTCTCTCTAGTGACCGATTTTCCTCAAGAATAAGATGCTTATATAGTTATACAATTAGGGTAAACCCTAATTGTCATGACTTTCCATTTCCTTGGATCCATGGGTTCAAATACACCATGGAGCATCCATGGAGCATCATATGGGTTTTGGCCCAACTAGATAATCCATGGAGCATTAGCCCACTATACAAGTATGGATGATTTACACAATCAACCCACATATTTAATTAGTCTTCTTTTGAACACTCAATTAATGCTAGATTAATTCTTGATCAATACTAATTAAATAATCTCATTATTCTTATTATTAATATACTAGAACTTATAATATATTAATAACCATAAGTGTCTTATTTCTCTCATTTAGTCTATCCAAGTGCATGATGGTATGCAACCCAAATGGACCATGCCGGGTCGGGTCAAGTCTTACCAATTATAGTTATGGACTTAGACATTAATCCAACAGTCTCCCACTTGGATAAGTCTAAAACTATTATTGCATATGAATTCAGGAACCAACTAGCACTCGTAGCTCTCAAAAGCTTCTGTCGAACTCTGACCTTGTAGATGAACTCTGATCTTGTCAATGACTTGTCCATTAGATAAGGGATCATATATTCTTCCATTCTAGATATCATATGGACTGAGACATGGATTATAATCATTCTCTCTGTCCATTAGTTGTTTCCCGATTTCCGATTTATGACGACTGACTAATTGAACAAATCAAATTAGTCCTGGCCTGGCCGAGCACTTCCATTTGTCATCATCAAATCATCGAGGGGCCCACAGATATTGCTTTTATCCCGAAGGTAAAAGGAATGGATAAACTTCAACTCATATGGCTTGTTCTACTACTTGTTGAATCATACACAAAGGCACGTTTTATAGCACCGAGTTACCAAATACAGTTTCGTGCAATCAATGTACAACCAATTCATAGTAACAACTCATATCTCTAGGTTTGAAGAATATAAGATATTATCGTCTCATGATCACTCGTGATAAAATCCATGAAGTGATTCCAGTGAGCGCGGGTTGAATCCAATACTCAGAACTTATGAGCACTCATGAGTGTTGTAGCCATTTGTCTAACACCTTAGACCTCTACAAGCCAACCCATGACAGTCTTAATTCATATCTACTTCCAACATATGACCGACTGTGGATGGTTTGAATAACTTAGTCATTCCGGAAGAATAACCTAGTTTATTCGGGAAGTCAAAACATGCAAAGTGCAACATAATAATAATTGAATCTAATATGGTCTCAGAACATATAAATATAAATAAAACACCTTTTATTTATCACCATATGATTACACATTATTCATTGTATACTGTTTCAGCTATCAACATTATTCTTGAATTTAAAACAATAGTTGTCCCATGCTCCAAGCATGTACACTATGTTTTTCTAAACACTAGTCATGTCATACACCAAGTATGCATACTATGTTTGTCTATGATCTTTACTTTGTGAACTAGATCAATTGAACATAACTTCAATGATTCTCTTTTCACACTCCTAAATCCTTACTGCAAATGCAAGAATTCCAAATTCATGTCATTTACTGAAATCTATTAGATTCTAAACTTATATGCATTGGTCCTCTTGTAATGATTATGCACAAAGTCAGAAAGACTTGGCAACAATCATTACAGAGTATTCCAAAGGAGATCAGCTCCTTAGAAACATCCTTCTTGCATTAAGTTTTCTTAATCTTACACATATTGAAATTTCTGACTTTGAAACATCTCCAGATTCATTTTGACTATCACTTCTGAATAAGAGTTGCCTCCTTGCAGATTATGTCAATATGGTCCTTCCAGAATTATCACTATACTTCTAACTGTCCTTGAGCAACCAATCTTTGGTAAACCTTAGATTGTCCTTGACAATTGTTTAATCCTTTTAGTCATATCCAGTTCTAAACCTTTTTCCCTTCTTAATACCCCAGGCATTTGGAAAAATTTTAGAAATGATGAATATAGCACATGTAATCGATCCTATATCCGAAGCATATGGGACACGATTCATGATGTCTCACATAAAGACTAAACCAGTCTTTTGCTATAACATTTCCATTTCTATTTGCCAAGTTCTCATAATTCAGATTATGAAAAGGGATGCCGTAATCATAATCGAATTTTAGAACGCAAATAATGGACCCATATACAGAATTTCCTTATGTTGAGCCATTCCAACATGAAATTCATATATATCCTTGACTAAATGATTAAAACCTCACGATCTAAGCTTATAGATTTGAGATGAAGTATAATTTCCTCTCCCTTAATTATAGCAAAACAACTTTTTCCCAATTAAAACCTTTTGTTTTCTATAATTAACATTGCTAACTTGCAATCTTTATCATAATTATCATGCTCCCACTAACATGATGATTATTAGCATAACACTTATGCTCCCACTAGCTTTGACATGTACTCAGAAATCAGCTAGACTTCTAGAAATCAATACTTTATTGACTTTCTTACCAAAGTTCAGATTTCTGATATTGGATTGTTTTGATAGAACTTTATCAAAATCATACACCTTCCCTTAGATAGCACACTTGTGTGTCTAAAAAATTATGAAGAGGGATGCCGTAATCATAATGGTTAGACCTTTTTCCCACTTCTCACAAGTCCAGGTTAGTGTGCCGGTAAACCACACACGCTCCACTAACGACTTTGAGAATGCAAATATCACAATTGCTATCTATCTAAAATCTACTTAGTGAAAGTGTTTCCTCACCATCATTTTCATGAATCGGAGAGAAACCTTATGACACTTAGATTTAATGGTGTATGTGTTCTTATCCATGTGAATTGTCAAAACCATAGTCACAAGACAAGAATTATGACAAATCCAAACTCATATGGACTGCACTCAATCTTAACTTCTTGCCACCTGGCGGCTTAAGGTCCTGCCATTGCTTCCAAGTTGTTGTGCAACAAAATGAGAATTCTAAGAACTCATATGCAAAGCCAACTTTAACTGAAAGGGCACAGAATATGTCAAGACGATAGGTGATAAACCTCAAGTCGTGTGCTAGTGAAGAACTTCAGGTTTTATTCTTGATTAATTCTTGAGACTTTCAAGACCTTTAAGACTCCCACTGTCCTCTTGACCTATAAGACTCCCTTGTCAAACATCCAAGAGATAGTGTGGATTCTAATCAAGACAAACACTTCACAAAATTGGCCTTAGTTGGTCTTTGTTTTATCCAAAACATCATAACTTACCTATTTCAAATGTACAAGAGTAGAAAACTTTTACTCTTACATTTGATAAGTGTTTTTAAACTTTCTTAAAGACATATCACTCAAATTACAATCTTGGAGTATGACTCTAAGACTTGTATTGGAACGAAGTATGACTCATCTTCTTGATTTAACCATTTCAACAATTCAAGATCCTTTCTTCTTAGTCATAAGAATGCACTAAGACTTCCTTAGAGAACTAATTTTGATATGGTTTCTTAATCATTAAGATGATCACAAAGCTGATACTAAAGTACTCTCCCATCTTTTCATATTTGAGAAACTTTTATCCTTCTGCCTAATTTGATTCTTCTTATTCGCTCTTCTATACGTTGGAACCTCTTTCCAATGTCTCAGAGTTATACTTAAGCTTGTAAGTATAATCATATTTACTGAGCTTTAGTAAACTATGACGAATAGCCTTACATCTTTTGTGGTGGACTTAATCAGTGCACATGACTATGTACTCGATCCCTTAGTCCATTACTTGACTCACACATCCATGTGAACAAGTAATTAGTCTTAATTTTTCCAATACTTGAAAGTTCTCATTCATCATGCTATACAACTTGCATGATTCCAAGTTTCGGTCCAATTGAGACTTGGTGATGAGAATCTTTCCTTATTTGGTAAATTTAGACATTACCACAAATGAAGGAATCAATTTCATATTTCCACTCTTGCTATTAATGGAATCATATAAGAAATAATTTTTTTCCCTCAAATGCCATTGTAAGGATATTTTTAAAATAAATAAAATCAAAATTTTCTTTTATTTTAAAACTATGCGGAAAAACTTATCCTTACAATCCATATGAAAACTTGTTGTTATCTATTCCTTAGCAATATCTCATAACTCCTAAGAAGTAGCTCAAGAATCCGATTTTCAAACTACGCGATAGAAATCCATCTATGCGATCAGATTCAACATATTCTTTCTTTAAGTTCCTTACTTTTCTTTGATTCTTAAAACATTACCATGTGACCCAGTCACATCATGTATCAGGAATCTCAGAATAGAAACTTAACAGAGTTAGATTAGTGGACTTTACCTGAAGTAGAGTCAATCTTATTGACTTTAACATCCTTAGGTAAATTTGGCAGCTTCGCAACTAATGACCCTTACTTTGGCAATATAAACATATGGACCCTTTGATAATGGTACATAGGACTATTACAGACTTAGCCTTTTTTCTCTTTACCATTTGGTCAACCTAGTTGACTATGGTCAATCCCTTTCCTTGGGAAGAGAATGTTTTTTCTGTATTTCCAGTGTCACCATTGTCAATGTCCATAAAGTTTCAGGAAGTTGATCTTAGCAAATAGATAAGATCATTAGGGGTCTTGTCATAGTCTGTTTCATAGGTGTTCCAAAAGAACTCACTATGTAACTTAGAAAGTGATTGAACCACCAACTTTCTCAAGACTTTGACACGCAACCCTCCTGGCTTGTTAATATGTGACTACATCTCCAAGATGTGATCACACCAAGACCTTTACTAGCCAATAGGGCTCGAGTGACTTTAAACTTTTAAAGAACTTGTGGGGTAGGGAGAATAATTGGAGGAGGTGACAGAAGTATGATTTCCATTGGAACATCATCTTCATTTTGGAAAGCTAGTTTCAAGAGATTTGGGAAGATCATAAATGTCTAAACCAGACATGTTTTGGGAGATATTCAAGATAGTTGATCTTAAAGTCCTTAATATGACACCCAATATGAAATATTAAGGCTAGGACCCAACAGACTATTTTATAACTTAGAAGAGGTATGCCGTAATCCAAGCTATAAAACAATTTGAAGGTAGGTGAATGACGATTCACCAATTTCCACCAAGATAAACGAAATGCATTATTAGGTTTTAATTGGTTTTGAAACTCCTAGATCTTTTGAGATTCATTGAACTATTCAATGGCATGTTTCAATCTCGAGTGTGCCCTTCAGGTTTTGTGACTGGGATGCCGAGGATCACAAAACAAGGTGTGAAGTAACCATGCAAATTACTTGGTACCCTTAATAAATTACCCCTCAATCGATGTGCCGGTTAACCACACACGCTCCACTAACCGACTTAAACAAAGTGCAAAGTGTAATTTCATGGATTAGCACCTTATTCACATTTTCCTAAGTAACTAAGATTGGGTATTATTAAGAGTTTAGTTACTTAGTATTTATCATTAATACTTTTAATGAAGGGAGAATTATAGTCCTGTCAAACCCGTTCGGCTAACGACCCTCCACCAGTCAAGCAAGCGGTGGGTGAGAGTAGACACCCATTAAGTTGCCATTTTATAGGCAACAACCTTATACCCACCTTATAGACCGGCTTCGTGAATGAGGCGTACTAGCGGTAAGACTGACTTTACTCTTATACATACATGCATATATATATATATATATATATATATATATATATATATATATATATATATATATATTATTAACTTATAATATTATAATGTATAAGGGTTGAATTTTAACTTTTAAAATTCTAAGGGCTAACTTGGAATTAAAGTATTCATAAGTGAAAACTTTACAAATTCCAAAACTTGAGGGCAAGTTTTGAAACTATTCAAAACTAATTAATTCCATAACTTATGTGTTTAAAGTAGTTTTAATCCAAAAACTCTTCAAGTTCCATAACTTGTGGAAGACTTTAAACTAATAAAAGAATTCACTTTTCTTTATTTTTATAACTTATGGAATTAATTAAGGTTACATTATTTATTTTTTTATTTATTTATTTAATGAAGAGACTCTTGGTCCTCCATAACTTGAGGACAAATTATGGAGTCATAACACCGATTAATTAAAACTAGACTCTTCATTTTTTGTAACCTTTGCCAATTTTATGAGTTTTATGAGTCTTTAATGTGACTCTTCATGTAACTTGAGGACAAGTTACATAAACACATTTTATACTCAACTCTTAGATTAAAATGGATTGAAAACAACTATTTCAATTAACTTTTCTATTAATCTAAGCAACTCATAAGAACAAGATAATTCAAATCAAACTTTTTCATGTAATTAGTCTAAACCTTACCACATCAAAAACAAGATAATTCAAATCAAAATTTTTCATGTAATTAGTCTAAGCAACTCATAAGAACAAGATAATTCAAAACATAAATCTATTGACAATTATCTTTGAAAATCGATTAGCATGAACATTACCACATCAAAAACAAGTTTGTAAGTTCAAAACAACTTAGGGTAATGTTCCTAGTCCATTTCTAGCCAAAAACCTCGAAAATATGTTGTCTGGGGTCCAACTCGTCGAGTGCATGAACAAAACTCGACGAGTTGGATGCATTTTGCCTTGGACTCGTAGAGTCCCTTCATGGACTCGGCGAGTCTGCTGGGCTGACAGCACCAATTTTTATTCTTCAGCTTCTATTGCAGGTATAACAAGAAAACAAGCCTAGGCTCTGATACCACTGTTGGGTTATGAGCATTCTAACACTCCTAAGTGTACATGCAACCCTAAATACCTTGGATCTATGTTTTCTCTATTATACATGCAAATATGAATATCCAAGGTATTATCCTAAACTAGCATACAAAACTATCAATATAACAAGATAGAATACATACCTCTTTGATGGTGCTTGTCTTCATGAAGCTTGAATAACTTAGAGAGAATTCTACACTTCATGAAATCAGCTAGCCCTCTCTAGAATAATACTAGTCTCTCTAGTGACCGATTTTCCTCAAGAATAAGATGCTTATATAGTTATACAATTAGGGTAAACCCTAATTGTCATGACTTCCCATTTCCTTCGATCCATGGGTTCAAATACACCATGGAGCATCCATGGAGCATCATATGGGTTTTGGCCCAACTAGATAATCCATGGAGCATTAGCCCACTATACAAGTATGGATGATTTACACAATCAACCCACATATTTAATTAGTCTTCTTTTGATCACTCAATTAATGCTAGATTAATTCTTGATCAATACTAATTAAATAATCTCATTATTCTTATTATTAATATACTACAACTTATAATATATTAATAACCATAAGTGTCTTATTTCTCTCATTTAGTCTATCCAAGTGCATGATGGTATGCAACCCAAATGGACCATGCCGGGTCGGGTCAAGTCTTACCAATTATAGTTATGGACTTAGACATTAATCCAACACTAACGACCACTCTTGCAGCCTACCTCATTCCGATAAATAGTACAACTCAATCGTGCTGGGTTTTTACCCTAAATGGAGGAGACGTAACATGGGAAATTTCCAAGAAGGAGACATTACCTGATTCAACGTGTGAATCAGAGTACATAGCAGCAAGTGAAGCGTCAAATGAGGCAATATGGCTATAGAACTTCATCGGAGACCTTGGAGTTGTACCAGCCGTAAAGGAGCCTATGGAGATTTTCTGTGACAGCGAGAGTATGGTCGTCTTAACCAAGGAACTCAGAGGAAGAATCGGACGCAGAGTCCAAGGTCATCAATCCTCCCTATATCAAATAAGTTCCCGCACATCATCGAATTTACCAGGGACCCACTCCACGTTGGGCGGAGGACCTGGAAAGGTGGAGAAGACAATAGCGCCAATGTTCCCCATATGACATGGAACGGGGCTTCTATAATCTCAGTCACAGAGTTCCAAAAGACACGACCCTCCCTGTTATGGTTCAACAGATTATGCACCTCGGGGATTAGACCAGGGCAATGACAAGTCTCATCGTGGAAGTAGGAGCTACCACGAAAGTCACCGTAGTCTGTGTTCGTCGATTAGAAGAGGATCAAGATTGGACCCAGGATCATACTGAGACCCTTCAGGAGGAAGTTACCACAAGCCGATTCGAGATCTGGAAATTGTACGAACGTTAGGCCGAAATGTATAGAAGTGTGATCAAGGTAGAACACAAAATGGCAGAAGCTAGAGCAGAGACTAGGAAGATGCAAACACATATGGCCACTTTACAAGGATTCACGGGCACCACACGCCACGAGTAGAGCCTATACTACCCGCAATTTTGTTATAGATTAGGTGTGCGAGTAAGTGTTTGTGCTACTCTTCCCTGTATGTAGACCTCCTTAAAGGTCAATTTCATAAACTATGTATTAATACTATATTATCAATGAAATCGGTATCCAATTTATTTGATTTATTGTTACTATATGGTTTGTGGCTGTTTACCCATTTTAGTAAAATTTCTATTGAGAATTTTATGCAAATTACAATGAGAACAAGACTTAATACACATACAACCAAGAAATTCCATTACAATAATGCCCAACTCATAACCCTTATCAAAGACTTATCATCGTTCATCTTTAAACATTGTGGCAGAAAGATGCCACCAAGAAAGTCAAATAGGTGCAAAAACAACACACCAACAACTCCACCACGACCACCTCCTCCATAGAAGGACACTTCCATTTTCCAAGTTGTAGTGACAGCCACTATACCAGCTGCCATGGCACAAATCAGCAGTAACGATACAAATGGAAATGGCAACAAAAGTGGAAACGAGCTACTAGTTTCAACCCAGGGGAAAACGAAGGGCACCCATGAATGTGATCTGATAAAGAATTCATGAACTGAAAACCCAGAATCTATCATGGAAATGGCAGTATTGTCACTTTGATAAGATGGTTTGAGAAAACCTATTCCATGTTTGAAATTTGTGCATGCCGGACGAATACAAAGTCAAATATGCAGTATGCATATTCACGGATTTAACCTTGACATGGTAGAACATCCATGTTAAAATAAAACCCAAGTTATGGTCAACACCATGAGTTGGGATGATCTAAAAGTACTGATGCTCGAGCAATCCTGCCCAAGGAGCGAGGTGCAGAAACTAGAACAAAAGTTGTGGGATCACACCATGAAGGGCTCCGATATTGCCACCTATACTGCCCAATTTAGCGAACTGACAACTCTGTGCCCTGGGATGGTCACCACAGAGGTCATGAATGTGGAGCATTACATTTGGGGACTATCTGCTCAAATCTAGGGAATGGTCATATCTGCCAACCTGAGCACCTTCGACATTTCTAAGCGTATGGTACAAACTCTTGTAAACCAGGGAGTTCGTTAAGGAATTATAACACCCAAACAACCAAGGAGGTGAGACAAGAAACAAAAGTTCAGGAATAAGAAGAAGGACCAACCCGCTCAAGAACCGGCCAAGAAACACCGCAAATAATAGGCGCCATGGCATTACCACCCTTACACCAACGAAGCAATATGTTGGTTGTCTTCTGAAATGCAATAGATGCAACAACCATCACCATGGAGCCTGTCAAGATCTGCATTGAAACATTTGCCACAAAAAAGGTTATACTAGCCGTTGATGTAAAACGCCAACACAATAAACCACCCAAGCCGTTAATACTGCGGTGAGTCGGACATGCTACAGATCCGGTGAAACATGGAACTTCAAAAGGGTTGTGCAAAGGTACATAACTGAAATGGCAGAGGCGTGGGAAAGATTTTATGGTGGATGAGGAAGCCGTAAGGGATCCCACCATGATTACTAGTACGTTTCACCTCAATAACTCAGACGCATGCATACTCTTCGATAGAGGTGCGGAGAAATGTTTCGTGAGCCACCAGTTTAAACACTTACTTAAACACGTACTGACTAGTGATACTCTCATCATCTATGGTGACAAACTCGACATGAATCTACAAATCATATCTTGCATTAAGGCTCAAAAGTACCTACGCGATGAATACCACACCTTCTTATCCCATGTTGTTGATAAGAAACCAGAGACAAAAGACATCAAGAAAATTCCTGAAGTTTGAAACATTTGTAATGTGTTCCCAAAAGACCTTCGGGGAATACCACCCGTATGCCAGGTCGAGTTCAAAATCGAATTGATCCTCGGAGCCACCCCTGTAGCTAAATCTCCATGTTGTTTAGCACCGACAGAGATGCAGGAATTGTCCAGCCAACTACACAAACTGTTGAGCAAATGATTTATTAGATCGAGCTTCTCAACCTGGGTAGAACCGGTCTTATTTGTGAAAAATAAGGATTGATCTTTCCACATGTGCATGGTCTATTAAGAGTTGAACAATCTCACTATATAGAACCGTTATCCCCTATCCCTTAGGGATCGAACTACTTCTCAAAGATCGACATAAGGTCAGGTTACCGTTAACTACATGACTACGAGTTTGTGGTGATGCCTTTTGGCCTGAAGAATGAACGTGCGATCTTCATGGACCTAATGAACCATGTGTACCGACCATAAATGGATAAATTCGTGATAGTATTTATTGATGACATACTGATCTATTCACGAAGTTAGGAAGAACATAGTGAACATCTGCGACAAGTCTTGGAAACGTGAAGAGCCGAAAAGCTGTATGCAAAATTTATAAAATGTGAATTTTCGATCTGAAGAGTGGATTTCTTAGGACATGTAGTCAGCAAAGAAGGGATACACGTGGACATTTCCAAAGTCAAGGTGATTGAAAATTCGGAAACACAAATAACCACGAAGAAGATATGCTAGTTTTTGGGCTTGGCTGGTTACAACCGAAGGTTTATACAAAACTTCCCCAAAATCACAAAGCTGCTCACCACCTTGACTCAGAAGGTGGTTACTTTCAGCTGGGAGGATAAACAAGAAACTGCTTTCCAAATGCTTAATCAAGCCCTCTTCAGTGCTCTAATCTAATCCCACCCAGAAGGGACCGAAGACTTTATGTTCTACTTTAATGCATCTGAGAAAGGTTTAGGATGCATGCTTATGTAAAGAGGGAAGGTCATTGACTATACCTCAAGACAACTCAAGACGCATGAGGCCAGTTGCACCACACACGAACTTGAAGTAGGAGTAGTGGTGTTTTCCCTGAAGATTTGGATACACTACCTTTATGACACAAAATGCACCATTTTCACTGATGATACGAGCCTGCATCGCATCTTCAATCAAAAGGAGCTCAAATAGAGACATAGATGTTGGGTAAAACTGCTAAGCGACAATGGATGTGAAATTCGTTATCATCCGGGTAAGGCCAACGTAGTAGCAGATGCGCTAAATCAAAAAGAACACTTGGTCCATCGAGTAAAATCATTAACCATGACCATCCATTCACACATGTCCACAAAAATCAAGGAGGTTGAGCTTGAAGCTTTAAAACCATAGAACATCGGAGGTGAAGCTTTTTGGGGAATGGATAAAAACCTTAAAGTCAAGGGTAACGTAGCTCTTTAGCTCATGGATCGAATCTGGACGATGAGATTCGGCGGGTATAGAGACGTTTTTATGAACAAGGCTTACAAAAAAAATACTCTATTCATCCAAGTTTAGACAAGATGTATATGGATCTAAAGAAAATTTACTGGTGGCCGAACATGAAGACAATGTGGGAATTTCCTGACTTGTGCTACGCTTAAGGTAGAATACCAAAAGCCCTCATGTTTACTTAAGCAACCAGAGATACCCGTATGAAAGTGGGACTGAATAACCATGGACTTCATAACTAGGTTTCCTCAGACGGAGGGTCGACTTGACACCATTTAGGTGATCGTTGACTGGTTGACCAAATCCGCACACTTCATGCCAGTAAAAGAGAACGACAAGATTGAGAAGCTAACCAGAATCTACATTAAAGAGGTCGTATGACTACATGGTGTGGCAATATCCATTATCTCTAACTATTATAATAGATTTACCTTACAATTTTGCCAATCACTAAAAAACGTCTTTGGGGACCAAACTAGAAATGAGCACGGCTTACCACCCTCAAACTGATGAGTAAAGCGAGAGAACCATTCAAACCCTAGAACAGATGTTGAGAGCTTGTGTGATAGACTTTAGTAAAGCATGGGATACCCATTTACCACTCATCTAATTCTCATATCATAACAGTTATCACAATATGTGACAACCATGAAATTTTGATCAACTGAGATGCATCTACATTGCAATCTTGTTGAAATAAACATTTAAACCCTATGTGAAGCGTGTTCTCGGTCACCCATGCCCTCGGACTGAAAACCCTATGCGAAGGGTGTTCTCGGTCACCCTTGGACCGAAGACACTCTAGTTCTCGGTGGCCTTATGGACCGAAAAGGTTGGCCTCAGTTTTAGGGATCTCGGTTCTGGGTGAGGGGCTCGAGCATTTGACTTTGTAATATCACACTCCCACTTTGCAATCATTTACCTTCCAAACATCCATACAATACATACTAATATCCACTATGCATCAACAGATCTTCTCTTTCCTCCCTCCATATAAACCTCAGCCGAGAGTGGCTTTTTCCTACTCTTTCCATTTTCTTTCTACTTCAACTCTAATTCGTCTCTAAAACAAGATCGAAATCCCTTAAGAATCACCAAATCAAGGCCAGTCCTATGGTTTTTAGTAAGTGTTTTCATGAATATCAAGTGTTGCTATGTAGTTTTAAGCTAATTTCATCATCTTTACACACAATAATATGTGTAAAACTTTTCGGAGAAGCACATCTCCAAAGAAGCTTAGCAACTCCATACAAGAACTTAGGCTCGAAATCTTCCTCGTATCACTCCCAGCTATACGCAAAAACCAACTTAAGGTGAGCTTCATACCCCATACTCTTAAAATTTTCATGCATTTAGGGGGAAGGGTAATAAAAGTAAAAAATAGTTTATCTTATGGATATCTGCCTGTTTCATTCTTATTATTTGAATATGAAATAATATTTGTATAAGATGTAGATGTCACCATTTTTTTAAACAAAAATCGAGACATATGAAGTTTGATATGAAAAGTTAACAAAAACATAACTCAATATGTGATACAAATATCAACAGAAAGATATGAGTTGTAAAACTACAAGGTTTTTGGTAATTTGTACTAAAAATAGCTTTTCTAGCAAAAATGGTTATATTTCAGCCATTTACTGTTTTGGTGGGTTACAACCCAAATATGTTATGTTTTGGTAACATATATTGACACTAGACAAGATTATAGCTTTACATTTGTATAAAAGATTATACAAATGGTCAAAACAATGCATACAAGATAAAATATAATTGTTATAGTTTGGGAGTCAAGACCACACTTTCATTTTGGAAAAACTATATAATTATCCAAAGGTATAATTAGTTCATTTTACAAGAAAAGGGAGTCATAGTTCATGTAAATCCATTGATAGTCTTGTGAGACATTCCCTTCATTGTAGCTACCTAATGTACACTTTAAGTCTTGCATTATAACCAGAGTCTCCTGGAGGGAGCACGAGATAGTTGTGTATAGATCTATACGTGATTGACAACCCTACACCTAAGATGTTCGCTACAATTAGACAAGCAAGTCTAGTGTGTCAAATTTCTACCGATTCAGACGCCCGATGACATTCGTTCAGGCATATCAGTCATATTAAGCATGGTTATAATAACTCACATAAGGATTAACAAAAAATCTGATTTACTGGTTAACTTTCACTTCATCATTTTTATAAAAATTAAAACTACATACTATCCTCCAGTATGACATTACATACTTTTCTGGTCTTACAATTTTAGCACTACAATTCATATTTAAAAAAATATTGGATTTTTTGGAAACATAAATTATCATTTTACAAGAAAAGATACAAAAGAAATACATGCATTTTAAGCGAAACAGTTAAAACCCTTTTCTTACAAAAATGTTTATGAACTCACTAACTTAATTGTTGACACTTTTCAAAATCACTTGTATTCTCAGGAAACCAGTAAATAGGTATCCAAATCTTTTGAGAATAGAAGTTGCAGAATCATGGATTTCCACATTTTAGGTGTTTGTTGTTTACTTTTGTGTTGGATAAGGTATCTAAGTCTTTAACTATATTTAGTATGTACTTTACCCAACCGGGCATGGTCTATTTAGGTTGCACTTCACCGAAACAATTTATATGGATAATCTTTTGAGAATAGTGTATTTATGATTTATTAATAGTTGTAAAATATTAATATGAATTCATATCATTCATTAGTATTGAGCAAGAATTAATATTGTGTTAATTTAGTGATCAAATGGAACTAATTAAATATGGACTCTAATATATATATATATATATATATATATATATATATATATATATATATATATATATATATATATAAAATATGGAATGGGCCAAGTTTATTTAGGATGGGCTAAATTTTCATGGATAGTCCATGGAGTTTTTAACCCATGGATCGTATGGAAATGGAAGGTCATGGGTATTAGGGTTTACATGAATGTAACCCTAATCCTACATACTATATAAAGACGTCTTTAGTACATGAAATGATGCTAGTTTGGTGATGGGTATTAGGGTTGTCGATTTCTACTAAGTGCATACCATTCTCTTAAGTTTCCAAGTTACTTTGGTGATTTGTGATTCCACTTGAGGCATCCACATTATTGGTGCTAGGCTCTTATAACTTCAAGTAATCAACCACAAAGAAAATATATGTTATTCTATCAACTTTTTATATTACAAGTACCCCATAACATGCTAGTTAGGTTGAGAATCATGGAAAATCAAATTTGCATGTATAATAAAGAAACACAGATCCAAGGTTTCTAGGGTTGCATGTACACCACAGGAGTGTTAGAATGCTCAAAACCCATTAGTGGTATCAGAGCTTAGGTGTCACACCCCGAAACCGATGGCAGAAACGTTCTGGGGTGGAGGACATCATGTAAAGTATCATAACCAATGTACATAGCAAGCATAGCAAAAAAAACCATTACATTACATAGGAATATTTATATTTTTTTGAAAGCAAAGTAATACATGTTTTATATGTACATCGGAATAACAAAAGTAAAGACGAGACTTCTAAACATTCTGTCTTCTCCAAAAGAATGTGGGATACCTGTCTAACAAGAACCTAAGTATACAAGTAGTTTTTAAAATATCAGCATAAAGCTGGTGACTTCATAAGCGGTTTGTTTCTGGTAAAAGAATAAGTTTTCCTTTGGTTTTATAAAAAGTGGTTATCCAATAAAATCCCATATTTTCTTATAAACAAGTTTAGTTATCCAATTGTTAAGCAGCCTGTTTATGAAAAGTTAAGTTATCCCAGGAAAAACCCTTATTTTCCTTAAAAGTTGGTGGCTGGTTATCGATCCGGAATGAAGTGTACAAGTATCTACCATACTTGTAGCGTTAAGTGAAGTATCCTAAAAGCCTGGTTATCCTTGAAAAGTACATTAATTTTAACACGTATATAAAACTAATAAGTAGGTAGTAAACTAATTACTTCCATAATCTAATTTGCGAGTTCCATAACCATACAACAAACAAGATAAGGCTCGTAACGGGGCCAATATCATTTTATGACTTTTGTCACCTATGGACCAGTCGGTCCCACTGTAGCTAGCAGCTATGTGCAGGGTAGTCAATCACATATAGATCTATACACTCAAGCCACATTCTCCCTCCAGGAGATTCTAGTTATAGGGGTAGTCCTAAACTCTCGTATCTAGGGGCAGTGTTGCAAAGGACGTGTCTCCAATCTTAAGATTAATGAATTTAAAAGTAATAATATGGAAAATCCTGTTTGATTGGTCCTTCACTCTCATATCTAGGGGGAGTGTTACCAACGACGTGTCTAAAGTTCTAAGATTAATGTTATTGGTCCTTCACTCTCGTATCTAGGGGAGTGTTACTAAGGATGTGTCTAAAATACTAAGATTAACAATTTTACAAGTAATGATATGGAAAATCATTTGCGAAATATAAAATATAACATTTTATAATGAGTTTCACAATTATTCTGAAAATTAACTCTACAAGTTAAACGGTTGATTAATACGGTTTTCAATGTTAAAAGCTTACTGAATATGAAACATTTCATACAAAATAATAACTTTAAGTACAATATTTACTTGTACTTTTGCTTGTATTCCCCCTTGAAAACATGAAAAACACGGAAAAAGGTGTAGGGGTATGAACTCACCAGTCGAAAAATGTGTTGGGTAGGATGCTAAGTGTTAGTTTAGGGCTTGAACACGCGTGGGGATCCTATGTAACATGAGGAGATACATAATTATATCTAATTAGACTTTCATCCACTAATTAAGTAAGATAATACACTCTGAGGCACGAAAACACTTTATCTCAAGTGTTAGAAATGATACGGGTTGCATCTAAGGGGGTGTAGGGCCTAGTTATGAAGTTTGCTCTTCAAGAGTGAACTCTTAGATGAGATTACGGCCCATAGACCATATCCCCATGAGTTTACGGCCGTAAACTCATGGGTGGTGTGTTCTTGGTTGCTGGAAGGTCATATAACACTTGGGGAATTAAGCTAGGTTCAGTTCTAGGGCATAGGAAACGACTAGCGCTTCAAATGAACCACTTTGGGGAGTTCACGGGTGTCAACATAGATTTTATGGCCATAAACTCTTACTTGTCCCCTCACTTCAAGTTTTGATGGTTCTAGGTTAAGCATACATGTTTCTAGTCCGTTATACAAGCCATGGAGGGAATTTAGGGCACCATTTGACTTCCTTAGAGGAGTTTACGGCCAAGGGACCAATCCTTGTTGGGGTTTATGACCGTAATCTCTAGGTTCATGGTTTCCTTGATGTTTCAGGTCCCTACTTCGATGGTGGTTGATTCTAGACATTAATTCAAGCCATATGAGGTGTTTAAGGGGCAATTTAACACCTTAAAAGGTGTTTACTTTCTATGAATGAGTGTTTACGGTCCAAGAATGTTATTGGACTATAAACTAATGTTTACTCCCCAAATGACATGTTTTTGGTTTTCTAAACTCGTACATGCAAGTTCCAAAGTCATAGCTAAGCACTAGAAGTGATTTGGAAGGGTTTTGGGGCTTTAAAACCCCATTTATGAGTGTTTGCGGTTTGGGGCTTTTCTATGGCCCTAAACACATGATTTTTATACTTTTGGATTTTTATATTTTTGAAAAAGTCAAAAATATGTTCACTGATCAGTGGACTCGTCGAGTCCATGGGGGGACTCGACGCGCCCAAGTGTAAATTCAACCTACTCGTCGAGTAGGTACTTGCACTCGACGAGTAGATAGCCATGTGTGTAGATGGATCCTTTCGGATGTGTATCGACTACCGTGAATTGAACAAGTTGACCGTTAAGAACCGATATCCTCTTCCACGAATAGATGACCTCTTCGACCAACTCCAGGGAGCCAGCTACTTCTCAAAGATAGACCTTCGATCAGGGTACCATCAGTTACGAGTTCAGGAGAATGATGTTTCCACAACAGCTTTTAGGACTCGATATGGACACTACGAGTTCGTAGTGATGCCCTTCGGTCTAACCAATGCACCGGCTGTGTTCATGGACCTGATGAACCGGGTGTGCCATCCCTTCTTAGACAAGTTCGTCATCGTGTTCATTGACGACATCCTCGTCTACTCCCGAAGCGAAGAAGACCATAAGCAACACTTGAGGTTAGTGTTGGAGACCCTTAGATCCAAAAAGCTATATGCGAAATTTTCCAAGTCTGAATTCTGGATACGGAAGGTAACTTTCCTCGGTCACGTGATAAGCGAGGAGGGTATTCATGTGGATCCTTCCAAGATTAAAGCGATAGAGAATTGGTCAATTCTTGGGTCTCGCCGGCTACTATTGGAGATTCATCCAAAATTTTTCCAAAATCGCCAAACCTTTAACCACTCTAACACAGAAAGGTGTACCCTTTTGTTGGAGTGATAAACAAGCAACTGCATTCCAAATGTTGAAGAAAGCCTTATGCAGCGCGCCTGTTCTGTCTTTACCCGAAGGAACAGAGGACTTCGTTGTCTATTGCGATGCGTCTAATCAAGGTTTAGGTTGTGTGCTTATGCAAAAAGGAAAGGTGATTGTTTATGCATCAAGATAGCTGAAAGCACACGGGGTCAACCATACCACACATGACTTAGAGCTAGGAGTCATAGTCTTTGCATTGAAGATTTGGAGACATTATCTCTACGGAACCAAGTGCACGATCTTCATTGATCACAAGAGCCTGCAGCACATCTTTGATCAGAAAGACTTGAACATTAGGCAACGGCGATGGGTAGAACTACTTAGTGATTATGAGTGTGAAATCCGTTACCACCTCGGCAAGGCTAATGTGGTAGCAGATGCCCTGAGCCAAAAGGATAGCGCGGGCCACAAAGTGAAGAACCAGACGATGACCATCCATTCCAACTTACCCATGCAAATCCGAGAAGCCCAGTTAGAAGGACTCAAACCCAAGAACATGTCGAATGAAGCCTTGAGAGGAATGGAAAAGAAACTTGAGATCAGAGGTGACGGAGTTCACTGTTTCATGGATCGGATTTGGATTCAAAAGTTCGGTGGATTCTGGGAGATTGTCATGGAGGAGGCACAAAGAACCAAATACTCTGTTCACCCAGGTTCTGACAAGATGTAACTAGATCTCAAGAAGCAATACTGGTGGCTCAACATGAAAGCTGAGATAGCTACATTCGTGGGCAAGTGTCTAACTTGCGCCAAAGTCAAAGTTGAACATCAGAAACCCTCAGGTCTGCTCTAACAGCCCGAGATCCCCAAATGGAAATGGGAGATGATTACCATGGACTTCATCACCAAACTACCCAAGTGTTCTAGTGGGTACGATACCATTTGGGTAATTGCCGATCGTTTGACAAAATCCGCTCACTTCATACTGATCAAAGAATCATACAAGATGGAAAGACTCGCGCGAATCTACATCCAGGAGGTAGTACGTCTACACGGTGTACCTGTATCCATTATCTCTGATCGAGATAGCAGGTTTACCTCCATATTCTGGCAATCCCTTCAGAAAGCCCTTGGAACCAAACTAGATATGAGCACGACGTATCATCCTCAGACCGATGGATAGAGTGAGAGAACAATCCAATTCTCATGTGTCATTGACTTTGGAAGGTCGTGGGACACACATCTATCTTTGATCGAATTATCATACAACAAAAGTTACCACACCAGCATTAGGGCTGCTCCGTTTGAAGCCCTTTACGATCGTAAGTGCAGATCCCCTCTGTGCTGGGCCGAGGTGGGGGATACATAGTTAGCCAGGAGTCGAGTCCCCGACAGTGCTCTCACTGGTCCTGAAATCATCCGCGATACCACTGAAAAGATCATTCAAATCCGTAACCGATTGAAAGCCTCACGAGATTGCCAAAAGAGTTACGCTGATAATCGTCGGAAACCACTAGAATTCCAGATTGGAGACCGTTTCCTGTTGAAAGTCTCACCCTGGAAAGGCACTGTACGCTTTCGTAAGCGTGGGAAACTTAATCCAAGGTACATTGGACCCTTCGACATCCTCTCCAGGATCGGTCCAGTTGCCTATAAACTTTGTTTACCTCACGAACTCAGTAACATTCATCCTGTCTTCCATGTTTCAAATCTCAAAAAGTGCCTATCCGATGAAACCCTAATGATTCCCTTAGACGAGATCGAGATCAATGAAAACCTCAACTTTGTGGAGGAACTGATCGAAATCATGGATCGAGAAGTCAAACGTACAAAGCAAAGTCGCATCCCGTCAGTGAAGGTTCGCTAGAATGCCAAGCGGGGACCGGAATTCACTTGGGAATGGGAAGATTGAATGAAACAGAAGTATCCACAACTCTTTCCAGATCCATGATTTGTATCTTGTCTTTTGTTTTATACTTTGAATTTCGGGACGAAAATTCCCTTTAACGGGGGGATAAAGTAACAACCCGAAATTTCCGTATCATCACTTGTAACTCTTTCGTAGTACGATTTACGCAACCAATCGTCGTTTCCAAATTTGATTTCCGATCTTCCGTCAATTAAGTCATTAACTGGCATGTATTTAAAATGACTTAATAGGTGTCTTAATACATTTAGAAATCATTTTAACACCCCAATTTAGTGATCGGAATATTTCTAGAATTTACCGTATCGGGTTACGGCAACTCAATCGGGTACGACCAAAAGCCTCGTCTAACGCCGGTATCTGGTAGAATTCCATCATGTCCAAAACTTAGACACTATATAATGTGTCTTAAGCCTCCATTTGAATCCTTTGGCCATTTTCTCATAGAACTCTCCCAACCTCTCTCCTCATCCATAATCAAAGGTGCAAAACAAAGATTTAAGGCTTCCAATCAAAGAGGTAACACCCCTAACTTGTTATTCAATCTCTTTAGCCTTCAAATTGATGTTAAAATTAAGTTTTGTGACCAAGAACATGAGTTTACGGCCAAGGATCAAGCTTGGGCCGTAAACTCCTCAAAATGGGGTTTTTGAGCCAAATTTACCCTTCCAAATCATAGTTGGGACTTAGATATGACCTTTAGGCTTACCAATCTGGACTTGGAACACATTAAACATGAATTTTGTGGGACAAATAAGATTTTACGGCCAAGGCTCCTTCTTGGGCCGTAAACTCCATTAAATTGGGGATTTAGTGCCTTTAAACATGTCCAAATGCCTTGAAACTCAACCAATGGCCTTGTGGTAAAATCTAGATGCATCTAAAAATAGTTTAAGGGTTTGTAACACATCAAAAATGCCATTTATAGGAGTTTACGGCCTAGGAAAATCCCATTGGCCGTAAACTCATAAAACCTTGGTAAATGATGCATCAAATTCACTCTAATGGCTTGCATAAATTTCTAGAATCACATGTGAGCGTTTTAAGCATCAAAAACTAACTTTTCATGCGTATAGGAGAGTTTATGGACATAGAACATGCCTCTAGGCCATAAATTCCTAAAAGTATGTTTAATGGTGTTCTAAATTCATAACAAGGCTTGGAAAATTAACTAGAATCACATGTGATTGTCCTTTGTAGCTTAAAACAATTTTTCTTGGCCATGGGTGAGTTTACGGCCGTAAACTCCATGTGTGTGGCTGTAAACTCCCTTTCAAGTGATATAATTCCATTCAGTCCATTCCAAGGCATTTTAGAAATCCATTCCAACAATCCCCATGTCCATTTAAGCATTAAACACTCAAAACACACATGAGTTTACGGCCGTAAACTCATGTGTGGGTGTGTTATGTGGCTATAAACTCCTTAAAATGTTTACTCTTGGGGAGTAAACTCAAGTCCCAAGTCCCTAGTGCCATTACACGTCCGAAGATGTCACCCGGGTCACTCTAAACGCTCGTTTTGAGGTGTTTAACCTCATTGGAGTGTAATGTTCCATATGATTAGTGAATGTATCCCTAATTGTATATATATGGACATTATTTCATTTTACATAGGGGCATCGCGAGTAATCAAACCCCGAACCAACGTCTAGTATCCAAAACCGACGCATTTCCGAGTCCGATGAGTTCATACCCCTACCCTTTTTCACTGTTTTCACTGTTTTCAAGGGGGGGGGGGGAACACAAGCAAAGTACAAGGGAATTCTTGTACTCAAAACATGTTTTCAAATGTGTGTTTCATAATTCATATGCTTTTATTACCGATTATCAAAACTGATAACCATTTGAACATTTAGATCACGTAACATATATTTGTGAAATAGGTCTTTAAACTGTTATGTTTTACATATATTTCACAAATGGTTTTCCACATTTTATCAGTTAAAAGCATGACATTAGACATTTGAATATAATATTTGTACACTGTTTTGTCCTCGGTAACACTCCACACATATACGCGAGTGGAGGACTATCATATTATTACTAGTAAATTTGTTAATCCTGTATGATTGGAGACACGTCCTTGGCGAACACTCCACAGAGATACGCGAGTGGAGGACTACACCTGTAACCAGAATCTCTGGTATTAAGAGAGTGTGACTTGAGTGTATAGATCTATACGGGGCTGACTACCCCACACCTGGCTGCTAGCTACAGTCGAACCGAAATGGTCCAAGGGTGACGAAAGTCATAAGTATGTAGACTACTTATTGCCGCATGTGGACTACTTATTGCCACAGGTTTTAGTCTATCGTATGGTTATGGAACTTGCAATTAGGATAGCAGAGATTTACTTATAGTAATAATAAACCACATTATACATCTTTTACATCTTTCACGTACGGTAACCAACATTCAGGAAAGTATGGGACTTTCCTGGGGAAAACATGGAATCTAACCACATTTACATCTTTTTCATCGTTCACATTAGAAACCAACATGCAGGAAAGCATGGGGCTTTCCTGGGTAACACCTACATAATTAGAAAGGGTAACAAACCGGGTAACAATACATCTTTTACATTTGGTAACATACAGTAAGGAAAGTACGAGACTTTCCTGGGAATACATTATAAGTAAATAGAACAGTTTAACAAGTTGGATAACCAAACTATACATTTTTACATGAGTAGACATGTTTTCAGTGTACAAACTTACTATACTTTACATTTGGGAAACAACAATCAAGTTTTAAGAAGCTATGGGATTTTCTTGGTATACATAACATTTCAGAAACAGAAAGGAAACTTGAAACATTTTCACAAACAAAAACCGCTTATGAACTCACCAGCTTTATGCTCATTTTTAAATCGCTTGTGTTCTCAGGTCAGCGTTAGAACAAGTACCGAAGATCCTTTTTGGTCGGAAGACGGAGTACATGAAGACCCGTTTGATTTTGTTTATATAAACTATGTATCACAACTGTACAAACTTTACTTTTGAAACAACTGTAAAAATTTTCTTATGTAATGTAATGGTTGTTTTACTTTACTTACTATGTGCATTGGATTTGATACTCAACATGGAGTCAACCCCGGAAATGTTTCCGCCTTCAGTTTTCGAGGTGTGACAGATTGTTATCAGAGCCCTTGTTTATAGTGAATGAAGTATACCAAACCTTACATGTGTTGGGCTTTATAGATTGCGTCTTTTGGGCTCGTCTAATTATGCTATTTTGTATTCCGGTTTGGGCCTGTCCAACCGTGAGTCTTTTATGTTATGTATATAATCTAATGCTTGCATGCATATTAGGTTAAGGTTTTAGAGATCTGAGAATATGATTTTTCCAGACGACAAAAGGTTTCTTTGATCGTTCTTGTAACCTTCCAATCCTCTACAGTTGATGTTCTTAATTGAGCTCTTCTGAGGATTTTATTTTAATCATTCGACTCGTTTGATTCAATCTTGTTCTGTTCTTTTATTTGTGTTCATATCGTCATTATTTACATACTTGTTCAAGATCTAACCAATCTTCATAGATTAAAAGAAAGCTTAATCTCATCAATTGGTATCAGAGCAGGAGGCTGTGTAATTGATACACATCTTTTCTGTGAAAAACATTTCCATTAGGGTTTTTCCGCAATCATTAATATTTATTGAGCCGTCATCTCTTTATTGACGTATCTCGATATTTATTACTTTGCCCTAATCTGCTTTATTACAAGTCTGATCTTTGAACAGGTTTTTTCGATCATAATGGACGCGACACAATCAAACGTTATTAATATTTCCAACAGCATTGGTTCGACGACAAAGATTCCGATCTTATACACCCATGATTATGAAGTATGGGCACATCATTTTGAAGACTATGTTATTGGATCTGAGGAAAATGGGTATTTGATTTGGGAAGCCATCACCAATGGACCATTTTCTCATTCTGCAACGTCCAGAATCATCAAGACTCAAAAAGAATACAATGATCTGTTAAAGGACGTGAAAGATATTGCTCAAGATGAAAAGGATAAGTTCCAATGCAATATCAAGGCATTAAGATTGATCCGGTTCGCCCTTCAGTCCGATACATTCAGATTGGTTAGTTCATGCACAACGGCAAAGGATGTTTGGGATAGACTTCGCGAACTGTATTCTACAGACGAAGATCTTGAACATTCTATTCAAACTCTACTTCTATCTGAGTTTGGAGAATTCAGACAAGGGGCTGAAGAATCTGTGACCCAGACGTTCGATCGCTTCAATCATCTTCTCAGCAAGATGATTAAACACGATATTGAAAGGAAGCTCATCGAACAGAAGGTTACATTCCTGAATGGTCTGAGGTCTGAATGGAGAGCAGTCGTTTCCACGGTTAAAGCCCATGAGCAATTTAAATCATACTCTCTGGCGAAACTGGTGGGAATTCTCAAGTCTCAAAAGAAAAACGTGGTGCAAGAAAAGAATATCGCTTCCGGTCTCGGTTTGTTGGCTCTCCTGTCAAAAAGTAAAGCTGTTATGGAGGATGAAGACCTCAGCCTGGAAGAATATGATCTCACATCAGAAGATTATGCCTTAATGGTGTCCAATCCCAAAAAGTTCATAAAGAAGAGATTCCCCAGCAACAAAAACCGAAACTGGCAGGGGAGTTACAGCTCTGAAAAGGTGGTTAATGAACCGAAAGCTGAGGAGCACAAGAAGGAACCGAAGGTTGACGGCGACTCTGGAGTGAGCTGTTTCTACTGTGGTGGGAAAAATCATTATGCTAAGGACTGTGTCCTCAAGAAAATGGCTGAAAAAGATGATGGGAACGACGAGGAAGCTGTGTTGCAGAAAAGATTGGATGAGTTGAGAAAGAAGAAGTCTGCTGCTAACCTGCCTATTAATGCTCTTATTGTGCAGGGTTCTGTTCTAGGTGATGAGTTTGGTAGCACAGAAGTTTGGTCCACCGACTCAGAAGACGAGGAAGTGAGGCAGCCTACTCATGGAAAGGCGTTCGTGTCTAAGAAAGACAGCAGTGGTGGAAAATGTCTCATGGTTTCTGAAGTATCTCAAATGAGGGGATACAACACCGATGGAGGCTGTGATGGACAGAAAGTGAAGGAGGACATGTGCTTTACAGCTAAACCGCTCAGCCAGCAATTCAATGAGCTTGATGAACTGATAAAGAAGGTACAATCTGTTTTTATTTCATGCAAAGTACCATCATCCTCTTATGAGAAAGAACTAAAAAATGTCAATACAAGAATATCTCATCTAGATAGTAGCTTAACTCAAACTCGGGTCACAAATTCTAACCTAACTGATCAATTGAGCAGGGCGACATCGAAGAGTGAGGAGCGGAGAATGTGGATAGAGTTAAAGGAGTCAGAATTAGTCAAAGTTAAAGATGAAAACATTTATTTGCAAAGAGACAATTTGAAATTGTTAAAACAACGAAATGTTTTTTGTTTAATTGCTAAACGTTTGTACTCTAATATTACTCATCTTCACTTGGATTGTGAAATAGGCCAAAGGATTCACCGCATGATTTTGCCCTTCCTAGAGTTTAAGGAAGATGAAATCGATGCTGAAGCTTATAATTGTGAAAGCGTGATATCGTCTGATGATATTAATCCCACTTACATGTATGGACTGGACAAAATTGAGTCTTTCATTAAATCCAAAGACCACAAGCTCATGCTTAAAAATCTTTTGGATGAAAATGACAGACTTAAACTGAGAACCGAAACCATGCAAAAATTTGACTCTTTAAACACCAACGTAAGCTCAGAAAACAAAATTGACGTTGAAAATGCATCTGAGCTTAACGAGGGCGATAACATGAGTGAAATTTCTGTAGAGGACACGGTTGACTGCTCAGAATTTATTAAAACCGAGCCAGAAAATCACAAGAATCTAATTTCTGAAAACTCAGTGGAGTACGCTCGGTTGTCCCATCAAAAGTCCCCAAAATTAGTGGAAAAAGCAGTTGTGTATCAAAAGGTAAGGACCACTCCAAATCAAGTTTACAAGGTGACAGGAGTAACCGAACATCAAACAGCTGAACTTGTAGCCATTGTAAACGAAGACAATGCTGACGGCTGTGATGAGTACTTCTAGGAAGCTCCAATTGATAATGCAGACGAAACCATTGGTTTATCTGAAAGAACTTCCTGGAAGAGCAAAGGAAGATACATACCTGAGCCCTTGAATAAATCCTTGAGAGCCGAAAGACTCTCTTCCCTGCCTGGACCAGGGAACGCTTGATCAAAGAGGCCATTGAAACACCCAGCATATTATGGCTCGAGCCGGTTATATCGTTCGACTGCAGCAACACTGTCGATTCGCAGTTCGATATGCCGTTGACTCGAAAGGCGTTCATCTTCCACGTCTTCTCTAATATTTTTGAAGTCCCTCACCCGAACGCTGAGCTTGACAGGGAGCTCATTGACTTCTATCTGAAGGCTGCTCGTCCACAATTCCTTACATGGAGCGCCCAGAAGATTGTAAACATTCGGGTGCTAAAACCATATACTGAAGGACATTTTATAAACGTTCAGTTCAAACTGATTCGGGGATCTGCAAAATCTGCTCATCTTATCTCTCTGGCAGATCTATCGAATCTAAATCCTCATGATTGGATCGTCCTGTATAATATCCTTTTGACCAATGAAGCTGAATATGGTCCCATTCTAGACCATGTCAAAAGGATGTTAATCTGCTACATCATGGAGGTTGCCCTTATGGATCAGGAGGTCGCCACAGTCTTCAAGAAGAAACCCAAAATTGCTCCTGTGGGATCGGCCAGTGATCTCAATCAAATGCTGCTGGGCAAGATTGACCCAAGGCGTAACACCGTCATGTTCACTCGAGCGGAAGGACAAAAATGTCTCTTCGCTTTAGCTGACAAGCATCTTTACACCACAACCTGTTTGGAGCATGTGCTATTCATTGTCAAACGGTGTAAAGAGAACTCGGCCGATGATGTCAAGTATTTTGAAGATATGATTAACTGGTACATCCGGTTTAGACAGACCATTCTTTCAATCACCAAATGTCTGTTTAGTACCGTGAAGAAGGTACCGGTTTCGGCTGCTGGCCCAAGAAATTAGTAAATGTCTCGCTCCAAATTGAAGCAAAGGGGGAGATTGTTGGGCTTTATAGATTGCGTCTTTTGGGCTCGTCTAATTATGCTATTTTGTATTCCGGTTTGGGCCTGTCCAACCGTGAGTCTTTTATGTTATGTATATAATCTAATGCTTTCATGCATATTAGGTTAAGGTTTTAGAGATCTGAGAATACGATTTTTCCAGACGACAAAAGGTTTCTTTGATCGTTCTTGTAACCTTCCAATCCTCTACAGTTGATGTTCTTAATCGAGCTCTTCTGAGGATATTATTTTAATCATTCGACTCATTTGATTCAATCTTGTTCTGTTCTTTTATTTGTGTTCATATCCTCATTATTTACATACTTGTTCAAGATCTAATCGATCTTCATAGATTAAAAGAAAGCTTAATCTCATGAACATGGTATAAAGGTATAAACACTAAAGGGCCTAAGTGCTCTGAATTAAAAGTATCTTCAAACTACAAGTATTTTCAAAAGTATACAAGTATACCGAACCGTCATCATCCGTAACCACAAGTAGAACAGAACATAAGTAATTGGGTGTTGTGTACTATGGTAAAACCTGGGTAGTTATGAAGTCGTGTCTAGGGTCAATATGGCCTGGCCAACTATATTCATTTGAGACACGGCCAACATGTGCTCGGGAGTGACTGTGGTATGCGGCATGCCTAAAACTCACCCTAATAACCCAAACGTCGAACCATTGTCGTAATCAATTCATGAAATACTATGGGAGTATTTCTCGATTCCAATCCTCTGTAGAAATCCTTATTCGAGTGGCTTTCTATGATTATTCTTAGCGATAAATTAGTTGTTTCGATAATTCTTTCCTGCTTTATCGCTTATTCGGATCGTATAACTGCCATATCTATCGATTCAATGTAGAGGACTTACCATCCTCTCTTTCTTGATCTTATTAGATCAAGATGTCTCCCCGGAAGAGACCCAGTTCAAAGAACAACAACAATCCCTCTTCGCCGCCACCTCCTCCCCAATTTGACCTAGCGTCACTCCAGACGGTCATGACAGCTGCAATGGTGGCAGCCATGTTACAAATGAACCCTAGTGGTTCAGGAGGTGGTCCCCAATCCCAGAACCCCGAAGTTAGCCAGGGACACCAAAGAGGGGGTTCCTATTGTTGGATTAATGTCTAAGTCCATAAGTATAATTGGTAAGACTTGACCCGACCCGGCATGGTCCATTTGGGTTGCATGGCATCATGCACTTGGAAAGACTATAATGAGAGAAATAAGATACTTACGGTTATTAATATATTATAAGTTCTAGTATATTAATAATAAGAATAATAAGATTATTTAATTAGTAATGATCAAGAATTAATCTAGGATTAATTAAGTGATCAAAAGAAGACTAATTAAATATATGGGTTGATTGTGTAAATCATCCATACTTATATAGTGGGCTAATGCTCCATGGATTATCTAGTTGGGCCAAAACCCATATGATGCTCCATGGATGCTCCATGGTGTATTTGAACCCATGGATCCAAGGAAATGGAAAGTCATGACAATTAGGGTTTACCCTAATTGTAACACTATATAAAGATATTGTTCTTCCCAAAATCGGTCACTAGATTATTCTAGAGAGGGCTAGCCGATTTTATGAAGTATAGAATTCTCTCAAGTTCTTCCAAGAGTATTTGGTGTTGTGTGAACCATTTGAGGTGTCACCCTTGGGGCACTAAGCACTCAAGCTTCATGAAGACAAGCACCATTAAAGAGGTATGTATTCTATCTTGTTATATTGATATTTTGTATGCTAGATTAGGATAATACCTTGGATGTTCATATTTGCATGTATAATAGAGAAAACATAGATCCAAGGTATTTAGGGTTGCATGTACACTTAGGAGTGTTAGAATGCTCAAAACCCAACAGTGGTATCAGAGCCTAGGCTTGTTTTCTTGTTATACCTGCAATAGAAGCTGAAAAATCGAGTTTTGATGCTGTCAGCCCAGTTGACTCGCCGAGTCCATGAAGGGACTCGACGAGTCCAAGGCAAAATGCATCCAACTCGCCGAGTTGTGTTCATGCACTCGACGAGTTGGACCCCAGACAGCATATCTTCGAGGTTTTTGGCTAGAAATGGACTAGGAACATTACCCTAAGCTGTTTTGAACTTATAAACTTGTTTTTTAATGTGGTAATGTTAATGCTAATCCATTTTCAAAGATAATTGTCAATAGATTCATGTTTTGTATTAGTTTAAAGGTTAGACTCATTACATGAAAAAGTTTGATTTGAATTATCTTGTTCTTATGAGTTGCTTAGATTAATAGAAAAGTTGAGTGAAAAAGTTGTTTTCAATCCAAATTAATCTAAGAGTTGAGTATAAAATGTGTTTGTGTAACTTATCCTAAAGTTACATGAAGAGTCACATTAAAGACTCATAAAACTCATAAAGTTGGCAAAGGTTACAAAAAGATGAAGAGTCTTGTCCTTAAGTTATGGAGGTTCAAGAGTCACTTCATTAATAAATAAATAAATAAAATATGTAACCTTAATTAATTCCATAAGTTATAAAATAAAGAAAAGATTAATTCTTTATTAGTTTAAAGTCTTCCATAATTTGTCCACAAGTTATGGAACTTGAAGAGTTTTTGGATTAAAACTACTTTAAATACATAAGTTATGGAATTAATTAGTTTTGAATAGTTTCAAAACTTGCCCTCAAGTTTTGGAATTTGTAAAGTTTTCTCTTATGAACACTTTAATTCCAAGTTAGCCCTTAGAATTTTAAAAGTTAAAATTCAACCCTTATACTTTATAATATCATAAGTTAATAATATATATATGTATAAGAGTAAAGTCGGTCTTACCGCTAGTACGCCTCATTCACGAAGCCGGTCTATAAGGTGGGTATAAGGTTGTTGCCTATAAAATGGCAACTTAATGGGTGTCTACTCTCACCCACCGCTTGCTTGACTGGTGGAGGGTCGTTAGCCGAACGGGTTTGACATGACTATAATTCTCCCTTCATTAAAAGTATTAATGATAAATACTAAGTAACTAAACTCTTAATAATTCCCAATCTTAGTTGCTTAGGAAAATGTGAATAAGGTGCTAATCCATGAAATTACACTTTGCACTTTGTTTAAGTCGGTTAGTGGAGCGTGTGTGGTTAACCGGCACACTAACTCGTATTTAACAAGGTAGGCAAAGGGTAACTTAATGTTTATCATAGTATCGATGGAGCGTGTGTGGTTAACCGGCACATCGATTGAGGGGTAAACACTTAAGGGTACCAAGTAATTTGCATGGTTACTTCACACCTTGTTTTGTGATCCTCGGCATCCCAGTCACAAAACCTGAAGGGCACACTCGAGATTGAAACATGCCATTGAACAGTTCAATGAATCTCAAAAGATCTAGGAATTTCAAATCCAATTAAAACCTAATAATACATTTCGTTTATCTTGGTGGAAATTGGTGAATCGTCATTCACCTACCTTCAAATTGTTTTATAGCTTGGATTACGGCATACCTCTTCTAAGTTATAAAATAGTTTGTTGGGTCCTAGCCTTAATATTTCATATTGGGTGTCATATTAAGGACTTTAAGATCAACTATCTTGAATATCTCCCTAAAGATGTCTGGTTTAGACATTTATGATCTTCCCAAATATCTTGAAACAAGCTTTCCTAATGAAGATGGTGTCCCATGGATATCATACTTCTTTATCCTCCTCCAATTATTCTCCCTAACCCACAAGTTCTTTAAAAGTTTAAAGTCACTCGAGCCCTATTGGCAAGTAAAGGTCTAGGTGTGATCACATCTTGGAGATGTAGTCACATATTGACATGCCGGGAGAGTTGGGTGTCAAAGTCTTGAGAAAGTTGGTGGTTCAATCACTTTCTAAGTCACATAGTGAGTTCCTTTGGGACACCTATGAAATAGACTATGACAAGACCCTTAATGATCGTATCTATTGTTAAGATCAACTTCCTGAAACTTTATGGACATTGACAATGGTGACACTGGAAATACAGAAAAAGCATTCTCTTCCCAATGGAAAGGGATCAGCCATAGTCAACTCGGTTGAACAAATGGTAAAGAGAAAAGCTAAGTCTGTAATAGTCCTGTGTACCATTATCAAAGGGTCCATATGCTTATATTGCCAAAGTAAGGGTCATTAGTTGCAAAGCTGCCTAATTTACCTAAGGATGTTAAAGTCAATAAGATTGACTCTACTTCAGGTAAAAGTCCACTAATCTAACTCTATTAAGTTTCTATTCTGAGATTCTTGATGCATGATGTGACTGGGTCACATGGTGATGTTTTAAGAATCAAAGAAAAGTAAAGGAACTTAAAGAAAGAATATGCTGAATCTGATCGCATAGATGGATTTCTATCGCGTAGTTTGAAGATCGGATTCTTGAGCTACTTCTTAGGAGTTATGAGATATTGCTTAGGAATAGATAACAACAAGTTTTCATATGGGTTGTAAGGATAAGTTTTTCCGCATAGTTTTAAAATAAAAGAAAATTTTTGATTTTATTTATTTTAAAATATCCTTACAATGGCATTTGAGGGAAAATTGTTGCTTATATGATTCCATTAATAGCAAGAGTGGAAGTATGAAATTGATTCCTTCATTTGTGGTAATGTCTAAATTTACCAAATAAGGAAAGATTCTCATCATCCAAAGTCTCAATTGGACCGGGACTTGGAATCATGCAAGTTGTATAGCATGATGAATGAGAACTTTTCAAGTATTGGAAAAATTAAGACTAATTACTTATTCACATGGATGTGTGAGTCAAGTAATGGACTAAGGGATCGAGCACATAGTCATGTGCACTGATTAAGTCCACCACAAAAGATGTAAGGCTATTCGTCATAGTTTACTAAAGCTCAGTAAATATGATTATACTTACAAGCTTAAGTGTAACTCTGAGACATTGGAAAAGGTTCCAATGTAAGGCAGAGCGAATAAGAAGAATCAAATTAGGCAGAAGGATAAAAGTTTCTCAAATCTGAAAAGATGGGAGAGTACTTTAGTATCAGATTTGTGATCATCTTAAGAAACCATATCAAAATTTGTTCTCTAAGGAAGTCTTAGTGCATTCTTATGACTAAGAAGAAGGGATCTTGAAATTGTTGAAATGGTTAAATCAAGAAGATGAGTCATACTTCGTTCCAATACAAGTCTTAGAGTCATACTCCAAGATTGTAATTTGAGTGACATGTCTTAAAGAAGGTTTAAAACACTTGACAAATGTAAGAGTAAAAGTTTTCTACTCTTGTACATTTGAAATTGGTAAGTTGTGATGTTTTGGATAAAACAAAGACCAACTTAGGCCAATTGTGTGAAGTGTTTGTCTTGATTAGAATCCACACTATCTCTTGGATGTTTGACAAGGTAGTCTTATAGGTCAAGAGGACAGTGGGAGTCTTAAAGGTCTTGAAATTCTCAAGAACTAATCAAGAATGAAACTGAAGTTCTTCACTAGCACACGACTTGAGGTTTATAACCTATCGTGTTGACAAATTCTGTGCCCATTCTAGTTAAAGTTGGCTTTGCATATGAATTCTTAGGGTTCTCAATGTGTTGCACAACAACTTGGAAGCAATGGTAGGCCCTTGAGCTGCCAGGTGGCAAGAAATTAAGATTGAGTTCAATCCATATGGTTTTGGATTTGTCATTATCCTTGTCTTGTGATTATGGTTTTGAAAAATTCACATGGGTAGGAACTCATACACCATTAAATCTAAGTGTCATAAGGTTTCTCTCCGATTCATGAAAATGATGGTGAGGAAACACTTCCACTAAGTAGATTTTAGCTAGATAGCAATTGTGATCTCAAAGTCGTTAGTGGAGCGTGTGTGGTTTACCGGCACACTAACTTGGACTTGTGAGAAGTGGCAAAGGTCAAAACGATCAAGACTATGATTACGGCATCCCTTTTCATAGTTCTTAAAATTGTTTTGACACACCCATAAGCTATCTAAGGGAAGGTGTATGTTTTTGATAAAGTCTTATCAAAACAATCTAGTATCAGAAATCTGAACTTTGGTAAGAAAGTCAATAAAGTATTGATTTCTAGAAGTCAAGCTTTCAGAGTATATGTCAAAGCTAGTGGGAGCATAAGTGTTATGCTAATAATCATCATGTTAGTGGGAGCATGATAATTACGATAAGTATTACAAGCTAGCAATGTTAATTATAGAAAACAAAAGTTTCAACTGGGAAAAAGTTGTTTTGCTATAATTAAGAGAGAGGAAATTATACTTCATCTCAAATCTATAAGCTTAGATCGTGAGGTTTTAATCATTTAGTCAAGGATATATATGAATTTCATGTTGGAATGGCTCAACATAAGGAAATTCTGTATATGGGTCCATTATTTGCGTTCTTAAATTCGATTATGATTACGGCATCCCTTTTCATAATCTGAATTATGAGAACTTGGCAAATTGAAATGGAAATGTTATAGCAAAAGACTGGTTTAGTCTTTATGTGAGACATCATGAATCGTGTCCCATATGCTTCGGATATAGGACCGATTACATGTGCTATATTCATCCTTTCTAAAATTTTCCAAATGCCTAGGGCATTAAGAAGGGAAAAGGTTTAGAACTGGATATGACTAAAAGGATTAAACAATTGTCGAGGACAATCTAAGGTTTACCAAAGACTGGTTTCTCAAGGACAATTGGAAGTATAGTGATAATTCTGGAAGGACCATATTGACATAATCTGTAAGGAGGCAACTCTTGTTCAGAAGTGATAGTCGAAATGGAATCTGGAAATGTTTCAAAGTTAGAATTTTCAATCTGTGTAAGATTAAGGAAACTTAATGCAAGAAGGATGGTTCCAAGGACTTGATCTCCTTTGGAATGCTCTGTAATGATTGTTGTTAAGTCTTTCTGACTTTGTGCATAATCATTACAAGAGGATCGATGGCAACTCTTGTTCAGAAGTGATAGTCGAAATGGAATCTGGAAATGTTTCAAAGTTAGAATTTTCAATCTGTGTAAGATTAAGGAAACTTAATGCAAGAAGGATGGTTCCAAGGACTTGATCTCCTTTGGAATGCTCTGTAATGATTGTTGTTAAGTCTTTCTGACTTTGTGCATAATCATTACAAGAGGATCGATGCATATAAGTTTAGAATCTAACAGATTTCAGTAAATGACATGAATTTGGAATTCTTGCATTTGCAGTAAGGATTTGGGAGTGTGAAAAGAGAATCGAATGATTGAAGTTATGTTCATTTGATCTAGTTCACAAAATAAAGATCATAGACAAACATATTATGCATACTTGGTGTATGGCATGACTAGTGTTTAGAAAACATAGTGTACATGCTTGGAGCATGGGACAACTATTGTTTTAAATTCAAGAATAATGTTGATAGCTGAAACAATATACAATGAATAATGTGTAATCATATGGTGATAAATAAAAGGAGTTTTATTTATATTCATAAGTTCTGAGACCATATTGGATTCAATTATTATTGTGTTTCACTTTGCATGTTTTGACTTCCCGAATAAACTAGGTTATTCTTCCGGAATGACTACGTTATTCAAACCATCCACAGTCGGTCATATGTTGGAAGTAGATATGAATTAAGACTGTCATGGGTTGGCTTGTAGAGGTCTAAGATGTTGGACAAAGGGCTACAACACTCATGAGTGCTCATAAGTTCTGAGTATTGGATTCAACCCGCTCTCATTGGAATCACTTCATCGGTTTTATCACGAGTGATCATGAGACGATAATATCTTATATTCTTCAAACCTAGAGATATGAGTTGTTACTATGAGTTGATAGTACATTGATTACACGAAACGCATTGGTAACTCGATGTTATAAAACTTGTCTTTGTGTATGATTCAATAAGTAGTAGAACAACCCATATGAGTCGAAGTTTATCCATTCCTTTTACCTTCGGGATGAAAGCGATATCTGTGGGCCCCTCGATGATTTGATGATGACAAATGGAAGTGCTCGGCCGGGCCAGGACTGATTTGATTTGTTCAATTAGTCAGTCGTCATAAATCGGAAATCGGGAAACAACTAATGGACAGAGAGAATGATTATAATCCATGTCTCAGTCCATATGATATCTAGAATGGAGGAATATATGATCCCTTATCTAATGGACAAGTCATTGACAAAGATCAGAGTTCATCTACAAGGTCAGAGTTCGACAAAAGCTTTTGAGAGCTACGATTGCCAGTTGGTTCCTGAAGTCATACGCAATAATAGTTTTAGACTTATCCAAGTGGGAGACTGTTGGATTAATGTCTAAGTCCATAACTATAATTGGTAAGACTTGACCCGACCCGGCATGGTCCATTTGGTTTGCATGGCATCATGCACTTGGATAGACTATAATGAGAGAAATAAGATACTTACGGTTATTAATATATTATAAGTTCTAGTATATTAATAATAAGAATAATAAGATTATTTAATTAGTATTGATCAAGAATTAATCTAGGATTAATTAAGTGATCAAAAGAAGACTAATTAAATATATGGGTTGATTGTGTAAATCATCCATACTTATATAGTGGGCTAATGCTCCATGGATTATCTAGTTGGGCCAAAACCCATATGATGCTCCATGGATGCTCCATGGTGTATTTGAACCCATGGATCCAAGGAAATGGAAAGTCATGACAATTAGGGTTTACCCTAATTGTAACACTATATAAAGATATTGTTCTTCCCAAAATCGGTCACTAGATTATTCTAGAGAGGGCTAGCCGATTTTATGAAGTATAGGATTCTCTCAAGTTCTTCCAAGAGTATTTGGTGTTGTGTGAACCATTTGAGGTGTCACCCTTGGGGCACTAAGCACTCAAGCTTCATGAAGACAAGCACCATTAAAGAGGTATGTATTCTATCTTGTTATATTGATATTTTGTATGCTAGATTAGGATAATACCTTGGATGTTCATATTTGCATGTATAATAGAGAAAACATAGATCCAAGGTATTTAGGGTTGCATGTACACTTAGGAGTGTTAGAATGCTCAAAACCCAACACCTATAAGGATTTCATGAACGCAAAACCAACATCCTTCAATGGCGCTGGAGGTGTCATTTCCTTATCCCGATGGTTCGAGAAAATCGAGTCCATCTTTGAAATCTATGCTTGTGCGGAGTCCGATAAAGTTAAATCCGCGGCATGTACCTTCGTTCATAAAGCCTTGACTTGGTGGAATGGCCGAGTCAAATCTCTGACCTTACCCATAGCCAATGCCATGGGCTGGGAAGCCATGAAAGAACTCCTCATTGCCGAGTACTACCCCCGTGGTGAAATGGAGAAACTAGAGCACGAGCTTTGGAACCTGAAGATGAAAGGTTCCGACATTGCTGCATACACTTCCCGATTCGATGATCTCGCACTTCTCTTCCTGGGATTAGTCACTCCTGAAAACAAAAAGATCGAAAGGTTCATTTGGGGGTTATCCCAACCAACAAAGAGTCATGTCTTGGCTGCCCGTCCGGATACCTATGATAGTGCCAATACTTTAGCTCAAACTCTGATTGATCACAGCGACGACGTTAAGGAAATCACTACCACTTCTGAGCCAACTCAAAGGAGTGGTGAAAAGAGAAAATTCTAGAAGAAGAAGAAGTGTCAATCTTCTCAAGGATCTTCCAAGAAACAGCAGACTGCAGCAGTCCATGCTGCTACTACCCCTATTGCTGATGCTTCTGTCGTGGGATCCACAGCTCCAACTCCTACCAGTAGATATGCTGGTAACCTTCCTCTATGTGACAAATGCAAATACCATCGTCATCCTGGTCCCTGCCGAGAACTATCCTGTACCAATTGTGGTAAGAAAGGGCACACGGTTCAATTCTGTAAAACTCCTACACAATCAGCCAACCAATCATCTGGAGCAGGTGTTAGTCAAGCCTGCTACAACTGTGGAGAAGTTGGGCACTTTAAAAAGAACTGTCCCAAGAAATCAACTGCTGATAACACCGGAAGGGTTCTAACCATGGGACGGGAGGAAGCAGTCGCTGATCCCACTGTTGTTTCGGGTACGTTCCTTCTCGACAACTCATATGCTAGTATTCTTTTCGATTCGGGTGCTGAAAGGAGTTTTGTTAGTCATGCATTCAAACATAATCTAAAACGTAATCCCCAACCACTAACTGAAATGTTTACTGTCGAGATGGCTAACGGTAAGAAAGAAAGCGCTAACGTTGTATTCATAGGCTGTACGCTTACCCTAAATGATCACTCATTTCCTATAGATCTCATGCTAGTTTCCATTAAGAGCTTTGATGTTATCATTGGCATGGATTGGTTGAGTCCCAATCATGCTGATATTCTTTGTTACGAAAAATCCATTTGTCTCAATCTTCCTTCGGATCAAACTCTCGTAATCTATGGCGATAAACCCAGTTCCAATCTTCATATCATTTCCCACATCAAAGCTCGAAAACTCCTACGAAAGGAGTGCATTGCATTCTTAGCCCATGTGATCAACGAGAATCAAGAAGTTAGAGACCTCGCGAGCATTCCCAAAGTCTGTAACTTTCCAAATGTATTCCCCAAAGAGCTTCTAGGAATTCCTCCCGAATGTCAGGTCGAGTTTCATATTGACCTAATTCCTGGAGCTACTCCTGTAGCAAAGTCTCCGTATCATTTAGCTCCTGCAGAAATGCAGGAGTTATCCAGTCAACTCAATGAGTTGCTCAGTAAAGGATTCATTAGACCGAGTTCCTCACCCTGGGGAGCTCCGGTACTGTTTGTCAAGAAGAAAAATGGATCCTTTCGGATGTGTATCGACTACCGTGAACTGAACAAGTTGACCGTTAAGAACCGATATCCTCTTCCGCGAATAGATGACCTCTTCGACCAACTCCAGGGAGCCAGCTACTTCTCAAAGATAGACCTTCGATCAGGGTACCATCAGTTACGAGTTCAGGAGAATGATGTTTCCAAAACAGCTTTTAGGACTCGGTATGGACACTACGAGTTCGTAGTGATGCCCTTCGGTCTAACCAATGCACCGGCTGTTTTCATGGACCTGATGAACCGGGTGTGCCATCCCTTCTTAGACAAGTTCGTCATCGTGTTCATTGACGACATCCTCGTCTACTCCCGAAGCGAAGAAGACCATAAGCAACACTTGAGGTTAGTGTTGGAGACCCTTAGATCTGAAAAGCTATACACGAAATTTTCCAAGTGTGAATTCTGGATACGGAAGGTAACTTTCCTTGGTCACGTGATAAGCGAGGAGGGTATTCACATGGATCCTTCAAATATTAAAGCGATAGAGAATTGGTCAGCACCGAAGACACCCACAGAAATTCGTCAATTCTTGGGTTTCGCCGGCTACTATCGAAGATTCATCCAAAATTTTTCCAAAATCAGCAAACCTTTAACCACTCTAACAGAGAAAGGTGTACCCTTTTGTTGGAGTGATAAACAAGAAACTGCATTCCAAACGTTGAAGAAAGCCTTATGCAGCGCCCCTGTTCTGTCTTTGCCCGAAGGAACAGAGGAGTTCGCTGTCTACTGCGATGCGTCTAATCAAGGTTTAGGTTGTGTGCTTATGCAAAGAGGAAATGTGATTGCCTATGCATCAAGACAGCTGAAAGCACACGGGGTCAACTATACCACACATGACTTAGAGCTAGGAGTCATAGTCTTCGCATTGAAGATTTGGAGACATTATCTCTACAGAACCAAGTGCACGATCTTCACTGATCACAAGAGCCTGCAACACATGTTTGATCAGAAAGACTTGAACATGAGGCAACGGCGATGGGTAGAACTACCTAGTGATTATGAGTGTGAAATCCGTTACCACCCCAGCAAGGCCAATGTCGTAGCAGATGCGCTTAGCCAAAAGGATAGTGCGGGCCACAAAGTGACGAACCAGATGATGACCATCCATTCCAACTTACCCATGCAAATCCGAGAAGCCCAGTTAGAAGCCCTCAAACCCGAGAACATGTTGAATGAAGCCTTGAGAGGAATGGAAAAGAAACTTGAGATTAGAGGCGATGGAGTTCACTGTTTCATGGATCGGATCTGGATTCCAAAGTTCGGTGGATTCAAGGAGATTGTCATGGAGGAGGCACACAGAACCAAATACTCTATTCACCCAGGTTCTGACAAAATGTACCTAGATCTCAAGAAGCAATATTGGTGGCCCAACATGAAAGCTGAGATAGCTACATTCGTGGGCAAGTGTCTAACTTGCGCCAAAGTCAAAGTTGAACATCAGAAACCCTCAGGTTTGCTCCAACAGCCCGAGATCCCCAAATGGAAATGGGAGATGATTACCATGGACTTCATCACCAAACTACCCAAGTGTTCTAGTGGGTACGATACCATTTGGGTAATTGTCGATCGTTTGACAAAATCCGCTCCATTCATACCGATCAAAGAATCATACAAGATGGAAAGACTCGCGCGAATCTACATCCAGGAGGTAGTACGTCTACACGGTGTACCTGTATCCATTATCTCTGATCGAGATAGCAGGTTTACCTCCAAATTCTGGCAATCCCTTCAGAAAGCCCTTGGAACCAAACTAGATATGAGCACGGCGTATCATCCTTAGACTAATAGACAGAGTGAGAGAACAATCCAAACCCTGGAGGACATGCTTAGGGCATGTGTCATTGACTTTGGAAAGTCGTGCGACACATATCTATCTTTAATCGAATTCTCATACAACAACAGTTACCACACCAACATTAGGGCTGCTCCGTTTGAAGCCCTATACGGTCGTAAGTGCAGATCCCCTCTGTGTTGGGCCGAGGTGGGGGATACATAGTTAGCCAGGAGTCGAGTCCCCGACAGTTCTCTCACTAGTCCTCAAATCATCTGCGAAACCACCGAAAAGATCATTCAAATCCGTAACCGATTGAAAGCCTCACGAGATCGCCAAAAGAGTTACGCTGATAATCGTCAGAAACCACTAGAATTCCAGGTTGGAGACCGTGTCCTGTTGAAAGTCTCGCCCTGGAAAGGAACTATACGCTTTGGTAAGCTTGGGAAACTTAATCCATAGTACATTTGACCCTTCGAGATCCTCTCCAGGATCGGTCCAGTTTCCTATAAACTTTGTTTACCTCACGAACTCAGTAACATTCATCCTGTCTTCCATGTTTCAAATCTCAAAAAGTGCCTATCCAATGAAACCCTAACGATTCCCTTAGACGAGATCGAGATCAATGAAAACATCAACTTTGTGGAGGAACTGATCGAATTCATGGATCGAGAAGTCAAACGTACAAAGCAAAGTCGCATCTCGTTAGTGAAGGTTCGCTGGAATGCCAAGCGGGGACCGAAATTCACTTGGGAACGGGAAGATTCAGTGAAACAGAAGTATCCACAACTCTTTCCAGATCCATGATTTGTATCTTGTCTTGTGTTTTAAACTTTGAATTTCGGGATGAAATTCCCTTTAACAGGGGGATAATGTAACAACCCGAAATTTCCGTATCATCACTTGTAACTCTTTCGTAGTACGATTTACGCAACTAATCGTCGTTTCCAAATTTGATTTCCGATCTTCCGTCAATTAAGTCATTAACTGGTATGTATTTAAAATGACTTAATGGGTGTCTTAATACATTTAGAAATCATTTGAACACCCCACATTAGTGATCGGAATATTTCTAGAATTTACCATATCGGGTTACGGCAACTCAATCGGGTACAACCAAAAGCCTCGTCTAACGCCGGTATCGGCTAGAATTCCATCATGTCGAAAACTTAGACACTATATAATGTGTCTTAAGCCTCCATTTGAAGCCTTTGGCCATTTTCTCATAAAACACTTCCAAACTGTCTCCTCATGCATAATCAAAGGTCCAAAACAAAGATTTAAGGCTTCCAATCAAAGAGGTAACACCCCTAACTTGTTATTCAACCTCTTTAGCCTTCAAATTGATGTTAAAATTAAGTTTTGGGACCAAGAACATGAGTTTACGGCCAAGGATCAAGCTTGGGCCGTAAACTCCTCAAAATGGGGTTTTTGAGCCAAATTTACCCTTCCAAATCATAGTTGGGACTTAGATATGACCTTGAGGCTTACCAATCTAGACTTGGAACACATTAAACATGAATTTTGTGGGAAAAACAAGATTTTACGGGCAAGGCTCCTTCTTGGGCCGTAAACTCCATTAAATCGGGGATTGAGTGCCTTTAAACATGTCCAAATGCCTTGAAACTTAACCAATGGCCTTGTGGTAAAATCTAGATGCATCTAAAAATAGTTTATGGGTTTGTAACACATCAAAAATGCCATTTATAGGAGTTTACGGGCTAGGAACATACCCTTGGCCGTAAAATCATAAAACCTTGTTAAATGATGCATTAAATTCACTCTAATGGCTTGCATGAATTTCTAGAATCACATGTGATTGTTTTAAGCATCAAAAACTAACTTTTCATGAGTATAGGAGATTTTACAGCCATAGAACATGCCTCTAGGCCATAAACTCCTAAAATTATGTTTAATAGTGTTCTAAATTCATAACAAGGCTTGGAAAATTAACTAGAATCACATGTGATTGTCCTTTGTAGCTTAAAACAATTTTTCTTGGCCACGGGTGAGTTTATGGCCATAAACTCCAAGTGTGTGGCCATAAACTCCCTTTCAAGTGATATAATTCCATTCAATCCATTCCAAGGTATTTTAGAAATCCATTCCAACAATCCCCATGTCCATTTAAGCCATTAAACACTCAAAATCACACCAACATGAGTTTACGGCCGTAAACTCATGTGTGGGTGTGTTATGTGGCTGTCAACTCCTTAAAATGTTTACTCTTGGGAAGTAAACTCAAGTCCCAAGTCCCTAGTGCTATTACTCGTCCGAAGATGTCACCCGGGTCACTCCAAACGCTCGTTTTGAGGTATTTAACCTCGTTGGAGTGTAATGTTCCATATGATTAGTGAATGTATCCCAAATTGTATATATATGGACATTATTTCATTTTACATAAGGGCATCGCGAGGAATCAAACCCCGAACCAACATCTAGTATCCAAAACCGACGCATTTCCGAGTCCAGTGAGTTCATACCCCTACCCTTTTTCACTGTTTTCACTGTTTTCAGGGGGGACACAAGCAAAGTACAAGGGAATTCTTGTACTCCAAACATGTTTTCAAATGTGTGTTTCATAATTCATATGCTTTTATTACTGATTATCACAACTGATAACCATTTGAACATGCAGATCACGTAACATATATTTGTGAAATAGGTCTTTAAACTGTTATGTTTTACATATAATTCACAAATGGTTTTCCACATTTTATCAGTTAAAAGCATGACATTAGACATTTGAATATAATATTTGTACACTGTTTTGTCCTCGGTAACACTCCACACATATACGCGAGTGGAGGACTATCATATTATTACTAATAAATTTGTTAATCCAGTATGATTGGAGACACGTCCTCGACGAACACTCCACAGAGATACGCGAGTGGAGGACTACACCCGTAACCAGAATCTCTGGTATTTAGAGAGCGTGAATTCAGTGTATAGATCTATACGGGGCTGACTACCCCACACCTGGCTGCTAGCTACAACCAAACTGAAATGGTTCAAGGGTGACGAAAGTCATAAGTATGTGGACTACTTATTGCTACATGTGGACTACTTATTGCCACAGGTTTTAGTCTATCGTATGGTTATGGAACTCGCAATTAGGATAACAGAGATTTACTTATAGTAATAATAAACCACATTATACATCTTTTACATCTTTCACGTACGGTAACCAACATTCAGGAAAGTATGGGACTTTCCTGGGGAAAACATGGAATCTAACCACATTTACATCTTTTACATCTTTTACATCGTTCAAATTAGAAACCAACATGCAGGAAAGCATGGGGCTTTCCTGGGTAACACCTACATAATTAAAAAGGGTAACAAACCGGGTAACATTACATCTTTTACATTTGGTAACATACAGTATGGAAAGTACGGGACTTTCCTGGGAATACATTATAAGTAAACAGAACAGTTTAACAAGTTGGATAACCAAACTATACATTTTTACATGAGTAGACATGTTTTTAGTGTACAAACTTACTATACTTTACATTTGTGAAACAACAATCAAGTTTTAAGAAGATATGGGATTTTCTTGGTATACATAACATTTCAGAAATAGAAAGGAAACTTGAAACATTTTCACAAACAAAAACCGCTTATGAACTCACCAGCTTTATGCTGATTTTTAAACCGGTTGTGTTCTCAGGTCAGCGTTAGAACAGGTACCGAAGATCCTTTTTGGTCGGAAGACGGAGTACATGAAGACCTGTTTCATTTTGTTTATATATACTATGTATCGCAATTGTACAAACTTTACTTTTGAATCAACTGTAAAACTTTTCTTATGTAATGTAATGGTTGTTTTACTTTACTTACTATGTGCATTGGATTTGATACTCAACGTGGAGTCAACCCCGAAAATGTTTCCGCCTTCGGTTTTCAGGGTGTGACAAAATGGACTAGAATTATTAGCCTAAGTTTTTTTGGAGTTGTATAACATATTTTTAATGTGGTAATGATTATACTAATCCATTTACATTGATTATTAATTTTCATGTTCTATATATGTTTATATGATTCTTGAAATTTGTTATATGAATCTTCATGCTTATGAGTTTCGTAGATCATAGGAATTATTTGCAAATTTTTTGTTTGTGTAATTTTTGATCTAAATGAAAATTAATGGACTCCATAACTTGTCCTTAAGTTACGGTATTCCAAAATTGTTTTCTTTATGAACCATTAAAACTCATATGTTATTGAATATGAAAAGTCTTTAATAGTTTCAAAGCTTTCCATCAAGTCTTGGAATTTGTAAAGCGTCAGTGCTACCATTAGTAGGCCTGATTCACGAAGCATGTCTATAAGGGGGTATAAGGTTTTTGCCTATAAAATGGCAGCATAGTGGGTGTCCACTCTCAGCCACCGCTTCCTTGACTGGTGGACAATCGTTAACCGAATGGTTAGGACAAGAACTATAATTTTCATTAAAAGTATAATGATAAATATAAAGTAACTAAACCTTTTATAAATTCCCAATCTTAGTTACTTTAGGAAAATTTGAAATTGGTGCTAACCCATGAAATTACACTTTGTACCTTACCAAGTCATTGGTGGAGCGTGTGTGGGTAACTAACACACTAACATGGCCTAGTGAGAGTGGAAAAGGGTGACGTAATGTTTATCATAGATTGGTGGACGCATATGGGTAATCGACACATCGATTAGTTGATAAAGATTAAGGGTACCAAGTTAATTTGCATGGTTATTCAAACCTTGTTTGTGATCCTCGGCATCCCAATCACAAACTTGAGAGGGCACAATCGAGATTTGAACATGCCATTGAAAAGTTCAATGAATCTTAAAAGATCTAGGAGTTTCAACCCTATTAAAACCTAATACTTTTTTTCATTTTTCATGGTGGAAATTAGTAAATCATCATTCCCCTACCATCAAATATTTTATAGCTTAGATTACGGCATCCTTCTTCGAAGTTATAAAGTATTGTGTTGGGTCATATCCTTAATATTACATTTGGGTGACTTATTAAGGATTCCATATCTAATCTAAACTTGTCTTTCTTCTTTCCAGATGTCTTCCAACAATGCTACTTTTGGCTTAAACCCTACTGATTCCTTCTCTTTCATTAACCATTGTAGGAGAGTCATATTTGATGGTTCCAAGTTTATGGGTTGGATCCGGAACATCAGGATGGTCACGCGTTACGAGGACAACGAATATTCCCTCATCTAGGATCTAAAAGAAATTGATGAGTCTACTACTACTTTAGAGGAGATCGCTGACTTTAGGGCACATGAGAGAGATGCTACCAAGGTGGCATGTATCACGTTTTCCACAATGACAACTGAACTCTTGAAGTCATATGAGGACTTTTACCCTTTTGAGATGCACATGGACCTCATGGACCGCTACCAATAGAGTCCTCGTCAAGAGAGGTATTATATCATCTCTTCCATGATAACAACCCAAATGAAGGATGGTGGATCCATCACGGGCCAATTGTGAAAAATGCAAAGGTATGTGGACTGTGTGCTGAAGTTGAATGTGAACTTCCTTGAGGAGTTGGCTATTAACATCATGTTGCACTCCTTTCGTACTTGTTATGATCAAATCTGAATGGCATATCACATGAACAAGGAGGAAATCACACTCAGAAAACTTCAAGGATTTTTGAAGACCGCCAAAGGTGGTCTCAAAGGAAAATCGGTTGTTACTACTCCTACTCCTAACACCGCCCCTATCTTGTCAATCAGGCAAAGTAGAGGGAAAAAGAGGAAGACCCTTTCGAAGCGTACCAAGGGAAAGTCTCTTGATGGCACCTCTTCGAGTGGAACCAAAGGTGGTTCTATCACTCCTTCCAATGCAAAAGAAGTTGAATGCTTCTATTGTCATGGTAAGGTGCACTGGAAATAAAACTCCCCCAAGAACCTGCATGATGTTAAGGATAGGAAGGTCAAACCTACATGTGTAGGTATTTACACTATATTGTCTAATAACTCACAACAAACTACTTATTGGGTTCTTGATACAGGCTGTGTTATTCATATATGTTCTGATTTGCAGGGCCTAAGAAGAAGTGAGGATGTGGAGGATGAAAAGATAAACTTGATCATGGAGAATAGTGGGTTAGTGTTAGACCTTCCCTCAAGTACTTGGGGCAGTTTCATTTGGATTTATTCTTTGTTTCCATGTAGTGGGTTAGTGTTAGATTTGAATAAGTGTTGTTCCTTGTCTGAAATGGAGAGAAATATTATTTCTTTTCATGGTTTGTGTTACGATTAAACTAACCTTTAATTTATAAAGATCGATTAGATCTTGAACAAGTAAGTAAACAAAGACGATATAAACACAATAATAAGAACAGGACAAGATGGAATCAAATGTGTCGAATGATTAAACAAAATCCTCAGAAGAGCTCGATTAAGAACATCAACTGTAGAGGATTGGAAGGTTACAGGAACGATCAAAGAAACCTGTTGTCGTCTAGATGTATCGCTATTCTCAGATCTCTAAAACCTTAACCTAATATGCATGCAAGCGTAAACATATATACAAAACATAAAAGATTCACGGTTGGATAGACCCAAACCGGTACACAAAAAGCCTTAAGCTTAACGAGCCCAAAAGACACAATCAACAAAAATGATCTTCAGCCCAACAATCTCCCCCTTTGCGTCAATTTGGAGCGAGACCTTCACTAATTACTGGGGCCAGCAGCTGAAGCGGGTACCTTCTTCTTCACGGTACTAAACATACATTTGGTGATGGAAAGAATGGTTTGTCTAAACCGGATGTACCAGTTAATCATATCTTCAAAATACTTGACATCATCAGCCAAGTTCTCTTTACACCGTTTGACAATGAACAGCACATGCTCCAAACAGGTTGTGCTGTAAAGATGCTTGTCAGCTAAAGCGAAGAGACATTTATGTCCTTCCGCTCTAGTGAACATAACCGAGTTGCGTCTCGGGTCGATCCTGCCCAGTAGCATTTGATTGAGATCACTGGCCGATCCCACAGGAGCAATCTTTGGTTTCTTCTTGAAGATTGTGGCGACCTCCTGATCCATTAGGGCAACCTCCATGATGTAGCAGGCTAACATCCTTTTGACATGGTCTAGAATGGGACCATATTCAGCTTCCTCAGTCAAAAGGATGTTATACAGGACGATCCAATCATGAGGATTTATATTTGGTAGATCTGCCAGGGAGATAAGATGAGCAGTTCTTGCAGATCCCCGAATCAATTTGAACCGAACATTTATAAAACATCCCTCAGTATAAGGTTTCAGCACCCGAACGTTTACAATCTTCTGGGCGCTCCAAGTAAGGAATTGTGGACGAGCAGCCGCCAGATAGAAGTCAATGAGCTCCCTATCAAGCTCAGCGTTCGGGTGAGGGACTTCAAAGATGTTAGAGAAGACGTGGAAGATGAACGCCTTTCGAGTCAGCGGCATATCGAACTGCGAATCGACAGTGTTGTTGCAGTTGAACGATATAACCGGCTCGAGCCATAAGATGCTGGGAGTTTCAATGGCCTCTTTGATTAAACGTTCCCTTGTCCAGGCAGGGAAGAGAGTCTTTCGGCTCTCAAGGAGATCGTGGGCTTCTTTTTGTTTGCGTTCTGGAAATTTTGAAAGTGGTAAAGAGGTAAAAGGTGGTGTAGTGGGCTATTTATAGTGGGTGATAGGAGAGAGAAAAATCGTTTCAAATCTCTTTTGGAAATTTGAACCGGGTTGTTGAGTGACAGAAGGATGACAGTTGGGGCGTGCGATGATCACGTAGGAGAGAGAGTGTCAGGTTCCTAGGATTACGCCGCCCAACAAGCACCGTTTCATAGGGACAAGCCGTTACTGTTTAACCACGCGCATTGAATGCCACAGGACAAGAAAGAACTTAAGGTTTTAAAAGAATGCCCGTTAAAAATACGATCAACCATTTATTAAGAAATGTTGAAAGGCTTCTTTTAATTAGGCTAAAAACGACTGGCTTGAAAATAAAATCTCAGAAAGAAAAATAAGAAATAGATCCCAAGCGAAGAAATGTTATGGGTTTTAACAATTTCATAGGAATCACATAAAATTGGAGATTTTAATAGGGTATTGTCGTCAATTCTTTAGTGAAAACTTGAGCAATTTAATTGTTCACCGTCAATTCGTTAGGTGTGGAATTTTGGGTTTCACTTAGTTTGTAGTGACACAATACTAAGATCATAAATACAGATGTTGTGTAACCATAAACCTCAGTGGTAATTTCTGAGAGTCTCAAGGGTTACTATGATGGAATGAGTGTAGTGGAGAAGTAATGTAGAGATGGTGTAAGAGAAGAAAGTACCTCTGCTACGAGAAGAAGGACCAAGCAGGAAACTCTTAACTCATGTGAGAAAAGAGTGAGGTAGCTCACGATTAGAATAAATGAATTGGCCTTATTGGGAAGACAAGGTTTGTGTATACCAGGTCATGAAGGCCATTATTCAAAATCTTATGAGGCTTGAGACACATACAGCAGCATGCTTCTAGGGACACTTAGATATAGCATCAAATTTATCCCACAAACGAACACAAATCATACAAGAAATGAAAGAAAATATTTTTGGAGTTTTTGATAGTAAAAAAAAAAATAGGAAAGGGGGAAAAACCGAACCCGAACCTTCAGTTAGTTTCGGTTCTTGTAAATTTTGAAAAACCGAACCCGAACCTTCAGTTGGTTTCGGTTCTAGAAAATTTTGAAAAACCGAACCCGAACCTTCGGTTGGTTTCGGTTCTAGAAAATTTTGAAAAACCGAACCCGAACCTTCGGTTGGTTTCGGTTCTAGAAAATTTTGAAAAACCGAACCCGAACCTTCGGTTGGTTTCGGTTCAATAAAATTTTGAGGAACCAAGAAAGTTAGGTAAACAAGGAAAAGAGATTTTGACACGAGGAAAAACAAAAATAGTACAATAAATATAAAACAAAGTAAAACTACCTTTGAAGTAACGAGTGAGTCAGATAGTTGAACCGAACCCCAACGATCGGTTGATTTCGGTTCTTACATTTGAGTTTGAGAGATAGTGTGAGGTACTGACTCTGATTCCATCATACCTAGTCCTTGCAATATTTTATTGAACGATGATTCAGGAAGAGCTTTTGTAAAGACATCAGCCAGTTGATCAGTGGTTCTTACGAAGTGAACTTCGACGTTTCCATCTTCCACGTGATTTTTGATGAAGTGATACCTCAGTGCTATGTGTTTGGTTTTGGAGTGTTGCACTGGGTTATGACAGATCCTAATTGCACTTTCAGAGTCACAATATAGTGGGATCTTCTTCATATTGATTCCGTAGTCTCGAAGTTGACTTTGGATCCAAATCACTTGTGATGTGCAGGATGCAGCTGCAATGTATTCTGCTTCGGCAGTAGACAACGACACACACGTTTGTTTCTTGGATTGCCAGCTGACTAACTTCCCATCAAGAAATTGAGAACCCCTAGTTGTGCTTTTACGGTCGAGTCCACATCCTCCAAGGTCAGCATCAGAATAGGCTTGAACAAAGAAGCCTGAGTTAGATGGATACCATTGACCTAAGGAGGTGGTTCGCTTGAGGTAGCGTAGGATGTTCTTCACTGCAAGCATGTGAGGTTTGCGTGGGTTTGCCTAAAATCGAGCACAATAACAAACAGAGAACATGATATCAAGTCTGCTAGCAGTTAGATACATTAATGAGCCAATCATTTGACGATAGAGCGTGATATCAACAGCCGGTTTGTCTAGGGATGGGGTAAGCTTGGTGCCGAATGCCATTGGGACTTTGACTTTTGAGTCTCCCATCATACCAAACTTTGCTAGGAGAGTCTTCGTGTAAGCTTCCTGATTAATAAAGATGCCTTCGGGTCCCTGTCTTATGTTTAAACCAAGAAAAAAGTTAATTGGACCCATTGAGCTCATTTCAAACTTAGTCTCCATCAGCTTTCTGAATTCAGCTGTTAAGCTGGGATTCGTGGAGCCAAAGATGATGTCATCGACATAAATTTGAACTATCATAAGGTGGTTACCTTCCTTTTTGCGAAAGAAGGTTGGGTCAACCGAACCTTGTTTGAATTTAGACATCTTTAAAAAATTTGTAAGCGTTTCATACTAGGCCCTCGGAGCTTGCTTGAGGCCGTACACAGCTTTATCCAGAATATAGCAATGATTTGGATGCTTTTCGTTCACGAACCCAGGAGGTTGCTCCACGTACACAGTTTCTTCGAGTTCTCCATTGAGAAATGCACACTTGACGTCCATTTGGAAAACCTCAAAGTTCTTGTGAGCAGCATAAGCCAGAAATATTCTAACAGATTCTAGCCTAGCTACTGGAGCAAAAGTCTCTTCATAGTCTATCCCTTCCTCCTGACAGTATCCCTTTACCACCAGACGAGCCTTGTTCCGTATAACATTACCTTCCTTGTCCATTTTGTTCCTAAATACCCATTTGAGACCAACAACCGAAGCATCTGGAGGAGTTGGAATGAGGCGCCAGACTTTGTTCCTTTCAAATTCGTTCAGCTCGTCTTGCATTGCTTGAACCCAATCAGAGTGATCTAGAGCAGTATTGACTGTCTTTGGTTCAAATTTTGATACGAATGAGTTAAACATGCAAAACTCAACCTTTGAAAATAAGGAATTCTGTTTTGCCTTCAGTTGTGATCGGGTCAAAACCTTTTCAGAGACATCGCCAACTACTTGAGAGACAGGATGATCTTTGGTCCATTTGATAAGAGGAGGGTAATTTGGATCAAAGGTTGGGTCTAGTTCAGCATTAATTATTTCGTCTGGCTCAGATTGGCTATCGTAACCAAGTATCATATCTATATGTTCCCCCTCAGTTGATGAGCTTTGGAAGACATGAGGTACAGGTGTTTCTTGTGGTCCTGAGCTTCCTGGTGTTGAGGCCTCTTCGGTTGATGTTGTAGAATTTGGCTCCCCCTGGACATGTGAGCTTGGCTCCCCCTCGACTTGTGCGCTTGGCTCCCCCTCGACTTGAGCGTTGTTGGATGGAGAGTCGTTAGAGGTTGAATCTCCTTCATGCATTCTTCTTGCAGCATCTTCGACAATATGCTTCATGTGATTAACTTTGTTGTCTGCTGCACCTGCTTCGGAGAGTGAAGCGTTCTCCAGTTCGTCAAAGAGCTCTATGAATGTCTCGAATAAGTTGGCGACCGAGACTGTAACCTGGCCATTTAGAGGAAAGATTTTCCCAGCGATGTCTTCTTTAGCCTGTAGCTTCTTGACATAGTTGTCGTCAAAGGTCACATAGTATGTCTCTTCAATCTTTCTCGAACGCTTGTTTAGGACCCTATATGCCTTGGATGTGAGCGAGTAACCCAGAAATATTCCCTCGTCGGCTTTGACATCAAACTTGTTGCGGTGTTCTTTAGAATTAAAGATGAAACACCTCGAGCCGAACACATGGAAAAATTTCACATTTGGCTTTCTGTTGTTCAGTATCTCATATGGAGTGAGCGCGAACCTCTTGTTGAGATAGGACCTGTTCTGTGTAAAACAAGCAGCCGAAATAGCGTCAGCCCAAAAATAAAGAGGTAAGGAAGCGAAACTTAGCATAGCTCGGGCAGCTTCACACAAAGATCGATTTCGTCTTTCGACTATTCCGTTCTGTTGCGGTGTGTAGGGAGCTGAGAAATTATGACTAATTCCCTTTTCTGCAAGAAATTCTTCAAACTCCCTGTTTTTGAATTCGAGACCATTGTCGCTTCTGATGTTGCGAACAACCTTCTTGAGTTGTACTTCAATTTGCTTGATAAACACTTTCAGCTTTTGAGTCGCTTCAGATTTGAGCTTTAGAAAAAACACCCATGTAAATCGTGAAAAGTCATCAACGATAACAAGAATATACATGCTACCACCGATGCTTTCGATAGATGAAGGACCACACAAATCAATATGAAGTAATTCGAGTGGTTCAACAACTTTTGTGTTGATTATAGATGGGTGACTTTGACGACTTTGCTTCCCCATTTCGCATGCAGCACACAAATGATCTCTGTCGAACTTGAGCAATGGAAGACCCCTAACATGACCTCCAGTGACAAGTCGGTTGATATCTTTAAAATTAAGATGAGACAATCTTCGGTGCCACAACCAGCTTTCATCGGATTGAGCTTTTGACAACAAGCAAATAGCTGGGTTTCCTTTGATGGGTTTAAGGTTTAAGGGAAACATTTCACCCTTTCGATCTGACTTGAGAATCACTTTCTTTGACATTTTCTCTATGATTTCAGAACCTTCATCATCGAACGATACTTTGAGACCTGTACCTCCAACAAGCTGAGATACACTTATTAGGTTGTGTTGAAGTCCCTCCACATAAGCCACCTTCCTTATAGTAAAGTCCCCATTTGTTATCATCCCGTATCCCTTTATGGTGCCGAAAGAATTATTTCCAAACTTGACGTTGCCACCATTTGCAAGAGATCTGTATTCCCTAAGCTCCTTTTTCCTCCCTATCATGTGACGTGAGCAGCCACTATTGATGTACCATTCTTCGTCGAACTGCTCGTCACTTATAACCTGCAAAAATTAGACAGATTTAGGAACCCAAAGTTTCTTGGGTCCACGTGATCTTTGCATGGAAAAGGGAACAGTAAGAGAGACGTCAACAAGATAAGTTCGTTTTATAAGAGTTGTTTCATCTTTCCTTTTAATGGTGAAAACTTTTACTTTGTTAGGATTGGGTGTGTTTGGTTTGGATACATTCACCTTCTGCTTCCCCTTTTGCTCAGCTGACAAATGATATTTTTGAAAGCAAGAGGAATCAGCTTCAGAGTAAGACGGTGACGAATCAGTGGGAGTAGAAGAATTAGAAGAACGAGAAGAAGAATCAGAGGAACGAGAGGAATTTGAACGAGAGGGTTTGGATTGAGAGGATTCTCTGGCTGGAGACTCTAGGTGACCCTTTTGCTTTTGATCATTGGAGGGAACGACCTTGGAGTGTTGTTCTCTTTTGACTTCAGAACCGAACGTTTGCGTTCGGTTGGAGCTGTCTTTGGAACCGAACCTTTGGTTTCGGTTGAAGTTCTTTTCAGAACCGAACCTTGGCTTTCGGTTGATATCTTCTTGTGAACCGAACCTTGGCTTTTGTTTGATATCTTCTTGTGAACGGAACCTTGGCTTTCGGTTGATATCTTCTTGTGAACCGAACTTTAGCTTTCGGTTTTTGTGACTTTCAAGCTTTCCTACAGGATTGTTTTCATACTTCAGATTCTTGTCTTGATGAGAGAAATATGCATTCTGGGAATGCCAGAATTGTTTCCTTTCAGAAAGGTTCTTCCTGTATCTATTGTTCCTTTCTCTCTTCCTATTCCTCATCTGTGTAGGTTGATGATGAACATTTGCTTTCGTTTTCAGTGTCTCCTTGGATGGTTCCTTTTGAATTGCAGGAGTTTTACTTTGAGCTGAAGGAGCCGAGGGAATGTCTTCTTTTGCCGAGTGATCATTCTTCTGAAGGATATCTTTTGTACCACTGGTGCTTGGCTCATCGAAGTTGTTCGGCTTATTCAAGGGTTCAGGTATGTATCTACCTTTGCTCTTCCAGGAAGTTCTTTCAGATAGACCAATGATTTCGTCTGCATTATCAATTGGAGCTTCCCAAAAGTACTCATCGCAGCCATCAGCATTGTCTTCGTTTACAATGGCTACAAGTTCAGCTGTTTGATGTTCGGTTACTCCTGTTACCTTGTATACTTGGTTTGGAGTGGTCCTGACCTTTTGATACACAACTGCTTTCTCAACTAATATTGGGGACTTTTGATGGGACAACCAAGCGAACTCCACTGAATTTTCAGATATAAGATTTTTGTGGTTTTTAGGTTCGGTTTTAATAAATTCTGAGCAATCAACCGTGTCCTCTACAGAAATTTCACTCATGTTTTCGTCCTCGTTAAGCTCAAATGCATTTTCAACATCAATTTTGTTTTCTGAGCTTACGTTGGCGTTTAAAGAGTCGAATTTTTGCATGGTTTCGGTTCTCAGTTTAAGTCTGTCATTTTCATCCAAAAGATTTTTAAGCATGTCCTTGTGGTCTTTGGATTTAATGAAGGACTCAATTTTGTCCAGTCCATACATGTAGGTCGGATTGACATCATCAGACGATATCACACTCTCACAATTGTAGGCTTCGGCATCGATTTCATCTTCCTTAAACTCTAGGAAGGGCAAAATCATGCGGTGAATCTTTTGGCCTATTTCACAATCCAAGTGTAGCTGAGTAATATTAGAGTACAGACGTTTAGCAATTAAACAAAAAACATTCCGCTGTTTTAACAATTTTAAATTGTCTCTTTGCAAATAAATGTTTTCATCTTTAACTTTAACTAATTCCGACTCTTTTAACTCGATCCACATTCTCCGCTCCTCACTCTTCGACGCCACCCTGCTCAATTGATCAGTTAGGTTAGAGTTTGTGACTCGAGTTTGAGTTAAGCTACTATCTAGATGAGAAATTCTTGTATTGACATTTTTTAGTTCTTTCTCATAAGAGGATGATGGTACTTTGCATGAAATAAAAACAGATTGTACCTTCTTTATCAGTTCATCGAGCTCATTGAACTGCTGGCTAAGCGGTTTGGCCGTAAAGCACATGTCCTCCTTTGCCTTCCGTCCATCACTTCCTCCATCGGTGTTGTATCCCCTCATTTGAGATACGTCAGTTACCATGAGGCATCTTCCACCACTGCTTTCTTCCTTAGTCACGTAGGCCTTTCCATGGGTAGGCTGCCTCACTTCCTCGTCTTCTGAGTCGGTAGACCAAACTTCCATGCTACCGAACTCATCACCTTTAACCGAACCCTGCACAATAAGAGCATTAATAGAAGGGTTAGCGGTAGACTTCTTCTTTCTCAACTCGTCCAGTCTTTTCTGCAACACAGCTTCCTCATCATTCCCATCATCTTTTTCAGCCATCTTCTTAAGGACGCAGTCCTTAGCATAGTGGTTTTTGCCACCACAGTAGAAATAGCTTACTCCGGAATCACCATCCACCTTCGGTTCCTTCTTGTGCTCTTCAGCCTTCGGTTCATTATTCACCTTTTCATAGCTGTAACTACCCTGCCAGTTTCGGTTTTTGTTGCTGGGGCATCTCTTCTTTATGAACCTCTTGGGATTGGACACCATCATGGCATAGTCCTCTGATGTGAGATTATAATCCTCCAGGTTGAGGTCTTCGTCCTCCATCACAGCTTTACTTTTAGATAGGAGGGCCAACGAACCAAGACTAGTAGCAACATTCTTTTCTTGCACCACAATCTTCTCTTGGGACTTGAGAATACCCACCAGTTTCGCCAAAGAGTATGATTTAAACTGCTCATGGGCTTGGACTGTGGAAACTACCACTCTCCATTCTGACCTCAGACCATTCAAGAAAGTAACCTTCTGTTCGATAAGCTTCCTTTCAATGTCGTGTTTGATCATCTTGCTGAGAAGATGATTGAAGCGATCAAACGTCTGGGTCACGGTTTCTTCAACTCCTTGCCTGAATTCTCCAAACTCAGATAAAAGCAAGGTTTGAATAGAATGTTCAAGATCCTCGTCTGTAGAATACAGTTCCCGAAGTCTATCCCAAACTTCCTTTGCCGTCATGCATGAGCTGACCAATCGGAATGTGTCGGACTGAAGGGCGAATCTGATCAACCTTAATGCCTTGATATTGCACTGGAATTTATCCTTTTCATCTTGTGCAATATCCTTCACGTCCTTTAGCAGATCATTGTACTCTTTTTGTGTCTTAATGATTCTGGACGTTGCAGAATGAGAAAACGGTCCATTGGTGATGGCTTCCCAAATGAGGTACCCATTATCCTCCGACCCAATAACGTAGTCTTCGAAGTGATGCGCCCATACTTCATAGTCATGGGTGTATAAGATTGGAATCTTTGTCGTCGAACCAATGCTGTTGGAAATATTAATAAGGTTTGATTGTGTCGCGTCCATTATGATCGTAAAGACCTGTTCAAAGATCAGACTTGTAATAAAGCAGATTAGGGCAAAATAATAAATATCAAGATACGTCAATAACGAGATGACGGCTCAATAAATATTGATAATTGCGGAAAAACCCTAATGGAAATCTTTTTCACAGAAAAGATGTGTATCGATTACACAGCCTCCTGCTCTGATACCAATTGTTACGATTAAACTAACCTTTAATTTATAAAGATCGATTAGATCTTGAACAAGTAAGTAAACAAAGATGATATAACCACAATAATAAGAACAGGACAAGATGGAATCAAACGTGTCGAATGATTAAACAAAATCCTCAGAAGAGCTCGATTAAGAACATCAACTGTAGAGGATTGGAAGGTTACAAGAACGATCAAAGAAACCTGTTGTCATCTAGATGTATCGCTATTCTCAGATCTCTAAAACCTTAACCTAATATGCATGCAAGCGTAAACATATATACAAAACATAAAAGGTTCACGGTTGGACAGGCCCAAACCAGTACACAAAAAGCCTTAAGCTAAACGAGCCCAAAAGACGCAATCAACAAAAATGATCTTCAGCCCAACAGTTTGTACAAACAAGGATTTGCTTTTTCATTTGATAATGAATGTTGTGGTATTAATGCTTTTTATGATGATGTTCTTTATTTTAAAGCATTACATTGTGATGGTGTATATGAAACTATGTCGTTTGTAGACAACCTAGGAAATAATGTGTTACATATCGATTCTTTCACTAGTTCGGATAAGGCATCCTTGTGGCATCTTCTTCTTAGATATGTCAACAAGGAGCACATAGACAACTCGAAAAGGATGGAGTCTTAGAGTCATTTGACTTAAAGTCGGATGATAGTTGTGAGTCTTGTTTGCTTGGAAAAATGAAAAAATCACCCTTCACCAGTACTTGTGCTAGGGGTGAAGGTTTGTTGGACCTCATACACACAGATGTGTATGGACCTTTTAGAACTGCCACTAGGGATGCTAACCATTTCTATGTGACTTTTACTGATGATTATAGTAGATATGGTTATATCTACTTAATCAAGCATAAGATAGAAACCTTTGAAAAGTTCAAAGAGTTTAAACAGGAAGTGGAGAATCAGTTGGGTTGGAACATTAAGATGCTCCGATCCAATCTAGGAGGAGAGTATTTTAGTATATAGTTCCTTGACTATGTTAAGTAATGTGGAATTGTTTAACAATTGAGAAATCCCATAACACCACAGCTTAACGGTGTGGCTGAGAGGCGCAATCGAACCTTGTTAGACATGGTTGGTTCCATGATGAGTCGAGCTTCGTTACCATTCTTATTCTGGGGGTTTGCCTTAGAGACTTCCGCCCATATCCTTAATCAAGTCCATACTAAGAAGGTTGCCAAAACACCTCATCAGATGTGGACTGGGAAAGTTCCTAAATTAGGTCACATCAAGATTTGGGGTTGCGAGGCTTTTGTGAAATGTGAGACTCAGGAAAAACTCGAACCTCGTAGTCAGCGGTGTAGTTTCATCGGCTACCCACAAAATTCTTTTGGCTACCTCTTTTACAGACCCATTGAGAATGTGGTCTTTGGGGAAAGGAGAGGGGTCTTTCAAGAGAGAGAATTTATAAGCCAAGGAAATAGTGGGAGGCAAATTGACCTTGATTAGCTTCAAGAGTCAACTAGTAAAGGAGCCTCAAACCCTAGCAATCAAGCTGAGGAGGAAACCCTTATTGAGAAATCTGATGAGTCTGTACCTCCGAGGCGTTCCACTAGAGTTAGGAATCTACCTCAACATTACTATGGTTTCCATATTACTGCGGAAGGTGATACATTTATCAGTGATAGTACACTAATAATTTTGGATGAACCTAACAGCTATAGGGAAGCCATGACAGGCCCTGAGTCCAAGTTGAGTATCAAAATCCAATGTACATAGTAAGCAAAGTAAACAACGAACATTACATATCAATGTTTACATTTGATCAAACGTAAAGTTGTACATTCATAATACATAGTATATATAAAAAAAAGTAGAGACGAGTCTTCTGTATGCTCCGTCTTCTCCAAAAGGATCGCTAGGTACCTGTCTAATGTTGACCTGAGAATACAAGCAGTTTGAAAATCAGCATAAAGCTGGTGAGTTCATAAGATGTTTGCTTTGTGAAAATGTACGAGTTTCCTTTAGTTTACCAAAAAGTTGTTATCCAAGAAAATCCCATATTTTCTTAAAAGAGAAGGTTGGTTGATTGTTAGGTTACACGGTTCTGGTTGTTTAACTATGATCCCAGAAAAGTCCCATACTTTCCTGATTGTATATTACTAATTGTGAAAGATGTATAGTTGTCTAGTTTATTACTCCTTTTTAGTTATGTAATGTTTCCCTAGGAAAGTCCCGTACTTTCCTAAAAGTAATTTTAGTTATTGAATTTCGATATACTGATTTATTTCCATTCGTACCTATTGTATTAACTAGGTATTCTGATATCCTAATAGTATTATATCGAAATATACTTAGATACATATCTTCATATTCGTGTTCTGATTCTAAAACATATTCTTGCACTTATTCGTGTTCACATTCGTATTCGTAGTCGTATTCGTTGCCCTATTCCTACTCCTACTACTATTCGTATTTGTATTCGTATTCGCAGTCGTATTCGTATTCGTTATGTTCCTAATTATAGTTTCGTTATCCATTTTGTTCCTAGTTATAGATGTGTTATTCGTTCTGTTTCTAGTTGTAGTTTCGTTATTCGTTCTGTTCCTAATTATAATTTCGTATTCGTTCTATTCCTAGTTATAGTTTCGTATTCGTGTTCGTATTGAAATTAGTTATAATTGAAAATTTGTATAAATTATTCGTAGATTATGAAACATAGTTTAGATTAGAACATTTTATCAAGAAATCTATGATTAGTTTGAAAGCTAAATTCGTAATTCGAACTATTTGATAAACACAGTTATTGATATTAGAACATACAGAATGAAAACAATTAAACTGAAAACAATAATTTTGAGTACAAGATTTACTTGTACTTTTGCTTGTATTCCCCCCTGGAAACAGTGAAAATAGTTGAAAAAGGGTAGGGGTATGAACTCACCGGATGAGAAATGTGGCGATTTCGGATGCTAAGTGTTGGTCCGCGGCTTGCAAACACATGAGGTTCCTAAGTATAATGTAAAGATACACATTTGTATCTAATTAGGACCTAGATTGATTATTTGGTAGGGACAATTGCTTCTAGTCACGAAAACACCCCGATACAAGTGTTTGGAGGGACCCGGGTGGTGTTTAAGGACGTGTAACGATGCGAGGGACTTGGGAAATGAGTTTACTCCCCAAGAGTAAACTCCTTAATGGAGTTTTCGGCCTAAACACCCTCTCCCCATGAGTTTACGACCGTAAACTCATGGTGGGGTGATTTATGGTGCAATTTGGGTTACAATTGGATATGGACACTTGGAAATGCTTGGAATGATTTTACCTAAGGCTTGGAATGGATTAAATCACCATTTGCAACACTTAAGGGAGTTTACAGCCTAAGCATGGGTCTTTTGGCCGTAAACTCTCATATCCCCTTTGATTAAGTGTTTTTAAGGTCTTAAAATTAATCACATGTGATTCTAAAAATTCCCACAAGCCTAGAAATGAGTTTTGGGCACCATTTGACTCACTTTTAGGAGTTTACGGCCATGGGGCATGTTCTATGGCCGTAAACTCTCATTTGTGGGGTTTTGATGTGTTTAAGGTCCTTAAACTATTTTTGGTTGGTCCTCTGATTTATTCCAAGGCTTTTGGTGGTGTTGGATGGCTTTCTAACAACTTGAAATTGAATTTACACCCATTTTTAAGGAGTTTACAGCCCAAGCACTTTCCTTGGCCGTAAACTCATATAATTCCCTCAAAAATTATGTTTCAAGTGTCCAAATACTAATACCAATACTCTATAATTCATATCTAAGCCTTGTTTGTGATTTGGAAGGGTTTAAAGTCATGAAAACCCCTTTTATATGAGTTTACGGCCCAATCTTGTGCCATGGCCGTAAACTCCTTCAAAGCTCTCAAAATCCATGTCTAAAAAGTTTTAAGTCCATTCCTTGAAGTCTTTTAGCCATATCTAGGTCCCAAAATTGTCTAGGAGGGGTTTACAGGCTCAAAACCCTTCAAACTTAGTGTTTACGGCCTAGGCACCTTCCTGGGACGTAAACTCATATTTCATGTCCAATCCCATGATTAAATCTCAAATTTGGAAGTCAAATAAGCTATACAATGAGGTTAGGAAGTTACCTTAAGGATTTGAGACCTTAAAATTGAGTTTTGGACCCTTAAACTTGGATTTAGGAGAAAGGTTAGAGAGAGAGTAGAGACAGGAAGAAAAAGCTTCAAATGAGTGCTTAAATTACTTTAAATAGTGTCTAAGTTTTGGACACAGTGGAATTCTACCCGATACCGACATTAAATGAGGCTTTTGGTCGCACCCGATTAAGTTACCGTCACCCGGCGGGAATGTTTCTAACTTTTTGAAATAAACACTTTTGGGTTAATTTCATGAGTTCCTAAGGGATTTGGACACTCATTAAATTATAATAAACATATAAGTTTTAATTAGTTTAACCCAAAACGAGAACGAAACGAATTGACTAACGGCGAAATTTCACGGGTAGAACAAGTTTTCGACGATGGAAAACTTCAGGTTGTTACAGCTAAATGGAAAGAGGTTATGGACAACAAGATTCAGTCCATGTATAAGAATCATGTTTTGAGCTTGGTTGAAAATGTACCGGTTCGTAGGACGGTCAGGTGCAAATGGATCTTCAACAAGAAGATCGACATTGATGGGAAAGTGCACACTTATAAGGCACGATTGGTTGTGAAAGGCATCACTCAAACTTAGGGAGTTGATTATGATGAGAACTTTTGACCAGTAGCAAAGATTAAGTTTGTTAGGGTTATGATATCCATTGCTGCATTTCATGTTTATGAATTATGGAAAATGGATGTCAAAACAACTTTCCATAATGGAAAGTTGGCTGAGGATATTTACATGAGTCAGCCAGAGGGTTTTGTCAATGCAAAGTACCCTGATAGAGTGTGCATGCTTGATAAATCCATTTATGTATTAAAACAAGCATCTAGCAGCTGGAATCTTTATTTTGATGAGAAAGTCAAAGAGTTTGGATTTTCGATAAGTGAAGGTGAGTCTTGTCTATATGTTAGAGCTAGTGGGAGTATAGTTAGATTTTTCGTATTGTATGTTGATGACATACTACTCATGGGAAATGACATCTTAACTTTGCATAAGGTTAAGTCCTGTCTTGGGAAGTGTTTCACTATCAAGAACCTTGGAGAAGCTGCCTATATCCTAGGAATAAGGTTATTGCGAGAAAATGAGTAAAAGACTAAGTGGACTTAGTCATAGCCCCTACGTGGAAAAAGTGTTGAAAAGGTTCAACATGCAGGATTCCAAGAAAGGTGACTTACCGATCCAACATAATGCCAAACTGAGCAAGGCTCAGATTCTGAGTACAGAGGCTGAGATAGCTAATATGAGTCGATTACCATATGTTTTCGCTATTGGCTCGATCATGTATGTTATGACTTCTACCCACCCAGATGTAGCCTTGGCTTTGAGCATTGTTAGTAGATATCATGGGAACCATATGCTTTCGCTGTTTGCACGATCATGTAAGGACAATTTCCACTCTCAGCCGAGTTGGGTCTTTACCATGAATGGGGACCGATTACTTGGAAAAGTTTCAAGCAGGAGACAGTAGCTGATTCGACATTTGAAACAGAGTATATAGCAGCGAGTCAAGCGGTGAAGAAGGCGATATGGCTGAGGAACTTCATCGAAGATCTTAGAGTTGTAAAAGCTAGAAAAGATCATATCGAGATTTTCTGTGACAACAATCATGCGGTTGCCTTAGCCAAGGAACCGAGATATCATGGCAGATCCAAACACATTGATATAAAATATCACTACATAAGACATAAGATAGAAGAAGGATTCCTCGTGGCAAAGAGGGTATTGTCAGAAGAGAACCCAACACATCCCCTCATGAAGGGACTCACTAGGGTTTTCCATTTGCAGCATGCGAGGCAAATCGGGTTGAAGGGCGATATTAGTTTATAGATTAGATGGCTCTGAAACTTGTAATATGTAATTGACATTTTATGATTGAAGAAAATTTGTTGTTTATTAATAAGTATGGTGTTGCGATCTTGTGTCAATTGTTTGTTATTGTTTTAATTTTCCATGTTTTGACTTCCAGAATAATTACTTTATTCAAATTCTCTACTGTCATGAAGTTGTCTTCTAGATGTCTAAGATATTGGACATAGCAAGAGTTGCTACAACATTCATGAGTGTTCATAAGTTCTGAGTATTGGATTAAACCCATGTTCACTTGTATTGCTTCATGAAATTTATCTCAAGTGATTGTGAGACAGTAATATCACATAAGTCTTCAAACCTAGATATATGAGTTGTTTCCTATGAGTTGGTGTTATTACAGAAGTACACAATCAACAAAGTAATGAAATAAAACAAACTAAATTCAGATATATTCAATATACAATAATCAAATTTACAGAAAACATACTTGTTTGATGATTACACAGAATTATAACAACGAAATTGTAGAGATTGAGGCCTGCTTTAGCAGTGTCCTAAGACAGAAATTTCCCTGGGATGGGTCTGTCTTGAGGATACAACAATCCAATTCAAGAACAGGTCTTGAATCTGTCGAAATTCACCATGATCCCTTTGGAAAGATAGACGATTTTTGAGAGAAAGTTTGTGTGTGTATATTAGCCCTCAAATTCTGTCCAGATCCTTTCATTTATAGGCTGCTAATGGTGGTTGTAAACCACCAACCGAAATTAACTGCCAAAAACTGTCTGCAGTTAATCCTCTATTTAACAGAATTTATTTTTTACTGAATTAATAAAATGATTAATTAAGGACTAATTAATTTCGGATTCTATATTAAAAAAATATTATTTAGTCAAGAAGAGCCCAAGAGCCCTAAGGCCCAAGGCTCTATCTTTGACCATTAATATTTAATAATCCAATCCTACTACTAGCCCAATTAGACTAGTCCAACACCACAACCCAAACCCAATTTGCTTAACCCATTACTTGGTCCATTTGAATAAATGAGTGGGACAAGCCTTATAAGGTGGGAAAAGGTTTCCTCTTTCACCAATGTGGGATAAGTCCCATATTGTAATTTTATAAAGTTCCAACAATACCCCACATTTTCTATTCAAACTCCTCGAATACCCCACATTTGAATAGAAAATAAGTGAACTTTGATATTCAAATAAGGGAAGTAAGATATGACATGCATCTGAATAGGTGTTGGAAAACTTGAACCTTTCATAGTGAGTACTACTTGGATCTACTTTGTGGGTAGTGAACTAGAGTCTTGAACTAACCACTTCTTATAGTAGAATCAAAAACAAGAAGTATCACACATATCATATCTAAGCATGGTTCATTTCTTACCGTTGTGTTCTTTTCGGTCGTGAACAATCCTTTCTTCATGAGACTTTTAGAGAGCTTAGCCATGTCAGCTCCCAAAGATGTGACCTCACATCCATCTCACATAGGTAATGCTAATCTGGAACAATCCGTACTATTCCACTATAGAAGCTATCAGCATTATTAAGAATAAAGAATTCATCCCTATATCATCAACGGAAAAACACAAAATAAATATCATAGGAGTGAGCATACCTTGGTGTTAGTGGTTCTTTGACTCTTCCCCAACTAGTTGTCCTATTGAACCTAGACCATGGGATCTCCAATGTTGCTAGGTTAGGTTTCCGCCAGGTGGTGACTCATTGTGTTGGCTTTAAGCCCATTCCCCTCGATGTGAAGAGAACTTGCTCTCTACTAAGGCCTTTTGTCAAGGGATCAGCTATATTTTCCTTTGACTTTATGTAACTGATGGAAATGATTCCATTCTTCAGCAGCTTTATCTAATGCAACAAACTCTTCTTCCATTGTAGAACGAGTATTCACAGTTTGCTTAGATGATTTCCAAGAGATAGCAGCTCCAGCAAGAGTGAACACATATCCACTTGTGGATTTTGCCTCTGAAGTATTGGAAATCCAATTTGCATCACAATACCCTTCAAGAACAGGAGGATATTTCGTGTAATGCAGTCCATAATTCATTGTATGCTTTAAATATCTAAGCACTCTCACTAATGCATACCAATGATCTTTTCCAGGATTATGGGAGTAACGACTCAATCTACTTACACTATAAGCCAAGTCCGGTCTAGTACAATTCATAATATACATTAAGCTACCAAGAACTTGAGTATATTCTAACTGAGCTACACTATCACCTTTATTCTTCTTAAGATGACTTGAAGGATCAAAAGGGGTGACTACCGGCTTGTCATCATAGTGTCCAAACATCTTAAGTACAGTTTCAATATAATGGGACTGAGTTAGAGTATAAACATCGGATTTTCTTCGAACTCTTACACCAAGGATCACATCTACTACTCCCAAGTCCTTCATGGAAAAGGAGGAGTGTAGCATTTTCTTGGTTTGATTGATCACATCCAAATTAGTACCCATTATAAGCATATCATCCACATACAAGCATATGATGACACAAGCATTCTTGTATTGTTTGACATAAACACATTTATCACATTCATTAATTCTAAATCCATTAGAGAGTAATGTGTTGTCAAACTTCTCATGCCATTGCTTTAGAGCCTGTTTTAGTCCATAAAGTGATCTAACTAACTTACAAACTTTGTTTTCTTGACCCTTAACCACAAACCCTTCAGGTTGGTTCATATATATTTCTTCATCTAGTTCACCATACAAGAAGGTAGTTTTCACATCCATTTGGTGTATTTCCAAATTGTGAATGGCTGCAATTGCTACTAATGTGCGAATTGATGTAATTCTTGTAACAGGTGAATAGGTGTCAAAGAAGTCTTGACCCTCTTTTTGACGATACCCTTTAGCCACTAAACGAGCTTTGTACTTCTCAATGGTACCATCAGGTCTAAACTTCTTCTTGAATATCCATTTGTGCCCAATTGGTTTTTGCCCAGGTGGCAAATCTACCAATTTCCAAGTGTTATTCTGCAAAATGGAATCAATCTCACTTTTGATTGCCTCTTTCCAAAAGGGAGCTTCAGATAAATCCATAGCATCCTTGTAGGTTTGTGGTTCCTTATTCACTACATAGGTCATGTAATCAGGTCCAAAATCTTTGGCTATTTTGCCCCGTTTGCTTCTTCTAGGTTCTAAGTTCTCTTCTTGAACCTTAGAAGAGCTTTCTTCATTTGATTGTAAACTTTTTTCTAAAATGGTATCATTTAGTCCATCATCCAGAGGTCTTTTCCTAAAGCAAGTAACCTCTTTCTCTTTATTCTTAAAAGGAAAAATATTTTCAAAGAATTCAGCCTCTGCTGATGCCATGATGGTTTGGTTATGGATATCATCAACATGTGATTTAAACACAAGAAACCTATAGGCTGCACTATTCATCGCAGGGCCAAGATAGATGCAATCTATGGTTTTTGGTCCAAGTTTAGTCCTCTTAGGAAGAGGTACTTGTACCTTAGCAAGGCAACCCCACACTTTCATCCTTTTATAAGAGGGTAACCTCCCTTTCCATAGATGATAGGGTGATTTATCACTCTTTTTATGAGGAATTCTATTAAGTATTGAATTTGCTGCAAGACATGCTTCTCCCCACAGATTATATGGTGCTCCAGAAGTAATTAACATTGAATTAATCATGTTTTTCAATGTTCTATTTTTTCTTTCTGCCACTCCATTTTGTTGTGGGGTATATGGAGCAGTTGTTTGATGTATAATACCATTTAAAGAACAAAATTCAGCAAAGTCTTTGGATTCATATTCTCCTCCTCGATCAGACCTTAGAATTTTGATCTTTTTGTCAAGTTGATTTTCAACTTCAGCCTTGTAATTCTTAAAATAATTCAAGGCTTCATCTTTGGTATTTAACAAATAAATATAACAATACTTGCTACAATCATCAATAAAGGATATATAATAATTATTTCCTCCTCTTGTAGGTGTTGCTCTAAAATCACATAAATCAGAGTGGATTAAGCCAAGTATTTCATTAGATTTTTCAACTGATTTATGAGGATGTTGTGAAAATTTTGATTCTACACAAACCTCACATTTAAAATTTTTATCTAATGAATATTTTGGTAACATGCCAAGTTTTTCCATTCTTTGAATAGAACGGAAATTGACATGTCCCAAACGAGAATGCCACAAAATTGAAGGATCATGCATATACATAGAAGAGGGGCTAGTAGTGCCCATTATTGCATTAACATTATCATTGGTTACATCATTGTTTGGTGTTTCAACACCATAGTACAAAGGTAAGACACTGACTTTAAAGAGACCCTCACTAAGGTATCCCTTTCCAACATACACCCCACCCTTGGTGAGAACAAACTTATCAGACTCAAATACAAGTTTGAAACCTTTGTTACTAAGAATAGGACCAGAAATCAAATTCTTAGTAATTTCAGGAACATGCAAAACATCACTTAAAATAAGTTCTTTTTCAGAAGTCAGTTGTAGCTTCACTTTTCCCTTTCCTTCAACTTTTGCAGTAGAGCCATTCCCCATAAACATTGGTTCAGAATCTGAGACTTTCTGGTATGTAGAAAACATGGTTCGGGAGTTGCAAATGTGCCTTGTGGCTCCAGTATCAATCCACCAATCCACACAATTGTTAACCATGTTGGTTTGAATCACAGTAACAAATTGATTTGGTGATTCAACCATGTTGGCTTGACCAGAATTTCCTCCACCAGAATTGCCACCATTGTTTCCATTTTTCCCTCCATTGTTCCCTCCATTATTTCCTCCATTGTTTCCTCCTTGACCCCTCCTGAATCTGCATTCTTTGGCCTTGTGTCCCATTTTGCCACAAACATAACATGGACCAGAATTCTTCTTGAAATTCTTCTTGTTAGGACCATGATTTTTGCCATCTTTGGAAGAGTTTTTGGAGCCTTGCTTCCCTTTCTTGTTGTTGTGCTTTGTCCTTGAAGTGCTTGTTTCTCCAACAAAGTTTGCACTTGGTTCCAAGGAATTTTCATCTGCCTTCTCATTCAATCTGTTATCTTCTTCCACACGAATTCTCAACACAAGTTGCTCAAAACTCATGTCATCAGTTAAGTGTTTAAGATATAGTTTGAAATTCTTCCAAGAAGGAGGAAGTTTTTCAATGATTGAACCAACAAGAAAGTTAGAGTTTATACCCATACCTTCAACTTCAAGATCATGTGCAATGACGTGAATTTCCTCCACTTGTTTGAGGACAGATTTCGTATCCACTATCTTGAAATTCATGAATTTTCCAATCACGAATTTCTTGGAACATGCCACTTCTGTTTTGTATTTCTTTTCTAGTGATTCCCATATCTCTCTTGCAATAGTCATGGTAGAGTAGATATCATAGAGAGAATCATCCAGGGCATTCAGAATATAATTTCTGTAATTATATTCATTTATGTTCCAGGTTTCCACTGCCCTTTGATGTTCTGCCCATTGGGCTTCACTGGGTGGTGTTGTACCTTCTGCAGTGGTTATACCAACAGGAGGAGAGGGGGAGTCATCAGTGAGAACATTGGAAACATGAAGAGTTGTTAGATAGAACAACATCTTCTGTTGCCATCTCCGGAAATCTGAGCCTATGAATTTCTCAGGCTTTTCCACATGTGTTTTGAGGATGGAATTTTGATCTATTCTTCACTCTTTGATTTCTATCTTAGAATGTTATTACAGAAGTACACAATCAACAAAGTAATGAAATAAAACAAACTAAATTTAGATATATTCAATATCCAAGAATCAAATTTACAGAAAACATACTTGTTTGATGATTACACAGAATTATAACAACGAAATTGTAGAGATTGAGGCCTGCTTTAGCAGTGTCCTAAGACAGAAATTTCCCTGGGATGGGTCTGTCTTGAGGATACAACAATCTAATTCAAGAACAGGTCTTGAATCTGTCGAAATTCACCATGATCCCTTTGGAAAGATAGACGATTTTTGAGAGAAAGTTTGTGTGTGTATATTAGCCCTCAAATTCTGTCCAGATCCTTTCATTTATAGGCTACTAATGGTGGTTGTAAACCACCAACCGAAATTAACTGCCAAAAACTGTCTGCAGTTAATCCTCTATGTAACAGAATTTAAATTTTACTGAATTAATAACAAGATTAATTAAGGACTAATTAATTTCGGATTATATATTAAAAAAAATATTATTTAGTCAAGAAGAGCCCAAGAACCCCAAGGCCCAAGGCCCTATCTTTGACCATTAATATTTAATAATCCAATCCTACTACTAGCCCAATTAGACTAGTCCAACACCACAACCCAAACCCAATTTGCTTAACCCATTACTTGGTCCATTTGAATAAATGAGTGGGATAAGCCTTATAAGGTGGGAAAAGGTTTCCTCTTTCACCAATGTGGGATAAGTGCCATATTGTAATTTTATAAAGTTCCAACAGTTGGTTGTGCATTGATTATACAAAAACGCATCCATAACTTGATGTTATAAAACATGCCTTTGTGTATGATTCAATAAGTAGTAAAACAAGCATATGAGACAAAATTTGTATGTTCCATTTAGTTGTTTGAGGATTAAAAGCAATATATGTTCCCCTCAATGATTTTGTTTAGACCTATGTACCGGTGGCGGTCAGAACCAAATTGATGTGTTCAGTTTACTTGTATGTCAAACAAATCGGAAGTCGGGAAAAAAATTGCTAGAAAATAAGTACTACATTGTTCCATGTATTTGTCCAAATGATATCTTGATACAGAGGATTATATGATGACTTATCTAAAATGGCACTTCCTAGTTCAATAGAGTTTTAAGAGTAATGATTGTTGGTTGGTTCCTGAAGTCATACTCTGGTTATAAGACTTATCCAAGTGGGATACTGTTGGATAAGATGTCTAGTCTGTAACTATATTTGGTATGTACTTGACCCGACCCGGCATGGTCTATTTGGGTTGCAATTAATCGAAACAATTTGTATGGATAATATTTGAGAATAGTATGATTATGATTTATTAATATACTATATGTTATACTATATTAACATGAAATCATATAATTTAAATAGTATTGATCAAGAATTAATTTGGAATTAATTTAGTGATCAAAAGGAACTAATTAAATATGACCTCTTACATATATAGAATGGGCCAAATTTCATTTAGGATGGGCTAACCTTGCATGGATAGTCCATGGAGTTTTTAACCCACAGATCCTATCGAAATGAAAGGTCATGGGTATTAGTGTTTACATGGATGTAACCCTAATACACCATACTATAGAAAGAAGTCCTTGGCACATGAAACGGCACTAGTGTAAATGAACAAGAGTGGGCCGATTTCTAGAAGTGCTTCCTATTCTCTCAAGTCGTCCAAGGTGTTTTGGTGATTTGTGATTCCATTTCAGGCATCCACGTTATTGGAGCAAGGATCTCATAACTCCAAGCAATCAACCACAAGGAAAATGTATGTTATTCTACCAAGTTTTTATATTAAAAGTACCCCATAACATGCTAGTTAGGTTGAGAACCTTGGAAAATCAAATTCAAAAGTATAATAGAGAGAACATAGATCCAACTTTTCTAGGGTTGCATGTACACCATAGGAGTGTTAGAATGCTCAAAACCCTTCAGAAGGGTCGTAGGGGTGAATAATGGTGAGTGGTGGGTTGTTGGGTGGTTGTGGTGTTGATGAGTGGGTGGTGGTGGTTGGTGGTTTTATGGGTTATGATGGTAGGTGGTTTTATTAGTGATGGTGGTAGGTGGTGATGATGTTGGTGGGTGGTGGTGGTGGGTGGTGATGATGGGTGGTGGTTTGGCTGGTTTATAGGTGGGGTGGTGGTGATGAGTGGTGGTAATAAGTTAAAAATCTCAAATTGTACATGAAACACTGAGGTTTGGGCCAAGAAAGTCGCAACCGGAACCCATGACCTCAGACTGAAAACCCAATGCGAAGGGTGTTCTCGGTCACCCTTGGACCGATGACACCCTAGTTCTTGGTGGCCTTAAGGACCGAAAACCTTGGCCTCGGTTTTAGGGATCTCGGTTTAGGGTGAGGGGCTTGAGCATTTCACTTTGTGATATGGCACTCCAACTTTGCATTCATTTACCCTCCAAACCTCCATACAATACATACTAATATCCCCCATGCATCAATAAATCTTCTCTTTCCTCCCTCCATTTTAACCTCAGCCGAGAGTAGCTTTTTCCCACTCTTTCAATTTTCTTTTTACTTCAATTCAACTTCCTTTCAAAAACAAGATCGAAATCCTTTATGAATCACCATCTCAAGGATGGTCCTAGGGTTTTTGCTAAGCATTTTCTTGAATCTAAAGTGTTTCTATGCAGTTTTAAGTTAATTTCATCATCCTTACACACACTAATATATGTTAAAATTTTCGGATAAGCACATCTCCAAAGAAGCTTAGGAACTCCATACTAGAACTTAGGCTCTAAATCTTCCTCATATCACTCCAAGCTATACATAAAAACCTACTCAAGGTGAGCTTCATACCACCATTTTCTCAAAATTTTCATGCTTTTAGGGGGGGGGGGGGGGTAATACAAGTCAAAAATAGTTTGTCTTATGGATATTTGCATGTTATATTCTTATTATTTGAATATGAAATAATATTTGTATAATATGCAGATATCACTATTTTTTTAAACAAAAATCATGACATTTGAAGTTTGATATGGAAAGTTAAACAAACATAACTCAATATGTGATACAAATATCAACAGAAAAATATGAGTTGTAAAACTACAAGGTTTTTGGTAATTTGTACTAAAAATAGGTTTTCTATCGAAAATGGTTATATTTTAGCCATTTACTATTTTGATGGGTTAGAACCAAAAGATGTTATGTTTTGGTATCATATATTGATACTAGACAAGATTATAACTTTACATTTGTATAAAAGATTATATAAATGGTCTAAGCAATACATACAAGATAAACTAAAATCGATATGGTTTGGGAGTTAAAACCACAATTTCATTTTGGAAAAACTAAATAATTATCCAAAGGTATAATTACTTAATTTTACAAGAAAAGAGAGTCATAGTTGACTATGCTCTTGTGAGACATTCCCTTCACTCTAGGTACCTAGTGTACCCTTTAAGTCTTCCATTATAACCAGAGTCTCCTGGAGGGAAAGCGAGATAGTTTTTTGTAGATCGAGACATGATTGACAACCGTACACCTAAGTTATTCGCTACAGTTAGACTGGCAAGTCTAGGGTGATAAAATTCTACCGATTCTGACACCTGAAGACCTCTGTTCAGGCAAATCAGTCATATTAAGCATGGTTATAAAAACTCACATAAGTATTAACAAAACATTTGATTTATGGGGTAACTTTCGCTTCATCATTTTTATAAAAATTAAAACTACATACTATCCTCTAGTACAACACTACGTACTTTTCTGGTCTTACGGTTTTAAGACAACAATTCATATTTAAAAAAATATTGGATTTTCTGGAAAGATACATTATCATTTTACAAGAAAAAGATAAAAAAGAAATACATGCATTTTTGTCTTGGATATAAGACTTAAAGTCTATTTTTATATAAAATATCATATTTTCTTGAAGTATACAAAACCAATTTAAGCGAAACTGTTACAAACCCTTTCCATACAAAAATGCTTATGAACTCACCAACTTAATTGTTGACACTTTTCAAAATCACTTGTATTCTCAGGAAACCAGTAAACATGTATCTAAATATTTTGACAATAGGAGTTGCAGAATCATGGATTTCCACATTTTAGTTGTGTGTTGTTTACTTTTGCGTTGGATAAGGTGTCTAGGTCCGTAACTATATTTGGTATGTACTTGACCCGACCCGGCATGGTCCATTTGGGATGCATTTCGCCGAAACAATTTATATGGATAATCTTTTGAGAAGTGTATTTATGATTTATTAATACTTGTAATATATTAATATGAAATCATATTATTTAACTAGTATTGATAAAAAATTAATTTGGAATTAATTTAGTGATCAAATGGAACTAATTAAATATGCAATCTTATATATATATATATATATATATATATATATATATATATATATATATATATCTATATATGTATATGGAATGGACCAAGTTCATTTTGGATGGGCTAAACTTGCATGGATAGTCCATGAAGTTTTTAACCCATGGATCCTATGGAAATGAAAGGTCATGGGTATTAGGGTTTACATGAATGTAACCCTAATCCTACATACTATATAAGGAGGCCTTTGCCACATGAAATGGCATTAGTGTGTGTGACAAACATAAGGGTGGATGATTTGCACTAAGTGCATCTTATTCTCTCATGTTTCCAAGTTGGTCTTGTGATTTGTGATTCTACTTGAGTTATCCACATTGTTGGGCCAAGGCTCTTATAACTCCAAGCAATCAACCACAAAGAAAAGGCACCCCATAACATGCTAGTTAGGTTGAGAACCTTGGAAAATCAAGTTTGCATGTATAATAGAGAAAACATAGATCCAAGGTTTCTAGGTTTGCATGTACACCATAGGAGTGTTAGAATGCTCAAAACCCATAATTTTAAACAAACACAATGTGTAAACTATGTGAACTTGTATTCTCAATGTATGATTTTTGGGTTGCTATGATTCATTTATACTCAATTTGTTATGATGCTATTCAATCACGTTATCCGCCCTCGGACATTTATGTCATCGTGGTTCTGGGGTGTGAGACACTAGCATTAAACCCATGCTATTCAAAGCTCTATATGGATGCAAGTGTAGATCACCTCTTTGATCGGTTGAAGTGGGTGACACGCCACTAGCATGGGGGCAAGTTCCTAACAGCACTCTCACCGGCCCCAAGATCATATGAGAAGATTATACAGAATCGTGAAAGATAAAATGCATCCCGGGTTCGACAAAACAGCTATACAGATAAGTGATGCAAACCCTTAAAATTCCATGTTGGTGATTGTGTTCTGTAGAAGGTCTCACCCTGGAAAGGGATGATACATTTTGGAAGTTATGGGAATAAAATCCAACATATATCGGCTCATTTGAGATCCTTGCTATAGTCGGACCTGTAGCTTATAAACTTTGATACCACAAGAACTCAGCAACATACATCCAACCTTCCATCTGTGAAATCTAAAGAAGTGTCTGTCCGACGAGAGTCTTGTAATCTCACTCAATGAAATCGAGTTAAATGACCATATCAACTTCATCGAAGAAGAAGTGGAAATCATGGACATGAAAATCAAGAGAAAGAAGGAAAGTCGTATACCAATAGGTAAGGTCCGATGGAACACCAAGAGAAGACCGGAATTTACTTATGAACGTGAGGACCAGATAAAGTAACATACCCACATCTTTTCCTCAATCCTTGAAGTCACACGCAAAATGCTAATTTCGGGATGAAATTCTTTCTAACGGGGGGATGATGTGAAAACCCTCAAGTTTGGTCAAGCAAAGTCAACAAGTCAGCAAGAAATCAAACGAGTCAGCAAAGTCAAATGATTAAAGCCCAAAAATCCTAGGGATTTCAGTTGGCACTAGACCGAAACACATGTGATTTCGGTTAGACCGTGAGCGATATCACTATGGTGATCTCGGTTGGTGCTAGGCCGAAATTACAAATGTGATTTAGGTTTGTGCTAGACCAAAATCACATGTCATTTCGGTTGATTCCCTGGCCGAAATCTACTTAATATTTAAATGCTTCATGCCACTTGATTAGTGGATTATTTTCCCAACGTGATAAATTACACAAAGAAATGAACATGTCACTTCACCTTACCCCTTTTTACCCCTATTTAACTTATGTTAAAGGCCTTTCCGAGCACCCTTCGTAATTCATCAGTTGAACATTCTCTCCATTGTTGTTTTCTCCCAAGATCAAGACTACCTTCCAAGCATTTTTCCACGTTAATTCCAAGAGATTTTTGTAAGTTCCCTTAATTATCTACTGTTTTATGACACTTTCATGATTAGTTCAACTAATTTACACACAATATCGTGTGGTAAATACTCATAGGACATGAACACCTTCATGTATTCTAACTTGAATATCATCCCCGTCAATTCGACATCCATCCAAGAACGCACTCAAGGTGAGTTCATACCCCTACATTTTTTGAGAATTTCATGCTTCAGGGGGAGGGGGGGTTGGGGAATACAAGTTAAACACAAGAAAAGTGTCTTAATATACAAATCGTTACAAATGTTTTCTTACATTTTTATATATAAAAATGAAAAATACATGGAATGACACTACTACCGAGCTTATGAGTTTTTACATGCAAAGTTGCTAAAAATACGAAGGTTTTCATTTCAACGGAACGTACACTATAAACTATAATACGTGTAGTTTACGGGTCATTTACACTATTTTGCCAATTCAGATTTCAATCCAAAAATAATTATTTTGAAGGCATAATTATTTTACCCTACATAGGTATTATAAAATGATAATACTACCACATACAAAAAGGATTTTCACTACACCATATGTAAACTGGTTAATACAAGGTTGTGAGAGCCTATCTTCACGTACTTTCCAGACTACACGCTAAAGTCCTATATTGTAACCAGTCTCTTGTAGGAGAGCGTGACACTTATGTATAGATCTATACAGGACTAACAACCCCGCACCTAACAATTAGCTACAGTCAGACCAGCAGGTCTAGGGTGAAAAATGTCATAACATTACGACACCTAAAAGAATGTCGTACATTCCACTAGTCTCTAGCATGGTTATGGGTGACAAATGTCATAACATTTCGACGCCTACGGAATGCCGTACATAGGGCATTAACAAAAGATTTGTTTTATGGGCTTAACATACGTACAAGTAGTTTTATATAAGAATAAAATTTCGTAATACTATTCACTAGTACAACACTACATATATTTTTGGTGTTTGAACCTAAGACTTACATCTCATTTTACAAGAAAATATTAGATTTTCTGAAGGCACACCAACTTAGTTATTGACATTTTCAAAATCAGTTGTATTCTTAGGGAATTACTAAATAGGTAACTAGAAAAGGGTTTTGGATGATGCGGCATCGCCATGTCACGCTATTTTTTTTACTTATGTATTTAACATCAAGAAAAAATGTTTTTGTGTACAATGTAAACTACTTAATTATCAATGCAATCTTTGTATTGATTTGATAACTATTATTCACTTTTTATGATACTGTACATGAAGTCGATCCACCCGTAGACATTTCTGCCGTTCTGGTTTGGCAGTTTGACTAAAAACCCTCCGGAAGACCTAGTAACCTCAACGTACTAGAGGAAAGATCCAGAGTCCCCGAAGGCTTCGAGAAAAAGAGCTTTTCGGCTTGGAAGTTCTTCCCCGCAGAGCCCGGTTCCTAGTCAAACCCTCATTAAGTGAGATATGCTTACCATACTCTAAGTGTAGCTTATGTTTAAGTTCAATATCGGTATTATGAACTTATAAAACATAAATAAAATATAAAATATAATATAGAAAGTGTTATTATAATATCTTTTAACTACTCAGAGTATGGGAATCTAGTTTGAAGGAAGACATAGGCTTGTTGCATTTTAGAAGTGCTATAATGCCAAAATGGTCCTGCCCTTTGTTGGCTTACGTGTGGAACACATCTATACATCGTGGTTGAAAAGTGTAACAACCCGAAATTTGTTCGTCGCCAAAACCCGTTCTACCCGGAAAAAGTCGCCATTATCGGATTCGTTCCGATTTCTCTTTGGAAATTATTTGTATAATTTATATGTTTATTTTATCCTAACGAGTGTCTAAATCACTCAGGAACTTATGTTATTCCCCCAAAATCATTACTTTATAAGTTTTAAAAATGTTCCCGTCGGGTGACGGAAACTCAATCGGGTGCGACCAAAAGCCGCGGTTAGCGTCGGTATCGGGTAGAATTCCACCGTGTGCAAATTTTGGGAACTATATAAACATGTTTCAGCCTTCATTTGAAGCTTTTCCTTCTCTCACTACTCTCTCTCTAACCTCTCTCCAAAATCCAAAGATTAAGTGTCCAAAACTCAATTTTAAGGCTTCAAATCCTTAAGGTACCTTCGTAGCCTTAATCTATAGCATGTTTAGCTTCCAAATTAGACACTTAAACATGAAATTGGGCAAAATGCATGAGTTTACGGCCTAAGAAGGTGCTTAGGCCATGAACACCCAAGATGGTGGGTTTTGAGCCTTTAAACCCTTCTTTGACTAGTTTGGACCTTGGATATGGCTATGGGACTTTAAAATATGGATTCTAAACATGTAAAACTTAAATTTTGTGATGTTTAGAGGAGTTTACGGCCAAGGAATATTCTTGGGCCGTAAACTCATATAATGAGGGTTTTTATGCCCTTAAACCCTTCCAAATCACTCCTATAGCTTAGATATGAATTATGGGACTTTGATTCTTGCATTTGGACACTTGAAACATAGATTATGGAGGACTTAGATGAGTTTACGGCCAAGGAGAGTTCTTGGGCCGTAAACTCCCCAAAACTTGACATAAATCTCATTCTAAGATGTTAGAAAGCCATCCAACACCACCAAAAGCCTTGGAATAAATCAAGGGACCAACCAAAAATACTTTGAGGGCCTAAAACACAACATTTATGGGGTTTCTAAGGGTTTACGGCCAAGACATGTTCTTGGGCCGTAAACTCCAAAATTTTTGGTGTTAAAATGCAAACTACACACCCCTAAGGCCCTTAGATGAATTTTAGAAGTCCTTTCATGCAAGTTTTAGACCTTGAAACACCTTGGAACACCATATACTAGAGTTTACGGCCATGAAAGGGGTTTCATGGGCCGTAAACTCCACAAACACCCCAAAAATCCCATGCAAACTCATGTTAGCCCTTGGATTAATTCTACCAATCACATGTGATTTGTTTTGGAACCATTTAACATCATTTTCTTGGAAAAATAGGGGTTTACGGCCATGGAGCTATGCTAGGCCGTAAACTCCCTTAAAGGGGGTCAAATTGATGTTTTGAATCATTCCAAGTCCTTAAACCAAGTCTAGAAATCATTCCCTAAGTGTTGGAAGTCCAAAAGGCACCATAAAACACCCATCATGAGTTTACGGCCGTAAACTCATGGGGAAGGGTGTTTTGGCCGTAAAATCCCTTAAGGGGGGTGTTCATTTGATATCCCAACTCATTTCCCAAGTCCCTTGTGCCATTCATGTCCCTAAACGCCACCCGGGTCCCACCAAACACTTGTATCGGAGTGTTATTGCGACCTGAAGCAATTGTGCCTATCCGACAATCAACCTAAGTCCTAATTAGATACAAATGTGTATCTTTACTTCATAATTAGGAACCTCGTGCGTTTACAAGTCTCGGCTCAACTCTTAGCATCCAAACCGTCTCGTACCTCGTTCGGTGAGTTCATACCCCTATGGCTTTTTCACTGTTTTCAATGTTTTCAGGGGGGGAATACAAGCAAACTATAACTGTTTTCCAAATCACAACATTGATGTGTTGCAAACAATATTTGACAAATCTATAAACTCTTTTACTCCTTATGTATTATGCTGAGCATAAGGAATGACTACTCGATTTCAACTAAATGGATTTTAGTTAAGAAACAATCAAACTAATCAAATTATTATGGGAATAATTTGGGGGTCTTTACTGTTCTTTCTATAGTATACTGATATCTATACTAAATTATTAGATAAACTATGTCTGTTCAGTTTATCTCCGTATCATTTGAATATGTTATCCGATGATTTCATGTATGTATCTATACTTTGCTGTACTATGTTTCATAACTTCCTATATGTCAATATCTTACAAGAACCCTATGAATAGTTTAATACTAGCTTGTGAGATAGTCACTAGCCTTTATGGATGATCAGTAAATCCTCTCCGGAAGTGTAACCAGAGTCTCCTAGAGGGAGAGCGCGGAATTTGTGAGTAGATCTATTCGGGACTGACAATCCCACACCTTAACTGCTAGCTACAGTTAGGCGGGCACGCCCAGGGTGACAAATTTCTGGATATCGTTCGATGTCTGACAAACGTCAAGGAGGTCACGTTGTCGTATTAGTATGGTTACCCGACTCACAATATGTATTAATACCAGCTTATTCACAGTTTGGGTTCAGGATCTTTATTTCGTTCGGGATAGTGATCCCATGGTATTGTTTCTATGTCTCTTTCGGGATAGTGATCCCATGGTATTATCAAACTATTCTATATCTATGTCCTATACGGGATAATGATCCCATGGTTTATTCTTATATCTCTTACGGGATAGTGATCCCATGGTTTTCTAAATCTATATACGGGATAGTGATCCCATGGTTTCTAAATCTGTGAACTATTCGGGATAGTGATCCCAAGGTTTTCTAAATCTATATCTTATACGGGATAGTGATCCCATGGGTTCTAAAATTTGTATCTTATTCGGGATAGTGATCCCATGGTTTCAAATCTATATTTACGTACATACATTAACTTATCTCGTGTTAGTTCGGGATGATAGTCCCATGATCTTGAACCGTACTTTCGAATATCTCAAACTAACTTATATGTCTTTCGGGATAGTGATCCCAAGATTTTCATTATATAGTTTTGTGTGCTAAACTCTACTTTGTGATATACTATTGATCTTACAATTAGGAAAATATGGGATTTTCCTGGGGTAAATACAATACATAATCGAATTGGTAACAAACGATAACTTAACCAACTTCACATAAGAAAATATGGGATTTTCTTGGATAACAAATCTTTTCGGAAACTAAAGGAAACCGATACATTTTCACAAAACAAAACCGCTTATGAACTCACCAGCTTTATGCTGATTTTCAAACCGCTTGTATTCTCAGGTCCAAGTTAGACAGGTACCCGGTGATCTCTTTTGGCGAAGACGGAGTGCGCAGAAGACTCGTCTCAACTTTTGTTAATATGATGCATATGTATAATTGTATAACTTTACTTTTGAAACACATGTAAACTTTCATATATATGTAATGTAATGTTTGTTTACTGTGAATACTATGTACATTGGATTTGATACACAACGTGGTAGTCAACCCCGGAGACGTTTCCGCCTCTGGTTTTCGGGGTGTGACAAAAAGTGTTGTTTAATACTTATAAAAATATCTCTTGTAAATAGTCGCAATCAATATTAGACTAAAATCTAGTGTTAATAATACTAGGTTTCTTTGAAGGAAATTATATTGTTAAGAAGCTATGGGTTATCCGAGTTTCGAATCATCACTTTAAACAAGTAAGTGCACAACTGCATTCATCATAAACATAGATATGAAGTAGTTGATATAAATTATGTGCTGTGTGTGCATATTATCTGTGTTCTTGATATGTATGCTGGATGAACAATATATACATGTTTTTATCGATTTAAACTATATACGTATTTTATAACTATAATTATAAGGGGTGAAATTGGGTAGATGTTAGATGAGAGATGAAAGATGATATAGATGAGGAGAGATGAAGAATGACGATGAGATGTGAGAGATGATGAGTAGCCTTGACCCAAGTGTTGGCCCAGTCATCTAGCACTGTATATATGACAACCATAGACTATTCTAGATAGTCCTGTGCAATACTAGCAGACTTATAAACTATAGTTGTTATGAACGATGTGTTCATCAAGTGACTCTAAAAATCCTGGCAACTGTGACTTAGTGCCTCATAAATGAACACTGGAAGCTATGTAGTTAAGCCCTTACAAATTAACGTAGGCAGTTATGGATTTAGTACCTCACATTGGAAGCTATGGACTTAGTGCCTATTAAATAAGCCCTAGCACAGATGGACTTCGTGCCTATTCCTTTGGACAATACTTAGGAATGAATTAGTGAATGATAGATGATTCTTAGGGTAGATCCTTAAGAAATAAAGAAGATAATGGGGATGGGTAATTGCATTTATTGTTTGATAATTAAACATAATAATTATATTATTGGGGGTTGAAAACCCTATGCACTCACCAGGTTTCCCAACCTGACCCACTCAGTTTATTTGTTTCACATGTGTCGATACGAATCTACATTACACTTATAGATTAAAGGAGATGTAAATCACTAGTGTAAATGAATGCAATGCCTGTTTATGCTTATGTTTCTATATTGATGACGACATCCCAATGTTTTAAAATGAATAAAATACATTTCTTCAGAAATGCTTTGATAATGTGTTTATCATCTTTTTCTAGGAACCAATTCCGCAACAATATTCATTAAAAAATGGATACTCGAATTTTCAAATAAGCATATATAAAATTTTTAAACTTACCTTGAATATGGGGATGTCACAAAAATCAACTAACTAGAATTCTCTTTTCTCCTATTATGGATGTCAACTTCAGACATGAATGGACTTCCTCGTCCATCTGGAAATCTTTTTCCTTTTCTGTCTGAAGATGATCTTCTACATGTTGATCATGTTGCAAGAATGTTCCCCTCTTAAAGCAATGGTGGAACTAGAAATCATCCTTCTCCAACTCTTCTTCCACCTCCTCTAGTAATTCGCCTTGAGCCACATTTTCTTCAAGTCAAAAAATTCGAAGTCACTCAAGCCTTGTTGGCATGCAAACATCAGTATGAAAATTTTGTGTATGTGCATGTTCTGAAAATGAAATCGCGCATTAACAGATTGAGGAAATTAGGTGTCGTTTTCCTAAAGGAGTTGTCCATTGATTTGGTTCTACCTTCGCTTCGTGACTCATATAGTGAGTTCATTAAAGACTGCTACAAGAGGGACTGTGACGTGACCCTAATTGATCTGACATAGATGTTGATTGTTGCTAAAGTAGAAATGCTTAAGGGTATAATTCAAGCGAATTCGTTTGAAGGATCTGTCTCCCAAGTTTCCATGGACATTAAAAATGGCAACATTGGTAGTCTAAGAAAGGTTTATCTTCCCAATGGAAAGGCATTTGTCAAGGTCAAACTGTTTTACCATATGGTAAAGAGAAAGGCTAATTCTTAGATACTTCCATGTGCTAATCCTAAAAGGTCCATTTGTTTCTATTTCCAGTTAATGAGGCATTGCATGTGAAGCTACCTAGACTACCAAAAAGATCTTAAAGATAGTAAAGACAAGGTGTATGACTCTACTTTAGGTACATCCACTATATAGCTCCATTATTTTATTATGTTCCTAATCATATATTCTTAATACAAAGTGTGATAGTCACATGTTGATGTTTTTCGGAATCTAAGAGAAAGAAGGAAGCTTAAGAAGACTATGCTGAATTTGATCATGAGAGATGGATTTCGATCGTATAGTTCGATGACAAGATTTTTGAGTTGTTGCATCGGAGTCATGACAGATTGATTAGGAAATATCTAGAAACATAGTTTTCTATATTTGTACTGTAAGTAAAACAATTTCCGCATATTCATAAAGGGAATTATTGATTTATTTACGTTGTATTTCCTTGCAATGACATTTAAGAGAATTGGTGGTTATATTTTTATTATTAGCAATGTTAAAAATGGATTTGATTCTTAATTATTTCGTTTGTAGAAATGTCGTTATCAACCAAGTGAAAAGGAATTATAATCACCCAAGTTTCAATTGGATAGTTACAGTGAGTCGTACAATTCGAATTGTGTAACATATGAGAATCTTGATCATTGGAAGATTATGAATAAATCGTTGATCACATGCTTATGTGAGTCAAGTGAAGGACTAAAGGATCTAGTACACATTGATGTGGACTATTTAGATCTACTACAAAGAACGATAACAGAATTCGTCATGGTTTACTGATGGTTCAGTAAATATGGTTGTGCTTATAAGATTAAGCATAATTCTAAAAACTTGAAATATTTTCAAGGTGTAATAGAACGAATAAGAAGAATCTGTTAGGCATAAATATAAAAGTTTCTCCAATATGAAAGGATAAGGAGAGTACTATAGTATCATGTTTTATGCTTATCTTAATGATTATGGAACCATGAAAATTGATCCTCGAAGAACATCTTAGTGCATTTGTAGGACTAAGAAGAGAAATCAGATATTGGTGAAATCGTTTAATCAAGGGATGAGTTATACTTTGTTTCCAATCAAGTTTTATAGTCATACTCTACTAACTATATATCGTACCTTGAAGCATATTTCAAAGTAAGTAGGTTTATAACACCTCATGAAATGTTGAGTAGAAATGTTTTCTTACTCTAACACATTTGGAATTGGTAGTTGTGATGTTTTCATCAAAACAAAGGATAAACTAAGACCAATTCAGTGAAGTGTTTTCTTGTCAAAATCGACACTAACTTTTTGAATATTTGTTTTTGTTTGTCAAGGAATGTTACTTAACTGAAAAACTTATATGTCAAGAAGTCAGTGGAATACAAGCGGTTTGAAAATCAGCATAAAGCTGGTGAGTTCATAAGATGTTTGTTTTATGAAAATGTACCAGTTTCCTTTAGTTTTCCGAAAAGGTTTGTTATCCAAGAAAATCCCATATTTTCTTATGTTAAGAAGTTTAATTATCCTTCATTACAGTTCAATTACGCGTTATATGTTAACCCTAGGAAAATCCCATATTTTCCTAAATGCAAGATTGATTGAATAACACAGAGTATAGTTTAATACACAAAACTATATATTGAGAATCATGGGATTACTATCCCGAATTAGATATAAAATACTTTAATATACACGAACTGTAGATAGAAAGTAGGTTGAAAACCTTGGGACTAATATCTCGAACTAGATATAAGATAGTTTGATATACTTGAAAATATAGACTGAAAACCATGGGACTACTGTCCTAGACTAGATACAAAATAGTTTGATAAAACCATGGGATTACTAACGCGAAATAGATATAAGATAGTTTGATAAAATCATGGGATCATTATCCCGAACTAGATATAAGATTGTTTGATAAAATCATGGGGTCACTATCCCGAATAGATCTATTCACAAATTCCTCGCTCTCCCTCCAGGAGACTCTAGTTACACTTCCGGGGAGGATTTACTGATTATCCAAAAAGGGTAGTGACGATCTCACAAGCTAGTACTAAACTATTCGCAGGGTTCTCATATGATATCAAACATACAAAAGATTATAAAACATAATATAGTGAATACAGCTATATACAATGAAATCATTTGGCAATACACTCAAAATGAAACGGAGATAAACTGAATCAGACATAGTTTATCTAATAACTTTATACACATATCAATACATGATAAAGGGAGAACTAAAGAACCCCAAATTATTCCCATAATAATTTGATTAGTTTGGCTATTTTCTTAACTAAAATCCGTTTAGTTGTAGTTGATAAATCATTTCTTACGCTCAGCATAATACATAAGGAGTAAAAGTGTTTATAAGTTTGCCAGATATTATTTGAAACATATCATTGTTATAATTCAAAAACAGTTATAGTTTGCCTGTATTCCCCCCTGAAAACATTGAAAAATACGGAAAAAGCGTAGGGGTATGAACTCACCGGACGAGAAACGTGACGATTTAGGATGCTAAACGTTGGTTCAGGGCTTGCAAACGCATGAGGTTCCTAAGTATAATGAAAAGATACACATTTGTATCTAATTAGGAATTAGATTATCTAATGAAAAGAAACACCCCATTACACGTGTTTGGAGGGACCCGGGTGACATCTACGGACGTGTAATGGCACTAGGGACTTGGAATTTGAGTTTACTCCCCAAGAGTAAACTCATACAAGAGCTTTTGGCCTATAACACCCATTCCCCATGATTTTACGGATGTAAACTCATGGTAGGGTGGTTTATGGTGCTTAATGGGTTATAAATAGCTAATATCACTTGGGAATGCTTGGAATAATTTTTCCTAAGGCTTGGAATTAATTTAAAACATCAAATAACACACTTAAGGGAGTTTAAGGACTTGGCATGGAGCCTATGGCCGTAAACTCTCATACTCCTTAGAATATGTGTTTTTAAGGTTCCAAAGTTAATTACATGTGATTCTAAAAATTCCTACAAGCCTTGAAATGATTTTTGGGCACAATATGACATGTTTTTAGGAGTTTACGGCCATGGAACACATGCTATGGCCGTAAACTCTCAAATGATGAGTTTGGTTGTGTTTAAAGCCCCGAAACTATTTTTGGTTGGTTCTATGATTTATTCCAAGGCTTTCGGTGGTGTTGGATGGCTTTCTAACACCTTGAAAATGAGTTTACACCCATGGTTGAGGAGTTTACGGCCCAAGCACATGCCTTGGCCGTAAACTAATATAAATCCCCAAAAATTTATGTTTTAAGTGTTCTAAGTCCATTACCAAATTTCTAAAAGTCATATGTAGGTCTAGTTTGAGTCATGGAAGGGTTTAAGGGCTTAAAACCCCTTTAAATATGGGTTTACAGCCTAAGCACCATCCTGGGACATAAACTCATATATAAGCCTCTAAATCATGAATAAATCTCGAATTTGAAGGTCCAGTATGATACATAATGAGTTTAGGAAGGTACCTTAGAGATTTGAGGCCATAAAATTGTGTTTTAGACCCTTGAACTTAGATTTAGGAGAGAGGTTAAAGAGAGAGTAGAGAGAGGAAGAAAAAGCTTCAAATCAATGTTTAAACATGTTTATATAGGTCTCAAAACTTGGATACGGTGGAATTCTACCCGATACCGGCATTAAACGGGGCCTTAGGTCGCACCCGATTAAGTTTCCGTAACCCGACGGGGACGTTTCTAACTTTTTGAAATAAACATTTTTAGGCTAATTTAATGAGTTCCTAAAGGGTTTGGACACTCATTGGATTATTATAAACATATAATTTAAATAATTTAACCCAAAACGAAAAAGGAACGGATTGACAAACGGCGAATTTTTACGGGTAGAATGGGTTTTCGATGATGGAAAACTTCGGGTTGTTACAGGAGCACTTCCAGACTCATCTTTATTTTGATATATATGTTTCTAGTGTCTTACAAAATCATTCAGAGCACACATGTATAAATTATACTATTAATGCAATGGATGATGTTGTTGCTCGTTTAACTATTATGAATTATTATGACACTATACATGACGTCCTCCACCCCTGAATGTTTCTACCAATTCGGTGTGGGATGTGATAGATCGGCATCAGAGCATTATTTATAGTGAATTGAGTATATCAACACATGAAAAGATATACAACTATAAACACAGCTGGATTAAAATACTCTGACCAACAGTTGATGCTTTTAAATAATAAAATAGTTAACCAAAGTATACATACCTACATTCATACTAAAATCAATGTCATACTAGGACAGAACAAAAGTATTGCGGTTGTTGGACATCAAACGTAGGCTTGGGCGCATATAATCAGATTTGGGAGTGATATAGCCTGCTCAACTGTATCATTTCAAGAAGTGATTAGCATGTGCCTAAGAATGGTTTTGGTGTAGCAAATAGTCTAAAAACTTACCAACACTACTACAATGAAAATTTTATAACATAACATAAACTTAAAAGACTATAGAAACATTTTGTGTTACTATAATTACTTATTTGAGAACTAAAAGCTCTTTACTAGTAGGTCAATAGTTGTTGAGCGGATACGCTAAGGTTATATGTCACTAAGGTGTCATAGACTTAGAATGTATGATCTTTGCATTATTTAATGTTCCTTGTTTGGTTGTGGACTTAGAGTTAGGGTCACTTATTTGAAGGTCTATTATTTCCTGGTTACATATGACTGATATGCACTACGCAAGTATTGAAGTAGCTAGGTAAGGATCATACTAAAATTCTCTTAAGTAGTACGTCTATTAACTATCTCTTTTATCCCTATTCTCGCGTAGATAACATGGTTAGATTCCATCCCCCTGGCGATCTGTACTTTCCTAACCAAGGCAATGGTGGATGGGTCAATGCAGAGCCATAAGAGAATTCGGAAATCCCATTGGATGACGAACTCACAGAGAACTTCCCGGAGGATTCTGACTCCGACCGAGAAGTCAATAATCTATCGCTAGTGGCTCCAATCCTAAATCCTAACCCTCGTCCAACTTTTGATGGCCCGACACCTCAGTGGGCTAAGAACTTGGGTAGGTGGAGCCGTGAGCAATGTCAACCCTTACCATACAATAGAGACCGAAGCCTCTACAACATAACCGAGGGAGGATCTGCAGACAGAATTCTTCCCATATTGGTTCATCGTATGGCTTCAAATGTTGAGCTTGGAACGAAAGCCATTCAACACACCAAACGGTGTATGAATGACACCTCCTTGAGGTAGAGCGTCAGCTGGCTGAACTAAGGGTCCATCATAGGGGTTCCCGTCGCTAGTAGGAGATGCTCTGTGCATCCTTCCTTTTTTTAAGGAATAGTCTTCTTATCTATGCTCTAAGTAGCACTTGTCCCTATAAATATTCCATTACTACAAGTACTGTTTCACTAGGTCTTTATGCTATCAAAATTTTCTCATTCTGCTTTGATGTAAGACCTACACCTAGGTCATTTTCCTGAACTTGCTACATTTTTAATACCAGTAATATTGACTAAACATCAATAAATCGGATCACAAAATCTCAATTGAGAGTGATTATTTCTCAAAATTCATAAGTCTATTTTATGTAGACTCTATTATGAGCTACTTTCAAATCCTTTCGAAAGTTGGAACATGATATCCTCCAACCAAAGATAAATTAGTTTGGATGACGCCCACCTTATGACCGTTCTGGAAACTTACTTCTACACCTTACCAGGACTGCATCATAGGGATGTTGGTAAAAGCATCGAGGATAGTACAGCAAAACGAAAAATTTACATTCATGTAGATGATTAGAATACTTCTATAGCAAATCTTAAATACTCACAAACTCATTTCCTTATCATGTAACAATATCATGCCTCCAAAGAAACATAGCCAACTCGCATTCAAAACACGAATCCTTCAGATATATATGGCTACTTTTCAAGCTGCGATCATAGTTGTCGTTACAGTTGTCATAACTCACCTTAAAGCTAACAATGCAAATGGTAGTGGAATTGTTATCGGCAATCCCAATCCAGGTGATAACCAAGTACAACAACGAGTGCCTACTTGCAACGACCCTCCAAACCTCCAATAGAAGATAAAGAAACGGATGTCCTAGGATAAGAATAAGGGAAAAGCACCTCACAAGTTAGCCAAGCGACAACAAACAATGGTAGCCTCTGCAACCATGACATCTGTTACTCTCACTGTCGTTTCTACTAGAATATTGGTTACCCCTACCGCAGCAAGGCAATATGTTGGAAATCTACCCAAGCGCAAAGAGTGCAGCTTCCATCACCAGGGAGTCTAGCGAGTGATACTTTGTAAGCACTGCTACAGGAACAGACACACTATCTATTTCTACAAAATTCCAATCCCGCACAGTACTTGAACCACTAATGCTGGAACCAGTCCAATATGCCACATTTGTGATGAAATATGATATTTTAAAGGGGACTGCCCAACCGAGAAGAATAGCGGGGTAACAGGAGGAGTTTGAACGCAGAATATGGGGAAGCATCAAAGAACCCTACTATAATTTCCGTACGTTTCCAAAACCCATTATTTAATTATATATGACTGGTGTACACCGAACATTTATAGAGAGACCTAGTACGATTCATTTCATGAAATTTCATTGTTTCCAATTTATCATAACCCTTGTTTAGCCCTTATTATAATTTTTTTATAAAATAGGTCCTGTAGTAATCATATCAAGGTTAGTACATCATCCTAGTCATCATTTCTGCTTCTAATTAACATAATATATGATTCATCAAGAAGTCCCGACATCATCATATGACATGGTTATGCTTGGTTCTAACCATGAGAAATTTTTATTGTGTAAAAATAACTCTTCCCTTAAATCAACCGTCTGATGAAATTCTTCCGATCCATAACGCCAATCTTATATCACCTCTCACTTCAAAACTTCAGAATTACCCATGTGATGGGTACCACACCCTTCTAACCTACCCAATACCTAATAACCTTGAAGCGTCAAACACCAAATAAGTCTCAAAAGTTAGTAATCACCCAAAGTATACCTAGTAAATCTCCAAGAAAGACCACTCGTACCGTAAGCCAAGTTTGAGAATAGAGACTAAGAACTCATTAGGTTCATCAATCGCTGCTAAGTGTATATGCAAGAGTGGTATATAATTTAGACTTAAAATGATTTAGGATGTGTGATTCCACCCTATCTCATGTTCTTTGTTTGGTTGTGGACTAGGGGCAGAGCCACCCATCCAAACATTTTGTCAATATAAATTATACACGAGTTGATGGTGGATAACCTAAGTATTAGTCTTATCATGAACTTTAGAGAAAACACCTACAAGCTCACTACAAACCAAAAGAGATACCTGAGAGGAAGTTGTGGCGGATTACAAGGAGGTTCATAATCAAGTTAACCAAGGCAACATTTGGGCTTGATTTCCCTTTTGGGTGATCGTCATTAGATCAGTCAAATCTGCACACTTCCTACAATCTTAAGGAATAAGGAAAAATAGAGAAGTTAACAAGGAGGTGACTTCAAGAAATTAGTTGGACTGCATGGCGTTCCAATATTTGTTATCTCTTTTTGAGATAGTAGAGCCATCTCCCAACTCATGCGGTTACTTCAGAATTTTTTTGCAAACTAGCCCAATCATGATGCATAGTCAACCATCTGAAAATCAACAGACCATGAAAGCACAATTCAATTAGAAGTTGTGCGGAGAATTTATGTGATAGACCTTGGAAGAACAAGAATACCCACTTATCAACTAGATTAGAGTAGGTGACACGCAAGTAGCTAGATGTCCAATTTCTAGAAGACACTTTTGTTGGTCCGGAATTCATCCGAGAAACTATCGAGAAGTGAGTACAAATCCACGAGCAACGCGAAGCACCCAGTTCAGGTAGAAAAGCTAACGCATGCGATAAGAGAAAACCCTTGGGAATTCTAGGTTGGTGACTTAGTCAGGTGAAGGTCTCATCCGGAGGAGCAGAAGCCGCTTCAAAAAGCGTTGAATGCAAAATCCAAGATACGTAGGGCCTTTCGAGATTATCGCTAGAATCGAACTTGTAGCTTACAAAGTCAAACTACCTCACGAACTTAGTAACGTACACCCTACATTCCACGTCACGAACTTGAATAAGTTTCTATCCGATGAGATGCTTGTAATCCCACTGGACGAGATCGAGATCAACGAGAGCCTCAACTTCGTGGAAGAACCAGTATAGATCATGACCGAGAGGTAAAGAAAACAAAGCAAATCCGCATCCCAATAGTGAAGGTTCTCTGGAATGCCAAGCGGGGATGTGAATTCACTTGGCAACGCAATGATCAATTGAAACTAAAGGATCCTCATCTTTTCCCTTAGTTATCTGTATTTGCTTAAACTCTAATTTCGGGACGAAATTCCCATTAAAAGGGGGATGATGTAACAACCCCAAAATTTCTATCAAATATAGCCATTCAATTCAATCAAAGTTAGACTCGTTTCTTCTATCTTTTAGCATTGTTTAGGGTCTGTTAGAGTGTTCTAAGCCTAGTACAATCAAGTTTTCGGTTTAGGGATGAGCTTTTTTAAGTGCTTTGTGTGGCATTCGAGCCATGAACTCCATTAAGAGGAGTTTACAGCCGCAAACTTGAGTTTACAGCCATAAACTCAAGGTGGCCATGAACTCATGCCCTTATGAGTGATATTCTTTCACTTTTCTTCATTTCTCACACTTCCAACAAAAGAAGATTAATTCTCTCTCAACTATGATCAAGAGTTTTCATCTTGATATTCAAATATGTAAGTGTTTCATCCATTTATTAGTTGTTATCCTTCTTGATCTAGTAAAACCCTTTGATTTCATCCATGATATTCATCTTTTGGGTCATATATTCAAGATCAACATTTTCACCAAGAACACCCACTAGTCTTGGACCGTGAACACCCCCTTCAAACATCAAAAACGTAAGTATCCTTTCCATATACTAGTTTCCCATTAGAAGCTTGAATTAGACCCTTGAAATCAACCACTTTTAATCGATAGTCAACAGTTTACGGTAATGAGCATCTCCATTGGCCGTAAACCCTTCTCAAGAACACCATGGGCCGTGAACAACATTGACCGAAAACCCTCCCCATGATCTTCTTAGGCCGTAAATTCCCAGGGCCGCAAACTTCTTTGGCCGTAAAAACCATGGTCGTAAACACATTGGCCGTAAACTCCATGGTCGTGAACCCCTTTGTGTGGTCGTAAACCCCCTTAATCCAATCATATGTGATTGTAACACTTCAGTCTAATTGTATCCTATTCCTTAAGGTGGTTTCCTTGCATGATTAGTTATACATACACTAATTATATCCATATATGTACCACTATATGTTGGGTTTTGAGCATTCTAACACTCCTAAGTGTACATGCAACCGTAAATACCTTGGATCTATGTTTTCTCTATTATACATGCAAATAAGATCTTTCCAAGGCTTTAATCCTAACTAGCATATTATGAAGTTCTTATACTACAAAGTACTAGTTAGATAACATACCTTTTGATGTAGCTTGATGTCTTCAAGCTTTAAGAGCTTAGCCCCAATAGTATGGAAGCCTCAAGTGGAATCACAAATCACCAAAACACCTTGTAAGACTTTAGAGAATATGAATACTTGGTTCTCTTTAGTGAAATCGGCTAGCCCTTCTTAGTGTACCCACACTAGTGCAAATTTCACCAACCAAGGACATATTTATATAGTATGGAGACTAGGGTTAAACCCATGACCTTTCATTTCATATGATCCATGGGCTAAAGACTCCATGGACTATCCATGAAAGCTTAGCCCAACCTAAATGAACTTGGCCCATTCCATATATATATATATATATATATATATATATATATATATATATATATATATATATATATATATATATATATATATAAGAGTCCATATTTAATTAGTTCATTTTGATCACTTAATTAATTCTAAATTAAGTCTTGATCAACACTAATTAAATAATATGATTCCTTATTAATATATTAGAACTTATAATATACTAATATAAATCATAAATATACTATTCTCAAAAGACTATCCATATAAATTGTGTCGGTGAAGTGCAATCCAAATGGACCATGTCGGGTCGAGTCAAGTACATACCAAATATAGTTATGGAATTAGACATTTATCCAACAGTCTCCCACTTGGATAAGTCTAAAACTATTGTTGAGTATAACTTCAAAACCTAACTAGTAATCTTAGCTCTTAAAATCACTGTCGAACTCTGATCTTATCAACAGACTTGTCCATTAGATAAGGGATCATATATTCCTCCATTCTAGATATCATATGGACTGAGACATGGATTATAATCATTCTCTATATCCATTTGTTGTTTCTCGATTTCTGATTTATGACGATTGACTAATTGAACAAATCAAATTAGTCCTGGCTCGGCCGAGCACTTCCATTTTTCATCATCAAATCATTGAGGGGCCCACAGATATCGCTTTTATCCCGAAGGAAAAAGGAATGGATAAACTTCGACTCATATGGATTGTTCTACTACTTGTTGAATCGTACACAAAGGTACGTTTTATAACACCGAGTTACCGAATGTGTTTTCGTGGAATCAATGTACAACCAACTCATAGTAACAACTAATATCTCTAGGTTTGAAGAATATAAGATATTATCATCTCATGATCACTCGTGATAAAATCCATGAAGTGATTCCAATGAACGCGGGTGGAATCCAATACTCAGAACTTATGAGCACTCATGACTGTTGTAGCCCTTTGTCCAACACCTTAGACCTCTACAAGCTAACCCATGACAGTCTTAATTCATATCTACTTCCAACATATGACCGACTGTGGATGGTTTGAATAACTTAGTCATTCCGGAAGAATAACCTAGTTTATTCTGGAAGTTAAAACATGCAAAATGAAACACAATAATAATTGAATCCAATATGGTCTCAGAACTGATGAATATAAATAAAATAGCTTTTATTTATCACCATATGATTACACATTATTCATTGTACACTGTTTCAGCTATCAACTTTATTCTTGAATTTAAAACAATAGTTGTCTCATGCTCCAAGCATGTACACTATGTTTTCTAAACACTAGTCATGCCATACACCAAGTATGCATAGTATGTTTGTCTATGATCTTTACTTTGTGAAATAGATTAACTGAACATAACTCCAATGATCCTTTTTCACAATCCCAAATCCTTACTGCAAATGCAATAATTCCAAATGCATGCCATTTACTGAAATCTGTTAGATTCTAAACTTATATGCATTGATCTTATTGTAATGATTATGCACAAATTCACAAAGACTTGGCACCAATCATTACAGAGTATTCCAAAGGAGATTAGCTCCTTGGAAACATCCTTCTTGCATTAAGTTTCCTAATCTCAAACAGATTGAATAATTTCTAACTTTGAAACATTTCCATATTCATTTTGACTATCACTTCTGAACAAGAGTTGCCTCCTTACAGATTATGTCAACTATTTCTATTTCAATTTGCCAAGTTCTCATAATTCAGATTATGAAAAGGGATGCCGTAATCATAATCGAATTTTAGAACGCAAATAATGGACCCATATACAGAATTTCCTTATGTTGAGCCATTCCAACATGAAATTCATATATATATCCTTGACTAAATATGATTAAAACCTCAATCTAAGCTTTTAGATTTGAGATGAAGTACAATTTCCTCTCCCTTAATTATAGCTAAACAACTCTTTCCCAATTGAAACTATGTTTTCTATAATTAACATTGCTAACTTGCAGTCTTTATCATAATTATCATGCTCCCACTAACATGATGATTATAAGCGTAACACTTATGCTCCCACTAGCTTTGACATGTACTCAGAAATCAGCTGACTTTCTTACCAAAGATCAGATTTCTGATACTAGATTGTTTTGATAAAACTTTATCAAAATCATACACCTTGCCTTAGATAGCACACTTGTGTATCTGAACAATTTTAAGAACTATGAAAAGGGATGTCGTAATCATAGTCTCGATTGTTTAGACCTTTTCCACTTCTCACAAGTCCAGGTTAGTGTGCCGGTAAACCACACACGCTCCACTAATGACATTGAGAATGCAAATATTACAATTGCTATCTAGCTAAAATCTACTTAGGGAAAGAGTTTCCTCACCATCATTTTCATGAATCAGAGAGAAACCTTATGACACTTAGATTTACTGGTGTGTGTGTTCTTATCCATGTGAATTTTCAAAACCATAGTCATAAGACAAGGATAATGACAAATCCAAACTCATATGGACTGAACTTAATCTTGATTTCTTGCCACCTGGAAGCTCAAGGGCCTGCCATTGCTTCCAAGTTGTTGCGCAACCAATTGAGAACTCTAAGAACTCATATGCAAATCCAACTTTAACTGGAATGGGCACAGAGTATGTCAACATGATAGGTTATAAACCTCAAGTCGTGTGCTAGTGAAGAACTTCAGGTTTTATTCTTAATTATTTCTTTAGACTTTCAAGACCTTTAAGACTCCCACTGTCCTCTTGACCTATAAGACTCCCTTGTCAAACATCCAAGAGATAGTGCGGATTCTAATCAAGACAAACACTTCACACAATTGGCCTTAGTTGGTCTTTGTTTTATCCAAAACATCACAACTTATCAATTTCAAATGTACAAGAGTAGGAAACTTTTACTCTTACATTTGACAAGTGTTTTAAACCTTCTTTAAGACATGTCACTCAAATTAGAATCTTGGAGTATGAGTATAAGAATTTTTTGTTGTAACGAAGTATGAATCATCTTCTTATTTTAACCACTTAAACAATTCAAAGCTCCTCTTCTTAGCTATCAGAATGCACGTAGAGGATGAATTGTGATAAGGTCTCTAAATCATTAAGATGATCATATAACATGATACTAAAGTACTCTCCCATCTTTTCAGACTTGAGAAACTTTTATCTTTCTGCATTACTTTGATTCTTCTTATTCGTTCTGTCTTACATTGAAACTTCTCCAATGTTACAGACTTATACTTAAACTTATAAGTATAACCATATTTACTGAACTTAAGTAAATCATGACGAATAGTCTTCTTGATCTTTTGTGGTGGACTTGACAAGTGCACAAGAATGTATACTCGACCCTTAGTCCTTTCCTTATTCACATAAGGAATTAGTCTTAATTTTCCAAGATAAAAGTTCTCATTCATCATACTATACAACTTGCATGATTCCAAGTTTCGGTCCAATTGAGCCTTGGGTGATGAGAATCTTTCCTTATTTGGTAATATTAGACACTACCACAACCGAAAGAATCAAATCCATTTTTCCAATATTGTTATCAGTGGAATCTTATAAGCAAAAACTTTTCACAAATGTCATTGTAAGGATACTTAAAATAAATAAAATCAAAACCTTTTTCTTTTATTTTAAAACTTTGCGGAAAAACTTATCCTTACAATCCATATGAAAACCTTGTTGTTATCTACTCCTAAGAAATATAAATATCATAACTCTTAAGTAATAGCCCAAAATTCTGATCACCGAACCATGCGATTGAAATCCATCTTCGCAAGCATGTACTTAATAGAGTTAGACATTGGACTTTACCTGAAGTAGAGCCAAACTTATTGACTTTAACATCCTTAGGTAAATTTGGCAGCTTCGCAATTAATACCCCTTTCCTTTGGCGATGGACCCTTGATAATGAGACTATCTCAGACTTAGCCTCCCAATTTACCATTTGGTCAACCGAGTTGACTATGGCCGATCCCTTTCCATTGGGAAGAGAGAGCCTTACTGGATATTCAATGTCATCATTGTCAATGTCCATAAAGTTTTAGGAAGTTGATCTTAGCAAATGGATAAGATCATTAAGGGTCTCGTCTTAGTATGTTTCATAGCAGTCCCAAAGGAACTAACTATGTGACTTAGAAAGTGATTGAGCCACTAACTTTCTCACGACTTTGACACCCAACTCTCCTGGCTTGTCAATATGTGACTACATCTCCAAGATATGACCACACATAGACCTTTACTTGCCAATAGGGCTTGAGTGACCTTAAACTTTTCAAGAACTTGTGGGTTAGGGAGAATAATTGGAGGAGGTGAAAGAAGTATGATTTCCATGGGACATCATCTTCATTTAGGAAAGCTTATTTCAAGAGATTTGGGAAGATCATAAATGTCTAAACCAGACGTCTTTTGGGATATATTCAAGATAGTTGATCTAAAGTCCTTAATACGACACCCAATATGAAATATTAAGGCTAGGACCCTACAAACTATTTTATAACTTAGAAGAGGGATGCCGTAATCCAAGCTATAAAATATTTGAAGGTAGGTGAATGATGATTCACCAATTTCCACCAAGATAAACGAAATGTATTATTAGGTTTTGATTGGATTTGAAACTCCTAGATCTTTTGAGATTCATTGAACTGTTCAATGGCATGTTTCAATCTCGAGTGTTCCCTTCAGGTTTTGTGACTGGGATGCCGAGGATCACAAAACAAGGTGTGAAGTAACCATGCAAATTACTTGGTACCCTTAAGTGTTTTACCCCTCAATCGATGTGCCGGTTACCCAGACACGCTCCATCGATACTATGATAAACATTAAGTTACCCTTTGCCTACCTTGTTAAATACGAGTTAGTGTGCTGGTTAACCACACACGCTCCACTAACTGACTTAAACAAAGTGCAAAGTGTAATTTCATGGATTAGCACCTTATTCACATTTTCCTAAGTAGCTAAGATTGGGTATTTATAAAAGGTTTAGATACTTAGTATTTATCATTAATACTTTTAATGAAGGGAGAATTATAGTCATTGTCATACCCGTTTGGCTAATGACCCTCCAATAGTCAAGGAAGTGGTGGTGAGAGTAGACACCCATTAAACTGCCATTTTATAGGCAGTAACCTTATACCCCCTTATAGACCAACTTCGTGAATGAGATATTCAAGATAGTTGATCTAAAGTCCTTAGTATGACACCCAATATGAAATATTAAGGCTAGGACCCAACAAACTATTTTATAACTTAGAAGAGGGATTCCGTAATCCAAGCTATAAAATATTTGAAGGAAGGTGAATGACGATTCACCAATTTCCACCAAGATAAACGAAATGTATTATTAGGTTTTAATTGGATTTGAAACTCCTAGATCTGTTGAGATTCATTGAACTGTCAATGGCATGTTTCAATCTCGAGTGTGCCCTTCAGGTTTTGTGACTGGGATGTCGACGATCACAAAACAAGGTGTGAAGTAACCATGTAAGTTACTTGGTACCCTTAAGTGTTTACCCCTCAATCGATGTGCCGGTTACCCACACACGCTCCATCGATACTATGATAAACATTAAGTTACCCTTTGCCTACCTTGTTAAATACGAGTTAGTGTGCTGGTTAACCACACACGCTCCACTAACTGACTTAAACAAAGTGCAAAGTGTAATTTCATGGATTAGCACCTTATTCACATTTTCCTAAGTAGCTAAGATTGGGTATTTATAAAAGGTTTAGATACTTAGTATTTATCATTAATACTTTTAATGAAGGGAGAATTCTAGTCCTTGTCCTACCCGTTCAGCTAACGACCCTCCACCGATCAAGGAAGCGGTGGGTGAGAGTGGACACCCATTAAACTTCCATTTTATAGGCAGTAACCTTATACCCCCTTATAGACCGGCTTCATGAATAAGGCCTACTAACGATAAGACTGACTTTACTTTTATACATACATATATATATATATATATATATATATATATATATATATATTATTAACTCATAATATTATAAAGTATAAGGGTAGAATTTTAACTTTTAAAATTCTAAGGGCTAACTTGGAATTAAATTATTCATAAGTGAACACTTTTCAAATTCCAAAACTTGAGGGCAAGTTTTGAAATTATTCAAAACTAATTAATTCCATAACTTATGTGTTTAAAGTAGTTTTAATCCAATAAAAGAATGTTCCTTTTCTTTATTTTATAATATATGGAACTAATTAAGGTTACATTTTTTTATTAATTATTTAATGAAGAGACTCTTTAACCTCCACAACTTGCGGACAAGTTATGGAGTTATAAAACAATTTAATGAGGAAAAAGACTCTTCTTTTTGTAACTTATGGCAACTTTTATGAGTTTTAAGATTCATAAATGTGACTTTTAAGTTACATAAACACATTTTATGAACTTCTTTTAGATTAATGTGGATTAAAACCAACTATCACATAATTTTTTCATTAATCTAAATTTACTCGTAAAACAAGGTAACACAAAAAACTTTTGGTGATCCATAACTTATTCTTAAGTTATGGAATTCTGTAAAACATTAGCACCAAATTTTGCAACTCTATAAAAACTTTGAATCATTTTTTTTAACCTTTTCATATCCATAACTTATGGAGGATTCAAAAAATAAAACTCTTTAGATCAAACTTTTAAAACTAATAAAATAATCATATCATTTTATCTTTTACTAAATTTGACCTAATTCAACTCATATAGCAAATTATTCAAATTTTACAAATAATTAGTTTTTCACAAGAACAAGTAATTATCTTAAAATCTGACAAACTTCATGTTTTTTTTCTTTTTTTCCAACTTTGAAAATAAAATATTTGCATCAATATAACAGAAAACTGTTGGGTTATGAGCATTCTAACACTCCTAAGTGTACATGCAACCCTAAATACCTTGGATCTATGTTTTCTCTATTATACATGCAAATATGAATATCCAAGGTATTATCCTAATCTAGCATACAAAATAATGGATATAACAAGATAGAATACATACCTCTTTAATGGTGCTTGTCTTCATGAAGCTTGAGTGCTTAGTGCCCCAAGTGTGACACCTCAAATGGTTCACACAACACCAAATACTCTTGGAAGAACTTGAGAGAATTCTATACTTCATAAATCGGCTAGCCCTCTCTAGAATCATCTAGTTGCCGATTTTGGGAAGAACAATATCTTTATATAGTGTTACATTTAGGGTAAACCCTAATTGTCATGACTTTCCATTTCCTTGGATCCATGGGTTCAAATACACCATGGAGCATCCATGGAGCATCATATGGGTTTTGGCCCAACTAGATAATCCATGGAGCATTAGCCCACTATATAAGTATGGATGATCTACACAATCAACCCATATATTTAATTAGTCTTCTTTTGATCACTTAATTAATCCTAGATTAATTCTTGATCAATACTAATTAAATAATCTTATTATTCTTATTATTAATATACTAGAACTTATAATATATTAATAACCGTAAGTAACTTATTTCTCTCATTATAGTCTATCCAAGTGCATGATGTCATGCAACCCAAATGGACCATGTCGGGTCGGGTCAAGTCTTACCAATTATAGTTATGGACTTAGACATTAATCCAACAGTCTCCCACTTGGATAAGTCTAAAACTATTATTGCGTATGACTTCAGGAACCAACTGGCAATCGTAGCTCTCAAAAGCTTCTGTCGAACTCTGACCTTGTAGATGAACTCTGATCTTTGTCAACGACTTGTCCATTAGATAAGGGATCATATATTCCTCCATTCTAGATATCGTATGGACTGAGACATGGATTATAATCATTCTCTAGGTCCATTAGTTGTTTCCCGATTTCCGATTTATGACGACTGACTAATTGAACAAATCAAATCAGTCCTGGCCCGGCCGAGCACTTCCATTTGTCATCATCAAATCATCGAGGGGCCCACAGATATCGCTTTCATCCCGAAGGTGAAAGGAATGGATAAACTTCGACTCATATGGCTTGCTCTACTACTTGTTGAATCATACATAAAGACACGTTTTATAACATCGAGTTACCAATGCGTTTCGTGTAATCAATGTACTATCAACTCATAGTAACAACTCATATCTCTAGGTTTGAAGAATATAAGATATTATCGTCTCATGATCACTCGTGATAAAATCCATGAAGTGATTCCAATGAGCGCGGGTTGAATCCAATACTCAGAACTTATGAGCACTCATGAGTGTTGTAGCCCTTTGTCCAACAACTTAGACCTCTACAAGCCAACCCATGACAGTCTTAATTCATATCTACTTCCAACATATGACCGACTGTGGATGGTTTGAATAACGTAGTCATTCCGGAAGAATAACCTAGTTTATTCGGGAAGTCAAAACATGCAAAGTGAAACACAATAATAATTGAATCCAATATGGTCTCAGAACTTATGAATATAAATAAAACTCCTTTTATTTATCACCATATGATTACACATTATTCATTGTATATTGTTTCAGCTATCAACATTATTCTTGAATTTAAAACAATAGTTGTCCCATGCTCCAAGCATGCACACTATGTTTTCTAAACAATAGTCATGCCATACACCAAGTATGCATAATATGTTTGTCTATGATCTTTATTTTGTGAACTAGATCAATTGAACATAACTTCAATGATTCTCTTTTCACACTCCCAAATCCTTACTGCAAATGCAAGAATTCCAAATTCATGTCATTTACTGAAATCTGTTAGATTCTAAACTTATATGCATCGATCCTCTTGTAATGATTATGCACAAAGTCAGAAAGACTTGGCAACAATCATTACAGAGTATTCCAAAGGAGATCAACTCCTTGGAAACATCCTTCTTGCATTAAGTTTCCTTAATCTTACACAGATTGAAAATTCTAACTTTGAAACATTTCCAGATTCCATTTCGACTATCACTTCTGAACAAGAGTTGCCTCCTTACAGATTATATCAATATGGTCCTTCCAGAATTATCACTATACTTCCAATTGTCCTTGAGAAACCAGTCTTTGGTAAACCTTAGATTGTCCTCGACAATTGTTTAATCCTTTTAGTCATATCCAGTTCTAAACCTTTTCCCTTCTTAATGCCCTAGGCATTTGGAAAATTTTAGAAAGGATGAATATAGCACATGTAATCGATCCTATATCCGAAGCATATGGGACACGATTCATGATGTCTCACATAAAGACTAAACCAGTCTTTTGCTATAACATTTCCATTTATATTTTCCAAGTTCTCATAATTCAGATTATGAAAATGTATGCCGTAATCATAATCGAATTTAAGAACGCAAATAATGGACCCATATACAGAATTTCCTTATGTTGAGCCATTCCAACATGAAATTCATATATATCCTTGACTAAATGATTAAAACCTCACGATCTAAGCTTATAGATTTGAGATGAAGTATAATTTCATCTCCCTTAATTATAGCAAAACAACTTTTTCCCAGTTGAAACTTTTGTTTTCTATAATTAACATTGCTAGCTTGCAATACTTATCGTAATTATCATGCTCCCACTAACATGATGATTATTAGCATAACACTTATGCTCCCACTAGCTTTGACATATACTCAGAAAGCTTGACTTCTAGAAATCAATACTTTATTGACTTTCTTACCAAAGTTCAGATTTCTGATACTAGATTGTTTTGATAAGACTTTATCAAAAACATACACCTTCCTTAGATAGCTTATGGGTGTGTCAAAACAATTTTAAGAACTATGAAAAGGGATGCCGTAATCATAGTCTTGATCGTTTTGACCTTTTCCATTTCTCACAAGTCCAAGTTAGTGTGCCGGTAAACCACACACGCTCCACTAACGACTTTGAGATCACAATTGCTATCTAGCTAAAATCTACTTAGTGGAAGTGTTTCCTCACCATCATTTTCATGAATCAGAGAGAAACCTTATGACACTTAGATTTATTGGTGTATGTGTTCTTATCCATGTGAATTGTCATAACCATAGTCACAAGACAAGGATAATGACAAATCCAAACTCATATGGACTGAACTCAATCTTAATTTCTTGCCACCTGGCAGCTCAAGGGCCTACCATTGCTTCCAAGTTGTTGTGCAACACATTGAGAACTCTAAGAACTCATATGCAAAGCCAACTTTAATTGGAATGGGCACAGAATATGTCAACACGATAGGTTATAAACCTCAAGTTGTGTGCTAGTGAAGAACTTTAGGTTTTATTCTTGATTAGTTCTTGAGAATTTCAAGACCTTTAAGACTCCCACTGTCCTCTTGACCTATAAGACTCCCTTGTCAAGCATTCAAGAGATAGTGTGGATTCTAATCAAGACAAACACTTCACACAATTGGCCTAAGTTGGTCTTTGTTTTATCCAAAACATCACAACTTACCAATTTCAAATGTACAAGAGTAGAAAACTTTTACTCTTACATTTGTCAAGTGTTTTAAACCTTCTTTAAGACATGTCACTCAAATTACAATCTTGGAGTATGACTCTAAGACTTGTATTGGAACGAAGTATGACTCATCTTCATGATTTAACCATTTCAACAATTTCAAGATCCCTTCTTCTTAGTCATAAGAATGCACTAAGACTTCCTTAGAGAACAAATTTTGATATGGTTTCTTAAGATGATCACAAAGCTGATACTAAAGTACTCTCCCATCTTTTCAGATTTGAGAAACTTTTATCCTTTTGCCTAACTTGATTCTCCTTATTCGCTCTGCCTTACATTGGAACATTTTCCAATGTCTCAGAGTTACACTTAAGCTTGTAAGTATAATCATATTTACTGAGCTTTAGTAAATTATGACGAATAGCCTTACATATTTTGTGGTGGACTTAATCAGTGCACATTTCTATGTACTCGATCCCTTAGTCCATTACTTGACTCACACATCCATGTGAATAAGTAATTAGTCTTAATTTTTCCAATACTTGAAAGTTCTCATCCATCATGCTATACAACTTGCATGATTCCAAGTCCCGGTCCAATTGAAACTTGGGTGATGAGAATCTTTCCTTATTTGGTAAATTTAGACATTACCACAAATGAAAGAATCAATTTCATATTTCCACTCTTGCTATTAATGGAATCATATAAGCAACAATTTTTCCTCAAATGCCATTGTAAGGATATTTTAAAATAAATAAAATCAAAAATTCCTTTTTATTTTAAAACTATGCGGAAAAACTTATCCTTACAACCCATATGAAAACTTGTTGTTATCTATTCCTTAGCAATATCTCATAACTCCTAAGAATTAGCTCAAGAATCCGATTTTTTTCCAAACTACACGATAGAAATCCATCTATGCGATCAGATTCAGCATATTCTTTCTTTAAGTTCCTTTACTTTTCTTTGATTCTTAAAACATCACCATGTGACCCAGTCACATCATGCATCAAGAATCTCAGAATAGAAACTTAATAGAGTTAGAGTAGTGGACTTTTACCTGAAGTAGAGTCAATCTTATTGACTTTAACATCCTTAGGTAAACTTGGCAGCTTCGCAACCAATGCCCCTTCCTTTGGCAATATAAACATATGGACCCTTTGATAATGGTACACGAGACTATCACAGACTTCGACTTTTCTCTTTACCATTTGGTCAACCGAGTTGACTATGGCCGATCCCTTTCCATTGGGAAGAGAATGCTTTTTCTGTATTTCCAGTGTCACCATTGTCAATGTCCATAAAGTTTCAGGAAGTTGATCTTAACAATAGATAAGATCATTAAGGGTCTTGTCATAGTCTATTTCATAGGTGTCCCATAGGAACTCACTATGTGACTTAGAAAGTGATTGAACCACCAACTTTCTCAAGACTTTGACACCCAACTCTCCCGGCTTGTCAATATGTGACTACATCTCCAAGATGTGACCACACCAAGACCTTGCCTTGCCAATAGGGCTCGAGTGACTTTAAACTTTTAAAGAACTTGTGGGTTAGGGAGAATAATTTGGAGGAGGTGATAGAAGTATGATATCCATGGGACATCATCTTCATTAGGAATGCTTGTTTCAATAGATTTGGGAAGATCATAAATGTCTAAAACAGACATGTTGTGGGAGATATTCAAGATACTTGATCTTTGAGTCCTTAATATGACACCCAATATGAAAATATTAAGTCTAGGACCCAACAAACTATTTTATAACTTAGAAGAGGTATGCCGTAATCCAAGCTATAAAACAATTTGAAGGTAGGTGAATGACGATTCACCAATTTCCACCAAGATAAACGAAATGTATTATTAGGTTTTAATTGGTTTTTGAAACTCCTAGATCTTTTGAGATTCATTGAACTGTTCAATGGCATGTTTCAATCTCGAGTGTGCCCTTCAGGTTTTGTGACTGGGATGCCGAGGATCACAAAACAAGGTGTGAAGTAACCATGCAAATTACTTGGTACCCTTAAGTGTTTACCCCTCAATCGATGTGCCGGTTAACCACACACGCTCCATCGATACTATGATAAACATTAAGTTACCCTTTGCCTACCTTGTTAAATACAAGTTAGTGTGCCGGTTAACCACACACGCTCCACTAACCGACTTAAACAAAGTGCAAAGTGTAATTTCATGGATTAGCACCTTCTTCACATTTTCCTAAGTAACTAAGATTGGGTATTATTTAGAGTTTAGTTACTTAGTATTTATCATTAATACTTTTAATGAAGGGAGAATTATAGTCATGTCAAACCCGTTCGGCTAACGACCCTCCACCAGTCAAGCAAGCGGTGGGTGAGAGTGGACACCCATTAAGTTGCCATTTTATAGGCAACAACCTTATACCCACCTTATAGACCGGCTTCGTGAATGAGGCGTGCTAGCGGTAAGACTGACTTTACTCTTATACATATAAATATTATTAACTTATAATATTATAAAGTATAAGGGTTGAATTTTAACTTTTAAAATTCTAAGGGCTAACTTGGAATTAAAGTATTCATAAGAGAAAACTTTACAAATTCCAAAACTTGAGGGCAAGTTTTGAAACTATTCAAAACTAATTAATTCCATAACTTATGAATTTAAAGTAGTTTTAATCCAAAAACTCTTCAAGTTCCATAACTTGTGGACAAATTATGGAAGACTTTAAACTAATAAAGAATTAATCTTTTCTTTATTTTATAACTTATGGAATTAATTAAGGTTACATATTTTATTTATTTATTTATTAATGAAGTGACTCTTGAACCTCCATAACTTAAGGACAAGACTCTTCATCTTTTGTAACCATTGCCATCTTTTTCATGAGTTTTATGAGTCTTTAATGTGACTCTTCATGTAACTTAAGGATAAGTTACACAAACACATTTTATACTCAACTCTTAGATTAATTTGGATTGAAAACAACTTTTTCACTCAACTTTTCTATTAATCTAAGCAACTCATAAGAACAAGATAATTCAAATCAAACTTTTTCATGTAATTAGTCTAACCTTTAAACTAATACAAAACATGAATCTATTGACAATTATCTTGAAAATGGATTAGCATGAACATTACCACATTTAAAAACAAGTTTATAAGTTCAAAACAGCTTAGGGTAATGTTCCTAGTCCATTTCTAGCCAAAAACCTCGAAGATATGCTGTCTGGGGTCCAACTCGTCGAGTGCATGAACACAACTCGGCGAGTTGGATGCATTTTGCCTTGGACTTGTCGAGTCCCTTCATGGACTCGGCGAGTCAGCTGGGCTGACAGCATCAAAACTCGATTTTTCAGCTTCTATTGCAGGTATAACAAGAAAACAAGCCTAGGCTCTGATACCACTGTTGGGTTATGAGCATTCTAACACTCCTAAGTGTATATGCAACCCTAAATACCTTGGATCTATGTTTTCTCTATTATACATGCAAATATGAATATCCAAGGTATTATCCTAATCTAGCATACAAAATAATGGATATAACAAGATAGAATACATACCTCTTTAATGGTGCTTGTCTTCATGAAGCTTGAGTGCTTAGTGCCCCAAGTGTGACACCTCAAATGGTTCACACAACACTAAATACTCTTGGAAGAACTTGAGAGAATTCTATACTTCATAAATCGGCTAACCCTCTCTAGAATCATCTAGTTGCCGATTTTGGGAAGAACAATATCTTTATATAGTGTTACAATTAGGGTAAACCCTAATTGTCATGACTTTCCATTTCCTTGGATCCATGGGTTCAAATACACCATGGAGCATCCATGGAGCATCATATGGGTTTTGGCCCAACTAGATAATCCATGGAGCATTAGCCCACTATATAAGTATGGATGATCTACACAATCAACCCATATATTTAATTAGTCTTCTTTTGATCACTTAATTAATCCTAGATTAATTCTTGATCAATACTAATTAAATAATCTTATTATTCTTATTATTAATATACTAGAACTTATAATATATTAATAACCGTAAGTAACTTATTTCTCTCATTATAGTCTATCCAAGTGCATGATGCCATGCAACCCAAATGGACCATGCCGGGTCGGGTCAAGTCTTACCAATTATAGTTATGGACTTAGACATTAATCCAACAAAAACAACCCATGGCTCTGATACCACTATTGGGTTTTGAGCATTCTAACACTCCTAAGTGTACATTCAACCCTAAATACCTTGGATCTATGTTTTCTCTATTATAGATGCAAATAAGATCTTTCCAAGGCTTTAATCCTAACTAGCATATTATGAAGTTCTTATACTACAAAGTACTAGTTAGATAACATAACTTTTGATGTAGCTTGATGACTTCAAGCTTTAAGAGCTTAGCCCCAATAGTGTGGAAGCCTCAAGTGGAATCACAAATCACCAAAACACCTTGGAAGACTTTAGAGAATATGAATACTTGGTTCTCTGTAGTGAAATCGGCTAGCCCTTCTTAGTGTACCCACACTAGTGCAAATTTCACCAACCAAGGACATCTTTATATAGTATGGAGACTATGGTTAAACCCATGACCTTTCATTTCATATGATCCATGGGTTAAAGATTCCATGGACTATCCATGAAAGCCTAGCCCAACCTAAATGAACTTGGCCCATTCCATATATATAAGAGTCCATATTTAATTAGTTCATTTTGATCACTTAATTAATTCTAAATTAAGAACTTATATGATTCCTTATTAATATATTAGAACTTATAATATACTAATACAAATCATAAATATACTATTCTGAAAAGACTATCCATATAAATTGTGTCGGTGAAGTGCAACCCAAATGGACCATGTCGGGTCAGATCAAGTACATACCAAATATAGTTATGGACTTAGACATTAATCCAACACTATATACTTAATAGTATCCATTCGTGCCCAATAATTCACTTGGCACTCAACATCCTTTATCGATCATACATTCGAATCACTCACTACAGGTGAGTTCATACCCCAAACTTATATTTAAAATGATTTTAAATGCTTTTATAAGGGGGGGGGGGGGGAGAATACAAGTAGAAATGTTATAATTATTATATCAATCACATGAATACAAGTAGAAACATTATAATTATTTTATCAATCACATGTGATTAATAACTATCAAACAAACTGTATTTCTGATACTTCAAAATTATGTTATCAAACAAACTATTTCAAAATGTTTTATAAACTCACATCAAGACATTTGTAACCATTCAAATGGATAAAATTCCTTTGTATTATAAAACTCTTTATCAAATTCTTTTTAAACTTATATATTGTTAAAATCATGTCTATATAGATATAGTTATATAAATTAGGTTGAAAGGACTTAGGACTGATAACTCACTTTATTTCCTGTTCCTTTTTTTGTTGGTGAATTAGAGTATCTGTAGTTTGTCCAGGTGTTGTTTGAATCTTAGTTACATATTATGTATATATGTATGTACATATAAAAGTTCTTCCAACTTCTTCAATACCTTCATGTTGAAAAGGTATACAAACATAATCAATCATTCAAACAACATTTCCAGTAAACTATAATAGGTATAGATTTGGAGAACAATACTTACTATTTCTAGAACCATGAAACGTACAAGAGTCAGTTCAAACATACTAAAGAAAAACAGTTCAAACATACTATAATGAGAAACAGTTCAAACATACTATAATGAGAAATATTTCAAACATACCATAACGAGAAATAGTTCAAACACACAATAATAAAAAATAGAAAGGAATATACATATTTTTACAAGGACAAAATAACATTTATGTGGTCTACTTCATGGCTTAGCAATATACTTGTTAGGCCACATTTTGTAACCAGAGTCTCCTAGAGGAAGATAGGACATTGTGTGTATAGATCTATATGGCACTAAAAAGCATGCACCCCGACTGTTTGCTACAGTTTAGCCGGCAAGGCCAAGGGGTGACAAATGTCACATCCATTTCAACGCAAGCAGGTCGTCATGTTAAACACTTGTCAATTAGCATGTTTATAACCACATCAAATTTTACTTTAATCAACAATTGGTTTTAAGGTAGTTAGTGCTTCAGTAGTTACTTATCACAATATTATTGTACATTGTCATTTTCCCATTACATTCAAATAGTGATCTTCTCAAATAAAAGAAAATGTAAAATATATTCTGGTAATAATAGTCATATATTTGGGAAAGCTCTCACTTTCACAAAAGAACAAACATACAGAACAGTTGGGTCTTGGTAGAAGGCTACTCTCTATTTTAGTAGAAAATATAGGATTTTCTAGGAAGCATACAAACTTTACATCAAACCTTTATAAACTTTTTATCAAACACTTACAAACATTTTCTTCAAACTTATACAAACATTTGACACTAAAATACTTATGAACTCACCAGCTTAAATGGTTGTCTACTGTTTCAAATAATGTGTATTCTTAGGTCACTAGTAGACAAGTACAGATGGCCATGTTTTGGTACACCTACCTTATGCAATACTTTCCTAACACTTATATAAACCCTCATTAGGGTTAAATTTTGGCCTAAACATTCATTCCAAGTGCTTTGGCCAAAATTTTGATATATTCCTCTCTTTATGTAGTATTCCTTGGTTGCATGGGTTTGTTTGTGAACCATTAGACGCGTGACACTAATGGCACTTGCTACCAAAGGTCTTTCAACTAAAGATTCAAGATTGTTTAGAATAACAATCTTAAAGGTATGAGTCATAACCCTTCTTATGTGATTTTCGATTATTATTCGTAGATCTAGGGTTTACACTTTGTGTTTCACTATTGTATGTCAATTAGAGAAAAACATAGATCTTCAATTAGGGTTGTATGCACACATAGGATTGTATGTTTTGCTCAAAACCCATCAAATAATTCATGAGGTCGACTTTGAAACCCTCTTAGGACCATTAGAAACAAATCTTGATTTGGAATCTCGATCAAGATAACTCTCTTCCTCAGCTTAAGTTTGTCAAATTGTTTCTGGTCCAACCCCCTCCTTTCTTCCATTTCATTACAATCCCTATCAACCTTCTCAGGTTGAGGGGGAGAATGGTTCTTTTCTTGAATCAAACGTTAATCGTTTTCAAGATGCACCAGATCAATTTAATGAACTCAATCCTATTCTTAATAACATCGATGGTGGTAGCGATGCTGACTTCTTTGACTTCCCAATCGAAGAAAACGTTGATATCTCCAGTTTAAAAGTTCAGGGGGAGCATCATCCTCAAATTCAAGTTAATTAGGGGGAGAAACACAATCCTATCATTGACATCGGATCCTCAACTACCCAAGAACTTCTGAGATTACACATCTGGGCAAAGGATTATTCTCTTAACAAAGTTATAGGAAACCTCAATGCTGGTGTACAAACTTGCTCTGCCACTAGTATCTAAAATGAATGTCATATATCAGCATTTATCTCAATGTTTGAACACAAATCCATCAAGGAAGCATTAGAACATGCTGACAGAATTATGTCCATGCAGGAAGAGTTGGCAGAATTTAACACAAATAATGTATGGACTCTCGTCCCTGCTCCTTGTCACACCTCGAAAACCGAAGGCGGAAACATTTACGGGGTTGACTCCACGTTGAGTATCAAATCCAATGTACATAGTAAGTAAAGTAAATCAACCAATACATTACATATGTGAAAGTTTTACATTTGTTTCAAAAGCATAAGTTACACAAGTGATACATAGTATATATGAACAACACGAAACGAGTCTTCTGTGAACTCCGTCTTCACACAAAAGGATCTTCGGGTACCTGTCTAACACGGACCTGAGAATACAAGCGGTAAGAAAATCAGCATAAAGCTAGTGAATTCATAAGCGGTTAGTTTTTCTGAAAATGTACGAGTTCCTTTGTTTTCCTGAAAAAGTGGTTATCCAAGAAAATCTCATATTTTCTTAATAGTTAAGTTACCAAATCTAGGTTGTATAGTAAAAGATGTACAGTGAGAACATGATTGTTCTTATGATTTGTAGAATTTAGTTATTTAACTTATTGCACTTTTCTAGTTACAAACTACTGTTACTCAGGAAAATCCTATATTTTCGTATGTGTGTAAGTATGGACTATTACTGATTACGATTATGTTCATTATTATCCATAGGAAAACCCCATGTTTTCCTGAATGTGTGTGTGTGAATTATTACCAATTCTGATCATGTTCGGTGTCTTTCCCAGGAAAACCCCATGTTTCCCTGACTGTGTGTGTATCTTTACTGGTTCTGATTATGTTCAATGTTCTCCCCAGGAAAACCCCATGTTTCCCTGACTATGTGTGTGTGTGTGCCTGTCTTTCTTGAATATACATTAGCTTTACTACGCACATAAAGCTAGCAATTGAGTTTAAAACGTTAATAATCTAGATTGCGAGTCCTTAACCATACTCAGACTGGATATGACTCGGACCATGGCCAGTATCCTTTTTATGACTTTTGCCACCCTTGAACCATTTGGTTCGGCTGTAGCTAGTAGCCATGTGTGGGATTGTCAGTCCCGTATAGATCTATACACTCAAGCCACGCTCTCCTATGAACGAAGATTCTGGTTACAGGGTTAGTCCTCCACTATCTCCTGCCATGGAAGTGTTACAAGGATGTGTCTCCAATCATTAAGATTACTCTTTACTTTTCGACTAGGAAAGTAGTATTTACGACTGACTATATTCTACGTACCTGTCCTTTACACTCGAGCCTAGGTGTTTTATTAAGGACATTACACTCGAGCCTAGGTGTTATTTAATGATGGCTGTCCTTTTACACTCGACCCTAGGTGTATTATTAAGGACATTACACTCGAACCTAGGTGTTATTTAATGATTATGGTCCTTTACACTCGATCCAAGGTGTATTATTAAGGACGTACAGATGTTTTATGTTTTCTAATGGAGTCTGTCTTTTACACTCGAACCTTAATGTTTCATTACAGACATTACAATGGTTTATGTATTCTATCAGTTTAAGTGTGAACAATCAAATGCAGAGTACACAATATAACAGTGTATACCAAGAATTGAAAATCGGGTTAAAAACAAACAAATCTGCAAGTTAAAACAGTTTGTTTAAAAGGTTTTCAATTCTTAAAATGTACAATTATGAAACCATTTAATTGAAATCATGTGATTGAGTAAAAGATATTCTTGTACTTTTGCTTGTATTCCCCTCCCCCTGAAAACATTGAAAAACCATTAAAAAAGGGTAGGGGTATGAACTCACTGGATGCGGAAGTGTGTCGATTTCGGATACTAAGCGTCGAATCGAGGCCTGATAACACGTGAGGTTCCTCTGTAAAATGGAATGGCATACAAATATATCTAATTAGATTTACAAATTCTAATTACATATGAAGTTAAACTCCAACGTACTAAAACACCTCAAAACGGGTGTTTGGAGTGAGCCGGGTGACATCTACGGACGGGAATTGAAGCGAGGGACTTGGGATTTGAGTTTACACCCCAAGAGTAAACTTCCTAATTGATTTTATGGCCTAAACACCCATTCCCCATGAGTTTACGGCCGTAAACTCATGGTGGGGGTGGTTTATGGTGTTTAATGGGTCACATAGGGTCAATACCACTTGGAAATGGTTGGATTAATTTTACCTAAGGCTTAGTGTTAGATATTATTCCTTTTATATCAGCTCAGATACCGATTGTTGGAAATATAAAAATCTGATCACCACAACAAAAGGCTCGGTTACCAGTTACTATGTGATAGATATATGAGTTAAAGGTATAAGATATAGATATATATAAAGAATAATAATTGCGGAATAAGTATAAATATGAAAGCTATAAATGACTGAAAGCTATAATAATATAAATGACTGTATTTAAATGACGTAAAGCTATAAATAATATAAATGACTGTATTTAAATGACATAAAGCTATAAATAATATAAATGACTATATTTAAATGACATAAAGCTATAATAATGTATATAAGTATATAAATATATATCAAGTAGGTTCGTCTATAAATTGACTGAACTGGACTCATGGAGTGACTGGTCGATATTTGTTCTTTGAATGGACTGGTCGATATTGGGACTCTTGGTGTGACTGGTCGATATTTGTTCTTTGAATGGACCGGTCGATATTGGGACTCTTGGAGCGACTGGTCGATATTTGTTCAAAGATCAATCTGGCATTGGCTAAGTAACAAAAAGTTCATTTAAAGCTCGATTTTATGTAAAACAAGTGTTTACAAAAGGGTACAAAATACATGGGTTTATGTATTTGTATTTAAGGTATTTTTGGGTAAAAACATGCACACGGGTCGTGTAAGATAAGGCACAAGTCACACGGGTCGTGTAGGAGGGTTTTAGAGGGTTTTCTTGATGAATGATGCTGACACGGGGAGTGTAGATTTAGCCTTGCTGAACATGGGGCGTGTTCATGATGCTGATGCTGACACGGGGCGTGTTGATTTAGCCTTGCTGAACACGGGGCGTGTTGAGGTTCAGAAGTATGAAGAAGGCAATCAGAGGGCAACACGAGGCGTGTTGATTTTGCCTTGGTTTTTAACGCGGGGCGTGTTCGTGTCAGAGTCAATTTTGGGATTTTTGTGATTTGAAGGTAAGTTTTGTTTGTGATGTTTTGGCTAGGGTAATGGTGTTATGGTGTTTTGAGGATGTTTTCAAGGTTGTTTAGAGGTTGGAAGGAGGTTGATATAAGGTGGTAAAGGTGGTGAAATTTCTTATGAAGATGATGATGAATAGTGATGGGTTTTGTGGTTGATCTTGATGCAGAAGGTTTTGGGTTGTTTCATGGTTGTGTTTTGGTGTTTTGATGTAAGGAAAGTGTTTCGTGGTGTATGATGTGATGATCAAAGGTGGTGAAGATGAAAAACCTTTAGTTTCAATGAAGAAGATGAAGATGTTTGATGGTGTTCTTCATTTCATTGTTGATGATCTTGGTGTTCTTCATTTTGCTTCTTGTTTGATCTTGGTGTTCTTCATTTAGCTCCAAGGATGAAGATTGAGAGGGTGTAGTTTTACAAAGGAAAAACTCACTATATCATATCTATCTCTCTTTTTCTCTTCTATTATCTCCAACCCAAACACACACTACATACACATGTATATATATGAGAAACAAATATCTTGTAGTAGTGCACTTGAGTGTAAGTTGAAAGATGATGTAGAGGCTGGAAGTTGATGTAGTAGGAGGAGCAAAAAACGTGGGAAGGTTTTAGGCTTCTTTATCTTTGACTTTTGTTGACTTCTTCTTTGTTTGACTATTCAATACATACACAACACATATATAATACATATATACATATATAATACATACATATGTATATAATACATATATATATATATATATATATATATATATATATATATATTTTAAACTGTTTAGTCACACATATGTGTTTTCGTCATTCACGTGTTTTCGTATTTTCCCTTTTATCACGCATTCATGCAACCTGAAATAACTGATAATATTTGTTAGATTGTATAAAAGCAGTTCATCTTATTTCAGTTATGGTCACATACAAGGTTACATAAGAACATTTTTCAACAATTTCCCCCTATGTGATCATTGCTGAAATAAGGACAGGTATGATATAATCATATTGACAGTTTAACTTTTGAAGATTCGAGATTAAAGATTTGTCACTAGATAAGATGTATATAAAACCATAGCAAGTGATTTGAAAGTTTGTGACTTGGTTTAACATATCTTATGTAAAAGATTTTCAGAAATTTGTTTCCGAATCAAAGTCTCGGGTTCGGTTATCAAAGGGTAGCCATATATGCATCTAAAGAAATTTCTTAAGATTTTATAGCATTATTAATGACGACAAGTGGTTTAACAGGTCGATTCAGATGAACGCTCATAGGTATAGCTCACACTTCACTTGGGTGTTTGGTTGTTCTGGCAGCAGAACAAGTTAATGATCACTAAAAACGAGTGATATCTCTCTCTGACGACTCACACTCATATTGGAGGTGTTCAACTATGCTTTTCCCGAAAGGTCACTTAGTCTCATTATTAGATAATCAATCACATAAGATTGGTTTCGGCATTACTCAGCGGGTTTCTTCATTCATACCATTTAAGTTCACTCTCTCTCTCCGTCGGGAAATACATGTAGAGGGGTTTAGCAATTTTCATAGTGCAGTTTGCAACTAAGAATCTTCAGTGATGAAGGCTAAAGTATCCCGGGAAATCCATTGTTGTTGCAGCTTTTTCTTTGATGGTATCCTTTTTGTTGATCAATATCTATTTGTTGTAAAAGGATATTTTGTTTTAGCATCGAGAATTTGCTACATTTGACAAAATTGGGATTTTTGAGAGTATCTATCTTGCGGGATTAAGATATCCCTTTTTGTGAAAAATGGTTAAAAACAGATCACGAGATCTTTTGATGTTTGCTTTGAAATAACCATTTGGTTGAACATTGTTTGAAAATACCAAATGTAGAGTTTTTTTTTGTTTTGTTTGGTATTTCTTCGGTGAATGATTTGGCTTTCTTGTTGATTCTTCTTTATCTTGTTTCATCTTTTCTTGTTGATGGATCACGGGATCTCAAGACATCATTTTTGGTTGGCTTATATCTAGGTAGGGATTAGTGGCATAAAAGACAGTTGGTCTAGTATGTAAGAAATGAATGTATCGTCCCTGGTCCTTTTGATATCTAAGCAAAAATGAGACCATGACAAGGTATAATCGGATATACCTTATAAGCAATAGTGACACACCTAAGCTCACAAGAAATGAATTCCACAATGATTCAGATTGATGAGGCAGAAATTCTCACATGGGTTTTTGTTTTCATCTGAACCTCCTAACCTTATGTCCCTTTTTAAAATCATCAATAATGAAATAAAATTGAAGGAAATAAAGTTATGTACATTATCAAAAGTAGGAGATTTCAACCTTCACTACAATTGAGAATCAATATGACTTAAAATCTTCATCGAGCATAAGCATCTGAAAATTATGTCAAAAGACGATTAATCACAAGGTTCTATAAAAGCTTATTACGGCAAGTCTTTTATTATATTTTTGAAGATTTGTTTTTCTGAATGTTTTTGGAAATATTGGTTATTTCAATGTTTTTGGTTTTTTTTTTGAAAAGAAAGCAGTTTTCAAATGTTTTTGAATTTTCTTTTTGAGTGAAAGTAAACACACTTTTGTACAAACAAAAAGTAAAAGTTTAAGGATGGATGTTATCTGGATTTAACATTCCTAGACGGCCTAGGAAGTATTGAAACTTTGTTTCATCGAGAGCCTTAAAGAAGACATCGGCAATTTGATCTTCGGAGTTGATGAAGTGTAGTTCGATATGACCCTTTTGAATGTTGTCTTTGATAAAGTGATATCGAATGTCGATGTGCTTTGTCATGGAATGGTGAACAGGATTGTGAGAAATGGCAATTGTACTGGTTGAGTCACAAAATATGGGAATTTGTGAGATTTTGAAGCCATAGTCACGCAATTGAGTTTGCATCCATATGACTTGTGAACAATAACTGGCGGCCGCGACGTATTCAGCTTCTGCTGTTGATGTGGACACACAAGTCTGTTTCTTTGAAGTCCAACTCACCAGTCTACATCCTAGGAATTGACAGCTACCAGATGTACTCTTCCTATCTAGCTTGCATCCTCCGTAGTCTGAGTCGGTGAAAGCGTTCAGCTAAAAATCGGATTTAGCTGGATACCAAAGGCCAAGTTTGGGAGTTCCTTTAAGGTATTTGAAGACGCATTTCACAGCAACTACATGGAATTCCATAGGATTTTCGTGGTATCTAGCACAAACACATGTAGAAAACATGATGTCAGGTCTGCTGGCAATGAGGTACAAGAGTGATCCGATCATTCCACGATATCTTTTCTGGTCAACGGGTTTGCCATTTAAGTCTGCATCAATTTTGTATCCAAAAGCCATTGGGGTTTTTGCGGTATTGGATTTTTCCATTGAAAAACGAGTGAGTAGGTTTTTCACATAATTCTCTTGGTTGATGAAAATGCCATCAATTGACTGTTTAATTTGAAGTCCGAGAAAAGTAGTCATCTCCCCAATCATGCTCATTTCAAATTTGCTCTTCATTAGATCTGTAAACTTAACACTTAAAGATTCATCAGTAGAACCGAAAATAATGTCATCAACATATATTTGTACGATTAACAGATGTTTATTAAAGATTTTACGAAATAGGGTTTGATCAATTGAACCTCTTTTAAAACTTGATTCTTCGAGAAAGGTTGACAATGTGGCATACCAAGCTCGAGGTGCTTGTTTCAAGCCGTAGACAACTTTCTGCAATTTAAAGCTGTGATCTGGAAATTTGGGATCTTCGAAACCTGGTGGTTGTTGGATGTATACTTCGCAATCTATCTCTCCATGTAGGAATGCACATTTAACATGCATTTGGAATACTTTGAAATTCTTATGTGCAACATATGCAAGAAAGATGCGAATTGCTTCAATTCGGGCAACTGGAGCATATGTTTCATCGTAGTCGATTCCCTCTTGCTGTGAATATCCTTTGACTACAAGACCTGCCTTGTTTCGACAAATGATTCCTTGATCGTCAGTCTTGTTTTTGTATACCCATCTTGAACCTATAACAGTAACATCGGGTGGAGTAGGAACAAGATTCCATACGTCGTTTCTTTCAAATTCTGCTAGCTCTTCTTGCATAGCGTTTACCCAATCTGGATCTTTTATAGAAGAATGTATGGTTTTGGGTTCAGTCGTGGATAAGAAGGCTCCAAATAAACATTCATTTGTGGATGCGCCTCTTGTCTGAATGCCTAAGTTGGTATCTCCGATGATTTGGTCTGTTGGATGATTTCTGGTCCACTTTATTAAGCGATTCTCTTCCGCTATAATAATTGGAGTTTCAGTATCCCATTGTTCTTCTCCGGGTGTTTCATCTTGGAATAGGTTTGAAGGTTCCCCCATAAATGATGCATCGGGATTGTTTTGGCTATTTGGGGATGGGGTGTTTAAAGGAGGATTTGGTGTTTGTTCCAAAGAAGAAGTATGTGTTGGTGGTTCCCCCTCGAATTGATTTGCATTATTTTGGTTTGTTTGTGGAATTACTTCACTGGGTGTTCCTGTAGGGTCAATTAAAGTAGTTAGAAGTTCATAATTGTGAGCGGTTTTTGGTTGTTCAAAAAGCAAATCAAGATCGATTTCAATGTCTATGTCAGGAGAAGGTGTTTGTTGAATTGGATTTTGAAAAATATTTTCAATCATTTTTGAACCAAAATGTTCACGATCCAATTTCCTAACATAAAATTCATCGAAATGAACATCGGTACTTTCTTCAATTACTCTAGTACGTTTATTCAGTACTCGATAAGCAGCTGAAGAAAAAGAGTAACCAAGGAAAATTCCTTCGTCCGACCTTTATTCAAATTTTGAAAGGTGATCTTTATTATTTTTACGAAGCATCGACAACCGAAAATATGGAAAAATTTGATGTTTGGTTTTCGGTTGTTAATGACTTCATATGGTGTTTTATAAAGATGTTTATGGATTAAGGAACGATTTTGAGTATAGCAAGCTGTGGCTATTGCTTCTGCCCAGAAGTATTGTGGCAGATTAGCTAAGATAAGCATTGATCTTGCAGCTTCACATAGAGTTCAGTTTCTTCTTTCGAAAACACTGTTCTGTTGTGGAGTGTATGGGGCTGAAAAGTTATGTTCAATTCCTTTGTCTATGAGAAATGAATCTAGAGTATTGTTTTTGAACTCTAAACCATTATCACTTCGGATTCTTCGAACAGGTCGTTTCAGCTTCAGCTCGATTTGTTTGATGAAGCTGATCATCTCTTCAGGTGCTTTTGATTTTAGTCTTAAGAAAAAGACCCAAGTAAAGCGCGAGAAACCATCAACGACAACAAGAATGTACTTTTTCCCTTGTATGGTTTGGGTTTTAGAAGGGCCACAAAGGTCTATGTGCAACAACTCTAGTGGTTCGGATACGCTAGATTCTGAGATGCTTTTGTGAGTGGATTTGGAAAGTTTTCCTTTTTCACATGCGGCACAAAGAGTTTCGTTATCAAGCTTCAGAAGTGGTAGCCCTCGAACAAGATCATCGCCGATTAATTTGTTGATATACCCAAAGTTTAGATAAGAAAGGCGGCGGTGCCATAACCAACTAATATTTGCTGGGGCTTTAGATAGCAGACATATATCGGGTTTACCATAGATAAGATCCATGTCAAGTGGATACATATTCCCGACACGGTCATAATCAACTATAACATCTTTGGTTTTGGCGTCCATGATCAAGCTTCGTTGTTTAGTGAAAAGAACTTCAAGATTGTTATCACACAGTTGAGAAACACTGATGAGGTTGTGTTTCAGGTCATCGACGAAGGCAACTTTCTTTATGGTAAAATTACCATTTGTTATGTTTCCATAACCTTTGATTTTTGCTTTCATGTTGTTGCCGAAGGTAACATCTTGATTGGTTTGTATAGGTTTGAAGTCACGTAAGTAGTTCCGGTTTCCTGTCATATGCTTGGAGCAACCACTATCAATATACCATGTATCATCATTGGGTTCTCCAACATTAAGTACCTACAATCAGACAAAAAGTTTAGGTACCCAAATCTGAATGGGTCCTGGTTTGTCAGTTGTTATTTTGGGTGCTTTTCTTAATGAATTTCGTTTATCATTTGACTTCACATTATTGTAATGGTTTGGTTTATAACGATGGAATGGTTGAGGTTTGATTTGATCTATCAATTTTACCCAAAATGTGATTTGTTTTTGAAAACCTGTGGGTTGATAAGATCTGTGATTTGGTGAAAGATATCCTAGATGTGAAGGTTTGTTTGAAAAGTTTTCTTCATATCTGGGATGTGATGGGCGATTTTGAAAAGCTTTTTGATGATGATGGTTTGAAACTTTATGATGTGATGGTTTTTGAAAGTTCCTTGAATGATTAAAAGTAATATCTTGAAAGCGGTTTTCAAAAGGTTTTTTAAAAGATTTTGGTTTTTGTTTGGAAACCTGTTTATGAGGTATGACGTAGGGTTTAACTAGTTTCTTTGGTTGTTTTTCAAAAATGTTTGGCTTGATTAGTGGGGTTTTGTTGACTTGAATGGATTTTTTGCTTGTTTGTTGTTTCTTGGAGTATTTTTGTCCCAGACTAGTTTTTCCAACAATTGATGAAGTCATTGTAGGAAAAACAGTTGGTATAGAAGTACTACCATCCTCATAAGAGGAATTTTCTCCATTCAAAAAGTTTTTGAGTTTAGTGGTTTCATCGGTATGTTTGATTTGGTGAGTTAAAGAACTTGCAGAGTCTGTTTCAGAATTTACAATTCTTTTGAAAGACTTTTTGGAAACACTGAAAGCAGTATCATCTGGACTACAGTTGATAACTATTTCGTCATCTGAATCTTCCTCATTAACATATGTGAAAAGATTAGGTAGAGTAGATTCAGAGATTTCACAACTCATCATGTTTTCCTGTTTTGCTTGTTCAATTTCAAAGGATTCTCTTCCAATTCCTGGTCTATAATTCGTATCAATTTTGCCAGTTCCTAAGGTGTTTGCCTTGGTGAAAATATCATCACTTAGTTTTCTGGCAACTTTGATAGAATGCATATTCCATATCAGTCTTTTATTCTCGGTTTCAAGAGAATTGATTTGTTTTAAAGATCCAATCAATTTTTCATTTAAAACATTGTATTTGTCAGTTGATTCTTGAAAGTCTTGTTTCAACTGAAGGATTTCCATTTCTAAAACATCTTTTATTTCAGAAGAAATGACTGATTGACTTTTTAGTTCCAAATCCCTTTTCTGAATTAGGGTCTGATTTTATTGTTCCAAGACGTGATTATAATCTTCTGATTTTCTTTCAACGTCTCTTTCCAATTTGCTTTTCGTTCTTGTTGATTCTCCAAATTTCAGTTGCAAGGTTTGTAACTTAAATTTGCAAATATCATAATTGACCATTGTGTCATGATATGTTTTGAGATCAGCTTCCAGACTAGTCTCAATTTTGGTTATGTGGGACTCAAAAATTGTTTTGGAAAAACCAAGTTTAGAGGTTATAGACCATACATGTTCTATGACATTGGGAGCTCTTGATGGTATTTCAACACCAGCTACGAAGCAGAAGCTTGATTGTGTTGGTTCATGTTCAGCTTCGTCATCAGAAGTTGGCCAGTATTCCACACTTGGTTCATGGATTGCCATCAATGCTCTTTGCTTTTCTTGGTTTCCCAGTTTCTTCAATTCATCGGCTCTTTGAGCATAGTATGCTGAGTCTTTGATTTTGGTTTTGTTTTTGGCTCGACAGTCTCTGGCATAGTGATTTGTTCCTTTGTAGTTGTGACAAATGATCACTTCTTCATCACTATCATCCTTTTGACTTTTAATCGGAAGTCTTTCAGGTGTTTGAGTTTGGGCTTGTTGGGAAGGTTGAGAATGGTTTTGTTGGAATCCAAAATTTTGGTTGTTTTGAAAACCATTGTTTTGATTGTTGTAACCTTGATTTTGGAAACCTCTGTTTTGATTTTGAAAACTGTTGTTTGGATTGTGATTATGACCTGAGTTGGGATCGTTTTGAAATCCCTGGTTTTGAAAACCTTGGTTTGAGTTATTTTGGAAAGAAGGTCTTTGAGAATTTTGTCCAAAGTAAGGTCTAGGTTGAAAACCTGAGTTGTTTTGACCAAAAGATGGTCTTGGTTGAAAACTTGAGTTATTTTGTCCAAAAGATGGTCTTGGTTGAAAATTTGGTCTAAAATTTGATTGACCATGATTTGGGATAAATCTCTGGAGATTTGTGTTTGCAACCAACGCACACAGTTGTTGATAATCTGCTTCATCATTTGAATCAGACTGGAAGGCTTGGTTTTGAAAAGATGTAGTCTGATTAAAATGATTAAAGTTTTGATCATTGAAAGGTGTTTGGTTTTGAGATGTTGTGGACACAAGTGCAAGTGGTCCTCCAAAAGCTGCAGTGGTTGGTGGGTCAATCGAGGATTCATACGATTGAAGTTCTCCATACAAGTTGTAGAAAGTTTCAGTATGAATAGCTGGATTTCCCTGAATAATGAGTTTAACCATTTTCCAGCTTTCGAAAAGATTGTTTAAAAACTTGAGATTTATCTCGTGTTGTGTCTTTTTGATATCCAAATTGTTCATTTTAACCATAATCAAATTGAACCTATCATGAGCATCATGGATGGTTTCTGATGAAAGCATTTTGAAATTATCGAATTCATTCAAAACAAATGTTCTTTTGTTTCCGATGATTCTTTTATTTCCATAAAAACGATTTTTCAAATTTTCCCAAATTTGATTTGCGGTTAACAGTATAATGTCATCCATTTGACTTAGAATATTGTGAGGTATTCCAGAAACAAGTTCCTTTTTGGCTTGGAGTTCCAACTTTTTTGTAATTTCAACTTGAGTGGCTTGATTTGTAGCAAGAGTAGCCATATTTTCTGGAGTAACAAATGTTCCTTCTACACACTTCCAGACATCTTCATTTATAGTGTTAAGATGAAGATTCATACGGCCAACCCATGAATTATACTCTTCAGGAATAAGTATGGGTGCCCGTGAACCAGATCCTAAGTTATTTGCAATGGAGACAGAGTTCATGTTGGAGTAATTTGCCAAAGACATGTTTTTGAAAGGATTTTGAACAAGTGATATTAAAATGAAATTTTTAAAGAAAAGCTTATGGAAGGTTTATTAACTCTATTACCAAAAGTTTTTCGACAAAAATTACAAGGTAAATCACACAAGCTCTGATACCAATTGTTGGATATTATTCCTTTTATATCAACTCAGATACCGATTGTTGGAAATATAAAAATCTGATCACCACAACAAAAGGCTTGGTTACCAGTTACTGTGTGACAGATATATGAGTTAAAGGTATAAGATATAGATATATATAAAGAATAATAATTGCGGAATAAGTATAAATATGAAAGCTATAAATGACTGAAAGCTATAATAATATAAATGACTGTATTTAAATGACGTAAAGCTATAATATAAATGACTGTATAAATAATATAAATGACTATATTTAAATGACAAAAAGCTATAATAAAGTATATAAATATATAAATATATATCAAGTAGGTTCGTCAATAAATTGACTGAACTGGACTCATGGAGCGACTGGTCGATATTTGTTCTTTGAATGGACTGGTCGATATTGGGACTCTTCGAGCGACTGGTCGATATTTTTTCTTTCAATGGACTGGTCGATATTGGGACTCTTGGAGCGACTGGTCGATATTTGTTCAAAGATCAATCCGGCATTGGATAAGTAACAAAAAGTTCATTTAAAGCTCGATTTTATGTAAAACAAGTGTTTACAAAAGGGTACAAAATACATGGGTTTATGTATTTGTATTTGAGGTATTTTCGGTAAAAACATGCACACGGGTCGTGTAAGATAAGGCACAAGTGACACGAGTCGTGTAGGAGGGTTTTGGAGGGTTTTCTTGATGAATGATGCTCACATGGGGCGTGTTGATTGAGCCTTGCTGAACACGGGGCGTGTTCATGATGTTGATGCTGACACGGGGCGTGTTGATTTAGCCTTGCTAAACACGGGGCATGTTGAGGTTCAGAAGTATGAAGAAGGCAATCAGAGGGCAACATGCGGCGTGTTGATTTTGCCTTGGTTTTTAACACGGGGCGTGTTCGTGTCAGAGTCAATTTCAGGATTTTTGTGTTTTGAAGGTAAGTTTTGTTTGTGATGTTTTGGCTAGGGTAATGGTGTTATGGTGTTTTGAGGATGTTTTCAAGGTTGTTTAGAGGTTGGAAGGAGGTTGATATAAGGTGGTAAAGGTGGTGAAATTTCTTATGAAGATGATGATGAATAGTGATGGGTTTTGTGGTTGATCTTGATGCAGAAGGTTTTGGGTTGTTTCATGGTTGTGTTTTGGTGTTTTGATGTAAGGAAAGTGTTTGGTGGTGTATGATGTGATGATCAAAGGTGGTGAAGATGAAAAACCTTTAGTTTCAATGAAGAAGATGAAGATGGTTGACGGTGTTCTTCATTTCATTGTTGATGATCTTGGTGTTCTTCATTTTGCTTCTTGTTTGATCTTGGTGTTCTTCATTTAGCTCCAGGGATGAAGATTGAGAGGGTGTAGTTTTACAAAGGAAAAACTCACTATATCATATCTATCTCTCTTTTTCTCTTCTATTATCTGCAACCTATGTATATAATACATACATATATATATATATATATATATATATATATATATATATATATATATATATATATATATATATTGTTGAAACTGTTTAGTCACACATATGTGTTTTCGTCATTCGCGTGTTTTCGTATTTTCCGTTTTATCACGCATTCATGCAACCTGAAATAACTGATAATATTTGTTAGATTGTATAAAAGCAGTTCATCTTATTTCAGTTATGGTCACATACAAGGCTACATAAGAACATTTTTCAACACTTAGGATGGATTAAATTCACCAAATGCAACAATTAAAGGAGTTTACGACCTAGGCATGGGGTCTATGGCCATAAACTCTCATATCTCTTAGAATAAGTGTTGTTAAGGTCCCAAAATTAATCACATGTGATTCTAAAAATTCTAACAAACCTAGAAATCAATTTTGGGCACCATTTGACATCCTTTTAGGAGTTTACGGCCATGGGGTATGTTCTATGGCCTTAAACTCTCAAATGTAGGGTTTTGATGTGTTTAAGGTCCTTAAACTATTTTTGGTAGACCCTATGATTTATTCCAAGGCTTTTGGTGGTGTTGGATGGGTTTCTAACACTTTAAAAAATAAGTTTACACCCAATATTGATGGGTTTACGGCCCAAGCTCATGCCTTGGCCGTAAACTCACATAAGTCCCTCAAAATTTATGTTTAAGGTGTTCTAGGTCCATTTCCAATATTCTAAAAATCATATCTAAGTCTTGTTTGTGTCTTGGAAGGGTTAAATGGCTTAAAACCCCTTTAAATATGTGTTTACGGCCTAGGCACCTTCCAGGGCCGTAAACTCTTATACACGGCTTTAAATCGTGGTTTGAGGCATTCTAATTCCATTTCATAAAGTCCTCTAGCCATAACCAAAGTCCAATTTAGGTTTGGAAGGGTTTTGTTGCTCCAAAAACCCCTTTTATATGAGTTTACGGCCTAGGATTGTTCTAGGGCCGTAAACTCATGATAATGGTCCTATCCCATGGTTTGAACTCGAATTTGAGGGCTAAAGATGTTGCACAACAAATTAGGGAAGGTACCTTGGTGATTTTAAGCCTTAAACTTGAGATTTTGACCCTTAAATCTAGTTTGAGGAGAGAGGTTGGAGTGAAAGTTGTAAAATGGAGCAAAAGTTTCAAAATGGAGACTTGGATCACTTTAAATAGTGTCAAAGTTTGGGACACGATAAAATTCTACCCGATACCGGCGTTAGATGGCGCTTTTGGTCGCACCCGGCCAATTTGCCGTAACCCGATATGGTTGGTTCTAAAAATATTCCAATCATTGACGTTAGAATGAATTCTAAGGGTATTAAGATGCTTATTAAGTCATAAAATAAAATTCACATTAACTACTTAATAAAAGGTCGAAAACGGAAACGAAATCGGAAACAGGGATTGGATGATCGGCACGAGTTGCGAAAAGGGTTACAATTAAGGATATGAATTTCGGGTTGTTACACTCCTCAGGATCACCCTATTATTGGCACAAGATAGGTTTTCCAAAACGAGCTAGAAGATGCCGGAGTACGCCACATTCCTAGTATGAAATTATTTAATGGTTTAAGTATTTATTTTGAGCTACTCGACGAGTTGTTAGTCGTAACTCATCGAGTATATGGCAGAAAGGACGTGGAATTTAAAGAGTCTACTCGGTGTGTCTAAGCATGGACTCGACGAGTAGGTCAGCCAGGAGGAAACCCTATTTTCAAGGTTATGCTACCTATGAAAACCACTTAAACCCCCTTTTGGGCCTCCCTTACCAGCCTCCCTGTCCTCTAGAAACCCTAATCTGATTGAGAGCTTTACTCTTGAGGTTTTGAGTGTCTTTTTGTGTTTTGGAGATAATTGGAAGAGCTTGGAGCTAGCAAGCTTGTGGAAGAAGATCAAAATCCATAAGTGCATTCATCTTTGGCAGCTTACTGAGGCAAAAAGCTCTTAGCCTTGTAGCACATAGCTTAGATCTCCTCTAATGATGATTTATAGGTCTTTTTGACCCTTTTGAGTAGGATAAGTTGCTTCTCATGGGTTACATGCAAAGCAATCCCTTTTTCCTATGATATTTAGCCTCTAGAGTCATAAAAGGAGTCTTCAACCGATTTTCATCCAAGCCATGGTCATGTTCATGGAAGTAAGTTGCTATGACTTGAGTATGGGTCCATTTGATGTGTGCGAAGCCAGCAAGTCTCCAAATTTATAAAAATGTTCCATGGAAACGACCTAGATCTATATTTTGGATCTGTAGAATTGTGAAACCAGTTATCAAGGTTAGATATGCAAAGGACTCGCCAAGTTCATAATGGAACTTGCCGAGTCCGATGAAGAAACCTCGATTATGTTCATAGGACTCGATGGGTAGGATGATCTTGTCCCTTTTCTTACTATTCTAGGACTCGGCGAGCCTGAGGACAACTGAACGAGTAAGTTCGACAAATCATAATGAAAATTAGTTTAGGAACTTGACGAGTCATGGGGTGACTCGGCGAGTCTGGTCGTGTTTCCGGTGTTCTAAATCTAGGACTCGGTGAGCCACAAGGCTGACTCGACGAGTTTGGTCAACCTGAAGGTTGACATTGACCAGGATGTTAACTTTGATTAGGGGTGAAATAGTTATTTTACCCTAAGAATAGTTATCAGTTTTTGACTAAGTGTCCTTATGGAATTTATACCCGGAGAGTCGTCGGGGCAGCAGACATGGATTTCTCACCTAGATTTTTAAGTAGTCAGTCACACGAGGTGAGTTTTCCTCTAGTAGCTACGGGTCTAAGGCACCAATATTGCCCCGTTTATGTAGTTGCAGTATGTTGGGGGTTAGCCCGATGCAGTATATATGTTTCTGGACTATGGTCCGATACCGGGGAGGTCCCGAGAAGTAGTTATTTATGCTTTTTGTCTTTAAGATTCTTTCATTTTTATGTTATGTGTATACGTTTTTGGACTCCGGTACAATTTCGGGCAGGGCCTGATGTAGTGGGCGAGGCCCAAGTTATTTCGGACTTCGGTCCGATGTCAGGTAGGGCCTGAGGCAGTAGGCGGGGCCCGGTGTAGTAGGCAAGTCCTAGTATTTGTTATATATTTTATTGTATGGCATGTGGTAGTTTGGGGGAGCTCACTAAGCTTTGTGCTTATAGTTTTCAGTTTTGGTTTCAAGTACTTCCGGTAGCAAGGGGAAGAGCTCGGGTGATCGCATGGCACACACCACCGTATTCAGTCTGGGATTGTTTGACTCTGATATTGTATCATTTGTTTTTGATACAGTATTTTATATGATATTTTCAGACTTATGACACTTGGCTTCTTATTGATTATGGATGATTATAGTTTTTATAACATTTTTTAAACGAAATTTTTGGGTTTTGTTTTTTGGATGTACAAGTTGGTATCAAATCCTTGGTTTGATGGATTCAGGTATGCTGTCGGGTGTGTCTGAACTCAAACTAAGGACAAGCTATAAAATTTTCAAAAGAGAATCATTTTCACAAAAAGGATTTGGAATATAGCATATAATTTTGAAAAGAGAAAAAGGGTGTGGTGTATGCAATCAACCGAGATCAAGTAAGTACCCTTAAATTACCCATACAAGTTATGATATGTTCTGGTTTTCAGCTTTAATAGAGCAGCATGCTAGATTAGGACTAAGGATCTAGGAAGGATTACTTGTGTGTATGTTATAGGTGGATCAACTTTATTAATTACATGCTAGTATAGGTTACACAGTAAGATAGCCAGAGTAGGATGTGTTTTATTATGTGTACTCAAAGCCTGAATGTTGGTTGCTTTGTGCGTTTAGGAGTTCTAGCTGTCTTTCACTAACTAGTAAACCAATATGTTATGTTGCATATTGCAAGGACTAAATAATTTCATAAGGTTGGGTCTAGTTCTATTTTGCAGCTCTTGTTTGGGTCCAACCGTTGTAAGGTAGGATCTATCATTCGAAGAATCATATAGTCTGAGAAATATGTAATTGTATTCGTGAGCTCTTTAGGGGAAGAAAGTTAGGGCTTCTTATGTAGCTGATAGAAGAGAGTGAGTTGGTGATTAGCCTAGGGCAAGCCTAGGATAAGAGTAGCAGAGAGTAGTATCAGTAGAAGGGATTTGGTGGAGTCAAGGTAGTTCTTGATGAAAGTATGGATAAATGTGGTAGGTAGTATGGGCCTGCAATACTGAAAGCAAAGGATCCATACTCGAATAAAGGAAGGTGGAGTCAAGGCAGTTCTCGAGTTATGTTAGTATTTTCATGTTTGTTATGACTTGTTTTTCAGAATAGTGGTTCTACGTCCTTGACCAGCAGACAGAAGTTCATGTGCCGGGGAGGGATCAGGCTAAGGCTCTAGAGTCGGGCAGTTAGATAAGCAGACCAGGGAGCTCATCTCCTTGGAGATTATGTGCAACATACTTGAGCAGACTCATGTGATCTTCATTAAGGTCAGGGAGGGTATTTTGAAGCTTTTGGAGGAGTGGTTTAGTGCTTTTGGTACTAATATTGCGACCATTATGGGGTCGCGTACACTCACTTTCCGGAAGTTTAAAGCATGTGGAGCTCCCAAGTATCATGGGGCTCGGGACCCTATTGCTAGTACCAGGTGGTTGGCGGATGTCACCAATGCCTTCCGCAAGAGCAGATGTCCCGAGGTGGACAAGTTTAGGCTTGCATCCTGTCTTCTAAAGGACAAGGCATGTAATTCGTGGGAGGAGGTTGGGGGAGCTATTAGTGACGATATTTTGTTGGATGTGATGACCTGGAGTAATTTCACGGCCAGGTTCAGGGCAGAGTTCGCACTAGTTATTGAGGTGCAACAGCTTGATAGAGAGTTTCAGGACTTCCAACAGACTACAAAGACAGTGGCGGAGATCACAACCACATTTAGGGAGAGATCCCTTCTTGTTCCACAATTTGTGGTGGATGAGGAAATGAATAAGGCTAGGTATCATGAGATGTTGAGGAGTGGTATTAGACAACTTGTAAGCCGCTCCAGCTGCAAAACGTTGGAGGTCATGATTGCTAGGGCCAGTGAGAGAGAGATTGATCTAGAGATGGAGAGGAAGAGGGGGCCATAGGTGGTGTATGGCATAGCGGGTTCAGGAAAAAGCCCAAGGTTTCTTACTACATGTCTATGGGATAGCAGAGCCATAATCGGTTGTGGCAAGTATGGCAGGTTGCTGGATGGGGTGTGTAAGGCGGGAAGTTCTGGCTGCTTCAATTGCGGCCGAACTGGGCATATGAGTAGGGATTGTACAGCTGCTACCGCTACTCCCACCACAACATCTAATTGGATTTGCTTTCATTGCAATCAGAGGGGACACAAAAAGTCCTAGTGTCTGAGTCTCGCATTAGTAGGAAAGGTGATGGCACCCGCTCCTACTACTTTGAGGATTACATACGGCTGGCAGGGTCGGGCTGAGGCGCCAATGGCAAAGAGTAGAGCCTTCCAGTTAACAGTAGAAGAGGCACGAGCGATTCCTAATGTGGTTACTGGTATGTATCTTCTCCATTATCTCTTTATTAGTCTTGATTATTACTCATGCTTATGTATTTGTTTATAGGATCATTCCTAGTGAACGGCATATCACCTATGATGTTATTTTATTCAGGGGCTACCCGATTTTTTGTGTCTCTTTCACATAGCAAGCAATTTATTAGAGCTCCGGGGGAGCTGGATTAAGATAGCCGATGGCAGGAACATCAGGGTTGCTAGGGTTCATAGTGGATGTAAGCTGTGGTTATTTGATGAGCAGTTCTCAGTGGATTTGGTTCCTCTTCCCCTCTGAGGGAATAAGTTTATAGTGGGTATGGATTGGTTGAGCCCCAATGGGACAATGATTTATTGTGAGCTACAACTAGTGAGGGTTCACACTCTTAGTGGGGGAGAGTTAGTGATTTAGGGCGAGAGGCCGAAGTGCGAACCGATTGTCTATTCAGCGGCGAGAGCGAGGTGCTACTTTCAATAGGGTTGCACAGGATATGTCAGCTATGTCATGGATACCCAGGATAAGGGTAAGGCGACAGTGGATGATGTACTAGTGCTGCAAGAGTACCCGGATGTATTACTGGAGGATTTACCTAGGATACCTCTGGAGAGATAGGTTGAGTTCCCGATTGACCTGCTCCCTAGTGCGGATCTGATACACAAGGCACCATATCAGTTTGCTCCTACAGAGATACATGAGTTGTCTACGCTACTGCAAGAGCTGCTAGACAAGGGTTTTATCAGGCTTAGCAGTTCACCATGGGGACCCTCGATCCTTTTTATGAAGAAGAAGGACGGGTCGCATCGCATGTGCATAGATTACCAGGAGCTGAATAAGGTAAAGTTGAAGAACCGTTACCCACTCCCAAGGATCGACGACTTGTTTGACAAGCTTCAGGGAGCATCGTGGTTCTCCATGATTGATCTATGGTTCGGGTATCACCGGATGTGGGTCAGAGATGATGATGTGTAGAAGACTGCTTTTAGGACCTGCTATGGTCATTATGAGTTTGTGGTGATGCCCTTTGGGCTTACCAATGCTCTAGCCGTGTTCATGGGCCTCATGAACCGCGTGTGCAGACAGATGTTGGATCGGTTTGTGATAGTATTCATTGATGACATGTTGGTTTCCTGCAAGACTCAAGAGCCGCACGAGGAGTTCCTTATGCTTCTTGTCAACCGCACGAGGAGCCACACGAGGAGGTGATAGAGACACTGAGGAGGGAGAGACTTTATGCGAAGTTCTCCAAGTGTGACTCATGGTTGTGCAAAGTGGAGTTCCTTATGCTTCTTGTCAACCAGAAGGGTGTTTTAGTAGATTTGGACAAGATAGAGGTCGTGATGCAGTAGGAGACTTTAAGGTCCCCAACTATGATTCAGAGCTTCCTGGGTCTAGCAAGGTATTACAAGAGATTTATCCAGGACTTCTCCAAGATAGCAGTTCTATTGACCCGACTGACCAAGAAGTCGGTGGTGTTTCGATGGGTTCCTGAGCAGCAAACAACCTTTGAGATGCTCAGACAGTGATTGTGTGAGGCACCGATTCTCACCCAAGTAGAGGGAGTAGATGACTTTGAAGTCTAATATGACGCTTCGATCACAGGTTTGCGAGAAATGTTGATGTAGCAGGGGCATGTGATAGCTTATGCCTCGAGACAATTAAAGCTTCACGGGGCTAGCTATCCGACACATGATTTGGAGTTGGGGAGCAGTGGTTTCCGCCCTAAACATTTGCTGGCATTACCTGTGCACGGTCCGGTGTAATATTTAAATGGATCTAATGAGATTGAGGTACCTCATGGATCAGCCGAATCAGAACATGAGGCAGCGTCGATGGTTAGACGTGGTTAAGGATTACGACTATGAGATCCTTTACCACCCGGTCAAGGCCAAAGTAGTGGCTGATGCCCTGAGACACAAGGCAGTAGCAGCCCCGATCTAGGATATATGTCTGGCGATGATAGTGATTACTCCACTGCTGGAGCAGATACGAGAGGTGCGGGTCGAGGGCCTAATGTAGGAGCACCGGAAGTATGAGAGGATTAGAGAATAAGTGGCCTCCTTCGAGTATGAAAACAGACGACTGTTGAGCCTAGTGGATGATGTACTAGTGTTGCGAGAGTACCCGAATGTAATCCTGGAGGATTTACCTGCGATACCTCTACAGAGACAGGTTGAGTTCCGGATTGACCTGGTCCCTAGTGCGGCTCCGATAGACAAGGTACCATATTGGTTGCTCCTATAGAGATGCAACAGTTGTCTACGCAGCTGCAAGAGCTGCTAGATAAGGGTTTTATCAGGCCGAGCAGTTCGCCATGGGGACCCTTGATCCTGTTTAAGAAGAAGAAGGACGGGTTGCATCGTATGTGCATAGATTACCAGGGGCTGAAATAAGGTAATGGTGAAGAACCGTTAGCCACTCCCAAGGATAGACGACTTGTTTGACAAACTTCACGGAGCATCGTGGTTCTCCAAGACTGATCTATGGTCCGGATATCACCGGATGTGGGTCAGAGATGGTGATGTGCAGAGGACCACTTTTAGGACCTTATATGGTCATTATGAGTTTGTGGTGATGCCGTTTGGGCTCACCAATGCTCCGGCCGCATTCATGGACCTCATAAACCGCGTGTGCAGACCGATGCTGGATCGGTCTGTGATAGTATTCATTTATGACATCTTGGTTTCCTGCAAGACTCAGGAGCAGCACAAGGAGCACCTGAGAGAGGGGATAGAGACATTGAGGAGGGATAGACTTTATCCAAAGTTCTCCAAGTGTGACTTCTAGTTGTGCGAGGTGCAGTTCCTTAGGCATCTTGTCAACAAGAATTGTATTTTGGTAGATCTGGACAAGATAGAGGCCGTGATGCAGTAGGAGACTCCAAGGTCTCCAAGTAAGATTTGGAGCTTCCTCAGTCTTGCAGGGTATTACAAGAGATTTATCGAGGACTTCTCCAAGATAGCAGTTCTGTTGACCCGACTGACCAAGAAGTTGGTGGTGTTTCAATAGGGTCCTGAGCGGCATAAAAGCTTTGAGACGCTCAAACAGTGATTGTACGAGGCACCGATTCTCACCTAGCCAGAGGGAGTAGATGACCTCGCATTCTACTCTGACGCTTAGATCACAAGTTTGCGAGCAGTGTTGATGCAGCAGGGGCATGTAATAGCTTATGCCTTGACACAGTTGAAGTTTCACGAGGCTAGCTATCCAACACATGATTTGGAGTTGGGGTGGTGGTGTCTGCCCACAAGATTTGGCGGTATTACCTCTGCGCGGTCCGGTGTACTATTTAAATAGATCACAAGAGTTTGAGGTACCTCATGGATCAGCCGAATCTGAACATGAGGCAACGTCGGTGGTTAGACGTGGTTAAGGATTATGAATGTGAGATCCTTTACCACCTGGTCAAGTCCAACATAGTGGCTGACTCCCTGAGTCGCAAGGCGGCAGTAGCCCTGATCTGGGATATCTGTTTGAGGATGACAATGATTACTTCACTGTTGGAGCAGATCCGAGAGGTGTAGGTCGAGGGCCTAAAGGAGGAGCGCCAAAAGTGTGAGAGGATTACAAGAGAGGTGGCCTCCTTCGATTATGACAACAGATGACTGTTAACCATGCATGGGAGAGTCTGGGTGCTATATTGAAGCGGAGTGTGGCAGGTATTAATGGATGAGGCCTACAAGTCTAGGTTCTCCATGCATCCGCGATCGATGAAGATGTAATAGGATCTTCGCCCAGACTACTGGTGGCCCTACATGAAGCAGGTCGCCGCTTGGTACATTGAGAGATCCCTGACCTGTAGGAATGTCAAGGCAAAGCACCAGAGGCTAGATGACAATGTGCAACCATTAGATATTCCTGTGTGGAAGTTGGAGGATATTACTTTGGATTTTATCACTAAGCTAACCAGGACCGCACGTGGGGTCGATTCGGTATGGGTCGGCGTGGATCACTTCACCAAGAGCACGCACTTCATACCGATCCAGGAGATCATCTCGGCCGAGAAGCGAGCTGAGATTTATGTGCGGGAGGTAGTAGCACGTCACATAGTGCTTGTCTCGGTGGTGTTAGACCGAGATGTCTGTTTTACTCCTAGGTTTTAGATGTGGTTTCACAACGAGATGGGTACTCATCTCCTTTTTAGCACCGCTTTCCACCCTTAGATGGACAGATAGAGTGAGAGGGCGATTCAGACTCTCGATGACAAGCTTCGAGCATATGTTCTAGAGTTTGGTGGCAGTTCGGATACGTATCTTCCGTTAGCGCAATTATTGTATAACAACAGCTACCACTCCAATATAGACCGGCCTCCCATCGAGATGTTGTACGAAAGGAAGTTTAGGGCCCCAATCATTTATGGCAAGGTCGGTCATAGGGTCATGGGGAGTATGGAGTTAGTACTCAAGACAACAGAGCGGATCGAGCAAGCTCCAAACTGGTCAGAGTCGACAGAATAGCTACGCCGACAAGTGGCGATCAGATTTGGAGTTTCAACTGGGCCACATGGTTCTCCTGAGAGTGTCACCTGGAAGGGTTTTATCAGGTTTTGGAAGTTGAGAAAGTTAGGGCCTACGTTCATTGATCCATTTAGGGTTTTGGCCTGGGTGGTTCAGGTTGCTTATTGGTTAGACCTTCCAACAGAGCTCAGCCACATCCACAGCGTGTTCCATGTTTCCTAGCTCCAGAAGTACTTGGTTGATGATTCAGTAGTAGTATCCAAAGAGGATATTAAGATTGATGACAACCTGAATTACATAGAGAGACCAGTGACTATCTTTGATCGCAAGGAGAAAGAGATGAGGAACAATGGGATTAAGCTAATGAAGGTGTAGTGGTAGCATCGAAAGGGTTCGAAGTAGATGTGGGAGCCCGAGGAGGAAATGAGGGAGCACTACCCAAACTTGTTTGTAGATTCAGTAGACTTTGTGATGAATTCTAAGACAAGTAGGGCAGAATTGTAACACCTCGTTCCTTGTCACACCCCGCTAAAGCGAAAAACGCAAGGTATGACAGTGATAATGGTTTCATAGCAAAAGATAAAGATACATCACCATAGCAGTATTTAAAAGTTTACAACCCATAGTTTCAAAAGAAACAAAATACAAGTTTTTCAAAATAACATTGTTCAAAATATAACTTCATAATAGCTTCAACACGATGCAGCATGCTTTATGATGATGAATCTTTACATCCACTTACTAATTATTTCCTAAAAAAGCATGTAAAACGAGCGTCAACTATGAAAATAGTTGGTGAGTTCACAAGTTTATAAAATCGAGGGTACAATAATGCTTTTCGTAAATACAAGTACATCGCTTCAATGATAAACAAGTTGATTGCTATTAATGAATACAAGTTTATTGCTATAACGAGAAACGAGTTTGTATGTGTATGAGCAAACAATGAGTCTCAACCAAACCTATGATTGAAGCCCTATCGAGATCTATGCTTATCATTCCATAGATGAATATGGTATCATGCACTCCAGCGATTCGGGCGAGTGAGGAGTTGTCAATTCCTAATAGCGCTATCCATAATGACCATTGGCTCAAAGAGTTAATGGTTAGAGATAAGGGAAGGGCCTTAGTACGATAAATTCTCATGTTCCGTGTTGCATAAACATACATAAAGATACATAGCAATACAATAGCAATCAAGTTTGATAATAAACAATTTAAATACATCATGCAAACAATAGTTTTTTTGGACATGCTTTTCCACCCCAAAACATAAAAACCGAAAATAGGGGAGTGCGTGAATACTCACGATGTTTCGTGTAGGCACAAGCGGTACTTCGGGATGCACCAACGTCTTACTACCGGGATCCTACGACATCAAACACACACACTAGTGAGATTTCATGTCGATATCTAATGCTAATATACTAAACTCTACATATAGGGAAATGCCCATTTATGTTTTAGTATTGTATTTTATATCAATTGGTTACACTTTTTCTGGAATATTGAAATTTTACAAGTCGTGTGATTAATTACAACTTTGGAATATTAATTTTCCAAATTTTTTTTAGTCTCTATAACAACATAAATTCACGAAAAATATTAGTCAATAAGCTGGCAAAAATATAAAAATTGAATTTCAAGCTGTTTAATTATATTTTATAATTTTTGAGCATTTATTCCAATAAAAATTGAAATAAATAGAAAACAGTTTCCAAAATTATCCAAACTTTTTATTTAACTGTTATTATACATAACTAGACTGGGAAAAATATAAAAGATATTTTTCAGTGGGTATTTCTATTTCTCCTTGTTTTTTATTCCTTTAAATAGTCATTAATTAAAGAAATAATATTAAACAGTTAAAATAAATCATCATAAATTTTTGTAACATCATTTACAGTATCAATAACCTGGGAAAAATATCAAAAGTGGTTTTCATAATGTGTAAACTGGTTTTGGGTATTTATGTGTATTTAAGTGTATTTTAGTGCAATTAACTTTAGAAAATAAGAGAAAAATAGTTTACAGTAGAGAAAAATCCTCAAAAATCTTATGTAACCTCCTACTGTATAATATGATATCGTGGTAAATTTTCATGAATTTTGGATAATCAGAATTATTTTTCCCATTTTTAGACCATTATAATTACCAAAAATTGGGAAAAATAGCTAGACATGATGAAAAATCTTGAAATTATTTTCTGGAGTCAACCATCACAGGTAAGGTATGCGAAAATTGTTAGATATAATTTTCACATCCTCTAAAGTGGTTTGTAATTTATCATTCCCTAAACAAAATAAAATTAGAAATCATATGAAACAATAACACAAATTGGTGAAATTTGGTGAGGGGTCATTATTCCCCATAAGGATCATCCATGAATTTATTTACGATTTATTTACCTCTGGAAGTATTTTATATGATTTATGCCCTTCGCTTTAGCAATAATTCTAATAAATCAAAGAAATAACAAAAACTTTTGAAAATTTCCAGATTATCTCATGCATGCAAGGGCTTTCAAAAGTAAAAATGTTAAGAACGTATTCAGAAGAGAAATGAGGGTAATGATTCCAAACAAATTTAGAAAAGTTGCATGCAATAATGCATGAAGTGTAGATGTGGCTGAAGTTCATGAATTTGTGTAGCCCATTCAGTGAGGTTTTAAGCCACGAAATTTCAACCATCATTCACTAGATATGTTAAGTTTCTAAGGTATTTTTCCTCAGATTTATGGTTGGGTTTAAGGCCATTGTTTAAGCAAGATAAAAATAGCGATCACAGAAAAAGAGCTGTATGCGCAACCTTTTTGTAAAATCTCCCAAAAATCGGATATTTAATATTTTATAGTGAGACCAGTTGGGTTTTAAAGTTAGCTCATGGAACTAACCAATAAAAAAAGAATATCATTATTTGGTTAAGAAATTACTGAGTTATGGCCGTTCAAAGTCGAATAAAGTAATCTGGCAGATTGCATGTTTGTTTGTGTGCATTATTAGGGTATTTCAACAAGAACATCATGCATGCCTTTGGTAAGATCCGATTCTAACACATGCATGGAATGAATGAGCATCCAAGATGTACTAGAAATGGTTTAAATGCTTTTGGTCATGCATGAACATAAAAGAAATGGAGAAGAACATGAAATATTAGATTTTGATGTCACATGCTCATATGTGCATCTTTTTCACTCCTTGCATGGGTTTGATCCTGGATTTTCACCATTTCAAACACATGCATTGTGTTATGGTGAGAATCTACAAACCAAAAGGGGAGAATAAAGATTTCTAGCCATGGAAAGGCATAGAATCCGAAAAGTAGAGAAGACTAAGAAGAAAAAGAAGTTTAACCATGAAACTATGGAAGAAGATGTTGTTTACCTTGGTTTTGACCTTGAGAGAAGTAAGAACACTTCAAGGGCTTCAAAGTCTTGAAATTTGGCAGAGAAATGATAGAAATTTCGTGAGTTTAGAGAGAGAGAGGAAGAGAGTGAAGTGTGTGAAGAGAGTGAAGTGAGAAGAGTGAAGAGAGAAGAGGTGGAGTGTGGGTTTGAGTTTAATCATGAGTTTTGGGAAGAGAGTGCATGGGGAGAGGGGAGAATGGCCAGATTTTTTAGTGGATTAGGTCCTTCTCTCTCCTCAATTCAAATTTCATAAAAATCCCTCCTTAATTTTTATAAAACCCAAGAATTTTTATAAAATTTCTTCTTTATATAGTTCTTGATTTATTTAAAAATCTTTGTATTTAACCAATAGTTTATGATTAACACTTGCTAATTTAATTTCTATTTCATTGATTATAATTCATAATTTGATTAATAAAAAGTTGACATTAGGAAGTTTATAGCCAAATTTTATAAAGTTTTTAAGCTTTAAGATTTATAAATTTGGATTTTTGGCTCTTTAGGGTTTTTGGAATATTGTTTGATATTCAACAACATGTTGAAGTATAATTAGAATGTTTTAATTTATTTTTAGAGTTTTATACCGTATTTCAATTATAACAAAGCTTGAAGCTTTATTCTAATTATAGTATTGACATTTCCTATTGTAGCTAAGCAACTTACTAGAATTGTAAGTATCAAGTATATTAGTCCTAAACCTTAGTTGGATCCTAGTTTATGCAAGATTTTTGACCTAATTTATAGTACTAGGTCATGGCATGTTGTGCATGAATGGTTTTTATAAAGATGCATGAGTCCAAGAATGACCTGAATTGACAGTTGTCACATTCCTCGTACACAATTATTTAATGATTTAAGTATTTATTTTGAGCTACTGGAAGAGTTGGTAGCCATAACTCGTCGAGTAGATGCCAGAAAGGATGCAGGATTTAAGGAGCCTACTCGCCGAGTCTAAGCATGGACTCGACGAGTAGGTCTGCTAGGAGGAAATCCTATTTTCGGGGTTTTGCACCCTATTTAAACCACTTAAACCCCCCTTTGGCATCCCTTACTAGCCTCCCTGTCCTCCAGAAACCTTAATCCGATTGAGAGCTTCATCCTTGAGATTTTGAGTTTATTTTTGTGTTTTGGAGATAGTTGGAAGATCTTGGAGCTAGCAAGCTTGTGGAAGAAGATCAAGATCTAGGAATGCATTCATCTTTGGAAGCATTTTGAGGTAAAAAGCTCTTAGCTTGGTAGCCCATAGCTTAGATCTCCTCTAATGATGACTTATGGGTCTTTATGACCCTTTTGAGTAGGATAACTTTCTTCCTATGGGTTGCATGCAAAGCAATCCCTTTTTTCTGTGATATTTATCCTCTAGAGTCTTAAAAGGAGTCTTGAACCCGTTTTCATCCAATCCATGGTCATGTTTATGAAGTAGGTTGCTATAACTTGAGTTTAGGTCCATTTGAGGTGTGCAAAGCCGTCAAGTCTCCAACTTTATAAAATGGACCATGGAAATGACCTAGATCTGTATTTTTGAGCTGAAGTGTGAAACCAATTATCTAGGTTAAAGGTGCAAGGGACTCGGTGATTTCATAAGGGAACTCAGGGAGTCCGATGAAGAAACCTCGATGATGTTCATAGGACTCGGCAATTTGATTAAGGAACTCGGTGATTAGGAGGATCTTTTCCCTTTTCTGACTATGTCAGGACTCGGCGATCCCGAGGATGAACCAATGTGTCAGTTCGACAAATCGCAATGACAAGTAGTTTTAGAACTCGACAAGTCAAGGGATGGCTCGGCGAGTCGAGTCACGATTCCACAGTTCTGAATTCTAGGACTCGACGAGTCACAAGGCTGACTCTGTGAGTTTGGTTAACCTGGAATGTTGACTTTGACTAGGATGTTGACTTTGATCAGGGCTGAAATGGTCATTTTACCCTAAGAATAGTTATCAATTTTTTACTAAGTGTGTTTATAGAATTTATAGCTGCAGAGTCGCCGAAGCAGCAGACAGGGATTTCTCACCCAGATTTCCAGTAGTTAGTCATACGAAGTGAGTTTTCCTCAAGTAGGAATGGGTGTAAGGCACTAATGTTGGCCCGTTTATGTAGTTACAGTACGTCGGGGTTAGCCAATTGTAATTTATATGTATCCGGACTTCGGTCCGATGTCGGGGAGGTCCCGAGAAGTAGTTATGTATGCTTGATGTCCTTGTGATTCATGCATGTTTATTTTATGTGCTATATGTTTCCAGACTCCAATCTGATGTGAGGCAGGACCCGATACAGTGGGCAGGGCCCAAGTTATTATGAGTTTGGTCCGATGTAGGGTAGGGCCCAATTATGTCGAACTTTGGTCCGATGTTGGGTGGGGCCCGATGCACTTTGTAGGGCCCAATATTTTTTATATGTGTTATTGTGTGGTATGTGATAGTTTTGGGGAGCTCACTAAGGTTCGTGCTTACAATTTTCAGTTTGGGTTTCAGGTACTTCCGGTAGCAAGCAGAAGAGCTCGGGGTGATCGCATGTCACACACCATCGTATTCAACCTGAGATTGTTTGAGACTGATATTCTATCATTTGTTTTTGATACAGTATTTTATATGATATATTACGACATATGACACTTGGTTTCTTATTTATTATGGATGATTATAGTTTTTTAAATATTTTTCAAACAAATTTTTTAGGTCGTATTTTTGGGATGTTACAATTAGTGGCCAAACGCTTCACTCTGATTGAAGGCCTCGACTATGATGAGAACTTTGCTCCAGTTTCTCGCCTTAAAGCCATTAGAATCCTTTTTTCCTACGAAGCTCATAAAGGCTTACTAAATGGATATTTCTTACCTTAAAGCCATTAGAATTTTTTTGATACATTATTTATCTCCAACGGCCTACCGGGTTTGTAAATCCTTCCTATCCGAACTACTGTTACAAACTTCGAAAAGTTGTGTATGGCCTCAAGCAAGCTCCACGTGCCTGATACTAGACTCTTATAGATTTTCTAAAGTGTTCCATTCTTCAAAGAGTAATTCTTGATCCTACACTTGTGCATACGCCAAGGTATCCATGGACTTCAGACAGAAGATCTTCTCGGACCCATCAGGTGTTGATCTTGATGAAAAGAAGTACAGAGGGATTATTTGATCACTACTCTACCTAACAGGAAGTCTTCCGGACATCATGTATTCTACATGTTTGTGTGCCATATTTCAATTCAATCCAAAGATGTCTCATCTTTTAGCTGTCTAAAAAATATTCCAATACCTTAAAGCTACAAAGAGTCTTCAAATCTGGTACCTTGAAAATGAGATCTTCCTCCTATAAGCCTACTCAGATCAAACTATGGTGGTCTAGAAATAGACATAAAAAGCACCTATGGTGGCTGTTAATTTTTAGGTGGAAGGTTGGTTAGCTGGTCGTCCATGAAACATAATTGCTTTGCTCTTTCGATAGTCAAAACGAAATATATTGATGTTGCTTGTTTCACTTCTCAAGTTCTTTGGATGAAATCATAGCTTTTGGCTTACGTTTACCGGTTTCAATAGATTCCTATCTATTGTGACTCCCAAAGTGTTGTTGCGATTTCTCACAATCTGATTCAACACACCAACGACGAAGCACATTTATATATGATACCATTTCATTAAAATCATGTTTTAAAAGGAAACATAGAGCTTTTTTTTGTTCCATCTAACAATGAGATTGTTGATGTCTTAACCAAGGCATTAGATGAAACCAAATTTAATGGTTTTTTGAACAAAATAGGCATGATGTTGCCTGATTCTCAATTGTTCCAATGGGTTTGCACTCTCTAATGAAAACATTGGAAAGTAAATCAATTCCAATGTCAAATCTTTTTCATCTCAGAATAAATTCCTCTCATAGTATCTAGGATCATTTTGTGTGTCTTTTTATCTAACATCTTCTTCATGTTTAAGTTGTGCAACTCACTTTATCTTTTGAATTTCATTTGACCAACATAATTACATTAGTGTTTTGTTTGGTCTCACCTCGGAACTGAGCTTAAAACGTGTGCATCAGATTTCTCCTCGGAAATTCAAATTCGTAATGGTAAATGAATCCGCAATCTCTTACCTATGTCTTGGATTTGACTTCTTTCATGTTGGAACCTCCAAACTGTTTAAAATATGTCCTCTAAGATCTTCTTACTTCTTACCTCTGATATTCAGTCTAATTCTGTGAAATCTCAGACTCTATATCATGTATAAGTATTTTCATTCTTATCTTGGAAGTATCTTATGACAATCCATCTCCGAACTCTCATGATTCGAAATCACATTGTAAATTCCTCTCGGAACATTCATTCTCTGAAATCCATTTGGCAAATAATCTCAGAAAATTATGGCTTCAAGATCATTCTCTTGAAAAGAAGTTCAAAAGGTTTTTCATTATTTATGAAACATTTTCTCAACAACCCAAATGGTTATATTTTTGATAATGATAATTCATTAATCCTAGAAAATCACACTCTTTTTGTACACGTCCCTATAAAGTAAACATCATGTCAATCAGATGATGGTATGCATTTTGCATGTTCTACTATAGTATTCTTTGGTCCTTGCAGGTCAACAAATTCTAAATGTGGCAACACATTTAACGTGGTCCATATCCATATCCTGGTATCATCATTACGATTTTTGAACCCGACTCATTTCTTTTCAACCTATAAAAAGCTTTCAAAAATCCATTTGACACTTTACGCTCCTAAACCCTTCACCTCCTTTCTCTCTAAAAGAAAAGTGTTCTTCAAGCTCTAATAACCTCCAACAATGACGTCTACAAAATTCGTTCTGAAAATGACCAAAATTGCTCCCAAAAATAAAACATCCAAAGGTTCTGTCTCATCATCCTCAACTGAACCATTTCTGCATGAAACTACCCAACTCTTCTCCTTGGACCCCATGGACTACGACGATTCTATCTAGTTCATGTTCGAGTTTATTTCCCACGGTCCCATCTCAATTCCATTCACCAAAATTCTTGACCCACCCATTCCTCTTCGTCTTCTTCACACAACCTTTGAAAGATTCAAAATCGAATACGGAGTACTTGAGATCAGAATCACTAGTGATCATATTGTACCAGTTTACAAGTCCACCTTCTTGAAGGCCAATGGGATTCCTGAAAACCTTAAGGATTTCAAGGTACAAGAACCAACTTCTGAAGAATTTTAGACATTTCTTAACCACATTGGGTATGCTGAAGAGTTCAAAGCAAAGAACTTCAAAAAAATTTGCAGCTCCTGGGCTATGGATAGTCCTTATGCACTTAATCCTTAGAGGACTATCTAGGAAGCATGGAGGCAGGGACACAATGAGCAAGGATTCATTTTGTGTCATCTACAACATCTTTTCAGGGAAGATGAATGTCGCCGATCTAACAGAAGTCTTGTGGCAACACTTTTAGAAGTTTTCTGTCAAACAAAATCCTTAAGAGATATCGAGTCAGAAATTTTGGGCTCTGACCATCTAAAAGCTATACCGAGAGAGGAAAGACCCAATCCCAGTCGGCACAATTCTGAAAGAGATATTTATATCTTTCAAAGCTATTAATTCTTATCGCCTTCTAAACCAAGCATCCTTCAGACCAATTCGAAGACTGCCTGAACACATGTAGGCCTCACCACCATTGGAGTCCCCACATTTGAAACAGCACTTAGAGACTTTGATTGTATATAACCACACATATTCTACCTCTGACGCTGTTGATTCAACCTTGGATGTGGCCAAGCCAGTCTTAACTAGCAGAAAGAAAAAAAAGGCTACCAAAAGAATGACCTCTCCCTCTAAACCTAAAGCCACAAAGAGAGCTAAAGTTGATAGCTCCTCCCAACACGAATCTATCAAAGACATTTTGGATGACTCTGGCCACCCTCAATGAAAACATCATCTCGGAAAAACCTCTGAAGTCTCCCCATAATGATGCAATTCACCCTGATCCTGATGAGGAACACCCATCCAAATTCATGTTTAATGAAGATAGTGCTTCCATTGATGCTCCTCTTGTTGGATCATATATTCTCTATTCTCAGAAACCATCTTCATCCAAGCTAGCTTATGGCATTGGACTGTCCATTTCCTCTTCTGAACCAGATAATGATGAAATTAATATTGACGATCAAGCTCACAACAATCGTGAAGGAAATACTAAAACCAATCATCCCAAGTATGATCAAGCAACCACTACAAACAAATTTGGCCCTTCTGAACCACCTATGAATCCAGAGCATGATAAATCCAAGACAATGAGTTCCTCTTTGGACACATGATCATCAGCTGGAAACTATTCTAATCCCTTTGCCTTGATGGAACTCCAAGACGTCAAGAAGCAAGGGCCCTTAGATGAAGAAAGAGCTCAACTGTTGGATCAACATATTTCCCTCCATGTCAAACACACCATTGAGGAGGTCGGATGGAAATATAACTCAAGTCTTGATAATTTTCTTGACACCATCACCACCATGTTGAAAGTACATGATGACATGATCAGTGAAACAATTGAGTTGATCAAACAGGCGCATGTCAAGGCAAAACAAAAAAATTCAAAGGTTGGAAAAGGAGATTAAGAAGAAAGATGAGATGAATCTCATCATGCAACAAGTACTCATCAAACTCCTACGAGACTGTTGGAATATCGTGGACATTCTGAAACAATAAGTTCGATGAAATATTATCCATTCTTGGCTCTTTATTTAACCATCTCAAAGATTAGGGCTCCAACCGTTGAAGCATATGACACCCTTACCCTACAGATGAACACTAGCTTCCAAAAGGTGTTTGATCATCTTTCGGAATTTCAACAATCTGCACTTCTTGCCTAGATTTCCCAGTCATCCGATGAAAAAGGGGGAGAAGGCCCTAGGAAAAGAGAAAAGTCTATATCTTTGAAGGCTTCTTCGAAGTTTAAACACCAAGATGAGTCTGATAATGAATCTATTTAGATTGTCTGCAAAGGTATTCCATCTGATGATGATGATAATAATGATGATGATGATGATGATGATGATATGGAATTAAAGCTCTAAGGAAGTTTCCAGCCAAAATTCCTTCCGAGGAAGAGTAGAGGATATGGTTGCCTATATCATGGCCATCATCCTTGGCTGATGTTCTAAAACAACGCCATGATATTGCTAAGGCAAAGACTAAGCTTACAATCAAAGCTTTTTGAGACACTCGGTCAATGCTACCTTTAGTTCTTTCTTCCATAATTGCTCCAATAGATGAAGGTTCTCCACTTCTGAAACCTGATAATATTCCTAAAGAGCCCCTGATTCCTCCCCTCCTGAAATAACCATCGATGAAAGCATGCAACATATCATCTCTGTCCTCCACTAGCATAAAGAAAAGGGAAAAAAGCCCATCTCAAAATTTCAAAGCTCCGAATATGGCAAGTTCCGATCTCTCCATATGGCAAGTTCTATATCAAATTCGCTCATATTCACCCAGAAGATGATCCTTAAATGATTATCAAAACTCAAAAAGAACATTTGAAGACTTTCTAGTCCATAAATGCACATCCCCAAAAAGAGGTGTTTGTCTCATAAGAGAATTACCAAAATTTCTTGGTTCGGAAGGAAGGTGATGACTAAGTTTTATTTAAATTTCCTCTTACATTGCTTCTCTGTGTATCGGAACAAGACAACACAAATCACCATCTCATATGCCGATTTTATAGTCATCAATCCTAATGACATTCTAACCATTGATTCCCAATTTTGAACACATCAAGATAATCAAATGAGCATGGCTACATATAACTCTGCAATTATTTATATAAAGGACTATATCATTGAGTTTACTAGATGTAACTTTTAATTAGCTCACTTGTTCGAAACTGAAAAGTTCTTGGCAAAGATCTACTATAAACTGCTAAAAGTTGAAATCTTGGCAGAAGGGCCAATTGATGAACCGGCGTTAGGGTACGTCTGCCAGAAGTTGAAATCTTGGCAGAAGGGCCAATTGATGAACCGGTGTTAGGGTACGTCTATCTGGAAAAGAAGAATAACAAAGACTTTTTTTCGAGTCCTAGATAAGCATCTCATCCCCTCCAAAGCTCTTAAAAAGTTCATCAAAAATGTAGCTAAGTCTGATGCCCCCGAGCATGTGAAGTCCAAGTTTATAAGTCAGCTCCATTGGTATCTAGAAGTCCAAGAATGGTTGTTCTGAGCTCATGTGTTCATCCAAGAAGAATCCACTTAAGTTAGCTTGGTTGTTAACTTCAATTAGGGGTGATTGTCGAAACTTGAAAGGGAACCTCTAGTAATCATACATATTGAAGATCCGAAGTCAGCATGTTCTAAAGTAGAGATGGAGTCTGAAATGAAAAACATTGTGAAATGGAGCAAAGATCCTAGATTGATAATTTGCTTGTGCATTTATTATTTCTTGTCTTTTATGTTATGTAACGTGTCATAGGACTTAGCCGTTTGTATCAGTTAGGTAATCAGTTGTCAGAAGTTGTTTATTATCCTATCCTTTGAACGTTTTGTAGTTTTTATAATGTACCTCCTTCTCCTATATAATGAGTGTGTTTAAGGAAAAGAAATATACGGATTGCTCCTCTAAAGATAGCAAATATTCCTATTAACTCTTTTTCGCTTTTCTCTCTAAGTCAAAACTAAAAAAAAAAAAAACATTCTTTTTGTCCATTTATTGTCCTTACATTGATTATACTCATAGTTTCTTCATTTAATACTTGTGTACTTTGTTGAATCTTTACTACAAGTCTCGACTGGTATTACCATAGTTCGCTGGAACATCAATTAAAAGTAGACGTTGATCTTAAAGATTTATTCAAGGTTTGAGTTTTCAAACCTTGTCGTTGCCCATTGATTCTTGTACTCACAACATGTAATATAAAGAATTAAGCTTATCACTTTCGAAACCATAGGTGAACCAATTCTAAAACAATAATACATTCAGAACCAACATTACATTAAAGACAGAATATTATAATTAAACGTTTCACAAAAGACTAAGAAACAATATATTTAAAAATTATGAAACCTAACACTCTCTTTCATGTTCGCCCTAGATATAGCAGATCATCCTGATATTGTGAACCAAATAAAATTGTTGTGTCTTTATTTTCCTTTGCATTATTACTTTATTTGAAATAGTTTATCAACTTATTGAAGTGCCTAAACCCGAAAAGATTGAATCACGATGAAAAATAGATGGTATAAAACACATTAAAGAAAGTTAAATCATTAGACGATATGTCTCAGAAGAATTATTTTGTAGATACTTTTGAATTGGATTGCAGTGCCTAAACCCGAAAAGATTGAATCACGATGAAAAATAGAAGGTATAAAACACATTAATAAATCATTTAGATGATATGTCTGAGAAGAATTATTCTGTACATACTGTTGAGTTAGATTGCCTAGACAAATCGTGATTAATTACACCCCCTCGCCTAACCAAAAAAAAAACCACGGATAGAATCACAACACTTTATTTTGTAGGCTTACATTGTCTTTTTGGGCGAGGAAAAATGTATGTTGTTCACATGTTACATATTAGAGTTTTCATTAAAAAAATAAATAAATAAATAAAATAAAATAAAATAATAATAATAATAAAAAAACCAATGTTTTACACTACTAGCTAATACAAGGATTTCCAATAGGAATTCCTAATAGGAAAATGTGGTTGAAAATCATGGATGGACAACAAAAACAACAGGAGGCCTAATTTAGTGGCAAGTTTATAATGGAAATTAGGGCCATTACAAATTCGTCAGTGAATAATAACATAGTGACGAACAGGACTAGATTATTTTCTAGGCACTTGCAACTCCGTTGGTAACCATAAATATGTAAAATAGTCAATGATCGAACCCAAAGCTTGTCTGAAAATATTGTGTTCCAAATGATTATGTTTTCATTCATTTCGGGTTTCCAATTATTATTATTATTATTATTATTATTATTATTATTATTATTATTATTATTATTATCCTTTTCCATTATTCAAATGTTAAACATAGCTTTCTTGGTTTCGGTTTTTCCCATATTTATCATACAAATACAATCATATAAACAAACATACATATACACATAACCTAGTATTGGTGATGAAACTTCACTCTCTAAAAGGATTCGTCGGTTATCTGTCGTTAAACCATTCGAACAAAGTCGAAATAGGTCGGCCACTATATATTCATTGACCAGTCAACAAAACCTCATGTCGTTGAGTTGTCAGTAAATTGGTCAAACAAAGTCAAATGATGTTGCGTCGGAAATCCGTCAGTATTATGTCGATTCCCATAAGTAATTCTTCTCCAGCGGAAGACATAATTGGCTGACGGAAATATCCCTATTTTCTAGTTGCTTTGGTATTTTAACGAATAACCCCCGACATATCATTGTTAACGATTCATATAAACAAAAAATTAACTACTAAGTTACGACTTGCAAGTTAGCCACCAATAATTGAAGCATTGTATCTTAGAATAAATCTAAAAAATAAATATATTTTCGTCATACCCCAATTTTCGGATCTCACATGCACCTGTACATAACAACAAACAAATTAGCAAATTAATTAATTGATTTACATGTAACAACAGATGGATTATCAATTTAATTATGCCGTTGTATTTTTAGCCCAACAAACGCACGCCATTTAATGAAAATTAGGATTGTTTAAATTATGATACCTCGAGTATAACTCGGGTCATTTCAACCATTATATATATATATATATATATATATATATATATATATATATATATATATATATATATATATATATATATATATATATATAGGTTCAATTGAGAAAATAAAAAAGGTTGAGAATGGGGGAATCATTCTCAGCCACTCATTTAATCTAAGCATAAAAGACACGGCGACAACTTGTAAATATCGTAATAACCTTCAATCTCAAATACGTAACTATAGAGAATTCGATAACTGCTCGTTCATCATCAAAATTTTTCCTCCAACCTTCAATAATCATCCAGATTTCTTCAACTAAACCGGAATTTATTCGCTGTTCATGAAATTGGAATCGGAGTTCTGGACTCGCAATCACAGTCGACATTGATGGACTTAGAATCGGTACTCACAGGTTCCCAATCGGATTTTCGGAAATCAAAATCAAATTGAGAAATCGATCAGAGATAGGATGTCGCATCTGAAGTGGAAATCGGAAGTATATGATGATTTGGAATTGATAACTTGATGTTTTTAACATTTTTAAAATAGTTAACTTGTTTGCACTCTAACTGTTTGATGAAATGCATAAACTAAATTACCACGTTATATTCACATATGAATATGTTTTTCTCACCTGAATCAGTATATGATTATTAAAAACACAAAACAAATATGCAAGTCTGTATATTATTCATATGTGAATAACATATAAAAATTATATATATTTGTCAAAATACCTTCAATATTCATAAGTAAATATATCTTGTAATATTCATATGTGAATATACTGAGTAATATTCATAAGTGAATATATCATCGAATATTCACAAGTGAAATATACTCTGTAATATTCACATGTGATATACCATGTAATACTATATAATATTCACATATGAAATATCATTTAATACTCATAAGTGAATATACCATCTAATATTCACAAGTGAATATACTATGTTGATATTCACAAGTGAATTCATCGTCCAATATTAAAATATGAATATACTATGTTTATTATATGCTATATTCATATATGAATGATACTTAAATTGTAAAAAAAAAATCATACTTTTTATTCATAAGTGAATAACGAATGTACTGTAATAAAACCTGATGCATTGTTATTCATTTATGAATAACGATAGCAGAAAATATAAAAAAAAATATTTTTTTTTATTTTATCTTAAAACTATATCAATATGGATGTCTATTTGTAGAGAATAAAAAAATCATGAATTTTGGTATATTTAAAATCATTTTTTGATAAAAATTGCTTATAAAATTTAAAAAAAGAAAAACGAAAAAAACTATGTTTTTGTATATATTAAGGTAATGATTAGCATAGTTTAAAGAAATATGTTATGTTTGAAAACACATGTGCATTCGTTTCCAATTTCCACCGGTACGTTGGAGCTTTTTGCGGCAAAAATAAATGATTGGCTGAGAAGGATTCCCCCATTCTCAACCTTTTTTTTCTCAATTGAACATTCCCATATATATATATATATATATATATATATATATATATATATATATATATATACTAGTTTATAACTGTGGAAACTACGGTTATAAAATTAATTAAACTTTTATAATAAAAACTCGAAATTATTAATCAAATATTTTAAATAAATTATTAATTAAAAAATATTTTTATTAGTTATATGAAATTATAATCATTGATTCAAATAAATATTTAAAATTAATTTTTAATATATATTACACATTTTTTATTTGTGAATTAATGAAAACAATAATATAAAATTTAAATTTAAAATTTAAAATAAAGAATAAATACATTGACAAATAGCATCACATTAATGATGATGTCTAATAAATTTAAAATAGAGAACTAATAGATTGACATGTGATAACACATTAATTAAGAGGTTTAATATGATGATACATGACAAAAGAACTACTCTGTTATTAGTATATATATATATATATATATATATATATATATACACACACACACTAGTCGTTTACCCACGCAAATCGGCGGGCAACGAATAATTTGATCTCTTTAGAGTTAAAACCATTTTGCGTTCACTTCGAGAAATGAATATTAAATGACATCTAATTTTCAAGAGCATTACCATTCCATATTGAGGGGGTGTTTGACTATGCTTTTTTTAAAACAACTTATTAGGTTCCACATCACTATAAATTAAAAAAATGTTTGGATTAAAATAACTTATTCCGGTGGGGAACCTCTAATACGTTATTTTTTTCATAAGTTACCCTACACTTACTTATTAACTTATAAGCTAATAAACTAATAAGCAATAAGTTTTTTTTGTCAAACACCCCCTAAATGGTTATTACTTCCATTTATACATACCCAAATCACTTGTACTATTTATCGTCCTCTTTTTTTTTTTTTTTTTTTTTTTTTTCGTTTTCCTTAATTCCTTTATTAATTTAATGTCCTACTAAGTAAAATGCTAAAATATATAAAGAATAGTTTATAAAAATAAACCTTTAGAATATCAAGAGTTGTGATTCAAAAGTCGATAAATAGGCCTTTGAGAAGGCCAAAATACACACGTGTCAACTTGTTCATTGTGATTTTTAAACCAAGTTTGGTCACAAATTAAAACATTTTCAACGATGATATGTAATTCAGCGATTCATATTGATCCAGGTTCTCAAAACCTTAAAATATTGAACAAATCTATATAGAACCTTATAATAAGGACAATAATCACCGTAATTAGGAAGTCAATGTGATGAAACTTGATATTATAAGGACCAAACAAGATGCCAAAATATGCAAACTAATCATGTCAAATTTTGTATTTTTAGACTAAACAAGATGAAAAATATACAAATTACCTTAATCATGTCAAATTTTGTATTTAACCGTTCTTTATTGCAAAAGTAAGATGCCAAAATATGCAAACTAATGATAATACAATACTCTAATTGGCCCTCTTGGTTGAGTTCTTTGAACCTGCAAAATCAACACATTAAAGAAACATAGTAAAGCATTTTTAGGAACAAACTTGATATAATAAAGCCTTCATCCAATATATTTATAAGATCAAGATATAAAAAGTTAAAAATGATGAAATCAATTACAAGTAAGGATTAAAATAAAAACCTATTAAGAAAGAGTTATCTGCAGGAGGGATATTTGAATCAACATGTATTTTCTGATGGTTTCAAATTTTGAATTACCCAAAATTCAGGAAAACATATAGAATTTGTTGATAAATATAAGGATTCAAAACACAGGTTAAAATTTAATATTATTTTATTGATGACTACTTGTATTATTAGCTTAATGATTTGAACGTTTTAAAAAAATAATATTATTATATTCAATCTATTTTTAGAAATAGTGAGATTTCTTTTATAAGATAGTATATATATATATATATATATATATATATATATATATGTGTGTGTGTGTGTATATATATATATATATATATATATATATATATATATATTTATATATATTGGGAATATACATTACAGCCCCACCTAAGCTTAGGTAGTAAACCTCTTGAAAATAAATTGTTTTACTATATAAAGATTACGGTTAATGGATTCACGATTAATATTTCAAGATGTAAATTCAAGATCGATACAATAAGGTTTAGGGTTTAGAGTTTAGGGTTTAGGTTTAGGGTTTAGGGTTTAGGTTTAGGTTTAGGTTTAGTGTTTAGGGTTTAGGGTTTAGGTTTAGGGTTAAGGGTTCAGGGTTTACGGTTTAGATTTTAGGTTTAGGGTTTAGGTTTAAGGTTTAGGGTTTAAATTTAGGGTTTAGGGTTTAGGTTTAGGGTTTAGTAAATTTCACTTGGGTGAAGTAATAAACGATAATTGAAGAAAGAAAACAGAGATGGTAAAACGATAATGAAAGAAAGAAATGTTATGGAGGATGATATATTTACCAAGTAAAACCAAACCGGGTATATTTAGTATGATAAAACGATATATTTTAGAGGTTTAGTACCTAAGCTTAGGCTGGACTGTAATGTATATTTCCTATCCCTATATATATATATATATATATATATATATATATATATATATATATATATATATATATATATATATATATATATATAAAGAAAAGTTGAATAGAGAACCATAATTATTGGTTTTTTAAAAAACCAATTTTTTTTTTTCAATTTCTATAGCTTATTCTTTGTGAAAAAACAAAAATCTAAAAATATCTAAATTTATACACTAACATTGTGAATGTGAAAAGTATTTTTTGGATTCATCGTGTGAATCTGGATTCACGTTGTGAATTTTCAAAAATTCACTTTGACGTAAAAAAAATTGAATTTGATATCATTGGAAAATGATAAAAAGTAATGAGTTTCTGTATTTTTTTTTTTTTTTTTTTTTTTTTTTTTTTTTTTTTTTTTTTGATAAAAAATAAGTTCTAAAAATTGAAAAAAGATTGGTTTCTTTGTTCATTGGTTAATTATGGTTCTATATTGAACCTCATATATATCTATATATATATATATATATATATATATATATATATATATATAAACTTTTATATTTTTATGTTTTGATTAAGTGTTTTTGTTTTTTGGATTTTGCCACAAATCATTAGTAACTTTGATACTTTTCATTCTTGCATTGAAAAGTTTTATACTTTGGTTTTTTTACCACAAATTTTTAATGGATTTGATATTTTTGGTCATTATAATCAAAACTTTGCATTTTAATATAAAAAACATAAAAAACATCATTTAGAATTTTGCCACTATATTTTTTCTAACTTTGGAAACTTTCACATTATTGCCACAATATTTTTGAATTTTCTCCACCTGTGTTCTTTTTTTTGTTGTACACTTTTGATATTTAATTTTTGAGGTTGTCGACTTTCTCTCCTATTTGTAGTGATTTACACTTTTAACACATATTTTTTAAAGTTTGTCGATTTTTCCCATGTTACCTCAAAAGCGGCGTAGCCGCGAGTTCTTTGCTAGTTGTATATAAAATTTGGATCTTTTTATTTATATCACAGACTGTTTTGAAATTGGGGTTGGCTAGTAAGACACTCTATTTTACCATTTAAACAATCTAATTAATGTTTCAAATATTTTTACTGGTTGAAATTGCATTGTTTTCCGAAAAAGATGATTACAAGAAGTTGATTATAGGTTGACTTTTTCTAAAAATGATTATAGAGTATCTAAGGGGTGTCTTATTAGCATCACCCTTTGAAATTACACGTCTCTCTAAAATTTGATTACTTTTTATTGGGAATCAATATATATATATTTTTTTCTCAAACTGCAGGATATTATTAAAAAATCATACTAATAAGACATTAGCTAAGACCAAAAAAAAAAAGTTTACCAATAAGAAACTAACTAAGACCAAACAAAAAAATTACATAACAACAAGTTGAGGAATTCAAAGCCCTCCAACCGGATTCAAGTTTTTTTTCGATCTAGCACTACACCATATCCAAGATTGTGTAACAATTTTTTCAAAGAAGCACGAAAGACTTGGTTTAGAAGCGCCGAAGAAACAAATGTTTCTAAAATTCCAAATATGCCACCAACAAACATAAGAAATCCGTTCCAAGAACTTCTTAACCATATGTGAAACCTGAAGTGTCTTGAGCCGCTCCAACCAAACAACATACAAAGAAAGGATCTATTAACTAGAAAACTAGAAATACAATACTAGAAGCCAAAGAGCACAAAAAAATAAATAAATAAAAAACAAAAAAAACAATTGTCTAGTGACTCCAACTCCCGATCACAAATGGGACACAATATAAAACGGCATATTAACACCTCGATTATAAATGACAAGTCTATTAGGAAGATGATGAAGAACCAAGCGCCACACAAGAATATTAAATTTCAACAATATGAATCGACAGTTTAGGGAACTTGACAATTGTAACCTCTTTCTCATGAATATAAGCCCTTGGAGAAGCTACAATGAAGTCTCCAACACCTGCTAAAGACCAAAACCACCTTTAAGAAATTATAGAAAGATAAACATTCTAAAGAAATGATAGCATAGAGTCCCATTAAAAGTGTTCGTGCCCCTAGGATGTCGTCGAAGAGAAGAAAACAATGACTCATACTAGAATTTCAATTTAAACAAAGCTTTTTTATCATCCTCCAAATAAAAAAGTTTTGAGAATTAATTTTTAAGAGGAAAACGTGTCAACCAAGAATCTTACCATAACAAAGTAGAAGCTCCATCCCCGATTTTATTAGAGCACAACTAAACAAAATCTATGTCGTAAAAAGTGAATCAAAGATAGGTTGTTTAGTAACCTAAGTAATCTAAACAAAATTCATAAAATCCATAAAAGTGAAAACATGCATATAAAGAATGTGCAAATCCAACTTCGTACGAGAGATTGTGATTTTTCGAAGTTTCGATTCAACATAGTACAGTAGCGTGTGACACAGACATCAAAATTTAGATCGGTTAATTTTAAGCAAAACATTTTAAATGAGAATTGAAGATCTCACAAATATGAATCTGTTGATATAGACACAATCAAGAACGGAGTTTCGTATGAAAGAGTTATGTTTTCCGTATGAACTTTAACAATGTAAAGGAGTTATGTTTTCCGTATGAAGGATATAAACACAATACAAAATTGAAGATCTCGCAAATAAAAATATGAATGTAAAATTGGTTAAGAACTAGTTGTTGGGGTCTAAAGGAAAGTTTTAGTACTCAGAATTAACTATGTGTGGATATAAAGAATGTCAAAAATGGAGGATTCCTGCGAAAGTTATGGTTGCTCTAAATTCGTGCCAATACCTGATAAGGGTAATGTGGCGGCACCAGAGTGCACCATGTGGCAAAATGGAAGTCAGACGTTTCACCGACACATCGATATGGCACAACGAGAGTGTGACATGTGGTAGAACGAGAATTTGAAGCTCCTAAACCCTTTGTAGGTTCGTAGATCGGATACAAACAAAAAAGAACAATAGAAAAACAAAGTATTATCACAAAGATATCTTTCACTAAGAAAGGTTCTCACCAAGTAAACAAGTTGCACAAAGCTGCTGATCCAATGCCATACACAAAGCAGTAATTAGTGTCTGACCCTATTACAATAATATATACTAAAATATCATTACAATCAAGGGATCGTATTCTAATTTAAATAAGTAAACTTTTATATATTTTCTAGATCTTTTGTTATATGAAATTGCAGATTTGATGGGATTGAATCTTCAGAAAAAGGTGTAGATCTGGTAATAAGTTATGGATCAGATCATATATTTATAATACTTCTTAACCATGTAAATTTAATCATCTCCAGACTCGGACGTTAGTGATAGCATCGGGAGTCACATTATGATCGAATTTGGCTCCATAGTTAGCGTCAAGGAGTCACGCTGATGAACTTCAACTTTAGTAGAGTATAATCATAAGCATTTATCATCGGTGTATCACCTAGTTAGCGTGTCTTCAGATTAAATAACTAGAGAAACCCTAACATATCAACTTCTCTAAATGTATTATTTAGGGATGAGTAAAGGAACCGGCCTGAACCAGACCCGACCCGAGAACCGAAGTCAGCCAAAATTAAGAACCAAACCAGACCGCTGGTTCTACCTGTTCCGGATCTGCCGGTTCCAAGTTCCAACCGGTTCTTCACATGTCCTCAATGTTGGAACTATTCCTCAAGCAACAACAACAAACGGTTCCGGTTTTTTGTCGTTCTACCGGTTTTTGTCGGTTCTACTGATTCCGGTTCTTAAGGGTTCCCGCTTCCAAATATACAAAATAATATTGTCCCGATCCCGGCCCGAATGGTACCATCCGGTTCCGGCCGGTTCTATGGTCCAAATGTTCATCCCTAGTATTATTTACACATATTTGTATAGAATAGTGTGTCATTAGAGTAAGAACATGAACATCTAGACTTACTGATCATTATTCAACAAATGGAGTTCTTTGTGTTGATGATACTATCAGTAACTTTGGTGCTCATAGAGTATTTAGGTTTTACTCATCAGGGGATGATCTTGAGTCTTCGACATATGAAATTCCATTATCATATAGCTGCTTAGACAAGACTAACTATGTGCAATGAGTAGATAAATTATAAGTATAATGTACATACCTTGCATCATTAAATATATACAAATATGTGTTCCAACAGAAGTGGTTACATGCTAACATTGTAGAAGTGGGGATGAGGATCAACAGGAATGCGACACGTGGTATCACTCGATTTTGTGCATATCACCTAAAGACACAATGCATCTTGGGATCAAGGGGTGGTGCGCCACAAGTAATTCCTTATAAATAGAGATCGATTCCAACTGAAAAATTAGACGTGGCACCAACCGATTTAGTGAGGTCTTTAAAAATCATTTTGCAAATAGTATACTTTTTATACCAAACGAACCCTACCTCTGATATAATTTTAACTGGCTGTTCCTTATATGATAGATCTCGATCTATTCATTAGGATTGTTGAGGAATCTAGGAAATAGTGTAAATACAAACAATTATTGAAGCACAATAATATTCGTACTTCCCGAGGATCTTCCACCTCAATCAGGGAAGTTACCTCACTATGCCAAGTCGGATCGAATACATACCAATAATAATTTGGTCTTAGACATCTAATCCAACACACCTTTGTAACACTTTAAATTTTCAAATAAAATTTTCATTTTTAAAACCGTACGAAACACAGTTTCACATTTTTCGAAACCGAAGTTTATGATTTGTTCAAAACACAAGACAATGAAATGTTTGACAATATCCCAGAATCCTTAAAAAAATATCTAGTTGTTGTGTACAATCAAGACGGCACCTTCCTGCGATCCTTAGAGGTACCTGAAACACATTTCACAAAACACTATAAGCACGAAACTTAGTGACTTCCCAAAAATACCACAAACAAATAATTAGCTTCTCAGGGATGTAACTCGACAAGGTCCCTCCGGTCATGTGTCTTAGTGAAGACGCTCCGGTCTCACAACTCAGGTACGAACCTCGAGTCTGATATCTCACTGACAACCTCCGGTCTCATAACTTGGTGTGGACCCTTCGGTTGTAACTCAATAAGGCACAAAATAATATATACAACATAAATCACAAACACAAAATGCATAATATCACATAACTCAGTATAAGCACATAAGACCCTCCAGTCAATAACTCGGATAAGACCCTCCGGTCAATACTAAGATAAGACCCTTCGGTCAATACTCAATTTAGACCCTCCAGCTAATAGCTCAGATAAGACCCTCCGGTTACACAGTATTACCACTTAGGTAAGTATAGTAAGAAGACTCACCTCGTAAGTAAGCAAGTAGGCCTTGTACTCAATGATCATCTAGACTCCGCCTATATATCATAACAATCTCAAATTAAAAATTTATAACAACTCCAAGATGTTAAGCTAACCCCTTTACTAACTCTATGAAAGTGTGAAAGACCATGTTACCCCTAAATCGTCTCAAAAGTCCACACTTAACCAAACCCTAAAAGTCAGCGGAAGTCAATGCTCAAGTCAACATTCCATGTTGACCCAACTCGTCGAGTGCATCTATGTGATTCGCTGACTTCCTCCTGTTCTTAAAAAATTAGGAAAAGTCTAATTTAACTTGCCGAGTTGTCTCAAAAAATCGCCGAGTTTGCAACATATCCTGACTATCAAGGAAACCCTAATCAACTCGTTAATTTGGCTCACCAACTCGTCGAGTTCCCTCAAGTTACTCTTTCATTCAGACATTTTTAAGGGAGATCAGCATCCCAAAATCTAGATCTAGCCTTTGAAGGCTGAAGTATCACGTAAAGCTGCAAGCTTTACGTCTATGCATGTCATCTAGGGCCCAATAAGCCAAAAAAAAACTCTTTAAGGCATGGAAGTTGGTCAAAGCATGATAAAGCTTGAATCTCTTGGCCTAAGGGACCTAGTAACTTCCAGATATGATGTCTCATCTTCAAGGTTTAAACAGATGGCTGAATGACTCACAAAGAAGGTAGAAATGACCATAAACTCCCTAATGAAAGGATCTAGCAAACAAGTGATCAAGTCAGTGGCTTTTTAGCTTAAAGGGTCGCTAATATTGAAAGTATGCTGGATCTAAAGATTCCTTCTCTTTCCAAGCCTTTTGATCCTAAATTCCTGAAAAGAATGCACCAATTCAAACAATCTAAGCCTCTCTCTCTCTCTCTCATAGATGATACCAGCTCAGTTAGGGTTTCTCTCTGGGTGCTAATGTGATGAGGGAGGTGGAATGAAGGGCTTAAACTCCTTTAAATAAGGTGAAAAACCTAAAAATTGGGATTTCATACTCAACTCCTTCTTTTCGAGTTGGGGTCCTCTGTGACATCCCCATTTTCACGGCCAGAAAAGACCGATTTTGTTTATGCTTTATAAAAATCAGAGTACTTCATTTTATAAAAAGGTTGCGGAATTTGTTCCCAGAAAAACACGATAAATACGTTATTAAAACATTTTCGAAGAAACGTATTTTTATTCATTTAAAACGTTTGGGATGTCATCGTTAATACAGAAACATAAGCATAAACAGAACTTACATGTACTAAGTCCATAGCTACCGGTGTTTGTCCCATAGGTACTAAATCCATAGCTACCAGTCTTTATCTAATAGGTACTAAGTCCATAGCTACCAATGTTCAACAGGTACTAAATCCATAGCTACCAACGTCTAACAGGTACTAAGTCCATAGCTACCGGTGTTTGTCCCATAGGCACTAAGTCTATAGCTGCGAATGTATACTCACATCATCTTCTATCTATCATCATTTATCTACCCATCATCATACCCAACATATTCGTATATATAAAATACGTATACAGTTTAAATCCTTTAAAACATGTATAAAACGTTCATCCAGCATAGACAGCAAGTATTCAGATAATATGCACACATAGCACGTAGTTTATATAAAATACTTCATATCTATGTGTAAGATGAAAGAGACTATGCACTCACAACACGTAAATTATATAATAAATACTTCATATCTATGTGTAAGATGAAAGGGACCATGCACTCACCTGAGAAGGTGGTGACTCGGTACTCGGACAGCGCTTCGTTTACTTTAAAATAATTTCTTTCGACGAAACCTAGTATTATCACCAATAGATTTTAGTCTATTATTCGCCGAGACTAATTAATAGTCTAGCTATTATTACTATTATATAAGCGTTAAAAAAAATACTTATATAACCCATAATAATAGCCCAAGTATTTATTATATGTTCTTAATAACGTTAATATAATTAAATAAAAACTATATTAAAAATAGCGTAGGCGTAGCTCACTTACAACGGGTTTTATAGAAAACCAGGCTTTGCTTGGAGCAGCGTTTCCGAGCCGAAAAGCTCTTCTTCTCGGAGCCGTCGAGCACTCCGGGGCTTCCGCCTCGTGCTAGGGAGGTTCCCTAGGCTTTTCGGGGGATTTCGGGGCTAGAGAGAGGTTCTAGAGAGAGAGTAAAGAGAAGAAAGAATGGGAAAGGTGTGAAGAAAATGAGGGTGGGAGAGGTGGTATTTATAGGGTGAAAATGGCTGAACTTGGTGCCACATGTCACCATCTAGTGGCAAGACTTGGGGAGAAAGCAATGGCCAAGATTGTGCCACATCACCCATTTTCGCATAGCACACTTCCGACTTCTAAAATCCGTAACTTTCACATACGACCTCTGTTTTTGACGTTCTTTATATCCACGCGTAGGTAAAAATAATATCTACAACTTTCATTTTGACTCCGTCGGCTAATTCTCGACCGATCTTAAATTTAACAGTACGAGGCGTTTAGACTGTTAAATGACCGCGAAGAATTCGTAACTCCTTCATACCGACTCCGTTTTCGTCTGTATTTTTACCGTTGAGTTCCTATTAATGAGATCTTGAACTCTCATTTAGGTCACGTAAGCCAAAAACCGCTCGAACTAAAATTCGAGTTTCGGGTCGTGCACTGCTAAGCCGAATCTTAGAAAAATCATAACTTCCTCATACGAAGTTAGATTTGGGTGTTCTTTTTATCGATGCTCTTAGTTTAACATATTCTACGACTTTGGTTTAGATTGCTAAGGATAAATCTCGCTCTATCGTAAATTCACTATTTACGCTTCCCGGTGCCGTGCCGGTTTTGCCGTAAAACTTCGACGGGCCATAACTTCTTCGTTATAACTCGGATTTCGGCGTTCTTTATATGTACGGAAACCTTGTGACATATTCTACAATTTGGTTAAGATTATTTATTCTAAATAATCTTTTGTCGAAAAGTCATTTTCAACCCATATTGCCTCTAAATTGACTAGCCCGGATCTGCGGGCGTTACAATTATCTCCCCCTTAGGATGATTACGTCCCGGAATCATCAACGAAACAGGGCTCGTATATTGACTCCATACGTCATCTCTTCATCCTAGGTAATAATTATAACTTCTTTATTCATTCGAGTCTATCTTTTAGACTTATTGTCTGTAAGTAGTACTTAATTGTGCACCTGCTATCTTCTTCAGGTTAGACTCCAGATTACGACGTATCATCATGTGATGCTCGTTTAGACTTAGGTCTTTTAGAGTTAAATTCTGAAATAAACTATTCCTTCCTTCACGTTCTAATGTGATATAATCACACTTTAACATGTAGCATTTCTAGCTACCAACTTCTTTAGCGTCGAGCCGATACTTCTATTGGTCTCTTTGATTTTTAATCGTTTGGTTTAAGTCGGACGCTATATCAAACTTGGTTCTCTGAACCACGTAACCTACTCATCGTAGTCGGACTCAATGTGACATGACCACTAGGGTTGGGATAACAACAATCTTCTTAGTCATTACCGAAACAATGGTAACGGCATACTTGAATAAAACGAAATCAATTACTGGCTTCTTGGTAACCTTGTGACTTTCCCTGATCCAAGTGTGAGTCCTGTGCTTCCGGTAGTATAGGCCTCTACTACCATTCACACCTACTCATACTCGTCCCAAGTATTGTCCCGCAGTTTCCCAAGTCACCATGCAACAATTCATACAATCATTCAACACATCAGATAACAAAACGAAGGTTTTATATCATTTCTTGAAACGATTACATAGGTGTTCAAGTTCACCCTAAACTATGCCTCTACTAGGCTACATCATACGAAACCATGACTACTGCATAATCCGATCCTCGGGTAAGAAGTCCTCATTGTTGATTCCTCGCATGGTTCTCTGCTTCGTCGAGGATCATGTGAAATGCCCTTGGCCTTGGTGGCGTTTCTGGTCTTGCTGCTTTATTTTTCTTTGGGCAGTCTCTGGACATGTGCCCCTTGCCTCCACATCTATAGCATACTTTGTCATTATGCGTGCAGTCTTTGGAATAGTGACCAGTCCTCCCACACTTGTAACAAGTCACTTCTTCGTTGCACTTTCCACCATGCTTCTTCTTGCATCTATCACACCATCTTGCTTCACCTCCATTTGCTCCTCCAAACTTTGAGAATTTGCTTTCCTTGTTCGGCCTCGAAGATCCTTCAAACTTCCGCTTCTCTCCTACCTTATCTTTTTCTAGACCTTTTTCTCTTATCTGGGCCTCTACGTTCTTAGCTGCCCTAACAGCTGCTTTCAAAGTAGTTGCCATTTTGACCATTGGGCCAAAGTCAATGGGTAGTCCGTTAGCAAACCTATCAATCTTGGAGAGTTCAGTAGGCACCAAGTAGGGGAATAGCTTCATCCTTTCGGTGAATGCGGTGGCATACTCGTCAATACTCATCTTTCCTTTCTTCAGGTTCTGAAACTCGTTGTTTAGGTCTATCAGATCTATCTCCGAGCAGTATTGCATTTTCAACTGTTCCAAAAACTCTTCCCACGACATCCTTAAGGCTTCTCCTCGTGGCATCGTATCTGCCAATAGCTTCCACCAGCTCAAGACTCCAGTTTTCAGCTGTCTTACTGCGAAGACAGTCTTCTGTTTCTCGTTACAACTGCAGCTCTCAAACACCATCTCCATCTCAGAGATCCAATCCATAATCTCAACCGGCTTCGGGCTTCCTGAGAGATTTGGGGGTTTCGCACCCAAGAAATTCTTGTATATCCGCCCATCCTTGTTGTTTCTCCCTTCAGGGTCATCCATTTGCTCACCTTGAGTCCCTACTTGACTCACTTGGCGGCTGTAGTTCCCTTCCTTTGATTGCTCGGGAACTGGCTCTGTCGGTTCAACATGTACGGTAGGTTCGTCCCTATTTAACATTTGTCTCATTTCTTCCCTTTGTTCAGCCAACATAGCCCGAATCATGGCTTGAACTCCAGCCATGGTGACTGGATCAAGCGCAACTTCTTCTACAATAGGTATTTGCTGAACCACTAGGGGTTGGATCCTGTTCCCATTTGCGTTTACGTTTCCGCTACGGGTTCTTGCCATCTTGATCTATACACCGAATAAGGTGAATCTAGATCTTAATTTAGGATTGACGTCTTAAATCATCCTTATCACTCCGAAACGTTTATATGCTAGTTCTAATATCGTAGTCGTACATTTAGAATCCTAAACACATAAGGTTTCCAGATCCGGTCGGCAACAGACCATAGATCCGAACAACTAACAGCATATCAGGCACAAGTATTTAGCACATAAAAGCATTTTAGGCATAATTCCTAAAATAAGCTAGTGCTCACACCTCACAATCATCGCTTAGCATTCTAAGTTTAAGTCTAGAAATAGATTCATATTCCTAGTTCGCTTAAACTAATGCTCTGATACCAACTGTGACATCCCCATTTTCACGGCCAGAAAAGACCGATTTTGTTTATGCTTTATAAAAATCAGAGTACTTCATTTTATAAAAAGGTTGCGGAATTTGTTCCCAGAAAAACACGATAAATACGTTATTAAAACATTTTCGAAGAAACGTATTTTTATTCATTTAAAACGTTTGGGATGTCATCGTTAATACAGAAACATAAGCATAAACAGAACTTACATGTATTTACACTAGTGATCTACATCTCTTTAAATCTCTCAGTGTAAAGTGACTTCGTATCAACACCTGTGATATAAATAAACTAAGTGGGTCAGGTTGGGAAACCTGGTGAGTACATAGGGTTTTCAACCCACAATAATATAATTATTATGTTCAATCAAAGAATCGACCCAATTACCCATCCCCGTTATCTTTTTTTTTTACTCTTTAAGGATTTATCCTAAGAGTCATCTATTCTTCATTCGTTTATTCCGAAGTCCCTTACTTCCAGGGTTCTAGGACTGGCACTAAATCCATAGCTGCCAATGTTCGTTCATAAAGCACTAATTCCATAGCTGCTATAGTCTATTCATCGGGTACTAAATCCATAGCTACCAGTCTTTATCTAATAGGTACTAAGTCCATAGCTACCAATGTTCAACAGGTACTAAATCCATAGCTACCAACGTCTAACAGGTACTAAGTCCATAGCTACCGGTGTTTGTCCCATAGGCACTAAGTCTATAGCTGCGAATGTATACTCACATCATCTTCTATCTATCATCATTTATCTACCCATCATCATACCCAACATATTCGTATATATAAAATACGTATACAGTTTAAATCCTTTAAAACATGTATAAAACGTTCATCCAGCATAGACAGCAAGTATTCAGATAATATGCACACATAGCACGTAGTTTATATAAAATACTTCATATCTATGTGTAAGATGAAAGAGACTATGCACTCACAACACGTAAATTATATAATAAATACTTCATATCTATGTGTAAGATGAAAGGGACCATGCACTCACCTGAGAAGGTGGTGACTCGGTACTCGGACAGCGCTTCGTTTACTTTAAAATAATTTCTTTCGACGAAACCTAGTATTATCACCAATAGATTTTAGTCTATTATTCGCCGAGACTAATTAATAGTCTAGCTATTATTACTATTATATAAGCGTTAAAAAAAATACTTATATAACCCATAATAATAGCCCAAGTATTTATTATATGTTCTTAATAACGTTAATATAATTAAATAAAAACTATATTAAAAATAGCGTAGGCGTAGCTCACTTACAACGGGTTTTATAGAAAACCAGGCTTTGCTTGGAGCAGCGTTTCCGAGCCGAAAAGCTCTTCTTCTCGGAGCCGTCGAGCACTCCGGGGCTTCCGCCTCGTGCTAGGGAGGTTCCCTAGGCTTTTCGGGGGATTTCGGGGCTAGAGAGAGGTTCTAGAGAGAGAGTAAAGAGAAGAAAGAATGGGAAAGGTGTGAAGAAAATGAGGGTGGGAGAGGTGGTATTTATAGGGTGAAAATGGCTGAACTTGGTGCCACATGTCACCATCTAGTGGCAAGACTTGGGGAGAAAGCAATGGCCAAGATTGTGCCACATCACCCATTTTCGCATAGCACACTTCCGACTTCTAAAATCCGTAACTTTCACATACGACCTCTGTTTTTGACGTTCTTTATATCCACGCGTAGGTAAAAATAATATCTACAACTTTCATTTTGACTCCGTCGGCTAATTCTCGACCGATCTTAAATTTAACAGTACGAGGCGTTTAGACTGTTAAATGACCGCGAAGAATTCGTAACTCCTTCATACCGACTCCGTTTTCGTCTGTATTTTTACCGTTGAGTTCCTATTAATGAGATCTTGAACTCTCATTTAGGTCACGTAAGCCAAAAACCGCTCGAACTAAAATTCGAGTTTCGGGTCGTGCACTGCTAAGCCGAATCTTAGAAAAATCATAACTTCCTCATACGAAGTTAGATTTGGGTGTTCTTTTTATCGATGCTCTTAGTTTAACATATTCTACGACTTTGGTTTAGATTGCTAAGGATAAATCTCGCTCTATCGTAAATTCACTATTTACGCTTCCCGGTGCCGTGCCGGTTTTGCCGTAAAACTTCGACGGGCCATAACTTCTTCGTTATAACTCGGATTTCGGCGTTCTTTATATGTACGGAAACCTTGTGACATATTCTACAATTTGGTTAAGATTATTTATTCTAAATAATCTTTTGTCGAAAAGTCATTTTCAACCCATATTGCCTCTAAATTGACTAGCCCGGATCTGCGGGCGTTACAATTATCTCCCCCTTAGGATGATTACGTCCCGGAATCATCAACGAAACAGGGCTCGTATATTGACTCCATACGTCATCTCTTCATCCTAGGTAATAATTATAACTTCTTTATTCATTCGAGTCTATCTTTTAGACTTATTGTCTGTAAGTAGTACTTAATTGTGCACCTGCTATCTTCTTCAGGTTAGACTCCAGATTACGACGTATCATCATGTGATGCTCGTTTAGACTTAGGTCTTTTAGAGTTAAATTCTGAAATAAACTATTCCTTCCTTCACGTTCTAATGTGATATAATCACACTTTAACATGTAGCATTTCTAGCTACCAACTTCTTTAGCGTCGAGCCGATACTTCTATTGGTCTCTTTGATTTTTAATCGTTTGGTTTAAGTCGGACGCTATATCAAACTTGGTTCTCTGAACCACGTAACCTACTCATCGTAGTCGGACTCAATGTGACATGACCACTAGGGTTGGGATAACAACAATCTTCTTAGTCATTACCGAAACAATGGTAACGGCATACTTGAATAAAACGAAATCAATTACTGGCTTCTTGGTAACCTTGTGACTTTCCCTGATCCAAGTGTGAGTCCTGTGCTTCCGGTAGTATAGGCCTCTACTACCATTCACACCTACTCATACTCGTCCCAAGTATTGTCCCGCAGTTTCCCAAGTCACCATGCAACAATTCATACAATCATTCAACACATCAGATAACAAAACGAAGGTTTTATATCATTTCTTGAAACGATTACATAGGTGTTCAAGTTCACCCTAAACTATGCCTCTACTAGGCTACATCATACGAAACCATGACTACTGCATAATCCGATCCTCGGGTAAGAAGTCCTCATTGTTGATTCCTCGCATGGTTCTCTGCTTCGTCGAGGATCATGTGAAATGCCCTTGGCCTTGGTGGCGTTTCTGGTCTTGCTGCTTTATTTTTCTTTGGGCAGTCTCTGGACATGTGCCCCTTGCCTCCACATCTATAGCATACTTTGTCATTATGCGTGCAGTCTTTGGAATAGTGACCAGTCCTCCCACACTTGTAACAAGTCACTTCTTCGTTGCACTTTCCACCATGCTTCTTCTTGCATCTATCACACCATCTTGCTTCACCTCCATTTGCTCCTCCAAACTTTGAGAATTTGCTTTCCTTGTTCGGCCTCGAAGATCCTTCAAACTTCCGCTTCTCTCCTACCTTATCTTTTTCTAGACCTTTTTCTCTTATCTGGGCCTCTACGTTCTTAGCTGCCCTAACAGCTGCTTTCAAAGTAGTTGCCATTTTGACCATTGGGCCAAAGTCAATGGGTAGTCCGTTAGCAAACCTATCAATCTTGGAGAGTTCAGTAGGCACCAAGTAGGGGAATAGCTTCATCCTTTCGGTGAATGCGGTGGCATACTCGTCAATACTCATCTTTCCTTTCTTCAGGTTCTGAAACTCGTTGTTTAGGTCTATCAGATCTATCTCCGAGCAGTATTGCATTTTCAACTGTTCCAAAAACTCTTCCCACGACATCCTTAAGGCTTCTCCTCGTGGCATCGTATCTGCCAATAGCTTCCACCAGCTCAAGACTCCAGTTTTCAGCTGTCTTACTGCGAAGACAGTCTTCTGTTTCTCGTTACAACTGCAGCTCTCAAACACCATCTCCATCTCAGAGATCCAATCCATAATCTCAACCGGCTTCGGGCTTCCTGAGAGATTTGGGGGTTTCGCACCCAAGAAATTCTTGTATATCCGCCCATCCTTGTTGTTTCTCCCTTCAGGGTCATCCATTTGCTCACCTTGAGTCCCTACTTGACTCACTTGGCGGCTGTAGTTCCCTTCCTTTGATTGCTCGGGAACTGGCTCTGTCGGTTCAACATGTACGGTAGGTTCGTCCCTATTTAACATTTGTCTCATTTCTTCCCTTTGTTCAGCCAACATAGCCCGAATCATGGCTTGAACTCCAGCCATGGTGACTGGATCAAGCGCAACTTCTTCTACAATAGGTATTTGCTGAACCACTAGGGGTTGGATCCTGTTCCCATTTGCGTTTACGTTTCCGCTACGGGTTCTTGCCATCTTGATCTATACACCGAATAAGGTGAATCTAGATCTTAATTTAGGATTGACGTCTTAAATCATCCTTATCACTCCGAAACGTTTATATGCTAGTTCTAATATCGTAGTCGTACATTTAGAATCCTAAACACATAAGGTTTCCAGATCCGGTCGGCAACAGACCATAGATCCGAACAACTAACAGCATATCAGGCACAAGTATTTAGCACATAAAAGCATTTTAGGCATAATTCCTAAAATAAGCTAGTGCTCACACCTCACAATCATCGCTTAGCATTCTAAGTTTAAGTCTAGAAATAGATTCATATTCCTAGTTCGCTTAAACTAATGCTCTGATACCAACTGTGACATCCCCATTTTCACGGCCAGAAAAGACCGATTTTGTTTATGCTTTATAAAAATCAGAGTACTTCATTTTATAAAAAGGTTGCGGAATTTGTTCCCAGAAAAACACGATAAATACGTTATTAAAACATTTTCGAAGAAACGTATTTTTATTCATTTAAAACGTTTGGGATGTCATCGTTAATACAGAAACATAAGCATAAACAGAACTTACATGTATTTACACTAGTGATCTACATCTCTTTAAATCTCTCAGTGTAAAGTGACTTCGTATCAACACCTGTGATATAAATAAACTGAGTGGGTCAGGTTGGGAAACCTGGTGAGTACATAGGGTTTTCAACCCACAATAATATAATTATTATGTTCAATCAAAGAATCGACCCAATTACCCATCCCCGTTATCTTTTTTTTTTACTCTTTAAGGATTTATCCTAAGAGTCATCTATTCTTCATTCGTTTATTCCGAAGTCCCTTACTTCCAGGGTTCTAGGACTGGCACTAAATCCATAGCTGCCAATGTTCGTTCATAAAGCACTAATTCCATAGCTGCTATAGTCTATTCATCGGGTACTAAATCCATAGCTACCAGTCTTTATCTAATAGGTACTAAGTCCATAGCTACCAATGTTCAACAGGTACTAAATCCATAGCTACCAACGTCTAACAGGTACTAAGTCCATAGCTACCGGTGTTTGTCCCATAGGCACTAAGTCTATAGCTGCGAATGTATACTCACATCATCTTCTATCTATCATCATTTATCTACCCATCATCATACCCAACATATTCGTATATATAAAATACGTATACAGTTTAAATCCTTTAAAACATGTATAAAACGTTCATCCAGCATAGACAGCAAGTATTCAGATAATATGCACACATAGCACGTAGTTTATATAAAATACTTCATATCTATGTGTAAGATGAAAGAGACTATGCACTCACAACACGTAAATTATATAATAAATACTTCATATCTATGTGTAAGATGAAAGGGACCATGCACTCACCTGAGAAGGTGGTGACTCGGTACTCGGACAGCGCTTCGTTTACTTTAAAATAATTTCTTTCGACGAAACCTAGTATTATCACCAATAGATTTTAGTCTATTATTCGCCGAGACTAATTAATAGTCTAGCTATTATTACTATTATATAAGCGTTAAAAAAATACTTATATAACCCATAATAATAGCCCAAGTATTTATTATATGTTCTTAATAACGTTAATATAATTAAATAAAAACTATATTAAAAATAGCGTAGGCGTAGCTCACTTACAACGGGTTTTATAGAAAACCAGGCTTTGCTTGGAGCAGCGTTTCCGAGCCGAAAAGCTCTTCTTCTCGGAGCCGTCGAGCACTCCGGGGCTTCCGCCTCGTGCTAGGGAGGTTCCCTAGGCTTTTCGGGGGATTTCGGGGCTAGAGAGAGGTTCTAGAGAGAGAGTAAAGAGAAGAAAGAATGGGAAAGGTGTGAAGAAAATGAGGGTGGGAGAGGTGGTATTTATAGGGTGAAAATGGCTGAACTTGGTGCCACATGTCACCATCTAGTGGCAAGACTTGGGGAGAAAGCAATGGCCAAGATTGTGCCACATCACCCATTTTCGCATAGCACACTTCCGACTTCTAAAATCCGTAACTTTCACATACGACCTCTGTTTTTGACGTTCTTTATATCCACGCGTAGGTAAAAATAATATCTACAACTTTCATTTTGACTCCGTCGGCTAATTCTCGACCGATCTTAAATTTAACAGTACGAGGCGTTTAGACTGTTAAATGACCGCGAAGAATTCGTAACTCCTTCATACCGACTCCGTTTTCGTCTGTATTTTTACCGTTGAGTTCCTATTAATGAGATCTTGAACTCTCATTTAGGTCACGTAAGCCAAAAACCGCTCGAACTAAAATTCGAGTTTCGGGTCGTGCACTGCTAAGCCGAATCTTAGAAAAATCATAACTTCCTCATACGAAGTCAGATTTGGGTGTTCTTTTTATCGACGCTCTTAGTTTAACATATTCTACGACTTTGGTTTAGATTGCTAAGGATAAATCTCTCTCTATCGTAAATTCACTATTTACGCTTCCCGGTGCCGTGCCGGTTTTGCCGTAAAACTTCGACGGGCCATAACTTCTTCGTTATAACTCGAATTTCGGCGTTCTTTATATGTACGGAAACCTTGTGACATATTCTACAATTTGGTTAAGATTATTTATTCTAAATAATCTTTTGTCGAAAAGTCATTTTCAACCCATATTGCCTCTAAATTGACTAGCCCGGATCTGCGGGCGTTACATCCTCCAAGTCGTCGAGTTAACTCTAAAATTCCCACGGCTATCTCAATCTCTACTTGACAAGTTGTGACCTATAAGTCGTCGAGTTTTTCTGATAAAATGCATCAAAACATTTTATATTTATACGTGGGAGACTTGATGTTACAATTTCCCCCAACTAGAATTAGACTTCAGCCTCGAAGTCGTTATCCGAAAATAGCTCTGGGTAATGCTTACGCATCTCGAACTCTGGCCCCCAAGTCCACTCAGGTAGTTCCACCCAATAAGCTCTACTGTCCATTGATGCACTTGCTCTGTAAAGACCAATGTATTTAGGACCTAGCTTGTCTTGCTTCCTGAATCGGATCATCCCGTTCGATAGGGATAGTTCTAGTAGAAAAAAGTCGATGAACTGTAACTCTAGCTCGGAACACCTTTGCTCTGCATAACTCTCCCGACAACTCTGAGCCGTCAGTAACCTCTGTCTAACCTGCTGGGCAAGCTCGTTCGTCTTGAGCACTACCTCGGTGCTCCTGATGATGTCACAGATCAAACCAAACAATCAATGAAGTGCATCGAAAATATCAACACACAAAACGAATTTCCCCAAGTCAACTGAAATTAGTCATACCCTTAGTCTGAAGAAGAACGAACCCCTTGCCATTGTAGAACCACTTATACCTCTCCAAGACCTGGAATCTATATCGGTCATTTCCCCTCGATAGACTGCTCATACAAAATGTTACCATGCCAAATGCTCATCGAATACCCATCCTAACAAAACACTTCCAACAATGATTAACTCTATGTGACTGATGGAATGCATCGCTGGCAATAATCAACTCCTGGACGCTCATACCCATCATAGCAGTTGATCCTAACCTTGACACTAAAAAGGAACAGAGGGGTCGTCTCGCCCCGAAGACCAATCGCTGATACTACTATCAGAACTCATCTGCAGAGTGAACGTCAATAATTTACCCTCATACACTAAAAAATGACCTACAGGTCCACATGGAAACCAAAATTTTGCAATAGGTCCAACCCCTCGTTGGATAGATCCATTCCACTATGCAACCCATGATGATTCAGCTCCGACCCAGAGTTGAATGACCTAGACTGTCCGAAACTTTGCACTGATATACGTAATATAACTCCGGCTATATTCCAATGCTGAACACCATATCCGAATGCAGGATCAACTCTAGACCCAACAATTGGACTACAAATGCTACCGTAGCATATCTGATGATATAAATCTACAATTGTTCAATCAAACCTAGCTGTCTCAACTACTAGAAAAACAACCTTTTACGATGCACAATGCGTGTCGTAAAACGCTCAGATGACGCACAAATGCGTGTCAAGGAAGGCCCTGTGTGTTGTGGTCCTCCCCAAGCCAAAAAACTAACCCACCCAGGTCTAACACATTAGATAGAGAACATAACCACTCAAAATGAAATCCATTTGAAACTCTAAATCTCGAACCGGCCCATCCTTTACACGGGTAGAGTAGAATTCAAACACAAGAGTCTAGTCTGATAGCAAAATTTAACCCACTAATATCTAGTTTGATCCTCAACTCATTACACAAGGTTTGCATCTCTACACAAACATTATGCTCCAATCCTTTTGAGTAGCGAAAATCCTGTTGGATAAGGTTTCTAAGTCCATAACTATATTTTGTGTGTACTTGACCCGAGAGTAGCATGGTCCATTTAGGTTGCATGGTACCGAAACAATCTAAAGGATGGTCTTTTGAGAAGAGGTTATTTATGATTTATTCATATATTATAAGTTCTAATATATTAATGTGAAATAATATTATTTAATTAGTATTGATCTAGAATTGGTTTCAAATTAATTTTGCGATCATAAAAGACTAACTAAATATATGGGGATTGATATGGTAAATCATTGATTCTTATAAAGTGGGCCAATGATCCATAGTTCTTGAACTTGGAATAAACCAATCTCATAACTCATGGATGGTCCATGTAGGTTTAAACCAATGGAACATGAGTAATATGGAAGGTCATGGACATTAGGTTTGCATGGTGTAACCCCAGTCTCGTCACATTATATAAGAAGCCCCTAGGCTACCAAAATTGGCACCTAAGTGTTCTTGGAAATCTATAGCCGAATTTGGTGCAAGATAATTCTTCTCAAGTCCTTCCATTGTTAATGGTGTTGTGTAAAGCATTTGAGGCATCACATTTGGGGTTCTAGGCTCTTAAAGGTCTAATGTTTCAAGCTATAACAAAAGGTATGTCATTCAACTAGATTTTTGTATTGTATATGGTCCATAATATGCTAGTTAGAATGATGCTTTGGAAAAATGAAAGTTTACATGTATAATAGAGAAAACATATATCCAAAGCATCTAGGGTTACATGTACACCATAGGAGTGTTAGAATACTCAAAACCCCTTAGTGGTATCAGAGCCTAGGATTTTGTTTTCCATTATACCTGATGCTACTTGTTTTTCAGAGTGGAAAAAAATCAAATTTCTGCCTTCTTCCTAGTGAACTCGCCGATCCACTAGGTGAATCACCAAGTCTCGTTGTAAAATGGAAAACTCGAAGAGTCCAGTTCATCTACTCGCCGAGTTGGTGCTCCAGTGGGCGGATTTTCGACTTTTAGCCAGAAATTGGATGATGATCTTTACCCCCAAATTATTTTTTTGAACCATGAAACCTATTTTCTCAAAAGGTAATGATTATGCTTGTCCAATTGAAAGATAATTCTCAAAGTTTCAAGATTTTTATTAGTTTATATAATTTCTACAAAATTGTTGATGTGAATTATCCAAGATTATGACTTTGTCTAGATCATATATATATATATATATATATATATATATATATATATATATATATATATATATATATATTATTTGAAAGTTCTTGTTAGTTTAATTATTGATCTAAATGCCTTTTAATGGATTCCATAACTTGTCCTCAACTTATGGAAAACCAAAAGTCTTTTTCATAAAATTCATTAAACTCATAAGTTGAGAAAATGAAAAGTTTTGAATAGTGTCAAAAGTAGTTCTCTAGTTTTTGAATTTGTAAAGTCACAATTTTGAATACTTTAATTCCAATCACTAGAATTTTAAAAGTATAAAATTCAACGCTTATACTTTATAATATTATAAGTTTAATTATAATATATATATATATATATATATATATATGTATGTATAAGAACAATTCAGTCTTATAGTTAGTAGGCCTCATTCGTGAAGCTGGTCTATTAAGGGGGTATAAGGTTACTGCCTATAAAATGACAGCTTAATGGATGTCCACTCTAACCTACTACTTCCTTAACTGGTGGAGGGTCGTTAGCCGAAGGGGTGGGATAGGACACTAACTATCATTAAGTATAATAATAATTATAAAGTAACTACACCTTTTATAAATTCCCAATCTTGGTTACTTTAGGAAAATATGAAATTGATGCTAATCCATGAAATTTCACTTTGCGCCTTGACAAGTCATTAGTGGAGCATGTGTAGTTAACTGGAACACTAACATGGACTTATAAAGGTGGCACAGGGTGGCTTGATGTTTATCATGGATCATTGGAGCATGTGTGGTTAACCGGCACACCGATTAGGTGATAAATGACATCAAGAGCACGAAGCACATTTGCATGGTTATTCACACCTTGTTTGTGATCCTTAGTATTCTAGTCACAAACTTGAAGGGCATAATCGAGATTTAAACATGCCATTGAATAGTTCGATGAATATCAATGGATCTAGGAGTTAAATTAAAACTTATTAATACATTTACTTTTTCTTGGTGGAAATTGGTAAATCGTCATTTACCTACCTTCAAATATTTTGCTAGTTGGATTATGGTATCCCTCTTCCAAATTGTAAAATATTGTGTTGGGTCGTAGCCTTAAGATTTAGTTTAGGTGTTATATTAAGGACTTTTATCTAATGTAAACTTTGTATTTCTTTCTTTTCAGATGTCTTCCAACACTGCTTGTAGCTCAAAGCCTACTCGCTCCTTCTATCTCATGAACCTTTGTGCGAGAGTCATCTTTGATGGTACTAATTTCAATGATTGGATTAGGAATATTAGGATGGTTTGTTGTTATGTGGACAAGGAATATGTCCTCGATAAGGAGCTAAAGGAAATTGATGAGTCTTCTGCTACTCCTTAGGAGATAGCTGTGTTTAGGGTACGTAAGAAGGATGCCACCAAGGTAGCTTGTATCATGCTTGCCTCTATGTCAGCTGAACTCCATAAGTCCTATGAGGACTTCTACCCTTTTGAGATGCACCAGAACCTGATGGAAAGATACCATCATAGTGCTCGTCAAGAGAGGTATGAAATTATCTCCTCCATGATTACAACAAAGATAAAGGATGGTGAATACATCACGACCCACTTGTAGAAAATGCAAAGGTTTGTGGACCATTTGCTAGAATTGAATGTGAAGTTTGATGAGGAGCTGGCTATAGATATTATTCAACACTCCTTACCTCCATGTAAGTATCAATTTTGCATGACTTATCTTATGAACAGGGAGGAGGTTACTATGAGCAAGCTTCATGGCCTTTTGAGGAATGCTGAAAGTGGTCTCAAAGGTAAAAATGTTATATCTACTCCTACTGCTAATGCACCTGTTCTGGCATTTGGACAAGGGAAGGGGAATGTCGCACCCTGGAACCGAATTAGTGGAAACATTCGGGGGTGGAGGAAGTCATGTTAAGTATCACAACACATGCATTATAGAAATCAAAGTACAACAACCATTGCATTAATAATGTATAAGTTTTTACATAAGTTCAAACATTTAGCTATTCAACATTTAAAAGTAGGTATAGTAAAAGACAAAAGATGCAGAACGACACTAAACAGTCTTCTCAAAAGCTCTGAGTGTGTATTTAGTTATGGTTGTTTTTGATTTATGAAAATGTTAGCAAGTGTTTTGATATAAATATTGTTGGATAAGGTGTCTAAGTCCACAACTATTTTTGGTATGTACTTGACTTGGTTTGGCATGGTCAATTTTGGTTGCATGGCATCATGCACCTGGGTAGACTAAAATAAGAGAAAGGACTTATGGTTTATTAATATATTATAAGTTCTAATATATTAATGATATTATTTAATTAGTATTGATCAAGAATTAATTTAGAATTAATTTTGTGATCAAAAGGAGACTAATTAAATATATGGGTTGATTGTGTAAATCATCTATTCTTGTATAGTTGGATAATGTTACATGGTTTATCAAGTTGGCCTAAAACCCATAAGATTCTCCATGGATACTCCATGGTGTTTTTAAACACATGGACCCAAGAAATGAAAAGCCATGTCAATTAGGGTTTACATGGTGTAACCCTAATTGTTACACACTATATAAGCATCATGTTGTAGACCAAAAATCGGCCACTAAGTGAGACAAGTGAGGGCTAGCCAATTTTATAAGTGCGTGCATTTCTCTTTAGGTTATTCCAAGTGTATTTGGTGCTGTGTGAAGCATTTGAGGAATCACATTCGGGGTGCTAGGATCACAAGGTTCTCAAACGAATTGAAGCTACAAAAGGTATGTTTTTCTTACTAGCTTTTGTGGTTAAAAGTTCCCCATGCATGCTAGATAGGTTATGAACCTTGGAAAATCAAATTTGCATGTATCATAGTAAAACATAGATCCAAGGTTTCTAGGGTTGCATGTACACCATAGGAGTGTTAGAATTCTCAAAACCCATCAGTGGTATCAGAGCCTAGGATTTTTATATTGATATTTGATGTAAACTTGCTGAAAAAGTCGAAAAAATGGCTATCTGGACAGTGGACTTGCCGAGTCCATGGGGGGGGGGGGGGGGGGGCTCGACGAGTGCAAGGCAAAATTCATCCTACTCGACGAGTAAGTTATTGCACTCGACGAGTAGGAGGCCCTAACTGCCGTTTTTTGACTTTTTCTACTAGAAATGGACTAGAAACATTACCCTAAACTATTTTGGTGTTTTAAAATTTGTTTTAGATGGTGTAATGGTTATGCTAATCCATTTACAATGGCTAATATCAAAATTCCATGTTTATATGTGTTCATATGATTCTTGAAGTTTTGATATGAATATTCAAGTTTTTATGAGTTATTGTCAGATCATAGGAATTACTTGCTAAATTGTTTAATTATTAATTCTTGATCAATTATGGGATCCATAATTTGTCCTCAACTTATGGATAACCAATAGCCACTTTCTTTTAATGTCCATTTAAAACACATAAGTTACATAAAAATGAAGAGTCTTCACTTTTATGAAGTATTAACTCATCAGTTATGAAATGAAAGGTTTTGAATAGTTTCATAACACGCCCTCAGGTTTTGGAATTTTACACACATTTAACAATACTTTACTTCCAAACCATTAGAGTTTTAAGAGTTAAGATTCAGACATTATACTATTATAACATTAATAGTTAATAATTATATATATGCATAAGATCAAGTCGTTTTACCGTTAGTAGGCCTTATTCACGAAGCCGGTCTATAAGTGGGGTGTAAGTTTGTTTCCTATAAAATGGCAGCTTAATAGGTGTCTACTCTCACCCACCGCTTCCTTGATCGGTGGAGGCTCGTTAGCCGAACGGGTAGGAAAGTGACTTTAGTTCTCATTAAAAGTATGATGATTATTATAAGGTAACTAAATGTTTTATAATTCCCAATCGTAGTTACTTTAGAAAATGTGAATATGGTGCTAACTGATGAAATTCACACTTTGTACCTTACTAAGTCGTTGGTGGAGCGTGTGTGGGTAACCGGCACACTAACTTGCACTAGTAAGTATAACAAAGGGTAAATTAATGCTTATCATAGATCAATGAAGTGCGTGTGGGTAACCGGCACATTGATTAGATGATAATATTAAGGGTACCAAGTCAATTTGCATGGTTGTTCACACCTTGTTTTGTGATCCTTGGCATCCCAGTCACAAAACTTGAAAGGCACATTCGAGACTGAAACATGCCAATGAAAAGTTGAATGAATCTCAAAAGAACTTAGGAATTTGATAACCAATTAAAACCTACTAATTTATTTCATTTTCATGGTGGAAATTGGTGAATCGTCATTCACCTACCTTCAAATATGTTATGCTTAGATTACGACATCCCTCTTCTTGGTTATAATATATTATGTTGGGTCCAATCCTTAATACTACATTTGGGTTGATTTATTAAGGACTCTATATATCTAATCTAAACTTGTTTTCTTCTTTTCGGATGTCTTCCAACAACAATGCTTCGAGCTGTAACCCTATAGGCTCCTTCTCTCTCAAGAATCTTTGTGGGAGAGTTATCTTCGATGGTACAAACTTTATGGATTGGATCCGTAACATCAGGATGGACACTCATTACGAGGACAAGGAATATGTCATTGACAAGGAGCTTAAGGAACTTGATGAGTCTACTGTTACTCCTAAGGAGATCGCTGAATTCAGGACACATGAGAGAGATGCCACTAAAATGGCATGCATCATGATGGCCACGATATCAGTCGAGCTCCAAAAGTCCTATGAGGACTATTACCCTTCTGAGATGCATCGGGATTTGATGGAAAGGTACCATCAAAGTGCTCGTCAAGAGCGGTATGAAATAATCTCCTCCATGATCACAACCCGAATAAAGGATGGTGAACCCATCATGGGCCGCATGCAAAAGATGCAAAGGTATGTGAATTGTTTGCTGAAAATGAATGTTAACTTTCTCGAGAAGTTGGCAATTGACATAATTTTGAACTCCTTACCTTATCGTTATGACCAATTACAAATTACATACTCTATGAACAAGGAGGAAGTTACTTTCAGCAAACTTCAGGGACTTTTGAAGACTGCATAAAGTGTTCTTAAAGGTAAGTAAGTTGTTACTTCTACTCTTACTCCTAAAACTAACATTGTTTTGGCTATCAAGCAAGGCAAATGGAAGAAGAGGAACACCCCTTCAAAGGGTACCAAGGGAAAGTCTCATGAAGGCTCCTCATCTTGAACCAAAAGTGGTTATATCACTCCTTCTGCCAAACCCTAAGAGGCTGAATGCTTCTATTACTACAATAAGAGGCACTGGAGGAGAAACTGCCCAAAATATTTGCAGGATGTCAAGGATGGGAAAGTGAAACCATCCCACACAAGTGTTTACACAATATTGTCTAATAACTTACCATATTCTAACTCTTGGGTCCTTGATACAGGTTGTGGTATTCACATATGTTCTGATTTGCAGGCCTAAGAAGAAGTGAGGATGTGGAGCATGCGAAGATAAACCTAATCGTGGGGAATAGGAAGGCTTCACATTTTACCAACATTGGAGTTTATACTTTGTTGGTAAGTAGTGGGTGAAAGTTAGATTTGAATATATGTGTTTACTCGTCTGAAAAGGCGACAAACATTATTTCTTTTCATGGTTTGTACAAACAAAGGTTTACCTTTTATTTTGATAATGAATGTGGTGGTATTAATGCTTTCTTTAATAATGTTCTTTATTTTAAAGAATTACCTTGTGATGGTGTGTATGAAACTGTGTCAGTTGTAGATAACCTAGGAAATAATGTGTTGTGTATTGATTCTTCTACTAGCTTGGATAAAGCATCATCATGGCATTATCATCTTTTTCATGTTAGAAAGAACCGCATAGGCCAACTCCAAAGGATGGAATCTTAGATTCATTTGACCTAAAGTCAGATGATAGTTGTGAAACTTGTTTGCTTGGGAAAATGATAAAATACCCTTCACTGGTACTTTTGCAACGGGTGAGGGTTTGTTGGACCTTATACATACTGATGTATGTGGACCCTTCAAAACCATCACAAGGGATGGTAATTGTTATTATGTGGCTTTTACTAATGATTTTAGTAGATATGGTTATGTCCACGTAATCAAGCATAAGTCAGAGACAATTAAAAAGTTCAAAGTGTTTAAGTAGGAAATGGAGAATAAATTGGGCAGGAGCATTAAGATGCTTCGATCTGATTGATGTGGTGAGTATCTTAGTAGAGAGTTCCTCGACTATTTTAAGGAGTGTGGGATTGTCTCACAATTGACACCACCCAGGACACCACAGTTGAATGGTGTGGCTGAGAGGCGTAATCGGACCTTGTTGGACATGGTTTTCTCTACGATGAGTCGAGCCTCGCTACCAATCTCTTTTTTGGGTATTCCTTAGAGAGTGCCGCCAAAATCCTTAATCTAGTCCCTACAAAGAAGGTTTCCAAAACACCTCATGAGATGTCGACTGGGAAAGTGTGCAAATTGGAGTACATCAAGTTTTGGGGTTGCGAGGCTTTCGTGAGATGCGAGACTCAAGATAAGCTCGAACCTCGAAGTGAGAGGTGTATTTTAATCAGCTACCCATAGAAATCCTTTGGATACCTCTTTTACAGACCCAGTGAGAATGTGGTCTTTGTGTCAAGAAGAGGGGTCTTTCGCAAGAGAGAGTTCATAAGCCAAGAAAACCGTGGGAGGCAAATTGACCGTGATGAAATTCAAGAGTCAAGTGATGAAGGAACCTCAAAGCCTATCATTCAACCTAAGGAGGAAAATCATGTTGATCCAATTGACGAGTCTGTACCTCTGAGGTGTTCCACAAGGGTTAGGAATGCACCTGACCATTATTATGCTTTCCATATTACTGTGCAAGGTGATACATTTATCAGTGATAGTACACTGTAAATTTGGATGAACCTAATATCTTTAAGGAAGCCATGGCAGGCCCAAAGTCTGCTAAATGGAAGGAGGCTATGGATAGCGAGATACAGTCCATGTGTGACAATCAAGTTTGGAACTTGGTTGACAATGTACCCGACAGTAAGACAATCGGCTGCAAGTAGATCTTCAAGAAGAAGACCGGCATGGATGGTAAAGTGCATACTTATAAGGCGCGACTTGTCACGAAGGGTTTTACTCAGACTCAAGGTATTGATTGATGAAACCTTCTCACTAGTAGCGAAGATAAAGTATATTAGGTTCATGCTAGCCATTGCTGCTTTTCATGATTATGAAATATGGAAAATGGATGTCAAAACCGCTTTCCTTAATGGAAAGCTGGCTGAGGAATTTTACATTAGTCAGCTATAGGGTTTTGTCAGTGTGGAGTACCCAAATAGAGTTGATGCGATTAAACCAACCTTTAATCTACAAAGATCGATTAGATCTTGAACAAGTATGTAAATATAAAACTGTATGAACGCAATAATAAGAACAAGTCAAGATGGAATCAAACGTGTCGAATGATTAAACAAAATCCTCAGAAGAGCTCGATTAAGAACATCAACTGTAGAAGATTGGTAGGTTACAAGAACGATTAAAGAAACCTGTTATACTCTAGATGAAACGCTATGTCGTTAATCTCTAAAATCATTTCTAATAAGCATGCAAGCGTAAACTTATATACAAAACATAAAAGGTTCTCGGTTGGACAGGCCCAAACCAGAATGCAAAGTAACTTATACTATCGAGCCCAAAAGACGCAATCTTCAAAATAATCTTCAGCCCAACAATCTCCCCCTTTGCGTCAATTTGGAGTAAGATCTTCACTAGTTACTTGGGCCAGCAGCTGAAGCAGGTGCCTTCTTCTTCACGGTGCTAAACAGACATTTGGTGATGGAGAGAATGGTCTATCTAAACCGGATGTACCAATTGATCATATCATTGAAGTACTTGATTTCATCAGCCGTGTTCTCTTTACACCGTTTGATAATGAATAACACATGCTCCAAACAAGTTGTGGTGTAAAGGTGCTTGTCAGCTAAAGCGAAGAAACATTTCTGTCCTTCCGCTCTAGTGAACATAACCGAGTTGCGTCTCGGGTCGATCCTACCCAATTGCATTTGGTTGAGATCACTGGCCGATCCCACAGGAGCAATCTTTGGTTTCTTCTTGAAGACTGTGGCGACCTCCTGATCCATTAGGGCAACCTCCATGATGTAGCAGGCTAACATCCTTTTGACATGGTCTAGAATGGGACCATATTCGGCTTCATTAGTCAAAAGGATATTATACAGGACAATCCAATCATGCGGATTTAGATTCGGTAGATCTTCCAGGGAGATAATATGAGCAGTTCTTGCAGATCCCCGAATCAACTTGAACCGAACGTTTATAAAACGACCTTCGGTATAAGGTTTCAGCACCCGAACGTTTACAATCTTCTGGGTGCTCCAAGTGAGGAATTGAGGATGAGCAGCCGCCAGATAAAAGTCAATGAGCTCCTTGTCAAGCTCAGCATTCAGGTAAGGGACTTCAAAAATGTTTGAGAAGACGTGGAAGATGAATGCCTTTCGAGTCAGTGGCATGTCGAACCGCGAATCGACAGTATTGTTGCAGTCGAACGAGATAACCGGCTCGAGCCATAAAATGCTAGGAGTTTCTATGGCCTCTTTAATCAAACGCTCCCTGGTCCATGCAGGGAAGAGAGTCTTCCGGCTTTCAAGGAGATCGTGGGCTTCCTTTTGTTTGCGTTCGGCTTCTTCAGCCTCTCGCGCCACACGACTGGCATCATCGTCAACCTTGCGACTGTTCTTTCTTTTTAATACGTCAGCAATGGTCTCCTTGTCTCCTTCTTCATCTTCTTCCTCAGCTAAGTTTTTGCCTTTGTTCTTCACACCCGAACCCAAAGCTTGACCAGCCGGAGGAGATTCGGTCGTGTGAGTAGCTTTAGAGGAAGGAGGTGGTTTCGATCCAGTCTTCTCATCTCCCCCTTGTTTCGGAATGGACACGAAACTCGGTAGTCCTTCGATTTTGTTGAGAAGATCGATGGCCGGATAGAGTTTTTCAGCGAGGGTACGCCTCACCGAAAAGTTTAGAATGGGATCGTGTGCTTCCAGGATGTTGGATAATGCGGCGTGGACATCCGAAACACACGTTTTGATCACCTCCCTTTCGGATCGAAGATCGTCCAGTTGTTGTTGGGAGTTGGAGAGTTGTGTGCTCTTGACTTCGAGGGCGGTTGATTTGCCCGCCAGAACGTCCATCAAAGAATGCTCAGCTGCGAGATCCGCTTGAAGCTTAGCGAGGCGAGCATCGATGGAGGCACGAAGTGCCGAGTTGTCGTCGCTTAGGTTTTGGCGAAGAGTAGCGAACGAAGTCAACTCCGTTGAGACAAAGTTGGCCAATTGCTGAACAATTGGTTCCAAAGATGTCTTGGTGGCATGGGCGCTTTCCTGCAAGGACTTCAGCAGGACAGAAGCGTCGGAGAATAGTTTATCGACTTTTTCGGTCGCAGCCTCACAGGCTCTGGTGGAGGCATCAATCGCAGCAGTTGCTGAGGCCACCGAATCATGTTGAGCCCTGGAAAAGACATCAACAATTTTCTGAAGGGTAGCTTTAGAAAGAGAGGACTGCTGGTTGGAAGAGGAGGCGAGAAGTAGGTCAACCTTCTCGTTAAGCTCTTTGAGATGCTTCTATGTCACTGGGGCATCATCCTCCTCGTCACTTTGAACTTGAAACGGACTATAGTAGACCGAATCAAAGATCATGTGTTCACCACCAAGGTAAGGGTTTTCACCATCAGAGGCATTTTCAGGAGATGAAGGGTGTGGTGAAGTTAGGGGTGTTGTGGGTTTGGTAGGATCAGGTTGAGTGGGTGTTGGTATAATTTTGGGTGGTGGTTGAGTATGGGTAGTTTCGGTTGTATGGGTTTCGGTTTGTGGTGGTTCGGTTACGGGAGGTAGGTCGGTTACTAGTGGTGTTTCGGTTGTAGTGGTAAAGATTGGTGGAGGTGAAGGAACTGGGGAATTGTGAAGTTCCATCTCTGGGGTAGGGGACCGAGGTGGTGTGTTGCCTCGTTGAGGAGATTCGTCTCCTTGAGAGCCGTCAGAGCCCGAATTCTCACCCTCAGACTCACTCGAAGAAGAGGGAATTACAAGCTTTCGCTTCTATTGAGTCTTCCTCCTCTTCGGCTGTGGGGATTGTGCAGCCTTCGGTTGTTTCCTCTTTTTGGGAGAAGGTCCCTTTGGATCTTTGGATGCATGCTTCCCTTTTTCTGCCCTTTTGCCCCTGCTCACCAGTTTGTTTGCATCGTGAATCGACCTAAGCATATCCGGTGTCAGTTCCCTTGGACCAGATGGCCTAAGCTCCTTGATCTTCCGAATTAACCTGCTGTCAGATGGCACGTCGCCATACATTGACTCCGGGATGGAGCCAATGAAGGAAAATTTCGATTCATCTGAGACGATAATCTTCTTGGTATGGAACGTACCGACAGAAGACATCGATGCACCGTCAGCAGTAGGAACATCAAATTTATCCATGGCCCATCGTGTAATCAAGATCTAGAACCGGGCCAACGACACCTCAGAGTGTCGGGATGATGAGGAGAGGCTCTGGATAAGCTGCTGCCATAGGACAAACCCATAGTCCAGGTTAATCCCGTTGTAAACCCCATACATTATTGATAGGAAGAGACGACTTGCACCGTCGGATCCTGAGCTCCTTTCCGACAAGCCCTTGAAAAGGACTGTAAATAGGCCATTCCACTGTGGCGGCAGGCAAGACTTTTTAAACTTAGCGACAGAGGTGAGAACCTCTGTGTATCCCATGTTGTAAAACATGTTATACAGATGACCAATCTGAATCGACTCCGGATGAACTCTTGAAGGGTCAACAGCAAACCCTAGCAAGGTGCAGAAGCGTTGGCGAGAGACTGAGGTCTTGTGTTCTGGAAGCTCGAAAAACACCCGGTCGATGGCCTTGTCGTAGTAGGCAGTCGCGTAAACCTGCGAGAGGGCCACCATTGACACAGATTCAATTCTTGAGAGAGCCGGAGCAAGTTGGGAATACTTCAAACATTCTATGACCGGCGACATATAGGAGTCGTACGCCAGTGGGTTAAGATCAATGACCAGACATTGTTGTGGGCGGATGGGAAGGATTTGTGAGGTAGCATGAACGGAAGATGAGTCAGCCATTTATGCAGGTATGAAGAAGAGGATGAACAGGAAACTGTTTGGGAGTATTTGCTCTTTGGAAATTTTGGAGGCAGTAAAGAGGTAAAAGGTGGTGTAGAGGGCTTTTTATAGTGGGTGAGAGGAGAAGAGAAAAATCGTTTCAAATCTCGTATGGAATTATGAATCGGGTTCTTGAGTGACAGATGGATGACAGTTGAGGCGTGCGATGATCACGTAGGAGAGAGAGTATCAGGTTCCTAGGATCACGCCGCCCAACTAGCGCTGTTTCAGAGAGAAAAGCCGTTACCATTTCCACACACGCATTTAATGCCACAGGACAAGAGAGACCTTAAGGTTTAAGTGTGGATTCCCGTTAAATTACGATCAAACATTTATTAAGAAATGTTGAAAGGCTTCTTTTAATTAGACTAAATAAGGGTGGCTTGGAAAAATATAAAATCTCAGAAGAAAATTAAAAACTGGATCCCAAGGGAAGAAATGTTATGGTGTATAACAATTTCATAGGAATCACACAAAATAGAATTTGAGATTTTAGTAGGTTACATTCATCAATCCTTTAGTGAAAACTTGAGCAACTTAGTTGTTCACCGTCAATTCATTAGGTGTTGAATTTTGGGTTTCATGCAGCTCATAGTGACACGAGACTAAGATCATAAACACAGATGTTGTGTAACCATAAACCTCAGCGGTAATTTCTGAGAGTCTCAAGGGTTACTATGATGGAACGAGTGTAGTGGAGAAGTAAAATGGAGATGGTGTAAGAGAACGTAGTACCTCTGCTGCGAAAATAAGGACCAAGCAGGAAACTCTTAACTCATGTGAGAAAAGAGTGAGGTAGCTCACGATTAGAATAAATGAGTTAGCCTTATTGGGAAGACAAGGTTTGTGTATACCAGGTCATGAAGGCCATTATTCAAAATCTTATGAGGCTTGAGACACATACAGCAGCATGCTTCTAGGGACACTTAGGTAATTCATCAAATTTATCACCATAAACGAACACGAACACACAAGAAATTAAAAAAATATTTTTGGAGTTTTTGAGATTAAAAAAAAATAAGTAAAAAGAAAAGAAAAAGAATAAAAGTTAAAAAAAAACTTTGGAAAGAATATGAAAAACTGAACCCGAACGTTCGGTTGGTTTCGGTTCAAGAAAATTTTGAAAAACCGAACTCGAACCTTCGGTTGGTTTCGGTTTAGGATAATTTTGAAAAACCGAACCCGAACCTTCGGTTGGTTTCGGTTCAACAAAATTTTGAAAAACCTAACCCGAACCTTCGGTAGGTTTCGGTTTTGAAGAAATTTTGAGAAACCAAGGAATTTAGACATACAAGGAAAAATATTTTTAACAAAAGGAAAAACAAAATTGTACAAGAAATATACAATAGAGAAAGACTACCTTTGAAGTAATGAGCGAGTCAGATAGTTGAACCGAACCCGAACGTTCGGTTGGTTTCGCTTCTTACGTTTGAGGTTGAGAGGTAGTGTGAGGTACTGACTCTGATTCCATCATACCTAGCCCTTACAATATTTTATTGAATGATGCTTCAGGAAGAGCTTTGGTAAAGACGTCAGCCAGTTGATCAGTGGTTCTTACAAAGTGAACTTCGACGTTTCCATCTTCCACGTGATCTTTGATGAAGTGATACCTCAGTGCTATGTGTTTGGTTTTAGAGTGTTGCACTGGGTTATGACAGATCCTAATTGCACTTTCAGAGTCACAATATAGTGGGATCTTCTTCATATTGAGTCCATAGTCTCGAAGTTGACTCTGGATCCAAATCACTTGTGATGTGCAGGATGCAGCGGCAATGTATTCCGCTTCGGCAGTAGACAATGACACACACGTTTGTTTCTTGGATTGCCAGCTGACCAACTTCCTGTCAAGGAATTGACAGCCACCAGTTGTGCTTTTACGGTCGAGTCCACTTCCTCCAAGGTCAGCATCAGAATAGGCTTGAACGAAGAAGCCTGAGTTGGATGGATACCATAGACCTAAGGAGGTGGTTCGTTTGAGATAGCGTAAGATGTTCTTCACTGCAAGCATGTGAGGTTCGCGTGGGTTTGCCTGAAATCGAGCACAATAACACACAGAAAACATGATATCATGTCTGCTAGCAGTTAGATACATCAGTGAGCCTATCATTTGACGATAGAGCGTGATATCGACAGCCGGTTTATCTAGAGATGGGGTAAGTTTGGTGCCGAATGCCAAACTTTGCTAGGAGAGTCTTCGTGTAAGCTTCCTGATTAATAAAGATGCCTTCGGGTCCCTGTCTTATGTTTAAACCAAGGAAAAAGTTAATAGGACCCATTGAGCTCATTTCAAACTTAGTCTCCATCAGCTTTCTGAATTCAGTTGTTAAGCTGGGATTCGTGGAGCCAAAGATGATGTCATCGACATAAATTTGAACTATCATAAGGTGGTTACCTTCCTTTTTGCGAAAGAAGGTTGGGTCAACCGAACCTTGTTTAAATTTAGACATCTTTAAAAATTTTGTAAGCGTTTCATACCAGGCTCTCGAAGCTTGTTTGAGGCCGTACACAGCTTTATCCAGAATATAGCAATGATTTGGATGCTTTTCGTTCACGGACCCAGGAGGTTGCTCCACATACACAGTTTCTTCGAGTTCTCCATTGAGAAATGCACACTTGACGTCCATCTGGAAAACCTCAAAGTTTTTGTGAGCAGCATAAGCCAGAAATATTCTAACAGATTCTAGCGTAGCTACTGGAGCGAAAGTCTCTTCATAGTCTATCCCTTCCTCCTGACAGTATCCCTTTACCACCAGACGAGCCTTGTTCCTGATAACATTACCTTCCTTGTCCATTTTGTTCCTAAAAACCCATTTGAGACCAACAACCGAAGCATCTGGAGGAGTTGGAATGAGGCGCCAGACTTTGTTCCTTTCAAATTCGTTCAGTTCGTCTTGCATTGCTTGAACCCAATCAGAGTGATCTAGGGCAGTGTTAACTGTCTTCGGTTCAACTTTTGATACGAATGAGTTAAACATACAAAACTCAACCTTTGAAAATAAGGATGTCTGTTTTGCCTTCAGTTGTGATCGGGTCAGAACCTTTTCAGATACATCACCAACTACTTGAGAGATAGGATGATCTCTGGTCCATTTGACAAGAGGAGGGTAATTCGGATCAAAGGTTGGGTCTAGTTCAGCATTAATCATTTCTTCTGGCTCAGATTGGCTATCGTAATCGAGCTTCATATCATTATGTTCCCCCTCAGTTGATGAGCTTTGAGAAACATGAGGTTCAGGTGTTTCTTGTGGTGCTGAGCTTCCAGGCGTTGAAGCACCTTCGGTTGGAGAGGTATCTTCGGTTGGAGAAGCACCTTCGGTTGATGAAGGACCTTCGGTTGATGTTGTAGAATTTGGCTCCCCCTGGACTTGTGAGCTTGGCTCCCCCTCGACATGAGAATTTGGCTCCCCCTCGACATGAGAGCTTGGCTCCCCCTCGACTGAAGCGTTGTTGGATGGAGAGTCATTAGTGGTCGATTCTCCTTCCTGCATTTTTCTTGCAGCATCTTCGACAATCTGCTTCATATTATCAACTTTGTTGTCTGATGCACCTGCTTCGGAGAGTGAAGCTTTCTCCGGTTTGTCAAAGAGCTCTAGAAATTTGTCGTATAAATTGGCGACCGAGACGGTGACCTGGCCAGTTAGAGGAAAGATTTCCCCAGCGGTGTCTTCTCTGGCCTGTAGCTTCTTGACATAGCTATCGTCAAAGGTCACATAGTATGTCTCTTCAATCCTTCTCGAACGCTTGTTTAGGACCCTGTATGCCTTGGATGTGAGCGAATAACCCAGAAAAATTCCCTCGTCGGCTTTGACATCAAACTTGTTGCGGTGTTCTTTAGAGTTAAAGATGAAACACCTTGAGCCGAACACATCGAAAAATTTCACATTGGGCTTTCTGTTGTTTAGTATCTCATATGGTGTGAGTGTGAATCGCTTGTTGAGATAGGACCTGTTCTGTGTAAAACAAGCAGCCGAAATAGCATCAGCCCAAAAATAAAGAGGTAAGGAAGCGAAACTTAGCATAGTTCGGGCAGCTTCACACAAAGATCGGTTTCGTCTTTCGACTATTCCGTTCTGTTGTGGTGTGTAGGGAGCTGCGAAATTGTGACTAATTCCCTTTTCTGCAAGAAACTCTTCAAACTCCCTGTTCTTGAATTCAAGACCATTGTCTCTCCTGATGTTGCGAACAACCTTCTTGAGCTGTACTTCAATTTGCTTGATAAACACTTTTAGCTTTTGAGTCGCTTCAGATTTAAGCTTTAGAAAGAATACCCATGTAAATCGTGAAAAGTCATCAATAATAACAAGAATATACTTGCTACCACCGATGCTTTCGATAGATGAAGGACCACACAAATCGATATGAAGTAATTCGAGTGGTTCAATAACTTTTGTGTTGATTATAGATGGGTGACTTTGATGACTCTGCTTCCCCATTTCGCATGCAGCACACAAATGATCTCTGTCAAACTTGAGCAATGGAAGACCCCTAACATGACCTCCAGTGACAAGTCGGTTGATATCTTTAAAATTGAGATGAGAGAGCCTTCGGTGCCACAACCAGCTTTCGTCGGATTGAGCTTTTGATAACAAGCATATAGTTGGGTTTCCTTCGATGGGTTTAAGATTTAAGGGAAACATTTCACCCTTTCGCTCTGACTTGAGAATCAATTTCTTTGTCCTTTTCTCTATGATTTCAGAACCTTCATCATCGAATGAGACTTTGAGACCTGTACCTCCAACAAGCTGAGATACACTAATGAGGTTGTGTTGGAGTCCTTCCACATAAGCCACCTTCCTTATAGTAAAGTCCCCATTTGTTATCATCCCGTATCCCTTTATGGTGCCGAAAGAATTATTTCCAAACTTGACGTTGCCACCATTTCCAAGAGATCTGTATTCCCTAAGCTCCTCTTTCCTCCCTGTCATGTGACGTGAGCATCCACTATCAATGTACCATTCTTCATCGAACTGCTCGTCACTTATAACCTGCAAAAATTAGGCAGATTTAGGAACCCAAAGTTTCTTGGGTCCACGTGAGCTTTTCATGGGAACGGGAACAGTAAGAGAGATGTCAACTAGATATGTTTGTTTTATAAGAGTTGTTTCATCTTTCCTTTTAATGGTAAAAACTTTTATTTTGTTAGGATTGGGTGTGCTCGGTTTGGACTCTGGTTTGGATTCATTGACCTTCTGCTTTCCCTTTTGTTCAGCTGACGAATGAGATTTTTGAGAAAAAGGGGAATTGGCTTTAGAGCAAGATGGAGATGAATCGGTGGAAGTAGAAGAGTTAGAAGAACGAGAAGAATTAGAATGAGAGGGTTTGTATTGAGAGGACTTCCTGGCTGGAGACTCTAGATGACCCTTTTGCTTTTGATCGTTGGGGGACCGATCTTAGAGTCTTGTTTTCTTTTGACTTCAGAACCGAACCTTTGCGTTCGGTTTGAGCTGTCCTTGGAACCGAACCTTTGGTTTCAGTTGGAGTCTTTTTCAGAACCGAACCTTTGCCTTCTGTTGACATTTTCTTGTGAACCGAACCTTGGCTTTCGGTTGTTGTGACTTTCAGGCTTTCCTACAGGATTGTTTTCATACTTCAGATTCTTGTCTTGGTGTGAGAAGTATGCATTCTGGGAATGCCAGAATTGTTTCCTTTCAGAAAGGTTCTTCCTGTATCTATGGTTCCGTTCTCTCTTCCTATTCCTCATCTGTTTAGGTTGATGATGAACATTCGATTTCGTTTTCGGTGTCTCCTTGGCTGGTTCCTTTTGAACTGCAGGAGTTTTACTTTGAGCCGAAGGAGCAGAGGGAGTATCTTCTTTTGCCGAACGATCATCCTCCTGAGGAATATCTTTCGTACCACTGGTGCTTGGCTCATCGAAATTGTCCGGCTTATTCAATGGTTCAGGTATGTATCTTCCTTTACTCATCCAGGAGGTTCTTTCAGATAAGCCAACGGTTTCGTTTGCATTATCTATTGGAGCTTCCCAGAAGTACTCATCGTAGCCATCAACATTGTCTTCGTTTACAATAGCTGTGAGTTCAGCTGTTTGATGTTCGGTTACTCCTGTCACCTTGTATACTTGATTCGGAGTGGTCCTAACCTTTTGATACACAACTGCTTTCTCAACTAATATTGGGTACTTTTGATGGGACAATCGAGCGAACTCCACTGAATTTTCAGAAATAAGATTCTTGTGGTTTACAGGTTCGTTTTTAACAAATTCTGAGCAGTCAACCGTGTCCTCTACAGAAATTTCACTCATGTTTTCGTCCTCGTTAAGATCAGATGCATTTTCAACATCAATTTTGTTTTCTGAGCTTATGTTGGCGTTTAAAGAGTCAAAATTTTGCATGGTTTCGATTCTCAGTTTAAGTCTGTCATTTTCATCCAAAAGGTTTTTAAGCATGTCCTTGTGGTCCTTGGATTTAATGAAGGACTCAATTTTGTCCAGTCCATACATGTAGGTCGGATTGACATCATCAGACGATATCACACTCTCACAATTGTAGGCTTCGGCATCGATTTCATCCTCCTTAAACTCTAAGAAGGGCAAAATCATGCGATGGATCTTATGGCCTATTTCACAATCCAAGTGAAGCTGAGTAATAGTAGAATACAAACGTTTAGCAATTAAACAAAAAACATTCCGCTGTTTTAACAATTTTAAATTGTCTCTTTGCAAATAAATGTTTTCATCTTTAACTCTAACTAATTCCGACTCCTTTAACTCGATCCACATTCTCCGCTCCTCACTCTTCGACGCCACCCTGCTTAATTGATCAGTTAGGTTAGAATTGGTGACTCGAGTTTGAGTTAAGCTACTATCTAGATGAGAAATTCTTGTATTAACATTTTCTAGTTCTTTCTCATATGAGGATGGTGGTACTTTGGATGAAATAAAAACAGATTGTACCTTCTTTATCAGTTCATCGAGCTCATTGAACTGCTGGCTGAGTGGTTTGGCCGTAAACCACATGTCCTCCTGTACCTTCGGTCCATCGCTTCCTCCATCGGTGTTGTATCCCCTCATTTGGGATATGTCAGTCACCATGAAGCATCTTCTTCCACTGCTTTCCTCCTTAGCCACATAAGCCTTTCCATGGGTAGGCTTCCTCACTTCATCGTCTTCTGAGTCGGTAGACCAAACTTCCGTGCTACCGAACTCGTCATCATTAACTGAACCCTGCACAATGAGAGCATTAATAGAAGGGTTAGCGGTAGACTTCTTCTTTCTCAACTTAACACGGCTTCCTCATCATTTCCATCATCCTTTTCAGCCATCTTCTTAAGGACACAGTCCTTAGCATAGTGGTTTTTCCCACCACAGTAGAAGCAGCTTACTCCGGAATCGCCATCCACCTTCGGTTCCTTCTTGGGCTCCTCAGCCTTCGGTTCATTGTTCACTTTTTCAGAGCTGTAACTCCCCTGCCAGTTTCGGTTTTTGTTGCTGGGGAATCTCTTCTTTATGAACCTCTTGGGATTGGACACCATCATGGCATAATCCTCAGACGTGAGGCCATATTCCTCCAAGTTGAGGTCTTCATCCTCCATCACAGCTTTACTTTTAGATAGGAGGGCCAACGAACCAAGACTAGAAACGATGTTCTTTTCTTGCAACACAATCTTCTCTTGGGACTTGAGAATACCCACCAGTTTCGCCAAAGAGTATGATTTAAACTGCTCATGGGCTTTGACTGTGGAAACCACTGCTCTCCATTCAGACCTCAGTCCATTCAAGAAAGTAACCTTCTGTTCGATAAGCTTCCTTTCAATATCATGTTTGATCATCTTGCTGAGAAGATGATTGAAGCGATCAAACGTCTGGGTCACCGTTTCTTCGGCCCCTTGCCTGAATTCTCCAAACTCAGATAAAAGCAAAGTTTGAATAGAATGTTCAAGATCCTCGTCTGTAGAATACAGTTCACGAAGTCTATCCCAAACTTCCTTTGCCGTCGTGCATGAGTTGATCAACCTGAATGTGTCGGACTGAAGGGCGAATCTGATCAACCTTAACGCCTTAATATTGCACTGGAATTTGTCCTTTTCATCTTGTGCAATATCCTTCACGTCCTTTAGCAGATCATTGTACTCCTTTTGAGTCTTAATAATTCTGGACGTTGCAGAATGAGAAAACAGTCCATTGATGATGGCTTCCCATATGAGGTACCCATTATCCTCCGATCCAATCACGTAGTCTTCAAAGTGATGCGCCCATACTTCATAGTCATGGGTGTATAAGATTGGAATCTTTTTCGTCGAACCGATGCTGTTGGAAATATTAATAGGGTTTGATTGCGTCGCGTCCATTATGATCGTAAAAACCTGTTCAAAGATCAGACTTGTAATAAAGCAGATTAGGGCAAAACAATAAATATCAAGATACGTCAATAAAGAGATGACGGCTCAATAAATATTAATAATTGCGGAAAAACCATAATGGAAATCTTTTTCACAGAAAAGATGTGTATCAATTACATAGCCTCCTGCTCTGATACCAATTGATGCGATTAAACCAACCTTTAATCTACAAAGATCGATTAGATCTTGAACAAGTATGTAAATATAAAACTGTATGAACGCAATAATAAGAACAAGTCAAGATGGAATCAAACGTGTCGAATGATTAAACAAAATCCTCAGAAGAGCTCGATTAAGAACATCAACTGTAGAGGATTGGTAGGTTACAAGAACGATTAAAGAAACCTGTTATACTCTAGATGAAACGCTATGTCGTTAATCTCTAAAATCGTTTTTCTAATAAGCATGCAAGCATAAACTTATATACAAAACATAAAAGGTTATCGGTTGGACAACCCCAAACCGGAATGCAAAGTAACTTATACTATCGAGCCCAAAAGACGCAATCTTCAAAATAATCTTCAGCCCAACAAGAGTGTGCAACCTTGATAAATCCATTTATGGATTAAAACAAGCATCTCGCAACTGGAATCTTTGATTCGATGAAAAATTCAAAAAGTTTGGTTTCTCGAGAAGCGAAGATGAGACTTACGTATATGTCAGAGCTAGTTGGACTATAGTTAGCTTTTTGGTATTGTATATGGATGACATACTACTTATAGGAAATAACATCCCAACTCTGCAGGAGGTGAAGTCCTGGCTTGGGAAATGCTTTGCTATGAAGGACCTTAGAGAAGTTGCATATATCCTAGGGATAAGGATATTAAGAGAAAGGAGTAAAAGACTAATTGGACTTAGTTAGAGTACTTACTTGGATAAGGTGATGAATAGGTTTAGCATGCAAGACTACAAAAAAAGAGATTTAGCTATCCAGAGTAACGCCAAGGTGAGTACGACTCAGAGCCCGAGTACAGAGGTTGAGATAGCTGAAATGAGTCGAGTACCATATGCTTCAGCTGTAGGCTCGATCATGTATGCTATGACTTGTACTCTTTATGATGTGGCTTTTTCTTTGAGCATGGTCAGCAGGTATCAGGGGAACCCTAGCAAGTCTCATTGGACTATGGTAAAGAACATTCTCAAGTATCGACAGAAAATACCATTTTATCAGAAATCGAATAGAAGAAGGACTCCTTGTGGCAAAGAGGGTATCATCGGATAAGAACCTAGCAGATCCCCTCACGAAGGGACTGAGTAGGGTTAAGCATTTACAACATGTGATGCACATCGGGCTGAAGGATGATATTAGTTTTATAGATTATATAGATATTTCTGAAACTTGTTAAATGTAATCGACATTTGATGTTGAATAAAAGTTGTTTATTTATGAGTAAAGTGTTGTTGTCTTTGTCATAAATAAACAACAGTAAATAATTGACAAAGACAACAACACTTTACTCATAAATAAACAACAACTTTTATTCAACATCAAATGTCGATTACATTTTACAAGTTTCAGAAATATCTATATAATCTGTAAAGCTAATATCATCCTTCAGCCCTATGCGCCTCGCATGCTAGAGATGCCTAACCCTACCTAGTCCCTTCATGAGGGGATCTTTTGGGTTCTCATCCAATGATACCCTCTTTGCCACTAGGAGTCCTTCTTTATGATGTTTGATCAAATGATATTTTCTATCGACGTGTCTGGATCTCCCGTGATCCCTTGGTTACGTGGCTAAGGCAACTCGACTTTCACTATCACAGAAAATTTTTATAGGCTCCATTATAGCTAGTATAACTCCAAGGTCACCAATGAAGTTATTTAGCCATATAACCTCCTTTGGTACTTCACTTGCCGCTATATACTCTGATTCGCAAGTTGAATCAGCCATTATCTCCTGATTGGAACTTTTCCAAGTTATTGCTCCTCCGTTTAAGGTAAATACCTAGCATGAATTAGAGCGAAAATTATCCCTATAAGTCTGGAAGCTAGCATAATTATACCCTACTACTCTCAAGTCATCACTCCCACCGAGGGTAAAGACCAAATCCTTATTCCTCTGTAGGTACTTGAGAATGTTCTTCACCGCAGTCCAGTGAGCCTTGAGAGGGTTCCCCTGATATCTGTTAACCATGCTCAAGATGAAGGCTACATCAGGACAAGTACAAGTCATAGGATACATGATCGAGCCTACAATAGAAGCATACGGTACTCGACTCATCTCAACTATCTCAGCCTCTGTACTCGGGCTATGAGTCTTACTCAGTCTGGCGTTACTCTAGATCGATAATTCTCTTTTCTTGAAATTTTTCATGCTGAACCTATTCAGCACCTTATCCAAGTAGGTACTCTGACTAAGTCCAATTAGTCTTTTACTCCTGTCTCTCAAAATCCTTATCCCTTGGATATAGGCAGCTTCTCCAAGGTCCTTCATAGCGAAACACTTTCCAAGCTAGGACTTAACCTCCTGCAAAGTTGGGATGTCATTTCCCATGAGTAGTATGCCATCCACATACAGTACCAAAAAGCTAACTATACTCCCACTACCCTTTACATATACACAAGATTCATATTCGCTCTTTGAAAAGCCAAAATCTTTGACTTTCTCATCGAAACAAAGATTTCATCTGCAAGGTGAGTTTTTCTATCCATAGATAGATTTCTCATGCTCACACACACTCTATTAGGGTATTCCGTGGTGACAAAACCTTCTGGCTGACTCATTTAAACATCCTCAGCCAACTTTCCATTAAGGAAAGTGGTTTTGATATCCATTTTCCATATTTCATAATCATGAAATGCATCAATGGCTAACATGACTCTAATAGACTTAATATTTGATACTGGTGAAAATGTCTCATCATAATCAACTCTCGGAGTTTGAGAAAAGCCCTCTGCAACCATTCTAACCTTATAAGTGTTTACATTACCATCCATGTCGGTATTCTTTTTAATGATCCATTTGCACCCAACTATCTTACAACCTTGTACATTGTCAACCAAGTTCGAAACTTGATTGTCATTCATGGACTGTATCTCTTTGTCCATAGCCTCTTTCCATTTAGCAGCCTGAGGGCCTGCCATGGCTTCCGTGTAGCTGTTAGGTTCATCCATAAAAATTAGTGTGTTATCACTGATAAGTGTATCACCTTCCGTAGTAATATGGAAACCATAGTAATGCTCAGGTGCATTTCTAACTCTCGTGGAACGCCTCAGAGGTACAAAGTCGCTAGTCGGATCAACAGGAGTTTCACCTCTGTTTGATTGCTAGTGTTTGAGGTTCCTTTACCACTTGACTCTTGAGTTTCTTCAAGGTGAATTTTCCTCCCACTGTTTCCTTGGCTTATGAACTCTCTCTCTCTCTCTCTCTCTCTCTCTCTCTCTCCCTCAAGACTCCCCTCCTTGCTACAAAGACCACATTATCACTAGGTCTGTAGAAGAGGTAACTGAAGGATTTCTGTGGGTATCCAATGAAAATACACCTCTCACTTCGGGGTTCGAGCTCACGAAAGCATCGCGACCCCAAATCTTGATGTGGTCCAGATTTGGAACTTTTCCGGTCCACATCTAAGGCATTCCCCGAAAATGAGATTGGTAGTGGACCTAGACTCATCATGGGACGAACGATGTCCAACAAGGTCCGATTGCGCCTCTCAGCCACACCATTAAGCTGTAGTGGGAGGTGTCAATTGTGAGACAAAAACCCTTCATTCCTTAAGATAGTCAAGGAACTTTGTACTAAGATACTTACCACCTCGATCGGATCGAAGCATCTTAATGTTCCTGCCCAATTGATTCTCTACTTCCTACTTAAACTCTTTGAACTTTTCAAAGATTTCATACTTATGCTTGATTAAGTGGACATATCCATATCAACTAAAATCATTAGTAAAAGTCACATAGTAGCTGTGAGCATCCCTTGTGGTGGATCTGAAGGGTCCACACACATAAGTGTGTACTGGATCCAACAAACCTTAACCACTATCACAAGAACCAATGACTCCAAAACTTCATCCGAATTTATGTCAAATGAATCCAAAACTCCATCCTTTTGGAGTTGGCTTATGCGTTTCTTGCTACAACTGTCATCCAACATTAGGTAAAATGACTCCAAAACTCCATCCTTTTGGAGTTGGCCTATGGGTTTCTTACTTACTTGTCGAAGACGACAATGCCATAATGATGCTTTATCCAAGTTAGTCTAAGAATTAATACTCAACACATTATTTCCTAGGTTATCTGCAACAGACACAACTTCATACACACCATCACAAGGTAATGATTTAAAATAAAGAACATTATTAAAGAAATCATTAATACTACCTTATTCATTATCAAAAGAAAAGGTAAACCCTTGTTCGTATAAAGCATGGGAAGAAATAATATTCCTCGCCATTTCAAACGAGTAACAACATTTATTCAAATCTAACAGGTGATCCTTTCCTATTCCCCATGATTAAGCTTATCTTCCCATGCATCACATCCTCACTTCTTCTTAGTCCCTGCAAGTCAGAACTAATATGAATACCACAACCGGTATCAAGGACCCAAGAATTAGAATGGGGTGAGTTAGTAGACAATATAGTGTAAATACCAGCATGGTAGTGTTTCACTTACCCATCCTTCACATATTGCAGATACTTTGGGGAGTCTCGCTTCCAGTGTGACTTTTCATGGCAATAGAAGCATTCAGCCTCTTTAGGGTTAGCAGAAGAATTGGCGAAACCTTTCTTGGTTCTACTAGAAGAGGAGCCTTCAAGGGACTTTCCCTTGGTGCCCTTCGAGGGGCTCTTCCTCTTCTTCCCTTCACATTAAAGGGCTGCTAATATTGAAAGTATGTTGGATCTAATGATTCCTTCTCATTCCAGGCCTTTTGATCCTCAAATTCCTTCAAAGAATGCACTAATTCAAACACTTTAAGCCTTTATCTCTCTCTCTCTCTCTCTCTTATAGAAGATACCAGCTCTGTTAGGGTTTCTCTCTGGGTTCTAATGTGATGAGGGAGGTAGAATGAAGGGCTTAAACTCCTTTAAATAAGGTGAAAAACCTTAAAATTGGGGTTTCATATTAAACTCCTTCTCGTCGAGTTGGGGTCCTCCAAGTCGTCGAGTTGACTCTAATATTCCTGTGGCCATCTCAATCTCTAATTGACGAGTTGTGACCTCCAAGTCATCGAGTTTCCCTGATAAAATGCATAAAAACATTTTATATTTATACGTGGGAGTCTTGATATTACAATTTCCCCCAACTAGAATTAGACTTCATCCTCGAAGTCGTTATCTGAAAATAGCTCTAGGTAATGCTTACACATCTCAGACTCCGGACCCCAAGTCCAGTCAGGTAGTTCCACCCAATAAGCTCTACTGTACATTCATGCACTTGCTCTGTAAAGACCAATGTATTTAGGGCCTAGCTTGCCCTGCTTCATGAATTGGATCACCCCTTTCAATGGGGATACTTCTAGTAGAAAAAAGTCGATGAACTGTAACTCTAGCTTGGAACGCCTTTGCTCTGTATAACTCTCTCGACGAGTCTGAGCCGTCAGCAACCTCTGTCTGACATGTTGGGTAAGCTCGTTCGTCTTGAGCACTACCTCGGTGCTCCTGATCATGACACATATCAAACCAAACAATCAAAGAAGTGCATCGAAAGTATCGACACATAAAACGAATTTCCCCAAGTCAACCGAAATCAGTCAGATCCCTTAGTCTGAAGAAGAACGAATCCCTTTCCGTTGTAGAACCACTTATACCTCTCCAAGACTTGGAATCTATATCGGTCTTTTCCCCTCAAAAAACTGCCCATACAAAATGTTACCATGCCAAATGCTCTTCGAATACCCATCCTAACAAAACACTTCCAACAATGATTATCTCAATGTGACTGATGGAATGCATCCCTAGTAATAATCAACTCCTGGACACTCATACCAATTATAGCAGTTGATCCTGACCTAGAAACCCAAAAGGAACAAAGGGGTTGTCTCGCCCCAAAGAACAAGCATTGATACTACTATCAGAACTCATCTGTAGAGTGAATATCAATAATTTACCCTCATACGCCAAAGAATGACCTACAGGTCCACATGGAAACCAAAATTTTGCAATAGGTCCAAACCCTCATTGGATAGATCCATTCCACTACGCAACCCATGATGATTCAGCTCCGAGCCAGAGCTGAATGACCTAGACTGTCCGAAACTTTGGACTGATATCCGTAATATAACTCCAGCTATCTTCCAATGCTGAACACCATATCTGAATGCAGGATCAACTCTCGACCCAACAGTTGGACTACAAAAATGCTACCGTAGCATATCCGATGGTATAAATCTACAATCATTCAATCCAACTGAGCTGTCTCAACTAATCACACTGTACACATAATTACTAAGCACAACTAGAAAAACAGCCTTTTACGACGTGCAATGCGTGTCGTAAAACGCTCAGATGATGCACAAATGCGTGTCAAGGAAGGCCCTATGTGTTGTGGTCCTCCCCAAGCCAGAAAACTAACCCACCCAGGTCTAACACATTAGATAGAGAACATAATCACTCAAAATGAAATCCATTTGAAACTCTAAATCCCGAACCGGCCCATCCTTTACACGGGTATAGTAGAACTCAAACACAAGAGTCTAGTCTGATAGCAAAATTTAACCCACTCATATCTAGTTTGATCCTCAACAAATTACACAAGGTTTGTGTCTCTACACAAACATTATGCTCCAATCATTTTGAGTAGCAAAAATCTTGTTGGATAAGGTATCTAAGTCCATAACTATATTTGGTATGTACTTGACCCAAGAGTAGCATGGTCCATTTGTGTTGCATGGCACCGAAACAATCTGAAGGATGGACTTTTGAGAAGAGGTTATTTATGATTTATTAATATATTATAAGTTCTAATATATTAATGTGAAATCATATTATTTAATTAGTATTGATCTAGAATTAGTTTCGAATTAATTTTGCGATCATAAGAGACTAACTAAATATATGGGGATTGATTTGGTAAATCATTGATTCTTATAAAGTGGGCCAATGATCCATAGTTCTTCAACTTGGAATAAACCAATCTTATAACCCATGGATGGTCCATGGAGGTTTAAACCCATGGAACATGAGGAATATGGAAGGTCATGCACATTAGGTTTGCATTGTGTAACCCTAGTCTTGCCACATTATATAAGAAGCCCTTAGGCTACCAAAATCAGAACCTAAGTGTTCTTGGAAACCTATAGCCGAATTTGGTGCAAGATAATTCTTCAGAAGTCCTTCCATTGTTAATGGTATTATGTGAAGCATTTGAGGCATCACATTTGGGGTTTTGGGCTCTTAAAGCTCTAAGGTTTCAAGCTATAACAAAAGGTATGTCACTCAACTAGATTTTTGTATTGTATATGCTCCATAATATTCTAGTTAGGATGATGTTTTGAAAAAATGAAAGTTTTCATGTATAATAGAGAAATCATAGATCCAAAGCATCTAGGGTTGCATGTACACCACAGGAGTGTAAGAATACTCAAAACCCCTCAGTCATATCAGAGCCTAGGATTTTTTTTCCATTATACTTGATGTTACCTGTTTTTCAAAGTGGAAAAAAAATCAAATTTCTGCCTTCTTCCCATTGAACTCGCCGATCCACTGGGTGAATCACCAAGTCTCGTTGTAAAATGGCAAACTCGACGAGTCCAGTTCATGTATTCGCCGAGTTGTTACTCCAGTGGGCGGATTTTCAACTTTTGGGCAAACATTAGACTAGGATCTTTACCCCCAAATTGTTTTTTTGAACCATGAAGCCTATTTTTCATAAGGTAATGATTATGCTTGTCTAATTGAAAGATAATTCTCAAAGTTTCAAGATTTTTATTAGTTTATATGATTTATAGAAAATTGTTGATGTGAATTATCCAAGATTATGACTTTGTCTGGATCATATATATTATTTGAAAGTTTTTGTTAGTTTAATTATTGATCTAAATGCCTTTTAATGGACTCCATAACTTGTCCTCAACTTATGGAAAACCAAAAGTCTTTTTCATAAAATTCATTAAACTCATAAGTTGAGAAAATGAAAAGTTTTGAATAGTGTCAAAACTAGTTCTCTAGTTTTGAAATTTGTAAAGTCACAATTTTGAATACTTTAATTCCAATCACTAGAATTTTAAAAGTATAAAATTCAACCCTTATACTTTATAATATTATATGTTTAATTATAATATATATATATATATATATATATATATATGTATAAGAACAAGTTAGTCTTGTAGTTAGTAAGCCTCATTGATGAAGTCGGTCTATAAAAGGGGTATAAAATTACTGCATATAAAATGACAGCTTAATGGGTGTCCACTCTAACCCAATGCTTCCTTGACTAGTGGAGTGTCGTTAGCCGAACAACTAGGATAGGACACTAATTCTCATTAAGTATAATAATAATTATAAAGTAACTAGACCTTTTGTAAATTCACAATCTTAGTTACTTTAGGAAAATGTGAAATTGATGCTAATCCATGAAATTGCACTTTGCACCTTGACAAGTCATTAGTGGACCATGTGTGGTTAACCGGAACACTAACATGGACTCATAAGGGTGGAAAAGGGTGGCTTGATTTTTATCATGGATCGATGGAGTGTGTGTGGTTAACCGGCACACCGATTAGGTAATAAATGACATCAAGAGCACCAAGCACATTTGCATGGTTATTCACACCTTGTTTGTGATCCCTAGTATTCTAGTCAAAAACTTGAAGGGCATAATTGAGATTTAAACATGCCATTTAATAGTTCAATGAATATCAATGGATCTGGGAGTTAAACTAAAACTTATTAATCCATTTACTTTTTCATGGTGGAAATTGGTAAATCATCATTTACCTACCTTCAAATATTTTGCTAGTTGGATTACGTTATCCCTCTTCTAAATTGTAAAATATTGTGTTGGGTCCTAGCCTTAATATTTCGTTTGGGTGTTATATTAGGGAATTTTATCTAATCTGAACCTTGTATTTCTTTGTTTTCAGATGTCTGCAAACACTGCTTCTGGCTCAAAGCTTACTAGCTCCTTCTCTCTCATGAACCTTTGTGCGAGAGTCATCTTTGATGGTACTAATTTAATTGATTGGATTAAGAACATCAGTATGGTCTCTCGTTATGTGGACAAGGAATATGTCCTCGATAAGGAGCTAAAGGAAATTGATGAGTCTTCTGCTACTCCTTAGGAGATAGCGGTGTTTAGGGCACATAAGAAGGATGCCACCAAGGTAGCTTGTATCATGCTTGCCTCTATGTCAGCTGAACTCCAAAAAGTCCTATGAGTACTTCTACCCTTTTGAGAGGCACCAAAACCTGATGGAAAGATACCATCATAGTGCTCGACAAGAGAGGTATGAAATCATATCCTCCATGATTACAACAAAGATGAAGGATGGTGAATCCATCACGACCAACTTGTAGAAAATGCAAAGGTTTGTGGACCGTTTGCTAGATTTGAATGTGAAATTAAATGAGGAGCTGGCTATAGATATAATTCAACACTCCTTACCTCCATGTAAGTATCAATTTTGTATGACTTATCTTATGAACAAGGAGGAGGTCACTTTGATCAAGGTTCATGGCCTTTTGAGGAATGCTGAAAGTGGTCTCAAACGTAAAAATGTTGTATCTACTCCTATTGCTAATGCACCAATTCTGTCATTTGGAAAAGGGAACGGGAATGTCGCACCCCGAAACCAAATTAGCAGAAATATTTGGGGGTGGAGGACGTCATGTTAAGTATCACAATACATGCATTATAGAAATCAAAGTATAACAACCATTACATTAAGAATGTATAAGTTTTTACATAAGTTCAAACAGTTGGCTATTCAATATTTAAAAGTAGGTATAGTAAAAGAAAAAAGTTGCAGCACGACACTAAACAGTCTTCTCAAAAGTTCTGAGTGTGTACCTGTCTACTGTATTCCTGAGAAAACAAGTTATTTTGAAAGAGAGGATCATCATTTAAGTTAGTGAGTCCATAAGTATTTAGTTATGGTTGTTTTGCTTTATGAAAATGTTATCAAGTGTTTTGATATAAATATTGTTGGATAAGGTGTCTAAGTCCATAACTATTTCTGGTATGTACTTGACTCAGTTTGGCATGGTATATTTTGCTTGCATGGCATCATGCACTTGGGTAGACTAAAATAAGAGAAAGGACACTTATGTTTTATTAATATATTATAAGTTCTAATATATTAATGATATTATTTAATTAGTATTCATCAAGAATTAATTTAGAATTAATTTTGTGATCAAAAGGAGACTAATTAAATATATGGGTTGATTGTGTAAATAATCTATTCTTGTATAGTTGGCTAATGTTACATGGTTTATCAAGTTGGCCTAAAACCCATAAGATTCTCCATGGATGCTCCATGGTGTTTTTCAACACATGGTTCCAAGAAATGAAAAGCCATGTCAATTAGGGTTTACATGGTGTAACCCTAATTGTGACACACTATATAAGCATCATGTTGTAGACCAAAAATCAGCTGCTAAGTGAGACAAGTGAGAGCTAGCCGATTTTCTAAGTGTGTGCATTTGTCTCTAGGTTATTCCATGTGTATTTGGTGTTGTGTGAAGCATTTGAGGCATCATATTCGGGATGCTAGGATTTCAAGGTTCTTAAAGGAATTCAAGCTACAAAAGGTATGTTTTTATTAGTAGCTTTTTGTGACAACCCGAAATTTCCATTCTATACAAACAATATCACTTCAAAAGAAGTTATAACAGTTATAGTCGATTTTCAAACTTTTCGAATAAGTTGGAGTAATTTAAGGTTTACACTTCAGTAAATATCAGGAGAGTGGATGCACTATGGTTTTGTGCAACACTGTTATTCCAACACCCTGTTATATTAGAAATCATTTCAGGAATAAAAATATTTTCTGTCGAAAATATCTCAGGACTATAAATAGATTTCTGAAGCAAATTCATTCATTATTCACATTTCCAACTAGAGAAATGCCATTTTCTCTCTCACGGATCTTCGGGTTTTCATCCCAAATCATGAGTACACTTTTCTAGTTGTTATATAATGCTTGTTATATGCTTAATAACATAGATTACATGTCAAATATGTAAGATTCGGGAGTTTACCACCCAAGAACGTTCTTGGGGAGTAAACTCCAAAATGAAGCTTAAAGGCTATCTAGTCCGATTTACTTGTTAGGTAACTAGCTTAGGATAATATGTATGTACATTAGAGACTAGAAAACAATAAAAAACACATAGCTTAGGGTGTTCACGGCCCAAGAACTTCTTGGACCGTGAACTCCAAATTCAAGGGCCATAATGTGCCCTAATCACTCCTAAGGATTTAGATATTAACCCTCAATTAATTCTAGGTAATTTGTGGACTTTAAAACATCAAAAGAACTGCCTTATAGGGAGTTTACGGCCAAGGAATACTCTTAGGCCGTAAACACCAAATAAGGGCACCAATGTGTGCCTAGGGTCCTCTTTAGCCTCAAACAAATAATTAGAACTTATCCTGCTTGTGCTTGGGACTTGAAAGAATAAAAACACCCATCCCATGATAGTTTACGACCGTAAACTCTAAGGGATTTGTCCTTGGGGCCGTAAACTGCTCAAAGGAGTATTTCTATGCCCTAAACTACCCAAATGATTAAACAACCAAGCAAGTCTTATTCTAGAAATCAAATAACACTTCAAAACATCAATTACCACCAAGATTTGGAGTTCACGGCCGTAAAATCAAGGGTTTACAACCATAAACTCCTTGTGTGGGGTTTATTGAGGAGTAAACACTTATATAAGGCCCTTTGGTACATTAAACCCCTTTAGCCTTGTCCCACAACAACTTAGATGCAACCATTAGGACTTATAACACTTATACAGAGTGTTTACATGTTCTAGAGTGTCCCAACTTATTTCATTAGTTATTATTTGGCTAATTAGTTATATATATGCTCATTATATGATAACTAGGCTCGTGCATGTGAACAAGTCTCCGTTTGCCACCTAGCACAGTAGCCGACACTTCAATCAAATCCACTCACCACAAGTGAGTTCATACCCCTTTAATTAACCTTTGAAATACTTTTAAATGTTTTAAATACTTTTATGGGGGGGATACAAGTTACATACTTATACTTATTACATCAATCACATGTGATTAATAACTATAAAACCAATGATTTTATCACTGTTCAAACTGTTTATCAAACTGCCTTACCTCAAAATGTTTTACAAACTCTTTTCTTACCAAATACTTTTATTTAAACTTTGTTATACTTCTTATAATTACATGTCCATATCTGTATAGGTATATAAGAAATGTTTAAAGGGCTTAGGAAGGCCATCCACCCTATTTCCTTTTCGCGCTTGAGATGTGGTCTGGTGGGATTTCGGGTAGCCGTCCAAAGGTCGTTTCATTATTAATCATATATCAAGTGTACATATATAGACATAAAAGTACTTCCATATTCATGCGTATTAGTTAGATCATTAGTAAGTTACCATCGGGGTAACACAGGATCATACTACTACAATTTCTAGATCAATGAGGCAGTTCATTCATGAGTCAACGCTTATTACTATGAGAACATATACATTACATTACTATGAGTACATATACAACTATACTAGAAAGAGAACATATACAACTATACTAGAGAAGAACATATACAACTATACTAGAGAAGAACATATACAACTATACTAGGAAGAGAACATATACAACGATACTAGAACAAGTAACATTACAGTACATATACATGAATACGTTAACAATTGTGATCCACTATATCAGAGCATGCCTTAAATGTCATGGCCCGAGTTGTAGCCATAATTCTCTTGGAGGGAGAGTGTGAGTTTACGTATAGATCTATATTGGATTGACTATCCTACAGCTTACTGCTAGCTACAGTCGGACCTGCAGGTCTGCGGGTGCCAAACGTCATATCATTTTACGACCTACATTTGTCGTTGTTTATCCTGTCGATAGTATGGTACAATTATTCACATGATGCCTTAATATAAATCCGGTTTAAGGTAGTTAGTACAACAGTAGTTCCTATAATACAACACTACAGTACTACAATAATTTACCCATTACTTATACTTAGTGATTATTTCACTTAAACATTAATGTACAAACTATATTTTGATAATGATAGTTACACCTGGGGAAATTACACACTTTTACAACAAACGATCATACAAAACAGTTAAGCCTTGGTAGAAGGCTACTTTTATAGAAAATATAGGTTTTTCTGAGAGATTCAAACTTTGACAAATACTTACAAACATTTACATACATTTTACAAACTTACACTTGAGACATGTTCAAACGTTTTGATAACAAACAAAAACACTAAAATACTTATGAACTCACCAGCTTTATGCTGATAAACTCTTTCAAAATAACTTGTATTCCCAGGTCATCAGTAGACAGGTACCGAGGCCAGCTTTTGAGAAGATGGAGCGCATCCAAGACTCATCGTATTATTTTGATTTACATTATTTTTGGTGTCTATAACTATACAGAACACGCTTGTATTAAAATTATATATTTAATGCAATAGATGATGTTGTTTTCTTATTTACTGTTATACTGTGTTGTGATACTTTACATGACGTCCTCCACCCCAGAACGTTTTCGCCATTCTCGGTTTTGGGGTGTGATAGATTGGTATCAGAGCATTGTTTATAGTGATTCAAGTATATCAAGCCATAAAAGATATACTAAATTATAAACCCATTTGGGATTAAAACACTCTGACCAAGAGTCTATACTTTAAATACTAAGATATTTAATTAAGTATACTAGTCTGCATTCATACTAAAATCAGTGTCGCAATGACAAGAACAAAAGTATTACGATTGTTAAATATTATAGGTAAGCTCGGGGATGTATGGTCAGTCCTGGGAATTGCATAGCCTGATCAACTATGCTGGTCCGAGGAGTGATTAGCATATGCCCTAGAATGGTTGTGATATGTTAACAAGTCTAAAAACTTACCAACAAAACCACAAGAAGAATTAGTAGAACCAAGACTTAAAATACTATAGGTGTATTTTGTACTACTAGCTACATATATACTATATCCTTATACCTCTCTTCTCGCATAGATTTAAATGGCTGGATTCCATCATGGCGACCCGTACTTTCCAAATGAAGGAAACACGGGATGGCTCGAAGCAGAGTCCGATGATGAGCACCAAATTCCGTTGGATGATCATCAAGCTGAAGGCTTCTCGGATGGATCAGACTCTGAGCCCGAAGTCAACAACCTACCTCCAGTAGTTCAAGCCCCGAACAACAACCCTCGACCAGCTTTTCTAGGTCCCACTCCCTTGTGGGTAAATAACTTGAATCGCTGGAGTGACGAACAAGGTCAACCCTTACCATACATTGGGGACCGAAGCTTTTACAACGTCAGCGAAGGTGGTTCTGCTGACCGAGCTCTGCCCATCATTATCCACAGAATAGCTCGTAATGTTGAGCAGGGTCGAGCAGCCATCAACCGGGTCATGGAGATTGATGCCAATTTTGGTGTCAACACAGTCTGCATCCGCTGTCTCGAAGAAGACATGGTACGGACCCGGAGAACCAATGAAACCCTGCAGCAACATCTGGTTCCCTCTCAAGCAGAAGTCATGGAACTACGAGCTCGTCAAAGGGCTCATGAACGACACCTTCAAGAGGTGATCCGTCAAATGAGAGACCTTAGGGTTCTCTCGAGGAATACTCATCGCCGTTAGAAGATGTCTAGTACATCTCTGTCTTTTGGTTAAGGAATAGCCTTTAACATCTGTGCTCTAAGTAGCACTTGTCTGTAAAATATTCCTAACTTTCAGTACTCTAATTAGGATTCTAAGAACTGTCAAACTTTTCCGTCTGGTATGATGTAAGACCTACTGTTAGGTCGATTTTCCCTGAACTTATTACATCGGTAATACCAGTATTATTGACATCTATCTAATCTGTGGGAAAAATCTTTACACTTGTGTTTTCCTACTAATATTCTTCGTTGTGATCTCAAACACTCATTCAACTGTTGGGCTATGGTTAGTTAGTCCATGTGTCACTCTCACCTTACTTACAAATTGATTCTTACCACTTTGCTTATCTTTATAAACTTATAGCTGAAAGATGCCTCCTCGTAGATCTCCCCGGAATAACCCTACACCTCCACAGCCTCCTCCACCTCTGGTCATCGATACAGCAGCCCTAAATGCCGCTGTAGCTGCAGCAGTGGCAACTGCCATGGCACAGTATCACTCTACTGATGCCAGCAGAGGTGGAACCCCTGTTAACTCTATTCCGGTGGAAACTCCTGTGAGCTCGAGAGAGTGCTCTTACAAGGATTTCACTAACTGCAAGCCGAAGTCCTTTCATGGGACGGGCGGAATCATTACCCTCTCGCAATGGTTCGAGAAGACTGAATCAGTCTTCGAAATCTGTTCATGCCCTGCTGCGAGCAAAGTCAAATATTCCACATGCACCTTTGAAGGAAAGGCCCTGACATGGTGGAACGACCACATTAAAGCTCTAACCCACGTCATAGCCAACAACATAGGCTGTGAAACGATGAAAGACCTCATGATTGAGGAATACTACCCAAGGGGCGAAATCTAGAAATTGGAACAGCAGCTTTGGAGCCTGACCATGAAGGGCACCAACATTGTTGCTTATACCGCCAGATTCAGGGAACTGGTGGCTCTCTGCCCCAATATGGTTCCCACTGAAGGGAAAAAGATCGAAAGGTACATATGGGGGCTAGTGCCTCCGTATCAGGGGAATGTCCTATCATCAAACCCTGCTACCTCAGACAGTGCCAAGCGATTGGCACAATGACTCATTGACCATGCAGTCAAAACCCCTACAACAACAACAACCCTAGCCATCCCGGAACCCTCCAAACCAGCTGACACTAAGAGGAAGTTTTGGGAAGACAAGAAGAAACAACGAGCTGCTAAAAAGTAGCAAGTTGTGGTTGTTCATGTCGCGATAACCCCTGCTGCTGATACTGCTCCGGTGAGGCAGTATGCTGGAAGTTTGCCCAAGTGCAACAAATGCAACTTTCACCACAACGGCCCCTTCCGTGAAATGTAGTGCTCTAACTACAACAGGAAAGGACACACCGTCCATTTTTGTAAATCCTCGGCGAGGCCGATCACCCAAGTCCCCTGCTCTGGCGCGAGCCCGACCTGCTATGGATGTCGTGAAGCAGGCCACTATAAGAGGGACTGCCCCAAAGTGAAGAATGCTGGCGGAGCAGGGAGGATACTGGCAATAGGCCATGGGGAAGCAGTTGCTGACCCGACGGTGGTAACTGGTACGTTTCTCCTCGATAACTCCTATGCATGCATTTTGTTCGATAGTGGCGCGGAGCGAAGCTTTGTGAACCATAAATTTTCTCGCATGCTTAAACAACAACCACACGCACTTAAAGAACAATTCACAGTAGAAATGGCTAATGGAAAAACAGAAAACACCAATAGCATATACTTAGGATGTAGCCTAACTCTAGATAACCATTCATTCCCAATCGACCTCATGTCGGTCTCGATTAAAAGCTTCGACATTATCATCGGCATGGATTGGTTGAGTCTTCATCTTGCCGACATCATGTGCTTCGAGAAAGCAGTCCGTCTAAACCTCCCGTCTAACGAAACTCTTATCGTCTACGGTGACAAACCCGGTGCGAGTCTTCGTATTATATCAAGTATTCAAGCACATAAGTATCTGCGCAAAGAATACCATGCATTCCTTGCTCACATCATCGACACGAACCTTGAAACGAAAGAACTAAAGAACATTCCAGTAGTGAGAGACTTCCCCGACATTTTCCCAGAAGAGCTACCAGGTCTACCTCTGCAATGACAGGTCAAGTTCAGAATCGACTTAGTTTCAGGAGCTACCCCAGTAGCCAAGTCAACTTAATGAAGTGCTCAGCAAGGGCTTCATAAGACCGAGCTTCTCAACTTGGGGAGCACCAGTCTTTTTTGTTAAGAAGAAAGATGGATCATTCCACATGTGTATCGACTACAGGGAACTCAACAAACTGACGGTCATGAATCGATACCCTCTGCCGCGCATAGACGATCTATTTGACCAACTGCAAGGGGCGAGTTACTTCTCCAAAATTGATCTGAGATCCGGATATCACCAGTTATGAGTGCTGGAGGAGGATGTTCCGAAGACAGCCTTCCGAAATCGTTATGGACACTACGAGTTCGTGGTGATGCCATTCGGATTGACCAATGCGCCCGCAGTTTTCATGGATCTGATGAACAGAGTATGCCGACCTTACTTGGATCAGTTCGTCATCGTTTTCATTGACGACATCCTGATCTACTCCCGAAGTAAGGAAGAGCATGGCAATCATCTGCGACAAGTTTTAGGAACTTTACGAACGGAGAAACTTTATGCGAAGTTTGGATCCCAAGAGTCGAATTCTTAGGACACGTGGTAAGTGAAGAGGGAATCCACGTGGACCCATCCAAAATTAAATCCATTGAGAACTGGTCAGCACCGAAGACGCCTACCAAAATTCGTCAATTTCTAGGCCTCGCTGGCTACTACCACAGATTCATACAGAACTTCTCTTGAATAGCGAAACCTCTTACAACCCTGACCCAGAAAGGCGTGGCCTTTGACTGGGAAGAGAAACAAGAAAGAGCGTTCCAAATGCTCAAGCGAGCCTTGTGCACTGCACCAATACTATCTCTCCCCGAAGGGACAGAAGACTTCGTAGTCTATTGCGATGCATCAAACCAAGGGCTTAGGTGTGTTCTGATGCAGCGAGGTAAGGTCATCGCCTACGCCTCCAGACAGTTGAAGACACACGAAGTTAACTACACGACCCACGATATTGAACTAGGAGCAGTGGTGTTTGCTCTGAAGATCTGGAGACATTACTTGTACGGGACGAAAAGCACTATCTTTACCGACCACAAGAGTTTACAACAGATATTCGATCAGAAGGAACTCAACATGAGACAACGACGGTGGGTCGAGCTACTCAGTGACTACAAATACGATATTCGTTATCATCCAGGTAAAGCCAACGTAGTAGCAGATGCCTTAAGTCGGAAGGAATATTCTGGTCGCAGGGTCAAGTCATTGTCAATAACCATCCATTAACACTTGCCTAAACAAATTTAGGCGGCCCAACTTGAAGCCATGAAACCTGAAAATGTGACGAGTGAAACCCTCAGAGGAATGGACAAGAATTTGGAAGCCAAGGGTGACGGAGCCTTATATTTCATGGACCGGATCTGGACATCGAAACATGGTGATTTCCGAGACCTGGTCATGATCGAGGCGCACAACACTCGGTATTCCGTCCACCCAGGTTCAGATAAGATGTATCTGGATCTTAAAAAGCTATACTGGTGGCCTAATATGAAAGCGGAAATTTCTACCTTCGTAAGTAAATGCCTTACTTGCGTAAAGGTTAAGGTCGAGTACCAGAAGCCCTCCAGTTTACTGCAATAACCAGAGATTCCAGAATGGAAGTGGGAGCAGATCACTATGGATTTCATAACCAAGTTGCCCAAGACTACAGGTGGACTTGATACCATATGGTTCATCGTCGATAGATTGACCAAGTCTGCACACTTCCTGCCTATCAAAGAAATTGACAAGATGGAGAAACATACGAGAACATACATTAGGGAAATCGTACGGCTACATGGTGTGCCTATATCCATTATCTCCGATAGAGATAGTAGGTTCACCTCAAGATTCTGGCAATCACTACAACATTCCCTAGGAACAAGGCTGGACATGAGCACAGCCTACCATCCACAGACTGACAGACAAAGTGAGAGGACCATCCAAACACTGGAAGATATGTTGAGAGCCTGTGTGATTGACTTTGGAAAGGCATGGGATAATCATTTACCCCTTGTCGAGTTTTCATATAATAAAAGTTATCACACGAGCATCAAGGCTGCTCCATTTGAAGCCCTCTACGGCCGAAAGTGCAGATCCCCTCTGTGCTGGGCTGAGGTGGGTGATACCCAATTAGCCAGGGGGTAGGCTTCTGACAGTACTCTCACTGGTCCGGAGATCATTCGGGAAACGACAGAGAAAATCATTTAGATCCGTGAACGATTGAAAGCCTCTAGAGACCGACAGAAGAGCTACGCTGATAAGCGAAGAAAACCTTTGGAATTTCAGGTGGGAGACCGAGTCCTTCTCAAAGTCTCACCCTAGAAAGGCTTGATACGCTTCGATAAGCATGGGAAGCTTAATACGAGGTACATAGGACCTTTTGAGATTCTCGCAAGAGTCGGCCCCGTAGCTTACAAACTCAACCTACTCGACACACTTCGTAACGTACATTCTACATTCCACGTATCTAACTTGAAAAAGTGTCTGTCCGACGAGACTCTGGTAATCCCACTCGACGAGATCGAGATCAACGAGAGCCTCAACTTCATGGAAGAACCTGTAGAGATCATGGACTGTGAGGTCAAGTAGACGAAACAAAGTCGTACCCCGATTGTGAAGGTTCGCTGGAACGCCAAGCGAGGACCGGAATTCACCTGGGAACGCGAGGATCAGATGAAACTGAAATACCCTCATCTTTTCGCTTAGTTATTTGTAACTTCTTATTTTCTTAAATTCTAATTTCGGGATGAGATTCCTTCTAACAGGGGGAGGATGTGAGAACCCGAAATTTCCGTTCTATACAAACAGTATCACTTCAAAAGAAGTTATAATAGTCATAGTCGATTTTCAGACTTTTCGTGTAAGTTGGAGTAATTTAGGGTTTACACTTCAGTAAATATCAGGAGAGTGGGTGCACTATGGTTTTGTGCAACACTGTTATTCCAACACCATGTTATATTAGAAATCATTTCAGGAATAAAAATATTTTCTGTAAAAAATATCTCAGGACTATAAATAGATTTCTGAACCAAATTCATTCATTATTCACATTTCCATCTAGAGAAATGCCATTTTCTCTCTCACGGATCTTCGGGTTTTCGTCCCAAATCATGAGTACACTTTTATAGTTGATATATAATGCTTGTTATATGCTTAATAACATAGATTACATGTCAAATATGTGAGATTCGGGAGTTTACCGCCCAAGAACGTTCTTGGGGAGTAAACTCCAAAATGAAGCTTAAAGGCTATCTAGTCCCATTTCCTTGTTAGGTAACTAGCTTAGGATAATATGTATGTACATTATAGACTAGAAAACAATCAAAAACACATAGCTTAGGGTGTTCACAGCCCAAGAACTTCTTGGACCGTGAACTCCAAATTCAAGGGCCATAATGTGCCTTAATCACTCCTAAGGCTTTAGACATTAACCATCAATTACTTCTAGCTAATTTGTGGAATTTAAAACATCAAAAGCACCCCATTAAAGGGAGTTTACGGCCAAGGAATACTCTTAGGCCATAAACACCAAATAAGGGCACCAAAGTGTGCCTAGGGTCCTCTTTAGCCTCAAAAAAATAATTAGAACTTATCCTACTTGTGCTTAGGACTTGAAAGAATAAAAACACCCATCCCATGAGAGTTTACGGCCGTAAACTCTAAGGGATTTGTCCTTGGGGCCGTAAACTCCTCAAAGGAGTATTTCTATGCCCTAAACTACCCACAGGATTAAACAACCAAGCAAGGCTTATTCTAGAAATCAAATAACGCTTCAAAACCTCAATTACCACCAAGATTTGGAGCTCACGGGCGTAAAATCAAGGGTTTACGACCGGAAACTACTTGTGTGGGGTTTATTGAGGAGTAAACACTTATATAAGGCCCTTTGGTCCATTAAACCCCTTTAGCCTTGTCCCACAACAACTTAGATGCAACCATTAGGACTTCTAACACTTATACAAAGTGTTTACATGTTCTAGAGTGTTCCAACTTATTTCATTAGTTATTATTTGTCTAATTAGTTATATATATGCTCATTATATGATAACTAGGCTCGTGTGTGTGAACAAGTCTCCGTTTGCTACCTAGCACAATAGCCGACACTTCAATCAAATCCACTCACCACAAGTGAGTTCATACCCCTTTAATTAACCTTTGAAATACTTTTAAATGTTTTAAATACTTTTATGGGGGGGAATACAAGTTACATACTTATAGTTATTACATCAATCACATGTGATTAATAACTAAAAAACTAATGATTTTATCATTGTTCAAACTGTTTATCAAACTACCTTACCTCAAAATGTTTTACAAACTCTTTTCTTACCAAATACTTTTATTTAAACTTTGTTATACTTCTTATAAATTACATGTCCATATATGTATAGATATATAAGAAATGTTTAAAGGGCTTAGGAAGGCCATCCACCCTATTTCCTTTTCGCGCTTGAGATGTGGTCTGGTGGGATTTCGGGTAGCCGTCCGAAGGTCGTTTCAATATTAATTATATATCAAGTGTACATATATATACATAAAAGTACTTCCATATTCATGCGTATTAGTTACATCATTAGTAAGTTACCATCGGGGTAACACAGGATCATACTACTACAATTTCTAGATCAATGAGTCAGTTCATTCATGAGTCAACGGTTATTACTATGAGAACATATACATTACATTACTATGAGTACATATACAACTATACTAGAAAGAGAACATATACAACTATACTAGAGAAGAACATATACAACTATACTAGAGAAGAACATATACAACTATACAAGGAAGAGAACATATAGAACGATACTAGAACAAGTAACATTACAGTACATATACATGAATATGTTAACAATTGTGATCCACTGTATCGGAGCATGCCTTAATGTCATGGCCCGAGTTGTAGCCAGAATTCTCTTGGAGGGAGAGTGTGAGTTTGCGTATAGATCTATACTGGATTTACTATCCTACAGCTTGCTGCTAGCTACAGTCGGACCTGCAGGTCCGCGGGTGCCAAACGTCATATCATTTTACGACCTACATTTGTCGTTGTTTATCCGATCGATAGTATGGTACAATTAATCACATGATGCCTTAATATAAATCTGGTTTAAGGTAGTTAGTACAGCAGTAGTTCCTATAATACAACACTACAGTACTACAATAATTTACCCATTACATATACTTAGTGATTATTTCACTTAAACATTAATGTACAAACTATATTTTGATAATGATAGTTACACTTGGGGAAATTACACACTTTTACAACAAGTGATCATACAAAACAGTTAAGCCTTGGTAGAAGGCTACTTTTATAGAAAATATAGGTTTTTCTGAGAGATTCAAACTTTTACAAACACTTACAAACATTTACATACATTTTACAAACTTACACTTGAGACATGTTCAAACGTTTTGATAACAAACACCGACACTAAAATACTTATGAACTCACCAACTTTATGCTGATAAACTCTTTCAAAATAACTTGTATTCTTAGGTCATCAGTAGACAGGTACCGAGGCCAGCTTTTGAGAAGATGGAGCGCATCCAAGACTCATCTTATTATTTTGATTTACATTATTTTTGGTTTCTATAACTGTACAAAACACGCTTGTATTAAAATTATATATTTAATGCAATGGATGATGTTCTTTGCTTATTTACTGTTATACTGTGTTGTGATACCTTGCATGACGTCCTCCACCACAGAACGTTTCCGCCATTCTCGGTTTTGGGGTGTGACACTTTTGTGGTTAAAAGTTCCCCATGCATGCTAGATAGGTTATGAACCTTGGAAAATCAAATTTGCATGTATCATAGTAAAACATAGATCCAAGGATTCTAGGGTTGCATGTACACCATAGGAGTGTTAGAATGCTCAAAACCCATCAGTGGTATCAGAGCCTAGGCTTTTATTGTTGATATTCGATGTAAACTTGCCGAGTCCATGGGGGGACTCGACGAGTGAAAGGCAAAATTCATCCTACTCGACAAGTAGGTTATTGCACTCGACGAGTATGAGGCCCTGACTGAAGTTTTTTGACTTTTGCTACTGGAAATAGACTGGAAACATTACCATAAATTGTTTTGGTGTTTTAAAATTTGTTTTAGATGGTCTAATGGTTATGCTAATCCATTTACAATATCTAATATCAAAATTCCAGGTTTATATGTGTTCATTTGATTCTTGAAGTTTTGATATTGAAGGGTCTGGTAAATGGTTTGGGCTAGGCTTTCTATGTGATTTGTTTGGTTTTGAGTTTGTAATAGTACTTTTGAGTTATTTAATTTCGTTTACTGTTTTCACATGTTCGCGCCCGTAAACACATTTACGGCCGTAAACGTGTTTACGGCCGCAAATTTAGTTTGCTGTCTAGACGAGTATATAAGGGATAGGAGTTGGTCATTTGTATGGTTGGATGCCAGTTAGTTTACGGCTAGTGTTTAAGTTGTACTAGATGGTTATTTGATATAAACGTCTGCAAGCTCAATTCTTATTCATCTTATTGTTATTCTCGATTTGTGATTGCTTGATTACTAGTATTAGATCTAGATTCGGACCTAACAATTGGTATCAAAGCAAAAACTGGTATCAAAAACTCATTTGATCGAGATTTTGAGTGTTTAAGTTGTCATTCTCATTGTTCAAGTATTAGTATCTACGTTCTAGGCTTTGATGGGACAAATTCCATCTTAAAATCATGTTTTGAAGGTTGTTTGTGAGTTTACTGCCCAACCGTAAACTTAGCTTACAGCCGAGTGGAAGTACATAATAGAGAAATACATTAAAATGAAAGATTTCAAGATCTGGAGAAGCATTCTTAGAGATCCTATCAGAATCACTGTGACAATTGGAGGTCAATTGGTTGACAGATCTGTTGAAAACTACACTGATGAGGATTTTGAATTGATTGAGGAACATGAAAAAGCATTAGCCACTTTAACCATGGCATTATCTCTTGATATTGCTCAAGGTTTTCGTGAGTACACTTCAGCTAAAGCTCTATGGGAAGCATTTATTGAGGTCTATGAGGGCAATGAAGATATGAAAGAGAGTCGGCAGGACATGCTGAGACAAAAATTCAACATGTTCAACTACATTCCAGGAGAGACTCTTGAAGCTCAATTGCAAAGGTTCACTGTACTCACAACTAACATGGATATTATTTTCTTGACCAAGTCAGAAATCAACAAGAAAATTCTGAATGCTCTTCCTAGATCATGGGATATGAATGTGGTTGTGATTAAGAAAACCAAGGATTTGAATCACCTCTCTCTTGCAGAAATCATGGCGGTTATCAAAGCCTGTGACATTGATGACAAATAGAGAGAAATCAACCATGTGAATTCATACTCTACTGCAAATCTTCGAGTTTCATCCAATAATGCTCTATCATCTTTCATGACTCCCTTAGGTCAAGATTTCGCAGTTCAACAATCTCAAATTCAAACCTTCAATGTTGCACCATCCATCCCTGACCATCAAACTTCAAATGTGTCATTTGTCATTCCACAAACCGTTTCTGCTCCCAATGTGTCAGCTAAAGCCTCTTCTTCAAACTCCAAAGAATCTGATGAAAATCTGGCTCTAGACAATGGGCTAGTTAACTGTTACAATGCATTTGTAGTTGGAGATCTTCCACCTCAACTATCATTTGCTGATTTGGACCAGATACATCCGGAACATGTGGAGGAAATAGACATTACATGGCAAATTGCCATGGCTGTTTTTAGTGCCAAACAATTCACCAAGAAGACCGGGAAAAATAACAGGGCAATAAATGCTAACAAAAAGGTATCATTCAATAAGAGCATGCTGAGATTTATCAACTGTCACGAGCCAGGTCATTTTGCTTGTGATTGCCCGAAACCAGATCGCAAAATCAACAACAATAGGCAGATGGTTGCAGTGGGAAACAATCGTGCAGGAGCTACAGCTAATGGAGAAACAACTACACTGATGAGGTTTTTACTAACAAAACTCACAATCATTTGCCAAAATCGAACAAGGTTGCGCCAAGATCGGTCTCATCAAAAGGCAACTCTGGATCTTCAACCTCCTCTGGTGGAAAATCCAGAGGCTCAAGACAAACCTTTAAGAAACCAATTTCAAAACCAACTGATAATCTTGTAAAACCTAAATATCAATGGAAGCCCAAATCTCTTTCTAATTCATCATTGAAATCCTCTGAAGAAAGTACGAATGAAGATCCAAATTTGTAAATACTGAAAAATGATTCAAAGAAACCAAAATGGAAGCCCATGATTGTGATGACCTGGGTTCCTAAGTCTAAATGATTCCACTCATTTTGCAGGGATAGTTGCGGAGGAATGTCGTTCGTCCTTGGTATGTCGACAACGGCTGCTCCCGACATATGACTGGAGACATCTCTCAACTGAGTGAAATTCAATCTTTTAATGGGGGTTATGTCTCCTTTGCGGGTGGATATGGTGGAAAGATCACACAGCGCGGAACTATTACAAATGGACTGCTGAGCTTCGAAAATGTCAACTACGCTCCCGAGTTAAAGCACAACTTGTTGAGCGTTTCCTAAATATGCGACAAAGGCTACTCTACCCATTTCACTGATAAAGAGTGTATGATTCTCAAGCCAGACATTGTCATCCAAGAAGAATGTATTCCAGTCAAATCTAAATGGGATGGGAATGCTTACATTATTGATATGAATAGTAACATACCTGAACAAGTCACTTGTCTATTCTCAAAGGTCTTCGAACATAACACAATGTTGTGGCATCGAAGACTCGCTCATGCTAACGCGAAAAACCTGAATTTTCTTGCGAAAAATGAGATGGTCCGAGGCCTCCCTGTCAGAGACTTTATGACATTTGAAAAGTGTGTTTCCTATGCTCAAGGAAAACATAATCGGAAACCACATCTGCCCAAGCAAATCAAATCATTTAGTCAAATGCTCCATCTATTACATATGGACTTATTTGGTCCGGTCAACATCCTGAGCATTAACAGAAGCTCATACCGTCTAGTCGTGATTGATGATTTCTCTCGGTTTACGTGGGTCTTCTTCTTATCCAACAAAACGGGGGTTGCTGATCTGATAAAGAGGTTCATTGTGATGATTGAGAAGCAATCCAATAAACAATTGAAGGTGCGTTGTATCGATAATGGAACTGATTTCAAGATATGGTGTTACTGAAAGGAGAAATAGAACATTGAAAGACGCTGCAAGGACAATGCTTTGTGACTCCAAACTACATGTTTTTTTTGGGCTGAGGCGATTAAAACTGATTGCTACGTGCAGGATCGTGTTCTAATCAACAAAGCACAGATGAAGACACCGTACGAGATTCTTTATGGACACAAGCCTTCTGTCAGCCATTTCCGTGTATTTGGCTGCCCTTGCACCCTTCTTCACTTAGAATCCAACCCTAAATTCAATGCCAAAGCTGATGACTGTTACTTCGTGGGGTATGCTGCGCGAACCGCGTATAGGGTTTACAACCAAAGGACTAAGCAGATCGTTGAATCCTATGACGTGCGCTGGCTGGAGGAGAATGAAACAGATGCTCGAGTGGGTCCCGACTGGTTATTTGATTACATATCGCTATTCAGATCTTTCAATATGTCTTAAAATAATTCAATTAGATCTCCTTCTAGTATGAAGAATGTTTTTGAAGACGAAGACGAAGATGAAGAGGTTGTCTACAGACCTCCAACGGTTGAGGGGGAGTCCTCTGCTCCATTTGAGGGGGAGTCTTCTGCTCCATTTGAGGGGGAGTCTTCCACACAACCAACTAGTCTAGCATCTAAGGCTCCGACTCAAACTCCTAATGCTCAAGCTACACCTCATACACCCGTTGAGAGAGTTCATGTCTAGAGATGCTTCCGCTGTCAATCCAACATTTATGGAACTCCTCTTTCCTAAAGAAATTGAAAATGAGTTTGTAGTAGTGTCATCTAATAGGATTCAATCAACAGATGATGGAGGTATCAATATTCACACTCTTCCTATTTCTCTTAATGATATCAGCCAAGACATACCTTCCAGAATTCAACGCGATCATCCGATCGAAAATGTCATTGGCCAGCTGGGTGATGGAGTTAAAACCAGAAGTCAAAGTGGAGACGTAAATGAATGTCTCTACTCTTGCTTTACATCTCAAATAGAGCCCAAAAACATTGAAATGGATTTGAATGAACCCAACTGGGTTGATGCAATGCATGAAGAGCTAAATAAGTTTGAAAATCTCAGGGTTTGGAAATTGGTTGAGTTACCAAAGGGAAAACGGTCTCTTGACACATGTTGGATCTATCATAATAAGCAAGATGATTCTGGTGTAATCGTACGAAATAAAGCAAGATTGGTGGTTCGCGGGTTTTGACAAGTTGATGGTCTTGATTATACTGAGGTGCATGCTCCCATGGCTCGTTTGGAAGCTATTCGAATCTTTCTCGCATATGGTTCTTACAAGAATTTCATAGTCTACCAAATGGATATCAAGACTGCCTTCCTGTATGGCAAGGTGAAGGAAGAAATGTACGTTAATCAACCCCTGGGTTTGTTAACTCAAAGTTCCCTAATCATGTCTACAAGTTGGACAAGGCATTGTATGGGTTACATCAAGTTCCTCGAGCATGGTATGCAACTCTAACAAAGCACTTGCTCGATCACGGCTACTCTCGAGGAACTATTGATCAAACTTTATTCATCAAGCATGTGGGTGATGATCAGATAGTGGTTCAGATCTATGTTGATGACATCATCTTCGGGTCCACGTGTCCAAATCTTTGCAAAGAATTTGAAGGCGTGATGAAGAAGAGATTTGAGATGAGTTCTCTGGGTGAAATGACCATGTTTCTGGTGCTTCAGGTCAAACAGAATTCAATCGGAATCCTGCTACACCAACCAAAGTATGGTGAAGATATTTTTGAGAAGTTTGGATATTAAGACACAAAGCCTGCATCGACTCCCATGGCTGAGAGACCCCTGCTGACTCCAGATATTGATGGCGAATCCGTAGATCAAACTCACTATAGATCGATGATCGGTTCCTTGATGTATCTCACTACAAGTCGTCCCGACATCATGTTTGCAGTGTGTCAATGCGCTCGCTATCAGGCTAACGCTAAACTTTCACATCTTATTGCTGTCAAAAGGATTTTTCGGTATATTAAAGGAAGCCCAAAACTGGGTCTTTGATATCCGAAAAATTCTGAATTTGATTTATATGCTTTTGCTGACAGTAATTACGGATGCTGTGAGCTTGACAAAATCAACATCAGGACGGTGTCAGTTCCTTGGTGATAAAGTGGTGCCGTGGCAATGGAAGATACAACATACGGTATCTACTTCTACTACAGAAGCGGAATACGTTGTTGCATCGTCGTGTTGCTCTCAAGTTATCTGGATCCAACATCAGCTGTTGGACTACAGTTTGAATTATCTAGAAACCACAATTCACTGTGATAATGAGGCTGCTATTCAAATCACTAAAAATCTTGTCCAACATTCCAAAACGAAGCATATTGACATCAAAATTCATTTCATCAGAGATTGTTATGAGCGTTCGCTCATTCGGCTAGAACAGATCCCACTGCTAATAATGTGGCAGATCTGTTCACAAAGCCTTTTAACAAAGCTCGATTCGATGTGATTGTAGGATTTTTGAAAATGATTCGTTTTGTGGATTAATTTTTTTGTTTTAGGATAGTTTAAATTATATCATTTATTTTTCGTTTCTCTTCTATGCACAAATTTAGGGGGAGAAATTTAAAAAAAAAATTAAAAAATCCAAAAACTTTAGAAAATTAGAAAAAAAAATATATGTTGGTTATGAAATGTGCTTGAGGGAGACGTTTTGGGAAGTGATATTATCAAGTGATAACAGGCAGTCTGAGTCTGTGTAATGTACCCGAAGTTGAAGGGTCTATGCTCTGGTTTGATGCATCGGTAGGCATGAAAGATTCTAAATGGACTTGACTAGGCAGAGTCGAACTTAAGAATTTCTTAGTCTTGACAAATCTTGACCTAGTTAGATCCGTTCATCCTGACAATACGACGTTCAGATAGGTTGAGCAGGGAGATATATATGGGAATCCACTCGTCACATTAAATGAACCCTTACTTGGAACCATGGTTTAACTTTTCCTCGATTTGCGGATTCTATTCTTAATTCCGGTTAGATGGGACAACTGGTAAATTCCGATAAATTAGGTCTGTAGAAAATTGTTTTCTTTCTTTCTATCTATTAGTCATATGTTGTCTCCTTTGTGTGACTTTCAATCCGACCTGGTACACAACATATGCAACTCTATTTCTCTGCATGTTATATATATATGAAATTCCTCTTATCTGTTAGCCATATGTTGTCTCCTTTGCGTGACTTCCAATCCGACCTGGTACACAATATATGCAACCTTCTACTTCTCAACCCCTTTGAAACAATAAGTAATAGCAATCTGAATCTGTTCTCTGTCTGAATGATTGTCTGCTCACCCGGTGTAAGCAGTACTCTGGAAGTTCTTGATGGCTGGGGCATATCAGGAAGCGGGAAACATGTTCCAGTACAATTAAAATTGAATACTCAAAGATTGTGTATAGATCTCGCTGCTAAATTTAGGTGGACAACAATATCCCTGGTCGTCGTCAGATGAATTGTCCTTAAGATATAGTATCTAAGGAATTAGGATCAGATAAAATTTCTAGGAACTTAGGATCACTTTGTCTTACAATTATTAGTATGTCCTAAAATGGTCAAAAAATATTGTATTGAAGTGGATCACAATACCGACGATCTACCAGACAAAGATGTGAATATGAAAGTTACCGATAAGTGGATAAAGATTGTCTAACAACTTTGATCCCAGTATCACAAGATGAAGTCAAAAGTATACTTACGTGTATTATTTTGTTTAATTTTTTTTTTGAGGTTATCTTTAATTTTCTTTATTATTCTTAAGTGTCAAATTTTTCTTAATTTTTTTAGGATAATTTTTATTTTTTATTTTTTATTATATTTTTATTCTTTATTCTTTATTTTTATTTTTACTTTAATAATCCTCAAAAAGGTTTTGTTTTTGAAATTCTATTTGGGAATTGGACTGATAATCTAACTGTGTAAGGGAAGTTGAAAAGTCAAAGTGGTATATAAGGAGGAGTTTACTCCAGTAAACTTTCTTTACCGCTTCATCTGTTCATCGACCGTAAACTGCCTCCCCTCTCTCAAAATCCTCGAAAATTATGTGCTATTTTTCTTGAAATCGCTCACTCCACATTGAAGGTATGTCAAATCCGACCCTGAAAATGTATTTTGTTGTTCGAATCGACTGTAAATCAAAGTAGTAATTTGAGAATTAAAGTTCGTCGGAGTTTACGGTGTTAGGATATTCATAGACTGTAAATTCATGAACCGTAAACTCCCTTTGTGACCTTGCGACCGTAAACGGCCTTTGACCTTCCGACCGTAAACTTGGTTTGGCCTTACGGCCGTAAACTCTGTTTACGGTCAGTTGACCAAGTTTGACCGTAAACTGTCGGTTGACCTTATTTGACCGTAAACTGTCTTTGACCTTATTTGATCGTAAACTCTTACTGAGTTATTATTAGTGTCTTTATTTAGCCAATATTAATTTGTAAAATTAAGAAAAATTTGAGCCTTTTATTTTTAAAATACTTTGTTTTCTTACTTGGCTAGTTTAATGCAGATAAATGGTGTATCTTAAAACTGCTGAGATGCATAACCCTTCCATCGTATTGGATGATCCACCGGTGGCCCACAAAGACTTTATGTCAATGATGTACCGACTACGAGAATGTTGTCTGGCTCACGCAATCACGGTGAATCCCATTATCTATGAGAACCTTATTCAAGAATTATGGAGATCAGCCAAGGTGACAGAGGTGAATAAAGAGCTGATTATTGAAGCAGTGGTGCAAAACTGCAAGATCAGAATTTCAGAGCAGTATATCAGAGACACCTTGTCAATCCTTGATGAATCTGATAATCCCACTGAAGCGGAAGCTGAAGAAATATCTTGAATCCTTGACAGGATGGGATACGAGGGTTCTTATCCTCCAACTGTGAAGAAGCTTCTGCCTCCCTACTAGCGTTTCTTGGCTCATGTGTTCATCAACTGCATGTTAGGAAGGAGATCAAGAGCAGAGGAGATATCCATTAGGAATACAAGAGCAATCGTTTCTTTGGCCGCTGGAAACAAGTTAAATTTCTCAAAGTATGTCCTTGATGAATTCCTGGTGAACATTGGTGCCATGACTCGGGGAAATAGAGACGCGTTTTTGATGTATCCTAGATTTATTCATGTTTTTATTCATAACCAATTCCTCGATATGGTCAAAGTTGGTGATAAGATGGACACAAAATACTTGGGCCCTCACACTGTTGGCATCATAAACAGAATCGAAAAGGAAAGGTCGTGTTTGAAGGTTTGCATCCTCGTGTGAAGTTCAGACAGTTTGCAGAAATTAATGAGTCTTCTGAATCTCATGGAACTTCTGAGAAAACTCTATCTGAGCCAACTTCTTCAGAAAGAGTGTCTTCTGAATTCCTCACCACTGTCTCAGATCAAGAAGACAATGAGACTCCATTTCAAAAGCTCAAGTCGATGATGAACACGAATTAGAATCTATTCAAATACAGTGTAATCACAATGAGGGAACGAGAAACGATGATAAAGGGTATGAGGATGTTGACCTCACGGGATATGATAAGGATGATATCCCATTGAATTTTGGTAGCAATCATGATTTTCTGACCGGATTAAACCTCGACAACTTGCTCGACAATGTCAACGAAGTTGTTCATGTGACAACTAAGACAAGGGAAGAAGAAGATGCATTCGTAGCTGCACCTCCTGTTTCAAATCCAAAGGCGACAATAGCAACTCCTATGGTGACAATATCAAGTATTTCTCCCCTTGATAGTGATTCACCTATATCTATGCCAATAGAAGATGATCTCACCGCCATACAAGCCACTCCTCCTACAAACAAGTGACGCAGACTCGTTATGAGACTAGTAAATCAGAGAATGATGACTCAAGGTGCTACAGCTCCACCGATAATCACGCCTGTTATAGTCTCATACGAACCTATCAGTGATGGTCCCAATACTGTATTTGAAGCTGGTGGTTCCTCATTTCAAGCACACCTCTCTCCTCCCAGGCCAGAAAAAGATGATGCCTCGTTTAAGTTATCCCGACTATTGGCTAAAGAACAATTCTCTACACCACTTCCTCATGGTAAAAGAATTTTCATTGGAGGTGACAACACAAGAGAAGAAACCCTTTCACTCCATGGACTCCAACGTCAGATTGGCGCTATCAATCAGAAGAATGTTCATCTTGACCAAAGGAATATAGAGCTAGTCATCAAGGTCGCAGACCTTCATTCTAAAAATACAGAGCTTAGTATCCAAGTGGACGAGCTTCGCGAAGACAATATTCTGAAGACAAAGTAAATTGCTGACCTTCAAACACAGTATGGTCATCTGGCTGCCAACTTCCTGGAGTTACAAAAGAAACTTGAAGACAAATTCGGTGATGAATTGAAGTCAACTATTGAAGAACGACACGTTGATCCTCCCATTCCAGACGCTCCTAGTGTTGATGTTCCTACTACCTCTCAACCAATTAGATCTCCCATCATTGTGGATCACTTTGAAAATGAACCTGAACAAGCTCTAAGGGCATGTGCTTCAAAGAGTTCCAAAAAGAAGAAAAAGAAGGATGTTAGCAAATGGCTTTTCAAAAGAAGTGTAGATCATAAGGCACCCTGGGATCAGCGACGAATTACTCTTACCGATCTTAGCACTAAAACTTTAAGGGATGTCTATGGTGATTGGTTAGGAATTGTGTCGTGGGGATTCCATGACACCCATAACTTGTTTATGGTGAGAAGGAAGAGCGAGAATAAGGAACTATACAAGGATGTTCATGATTTTCACTCTTTCACTAAGGTTGACCTTATTGAGCTATCCAAGGCTCCCTTCTCAAATCCATCAGGAAATCCAAAAGGTAGTCAATTCAAGTTTTTCTTGGAAGATCAAGTGGCTAAGGGTTTCCCATCTATGAAAACTGCTAAGTTTTTCGTTGCAGTCCATAAAAGTGTTACTGATCCAAAGACGAGTGAGCCTAGCCGAGCAGTAATGTGGCCGGCTACCGCTCAAGTTAAGCATATCCCTATTCCTCAGAATTTTCCAGATGGGTCTCTACAATTCATGCAATATTGGGTTTACGATGAATCATATGATGTTGCTGTCATCAAGCTTAAAGAAGACTGTATTTGCTTGTATGACAAAAGGGATTTACTTCAGTTTGGCTAGCGGGACATACAACAACTTGAAAATCATCAGATTATGGTTGCTGATGAGTTGTTTGAGCCTGTCGCAAAAGAATACACATGGATGGTGGCTACAATTGTTGACAAGAGGATATGGAATGGAGTAATGGGGAAATCTGATATGTTGGTCGTCGACAAGAACTAAGTTCATGCTAGCCCTAAACCAAGGGGGAGATTGAAGGGTCTGGTAAATGGTTTGGGCTAGGCTTTCTATGTGATTTGTTTGGTTTTGAGTCTGTAATAGTACTTTTGAGTTATTTAATGTCATTTACTATTTTGACATGTTCACGACCGTAAACACGTTCACGTTTACGGCCGCAAAGTTAGTTTTCTATCTAGATGAGTATATAAGGGCTAGGAGTTGGTCATTTGTATGGTTGGATGCCAGTCAGTTTACGGCTAGTGTTTGAGTTGTACCAGATGGTTATTTGATATAAATGCATGCAAGCTGAATTTTTATTCATCTTATTGTTATTCTCAATTTGTGATTGTTTGATTACTAGTATTAGATCCAGATTTGGACCTAACAGATATGAATATTCATGTTCTTATGAGTTATTGTTAGATCATAGGAATTACTTGCTAAATTGTTTAATTATTAATTCTTGATCAATTATGGGATCCATAATTTGTCCTCAAGTTATGGATAACCAATAGCCACTTTCTTTTAATGTCCATTTAAAACACATAAGTTACATAAAAATGAAGAGTCTTCACTTTTATGAAGTATTACCTAATCAGTTATGAAATGAAAGGTTTTGAATAGTTTCAAAACATGCCCTCAAGTTTTGGAATTTTGCACACATTTAAGAATACTTTAATTCCAAACCCTTAGAGTTTTAAAAGTTAAGATTCAACCCTTATACTATTATAACATTAATGGTTAATAATTATATATATATATATATATATATATATATATATATATATATATATATGTATAAGATCAAGTCATTTTACCGTTAGTAGGCCTTATTCACGAAGTCGGTCTATAAGTGGGGTGTAAGTTTGTTTCCTATAAAATGGCAGCTTAATGGGTGTCCACTCTCACCCACCGCTTCCTTGATCGGTGGAGATTCGTTAGCCGAACGGGTAGGACAATGACTTTAATTCTCATTAAAAGTAAGATGATTATTATAAGGTAAATAAATGTTTTATAATTCCCAATCTTAGTTACTTTAGGAAAATGTGAATATGGTGCTAACCGACACACTAACTTGCACTTTGTACCTTACTAAGTCGTTGGTGGATCGTGTGTAGGTAACCGACACACTAACTTGCACTAGTAAGTATAACAAAGGGTAACTTAATGTTTATCATAGATCAGTGGAGCGGGTGTTGGTAACCAGTACTTTGATTAGATGATATTATTAAGGGTACCAAGTCAATTTGCATGGTTGTTCACACCTTGTTTTGTGATCCTTGGCATCCCAGTCACAAAACTTGAAAGGCATATTCGAGGTTGAAACATGCCATTGAAAAGTTGAATGAATCTCAAAAGAACCTAGGAATTTCATAACCAATTAAAACCTACTAATTTATTTCATTTTCGTGGTGGAAATTGGTGAATCGTCATTCACCTACCATTAAATATGTTATGGCTTAGATTGCGACATCCCTCTTCTAAGTTATAATTTATGTTGGGTCCTAGCCTTAATACTACTTTTGGGTTGATTTATTAAGGATTCTATATATCTAATCTAAACTTGTTTTCTTCTTTTCGGATGTCTTCCCACAACGCTTTGGGCTGTATGATGGGTTTTGAGCATTCTAACACTTCCTAAGTGTACATGCAACCCTAATAACCTTGGATCTATGTTTGTCTAATTTGTCATGAAAAGTTGATTTCCAAGGTTATATTCCTATCTAGCATACATGGGGAACAATTTTAACATAAAGTATAGATAGAATAACTTACCTTGTTGTTGCTTGTGTTCCTTGAAACCTTGTGAGCCTAGCACCCCAAGTGTGATGCCTCAAATGCTTCACACAACACCAAATGCTCTTGGAAGAACTTATGAGAGAATACTCACTTCACAAAATCGGCCAAGCCCTCTTGATTCTTAGTGTGTAACCGATTTGGGAGGAGATCATGTTACTTATATAGTGTTGACACATCTAGGGTTAAACCCTAAAGTGTCATGACTCTTCATTTCCATGATCCATGGGTTTGTAACTCCCATGGAGCATCCTATGGGTGGAACCCAACTTGATGATCCATGGAGCCTTTTAGCCCACTATACAAGATATGGATGATTTACTTAATCAACCCATATATTCAATTAGTTATCTTTTGATCACTTAATTAATTCTAAATTAATTCTTGATCAAACTAATCAAATAACATTATTAATATATTAGAACTTATAATATATTAATAATCTCCAAGCGTTATTTCTCTCATTTAGTCTATCCAATTGCATGGTGCCATGCAACCCAAATGGACCATGCCGGGTCGGGTCAAGTACATACCAGAAATAGTTATGGACTTAGACACCTTATCCAACAGTCTCCCACTTGGATAAGTCTAATAACTATTACTGCAAGTATGACTTCAGGAACCAATCGACAATCGTAGCTCTTTACAAGGTTTCTCGAAACTTGAGAAGATGATGGTACGCCATTTAAGATAAGTGATCATATAATCCTCTGTTCTAGATATCAGTCAGACAAATACATGGAACAATGTCTTACTTATTGTCCAACATTTGTTTCCCGATTTCCGATTTGTTTGACAAAGAACTTTATTGAACACATCAATTTAGTTCTGACCGGGCCCGGTACATAGGTCAAAACAAAATCATCGAGGGGCCCAGATATCAGCTTCTAATCCAAGAAGGAACAGATAAACTTCGACTCATATGTTTGTTCTACTACTTATTGAATTACACACAAGAGCACGATTTTATAACATCGAGTTACCAATGCGTTTTTCGTACAATCAATGCATAACCAACTCGTAAGTAACAAATCATATCTCTAGGTTTAAAGACTTATATGATATTACCGTCTCACGATCACTCGAGATAGAATTCCATGAAGTGATTCCAGTGAGCGTGGGTTGAGTCCAATGCTCAGAGCTTATGAGCACTCATGATTGTTGTAGCCTTGTCCTAGACCTCTACAACCAAACATGACAATCTTGATTCATACCTACTTCCGACATATGACCGACTGTGGAGGTTTGAATAATATGTTATGCCAAACAAAATTATTCTGGAAGTCAAAACATGCAAAAGAAATATAGTAAACGATCGATAAGAGATAGTAACACTTTACTCATAAATAAAACACTTTTATTCATCATCAAATGTCAATTACACTTTACAAATTTCGAGGTTATCTAACTACTAAATCTAATATCATCCTTCAGCCCTATGCTCCGAGCATGCTGGAGATGCTTAACCCGAGTCAGTCCCTTCGTGAGGGGATCTGCCGGATTCTCATCTGATGATACCCTCTTTGCCACGAGGAGTCCTTCTTCGATCCGATGTCTCTTGCTTGGAACTTTTCCAAGAGATTGCTCCTCCATTTAGGGTAAAGACCCAGCCCGACTGAGAGCGAAAATTATCCCTATCAGTCTGGAAGCTAGCATCACTATACCCTACAACTCTCAAGTCATCACTCCCACCGAGGGTAAGGACCCAGTCCTTAGTCCTTCGTAGGTACTTGAGAATATTCTTTACCGCAGTCCAGTGTGCCTTGCCAGGGTTCCCCTGAAACCTGCTAACCATGCTCAAGGCAAAGGCTACATCAGGTCGAGTACACGTCATAGCATACATGATCGATCCTACAGCCGAAGCATAAGGTACTCGACTCATTTCTGCTATCTCAGCCTCAGTGCTAGGGCTTTGTGTCTTACTCAGCTTGGCGCTACTCTGGATGGGTAACTTTCCTTTCTTGGAGTCTTGCATTCTGAATCTCTTCAGAACCTTTTCCAAGTAGGTACTTTGACTAAGTCCAATTATTCTTTTACTCCGATCTCTCAGGATCCTTATTCCTAAAATATAGGCAGCTTCACCAAGGTCCTTCATAGCGAAACACTTTCCAAGCCAGGACTTTACTTCCTGCAGGGTTGGAACGTCGTTTCCTATGAGTAGTATGTCATCCACATACAATACCAAAAAGCTAACTATACTCCCACTAGCCTTGACATATACACAAGATTCATCTTCACTCCTAGAAAAGCCAAATTCCTTGACCTTTTCATCAAAGCAAAGATTCCATCTGCGAGGTGCTTGCTTTAATCCATAAATGGATTTCTCAAGCTTACACACTCTATTAGGGTACTTGTTGCTGACAAAACCCTCTGGCTGACTCATGTAAACATCTTCAGCCAACTTCCCATTAAGGAAAGCGGTTTTGACATCCATTTGCCAAATTTCATAGTCATGAAATGCGGCTATGGCTAACAGAACCCGAATAGACTTAATCTTGGCTACCGGAGAAAAGGTCTCATCATAGTCCACTCCAGGAATTTGAGAGAAACCCTTTGCAACCAGTCTAGCCTTATAAGTGTGTACTTTACCATCCATGTCGGTCTTCTTCTTGAAGACCCATTTGCACCCTACAGTCTTTCGACCTGGTACATTCTCAACCAAGTTCCAAACTTGATTGTCATACATCGATTGTATCTCGCTATCCATAGCCTCTTTCCATTTGGTAGACTCGGGGCCCGCCATGGCTTCCTCGTAGCTGTTAGGGTCATCTTGACTTACTAGTGTCTCATCACTAATACGTGTCTCACCTTCTGCAGTAATATGGAATCCATAGTAATGCTCAGGTGCACTCCTAACTCTCGTGGAACGCCTCAGAGGTACAGATTCGTCAATTGGCTCAACAGGAGTTTCCTCCTCAAGTTGAGGGCTAGAGTTTGAAGTTCCTTCACCACTTGACTCTTGAATTTCTTCAAGATCAACTTGCCTCCCACTGTCTCCTTGGCTTATAAACTCTCTTTCTCGAAAGACTCCTCTTCTTGCTACAAAGACCACATTGTCACTAGGTCTGTAGAAGAGGTAACCAAAGGATTGCTGTGGGTAGCCGATGAAAATACACCTCTCGCTTCGGGGTTCGAGCTTATCATGAGTCTCGCGTCTCACGAAAGCCTCGCAACCCCAAATCTTGATGTGGTCTAGTTTAGGTACTTTACCAGTCCACATCTCGTGAGGAGTTTTGGCAACTTTCTTTGTAGGGACTAGATTAAGGATATGGGCGGCAGTCTCTAAGGCATACCCCCAGAATGAGATTGGTAGCGAAGCTCGACTCATCATGGAACGAACCATGTACAACAAGGTTCGATTACGCCTCTCAGCCACACCATTCAACTGCGGTGTCCTGGGAGGTGTCAATTGTGAGACAATCCCACATTCCTTTAGATAGTCGAGGAACTCTGAACTAAGATACTCACCACCTCGATCGGATCGAAGCATCTTAATGTTCCTGCTCAATTGATTCTCGACTTCCTGTTTAAATTCCTTAAACTTCTCGAAAGTCTCTGACTTATGCTTGATTAAGTAGACATATCCATATCTACTGTAATCATCAGTAAAAGTCAAATAATAACGATTAGCATCCCTTGTGGCATGTTTGAATGGTCCACACACATCCGTGTGTATAAGGTCCAACAAACCTTCACCCCTTTCACACGAGCCTGTGAAGGGTGACTTTGTCATTTTTCCAAGTAAGCATGATTCGCAACTATCATTTGACTTTAGGTCAAACGACTCCAAGACTCCATCCTTTTGGAGTTGGCCTATGCGTTTCTTGCTTATATGTCCAAGACGACAGTGCCATAATGATGCTTTATCCAAGTTATTATTATTAGGAGAATCAATACACAAAACATTATTTCCTGAGTTATCTACAATAGATACAGCTTCATACACACCATCACAAGGTAATGCTTTAAAATAAAGTACATTATTAAAGAAAGCATTAATCGAACCAACTTCATTATCAAACGAAAAGGTGAAACCTTGTTTGTACAATGCATGAAAGGAAATAATATTTCTTGCCATTTCTGGCGAATAACAACATTTATTCAAATCTAAATTTAACCCACTACTTAGCGATAAAGTATAAACTCCAATCTTGGTGACAGGTGTAACTTTCCTATTCCCCATGATTAAGTTTATTCTTCCTTGCTCCACATTCTCACTTCTTCCTAGTCCCTGCAAGTCGCAACAAATATGAATACCGCAACCTGTATCAAGGACCCAAGATTTCGAATGGGGTGAGTTATTAGAAATGATAGTGTAAATACTTGCATGGTTGGGTTTGACTTTCCTATCCTTTACATCTTGCTGGTACTTTGGGCAGTTTCGCTTCCAATGAGCTTTTTCATGGCAATAGAAGCATTCAGCCTCTTTTGGGTCAGAAGGAGTAATGAAACCTTTCTTGGTTCCACTTGAAGAAGAGCCATCAAGGGTCCGAGCCTTGGTACCCTTTGAAGATCTCTTTCTCTTCCTCCCTCGACTCTGCCCAATTGCCAAGACCGGAGTTGAGTCTGGAGTAGGAGTGATAGCAACCGACTTCCCCTTAAGACCTGTTTCTGCGGTCTTGAGAAGTCCCTGAAGTTTGCTGAGGGTGACCTCTTCCTTGTTCATGTGATATGTCATGTGGAATTGATCATAGCACGATGGTAAGGAGTGCAAAATGATATCTATTGCAAGCTTCTCAGGGAAGTTCACATTGAGTTTCAGCAAATGATCCACATACCTTTGCATTTTCTGCATGTGGCTCGTGACGGACTCTCCGTCCTTCATCATGGTTGTTATCATGGAGCAGATGACTTCGTACCTCTCTTGTCGTGCACTTTGATGGTATCTTTCCATCAAATCTTGGTGCATTTCATAAGGGTAGAAATCTTCATAAGACTTTTGGAGTTCAGCTGTCATGGTGGCTAACATGATGCAAGCCACCTTGGTTGCATCTCTTTCATGAGTATGAAAGTCAGCGATCTCCTGGGGAGATGCAGTGGAATCGTTAATTTCCTTAAGCTCCTTGTCAAGGACATATTCTTTGTCCTCGTAGCGGGTAATCATCCTGATGTTTCTGATCCACTTATTGAAGTTGGATCCATCAAAGGTGACTTTCCCACACAAACTCATAAGAGTAAAGGAGCCATTAGGATTCGAGCCAGAAGCATTATTTGAAGACATCTGAAAAGAAGAACAAGTTTAGTTTAGATTTAAGAGAGTCCTTAATAAAACACTCAAATGTAATATTAAGGCTAGGATCCAATCACAATATAATATAACTTAGAAGAGGTATGCCGTAATCTAAGCTATACCATATTTGAAAGGTAGGTGAATGACGATTCACCAATTTCCACCACGAAAACCGAAATATTAGATATTTAGTTTTTGTTGGTTTTTTAGAAATTCCTAGATTCTTTGAGATCCAATGAACTTTTCAAAGGCATGTTTCAATCTCGGGAGTGCCCTCCAGGTTTTGTGACTGGGATGCCGAGGATCACAAAACGAGGTGTGAAGTAACCATGCAAATCACTGGGTACCCTTAAAGTTTATCACTCAAGCGATGTGCCGGTAAACCACACACGCTCCACCGATACTATAATAAACCTTAAGTCACCCTTTACCTACCTTGTTAAGTCCAAGTTAGTGTGCCGGTTAACCACACACGCTCCACCAACGACTTAGACAAAGTGTAAAGTGTAATTTCATGGATTAGCACCTTATTCACATTTTTCCTAAAGTAACTAAGATTGGGAATTTAATAAACATTTAGTTACTTTATTATATTCATCATACTTTGAATGAGAATTTATAAGTCCTTGTCTTACCCGTTCGGCTAACGACCCTCCACCAGTCAAGCAAGCGGTGGGTGAGAATATTCACCCATTAAGTCACCATTTTATAGGCAACAACCTTATACCCACCTTATAGACCGGCTTCGTGAATGAGGCGTACTAGCGGTAAGACGACTTTATTCTTATACATATATATATAATTATTAAATTATCATAATATAAGTATAAGGGTTGAATTTTAACTTTTAAAATTCTAGGGGTTGGAACTAAAGTTTTAACTTAACTTTACTTGTTCCAAAACTTGAGGGAAAGCTTTGTAACTTTCAAAACTTTTTCATTTCTTGTAACTTATGAGTTTAATAGAGTAATAAAATGAAGACTCTTCATTTTTCTAACTCTTGTGTTTTCTTAATGGTTTTAACTCAAGTGACTCTTGGTTTTCCATAACTTAAGGATAAGTTATGGACTCCATTAAAACACATTATGACCAAGAATTAATCTACCACATAGGTTACAAATAATTCCTATGATCATCTAAAACATCATAAGAACAAGAACATGAATATGAACACAATCAAAAAATTACATAAAACTTTGTAATTTTTGATAACTAGTTGTTGTAAATGAATTAGCGAGACATTACACCACCAAAAACAAGTTTACATTTACTAAAACAGTTTAGGGTAATGTTTCTAATTCATTTTCCAGCAACTGAATCGAAATTCTGCACTCATTCGACCCTACTCGCCGAGTGCATGAACATGACTCGCCGAGTTGGTTGAAGATACACATGGATTCGACGAGTCCCCCCTATAGACTCGACGAGTCCATTCGCAGACAGCAAATTTCCGATTCTGTTTTCAACTTTTAAGCACAAATAAGAGCAAACAAGCCTAGGCTCTGATACCACTGATGGGTTTTGAGCATTCTAACACTTCCTAAGTGTACATGCAACCCTAATAACCTTGGATCTATGTTTGTCTAATTTGTCATGCAAAGTTGATTTCCAAGGTTATATTCCTATCTAGCATACATGGGGAACAATTTTAACATAAAGTATAGATAGAATAACTTACCTTGTTGTTGCTTGTGTTCCTTGAAACCTTGTGAGCCTAGCACCCCAAGTGTGATACCTCAAATGCTTCACACAACACCAAATGCTCTTGGAAGAACTTATGAGAGAATACTCACTTCACAAAATCGGCCAAGCCCTCTTGATTCTTAGTGTGTAACCGATTTGGGAGGAGATCATGTTACTTATATAGTGTTGACACATCTAGGGTTAAACCCTAAAGTGTCATGACTCTTCATTTCCATGATCCATGGGTTTGTAACTCGCATGGACCATCCATGGAGCATCCTATAGGTGGAACCCAACTTGATGATCCATGGAGCCTTTTAGCCCACTATACAAGATATGGATGATTTACTTAATCAACCCATATATTCAATTAGTTATCTTTTGATCACTTAATTAATTCTAAATTAATTCTTGATCAAACTAATCAAATAACATTATTAATATATTAGAACTTATAATATATTAATAATCTCCAAGCGTTATTTCTCTCATTTAGTCTATCCAATTGCATGGTGCCATGTAACCCAAATGGACCATGCCGGGTCGGGTCAAGTACATACCAGAAATAGTTATGGACTTAGACACCTTATCCAACACTGTAACCCTAGAGGCTCCTTCTCTCTCAAGAATCTTTGTGGGAGAGTTATCTTCGATGGTACAAACATTATCGATTGGATCCGTAACATCAGGATGGTCACTCAGTACGAGGACAAGGAATATGTCCTTGACAACGAGCTTAAAGAACTTGATGAGTCTACTGCTACTCCTGATGAGATCGCTGAATTCAGGACACATGAGAGAGATGCCACTAAAGTGGCATGCATCATGATGGCCACGATGTCAGTCGAGCTCTAAAAGTCCTATGAGGACTATTACCCTTCTAAGATGCACCAGGATTTGATGGAAAGGTACCATCAAAGTGCTCATCAAAAGCGGTATGAAATAATCTCCTCCATGATCACAACCCAAATAAAGGATGGTGAACCCATCACGGGCCACATGCAAAAGATGCAAAGGTATGTGGACCGTTTGCTGAAACTGAATGTTAACTTTTTTGAGAAGTTGGCAATTGACATAATTTTGCACTCTTTACCTTATTGTCATGACCAATTTCGAATTGCATACTCTATGAACAAGGAGGAAGTTACTTTCAGTAAACTGCAGGGACTTTTGAAGACCGCATAAAGTGGTCTTAAACGTAAGTCGGTTGTTACTTCTACTCCTACTCCTACAACTAACATTGTTTTCGCTATTGAGCAAGGCAAAAGGAAGAAGAGGAACACCCCTTCAAAGGGTACCAAGGGAAAGTCTCTTGAAGGCTCTTCATCTGGAACCAAAAGTCGTTCTATCACTCCTACCAAACCCAAAGAGGCTGAATGCTTCTATTACTAGAAAAAGAGGCACTGGAAGAGAAACTGCCCAAAATACTTGCAGGATGTCAAGGAATGGAAAGTTAAACCATACCACGCAGGTGTTTACACATTATTGTCTAATAACTCATCATATTCTAACTCTTGGGTCCTTGATACAGGTTGTCGTATTCACATATGTTCTGATTTGCAGGCTTAAGAAGATGTGAGGATGTGGAGCATGCAAAGATAAACCTAATCATGGGGAATAGGAAGGCTTCACCTTTTACCAACATTGGAGTTTATACTTTGGTTGTAAGTAGTGGGTGAAAGTTAGATTTGAATATATGTGTTTACTCGTCTGAAACGGTGACAAACATTATTTCTTTTCATGGTTTGTACAAACAAAGGTTTACCTTTTATTTTGATAATGAATGTGGTGGTATTGATGCCTTCTTTAACAATGTTCTTTATTTTAAAGAATTACCTTGTGATGGTGTCACACCTCCGAACCAGACGGCGGAAACGTCCGAGGGCTGTCGTGACTCAATTGAATACCATAACATTGAGTATATATGAAACATAACATCATTCATCACCATGCATTGAGATAGTACAACTGGTAGAGTTTACACTTAGTACATTGTTTTAACATTACATTCCCAAAAATAAATTGTTTGATAGTAGATAAACAAACTGCAAGCCATCATTGAGTACATTTTTCCCCTTGGTTTACCTGCTACTTAAGAATACAAGTATTTTGAAAAACGTCAACATATGAAATGTTGGTGAGTTCATAAGCGGTGTTTGAAAAGCAATGCTTTGTATTGTTTTGAAAACCACCAGAAAATCCGATATTTTCTGAAAAGAGTTTATGAAAAAAGTTTGTGAAGATCCATAAGTATGCTTGGTTGTTTCCATAATTGTAAAAAGAGTTTATTAAACTTGGTGTGCATCTCATAACTGTATGTATTGAATAACCCTAGGAAAACCCGATCTTTTCCTAACACTTTGAATTCCGTATAGTTGTTGTACCATCGCGGTATGTGAAGTCATTGATTCCAGGCGACATTGGATTATTGCGCATGGTGAATTGTTATAAACACGCGTTAACTCAAACGACTAGTTTACAACTATACTAACGATCCCTTAGGCGTCGTCCGCACTATTCACGTAATCCAACCGCCCTGACTTCTTGTAGTCCCACAACCGAGGAGAAAAGAGGGCACGAAGACCTCAATAATTCCATTAGTCGGTCGGGGATATAGTGAATGCGAAGGGCCCTTAGCCCGACTCGCATTTAGTGAATTCTCGACTTTACTAGCAGTACCAAAGCACCCTTGGGGCCCAATAGTATAAAAGCCATTAAAGGTCCTTTTACGCTGTGTTGGATCATGTAAGACCCAACGACTCGTAAGGTTGTTGTCTTCGGGCCTAAAGATCAGGTCATTGGGCTAGCTAGGCCCAACAAGCAAGATTTGACACTTTTGGGCCCAAAGATGGTGTATCGACGTCTGTGTATTCCCACGTGTGTATTGAATTCCCGAATTTTCCGTGTATGTATCGAGTTGTCGTCGTGTTAGTAGTTTCGGGTTCGTTATTGATTCGACACCGAATCAATTCGTTTGGTAACGATTTTTGGTGTTGTTTGTGTATTGTGATTTGTTGGTAGTCGCGGTGTCAGTGTTTTATCGCAACGGATTTGTTTATTAAAACATTGAAGTTTTTTTGTTTACTGACCCTTTATTTTGTAAGTTTACATTTTCACCCCTTCGAATGAAATAATTTCCGATTTAGTCCTTAAATTATTTTTCTTGGCATTTTAATATCAAAACTTGTTGGAAATGATATTTTTCAGTACATTTTCATTTGAAAACAGTTTTAGTCCCTCAAAATATAGTTTTCTCGGCTCTAACCTCATTTTTTCGCAACTTTTGCACTTTTGGCCCAAAATAGAAAACTTTTGCATCTTTGGTCCTTTTTAATTATGAAAAGCATTTTTAACCCTTGAAATGGACTGGGAACACTAGTAGTTCCCTGTTTTACAGAAAAACACAGTTTCAGCCCCTTAATTTTGAAAATCTTGCATATTGGGCCCTATTGGGCCGAAAATGTCATTTTTGGCCCATTATGTTTAAAATGTTATATTTTAATCCTTCAAAAGAGTATATTTCTAGAAAATACATTATTGAAACTGTTTTGTCTCATTTCACCCATCAGAATTCGTAATTTGTCATTTTGGGCCCTTTAACTTTAGATTTTTAACATTTTGAGTCCAAAAATGAGTTTTTAGCCCAAAGAAGATGTTATCAAACAACTTGGTTATTTTTCTTGAAATAATTTGTATGTAGTAATATAATTTATGCTAATATCATATAACACAAAGTAAATCTCGATTTTTAAGGGCTTTTGACTAGATCCAACATCATAATCACACAAAAACACAAATATAAGCATAGAAATCATACAAGGCTTACAAATACATATAGATCTACACTTTCACTTGTATTCCCCCCCAAAAAACTTATAAACCAGAAAAATAGTGAGTATGAAGCTCACCTTTGGGTGTGGTTTTGGTTTTGGAGGAGAAATGAAAGAAAATTTGGCCTTAGTACCACTTCTTGGAAGATCTCGAACTTTGAGAGTTTCTAGGATAGTGATCAAGATTTCTTTTTACATGAATTAGAAGAAGATTTTGATAAAACAAAGTACCAAAAATCATGGATCCTAGCTTGATCTTACCTTAAGTGAAGAATTTGTGGAGATATCTTCTTGGAAGCTCCTTAAAATCTCGAAATTTAGGAGAGGAATGGAGAGAGTTTCTTGAGCGAAAATATGAGTGAAATGTGTGTGTGTGTGCTTTGAATTCGGCCGAGAGGGAGAGAGGGAGAAGAAGAGAGAGACCTTGATAAGATACTTGCTTGGAAATATGAGTTGCATACATGGAGACCCAACAAATAAAGATGAGGTGGCAACAAAGGTCAACTCTTCCTTTTCTTTGGGCTTGGGCTGAGAATGGAGAAGGGAGAGAGAGGATTTTTGGGCTTTTTGCCCCTAAGCCCATATAGGAGTTAAGTTGAATGATTATTGGCCTTATAAAATATAATTGTGATTTTTATGCTTTATTAGGCTAGATTAGGTTAATTATGGCCCATAATGTTTCATGAAGTTGATTTATTCCATTCTAGGCCTAATGTGGCCCAAATTGTTGGAATAAATGAAAGTAGGTCCAATTAGAGCCTATTTAAAGGTTCTAAACCCATGGTAGTCAAGTTGGAAGCTTATTGGTCCTTTGAGTCCAATAAGGAAGTCCTAGTCCAAAATGGACCTAAACAAGAACTTCTAGGGTTTCCAATTGCTTGTTGACTATTTGAATTACTTGTATAGTGTATTTGATTGAAAATTTTGATGTCATATAGTAAACATCATACATGCTCTTAATTTTTGATTCAACATTTTACTTGAGTGTAATGATTACAAGACACAAAAATTTGTAGTTGTGACATTATCCCCCCGTTAGAGGGAATTTGGTCATGAAATTCTGTTTGAAAGCTAGATTTGAGAATACTAGAATAGGTGAGGGTACTTTTGCTTCATCTGGTCTTCGCGTTCCCACGTGAATTCTGTTCCACGCTTTGCGTTCCACCGTACTTTCACGATCGGGATGCGACTTTGCTTAGTACGCTTGACCTCCCTATCCATGATTTCAATCGGTTCTTCAACGAACAGGAGATTCTCGTTGATTTTGATCTCGTCAAGGGGAATGATGAGTGTTTCATCTGATAGGCACTTCTTTAGATTAGAGACATGGAACACGGGGAGTACACTGTTTAGCTCTGCGGGTAGTTGCAGTCTGTATGCTACCGGACCTATTCGGGCGACGATTTCGAAAGGTCCAATGTATCGTGGATTCAGTTTTCCCCGCTTCCCAAAACGAATAACTCCTTTCCAGGGCGAGACTTTTAACAGTACTCGATCTCCGACTTGAAATTCTAAGGGCTTTCGCCGTTCATCGGCATAGCTCTTTTGTCGGTCGTGCGATGCTTGTAATCGAGCTCTGATTTGAATGATCTTTTTCGTGGTTTCACGAATGATCTCTGGTCCCGTTAGCGCCTTATCCGATGTGAGTGCTTTTGCTAGCTGGGTGTCACCTACTTCAGCCCAACATAACGGTGATCTACACTTACGCCCGTACAGTGCTTCGAAAGGAGCGACCTTAATGCTTGAATGATAACTGTTGTTATACGAGAATTCGACTAAAGGTAAATGGGTATCCCATGACTTCCCAAAGTCTATCACACATGCACGAAGCATGTCTTCAAGCGTTTGAATGGTTCGTTCACTTTGACCGTCCGTTTGTGGATGGTAAGCGGTGCTCATGTCGAGATGAGTTCCTAGTGCCTTCTGTAGAGATTGCCAAAAACGCGAAGTGAATCTACAGTCCTTATCCGAGATAATAGACGTTGGTACTCCGTGGAGTCTTACGATCTCTCGAATGTACAAACGTGTCAATCTTTACATATTGTAGGATTCCTTTATGGGCAGGACATGGGCAGATTTCGTCAGTTGGTCGACTATTACACATATGGTGTCCAGTCCATCCGACGTCTTGGGTAGCTTGTGTTGGATTAATGTCTAAGTCCATAACTATAATTGATAAGACTTGACCCGACCCGGCATGGTCCATTTGGGTTGCATGGCATCATGCACTTGGATAGACTATAATGAGAGAAATAAGACGCTTATGGTTATTAATATATTATAAGTTCTAGTATATTAATAATAAGAATAATAAGATTATTTAATTAGTATTGATCAAGAATTAATCTAGGATTAATTAAGTGATCAAAAGGAGACTAATTAAATATATGGGTTGATTGTGTAAATCATTCATTCTTATATATGTGGGCTTGTGATCCAAGATTCCTTATGTTGGACTAAGTCCATGGGGTGACCCATGGATACTCCATGGAGGTTAAAATCCATGGAGCATAAGGAATGGGTAAAGTCATGAGTTACATGGTGTAACCCTAATAGCCACCATATAAAAGAAACCCATGGCTCAAGAAATCGTGACTATGTGTATGTATGAGGGCTAGACGATTTCATGAAGTGTTCTAATTTCTCTCTAAGTTATTCCAAGTGCTTATGGTGTTGTGTGAACCATTTGAGGTGTCACACTTGGGGCACTAGGCACTCAAGCTTCATGAAGACAAGCACTATCAAAGAGGTATGTATTCTATCTTGTTATATCCATTATTTTGTATGCTAGATTAGGATAATACCTTGGATGTTCATATTTGCATGTATAATAGAGAAAACATAGATCCAAGGTATTTAGGGTTGCATGTACACTTAGGAGTGTTAGAATGCTCATAACCCAACAGTGGTATCAGAGCCTAGGCTTGTTTTCTTGTTATACCTGCAATAGAAGCTGAAAAATCGAAATTGGTGCTGTCAGCCCAGCAGACTCGCCGAGTCCATGAAGGGACTCGACGAGTCCAAGGCAAAATGCATCCAACTTGCCGAGTTGTGTTCATGCACTCGACGAGTTGGACCCCAGACAACATATCTTCGAGGTTTTTGGCTAGAAATGGTCTAGGAACATTACCCTAAGTTGTTTTGAACTTATAAACTTGTTTTTTTGA